>NC_139447.1:5461218-6068020 GCF_963924565.1 Ascidiella aspersa
GTCGCTTTCGTTTTGGGAGTTAAAATCCATTTGCAACGCGCAGGTTAGCGCCCAACAGTTGATTGTTTTTACCTGAGTTCGCCTGACATTTAAAGCTTTCGCGAGCGCGTAGCTCACTGGGCATCAAAGCGCTGACAGCGGCTAAGTGCAAAAGACATTGTTGTTGTTACTACTCATGCGTTGTAGAAAGCGGTGGTTCAGCTGTCCTACGAAACCCAGTCGTGCTTGGCCCCATTTTGCTGTCGTATGTCCCACTCGCGACCCCGCTTGTTCTCGCTACGTCACGCGGTGTGTTGTTTGCAAACAGCGCGCTTGGGAAATGCCTCGCGTCGCCGTCCATTATCGCAAGCTCGCGCGCACTTGCGGCTAAGTTTAGGGGAAGTGCGCCGCGTATAGGGAAAGGCAAGGGACACAGCCCTGGGCGCGAGTATTCCGTCCCCAAATCGCGATCACTTGACCTTCAAGTGACCCTGCCGCGGTGCCTCCACGTGTTTGTCTAGCGACCGTCGTCAAGTGGCGGGAAAGTTGTTCTTTGCCACCCACCGCCTCCTCCCCATCAGAATCCTACGCCGGCGAATGAAGTTAGTTTTGCTCGGCTGCCACGTCGAGTGCGATGCCCAGTCAAACTTGCCCGTCACCGTGTACACAGCGATCAAATTGAATGACGTCCAACGCAAAATAAAGCGAGACGCCTAAGTTGCCTTGTGTACAGTACAGGTGCTGGTAGTGGTGGCAGCGGTGGCCTGTGACTGTTTTTCTGACTCAGCGCCGCGTTTTCAAGTAAAGAGTCTGTCACGCCTTGCCGGGATTTCCACAAAATGCCCGCTCGATGATTTGATGTTGAAAAAATTGATATTCGCCCATTGTGCTTTCGTGTAAATACACTATTGATCATTTCGTTTACACGCGTTAATGAGAGGAGCGCGAATTTGATGTGTGCCTTATGGGAATGACTAGTCGATTTGCCATGCCCACCCCGTTGATGACAAGTGGGATCTTTATATGTGTGCGTTTCCCGGAATGCGCTGGGAAACAAAGTGGATTAGTAAATACATATCGTGTTCACAAAGGCACTTTTTGTGCGAATATATCACTTCAAATTTGTCTTTCTGTCGAAGGTTGGACAAGTAAATAACGTCTAAAGAGATGACTCACCCAAAACGTAATTGTATATCTTACGCGGAAAAACGAATAAACTGCATTCACGTTTAACAATTCAACTTTCACTGATACTTGCCCTCGACAGATACAAGCCGTAATTGGAGCCAGCGGTCAACCAAAGTGAAGCAATTACTCTTTGTAGGCGCCTGGGAGACCAAACAGACCGACGGTAAACAACCACTTCGATTGTGTGTCCGATTCTAGGCTCACTGGAACGTCAAGAGCCACTTCCACATCGGGCCAAGCTTGCTTGGGCAGCGAAAACCTGGATAAGGCTCTTCCTAACAGGGAAATGACATTGCTGCCTCGGCCGATTGCTGGATAACGTGGCTGTGGGTGCCGACGTCGAGTGCCTGAGTGCCATAGAAATGCTAAGTAGCTTCGGCACCCTCTTAACACCTTCTAGTGCTCCATTGACCTGCGCGTGATCTCGCGTCCAGTTGACTTGCTTTTGAGGGTCGACGGTCGAACGGACTAGGCCCTTGTGCTGTGCGGCTCTGGCCCTGGCCCATATATCGGACTTAACTTGTTGTGTTTCGCGTGCTGGACAGTTTTGTCCGATTTATGGCGCTTTTGCCATGACTCTCGGAATCTATTTCAATGAATATGCCGTCCCAGGCCTTGTTGCAATTGTAAAATTGTTCTTCCGGCAAATTTTTTTATCGAAATTGATGTATAATGACTTTAGTATTAATATTGAAATAGATTCAATTTTAAAACTGTTCTTTCACCAAGATTTTATCAAAGTACCAACGTTTCGACCACCTATTCGGGTAATCTTCTGCGGGGCAACATAATTGCTACTATAGGCGAAATATATATATATACTAGACAAACAATAAGGGAAAAACAACAACTTCGCCTTTAGTTGCAATTATATTTCCCTGAATAAGATTGCCCGAATAGGTGGTAGAAACGTTGATACTTTAATAAAATTTTTTAAAAGAACAGTTTTACAATTGAATCGATTTCAATATTAATACTAAAGCCAATATATTCGATAACATCGTCTTGCCAAAAAAAGTTTGAGGATTTTATCGAATATAATGGTTTTAGTGTTTTTATTGAAATTACTATAAAACCTTGTATTGCGTTGCAAGAAAGTTAATTTTCCGTAGACCATCTTTATTCCTTGGATGCAATACACGAGTTTATTAGTGATTTTGATAAAAATATTAAGCCATTATATTTGATGAAATCGACGTTTCGTTGTTCACAAACGGTTTAGCAATAAGTCATGCCATCATCAGTGTAAAAAAATAAAAGTGAAGATAAAATGTTACCGTTTTTATCTTCGCTTGTGTTTTCACACTGAATATGGCATGAGGTATTCCCATAATGTTTGTAAACAACGAAGTGTCGATTTTATCGAATATAATGGCTGTAATATTTTTATTGAAATCATATTAACTCCCATCCAAAAATTGCACAGAAGTCAGCTAAAGCTCCTAAACCGGGAGCCGAACGTTTGTAATAAACGATTGCCAGAACACAAACAGAACATCCACCTTCGGGTTGGAAACGTTTACGGCCCCATAAGATAAATCTTAGCTGTATTTTTTTCTCTTGGTTTAGCGCGTTACGTACATACGCCTTTCATAGAGAGCTCTAAACCCCGTTGCGATACTGTATAGAATAGACCAGTGGTTCTCAACCCGGGATGCCGCGGCACTCAGGGTGCCATTTTTACTGTTTAAGGGTGGAGAGAGATATTTCGAATTCTTTTGGATTCTAAACTTTGCTCTATTAGTAAGCTTCTTGATACAATTTTTTTATATACGATAAAAGTGCAAAAAATTGAAAAGGTTTTATCAACCTTGTTGCACATCTGCTGTTTCAATCTCGTTTATTGTAACGTTACAGTTAACCACTCAGCAAAAATACGAGCAAGGGTGCCGCTTGGTATTTATAATTTCTGTATAGGGTGCCGCAAGCCAAAAAAGGTTGCGAAACACTGGAATAGACGGTCTCGTATGGTTTTGAAGTGGCCACGTATGCGAGTGGTGGTGTATGTAATCTCAAACACACGCGTCACAACGATGAACAGATGCGATTTGAACGCGGCCAATCGGCTGGATTATGCACTTGAGCAACGCGAGACGAATCGCTTATTGCGGGTTGGAAAGTGAAAAGCGGCCTTGGGGTATTATCGCCGTTCTGTCGACTTGAAGCATCTTGTCCTTGCTTCTTAGCGCTGAGGCTGGCAGATGCCGACCTTGCCTAAGTCGCCTGAGAACAAATTGTGAGTTCGTTTGTCGAAGGGCGTAAGCAGCCCGATTTGGGCTCACAATCGATCAGCAATAAACGATTAACATTTGTCAAATACGCAGTAAGAATATCAAAGCCCATACAGAACCATGAGGCATCATTTTGAACGTTTCGAATAACTTTTTATTTATTTTTATTTTTTTTTAAGAGGTAATTTTTTATGTTATAAAATAAGTAAAGAGATATTCGAAACGTTTAAAATGATACTTCTGTTTAGGCGTGGAAATTGCTACTACGTCTTACTATAACCTTTAACAATTATGTTTTTTCACATTAACAAGTTATATTTTTTCGTGTCACCAAAATAAAAATTTTTTTTAGTCATAAAAATGTTGGAAAATGGTACGTAAAAAATTGCTAAACAAAAATTATTCTGCTTAAAATTAATCAACATGTGCTTCCTCAAACAAATAAAATAAATGAAAAACAGCCCACTTTTTAATTTTTTTGCTGATTAGTTTGAATCAATTTGATCTTTTTTTTGACGAACAAAGCCTTTTCACCAGTAATGCTTTTCAAAAAGAAATGCAAAGCAAAAAGGTCGAGTAGATCGACGTCATCTCGATTAAAACGTTTCGATACGAACTTGTATCATCTTCAGTTAATGTAACTGACATCTAAAACAAAGCATCACTTGTACGGACATTGCGGAAGTAGTTTAAATTATAGGCATCCTTGAAATGCTAATGTTGCGCCCGAAGGATTTTTTAAATACCAATATCCAGAAGCCTTCATTTCTTTTCGTTTCGTACAACTTATCATCGCAAAAAGGGCCGCGTTTCGAAAGTGAAAATATGCAAATCAGTCCGCTGGCGAAAGGGTTTCCTGGAATAACGCACGATAAAAAAGTTTTCTCGCGCAATCGACTTTAAGAACAAATGAAATCGACATGTTCGAAGGAATTTTTTACATGTTTTTTAGAACAAATTTGCTTTCGTTCGTCTTATTTTCAAGTTTTTACCGCGACCATCGAATTCAATTTTTACCGTCACCACTTCCCAAGAACTTTGACTGGTATAGAAATCTAGATGTTTGCTTTGCAATCGAGAGTAAGATCTTGCGAAGTAAAAAGAGGCAGCCTCATGTTTTGTCACTAGCATTAATTTGTTTGCTCGCCTCACTTGCAATGAAATGGACCGAGCGATCGAACGTCGGTGTTTCCGCAGGCCCGGCTTATCGGGCCCTAATTTGATACGATTACGGGCCGTTTGCGGTCGAATCCACCGCCAGTGGGTCTGCAATCAACCACAGCAGTCCTGGAACACAGGCGCCGTGCGAAGCCATAACTGGCGTCGTGCAATTCGCATTGCTTCATACCTGGGCTACTGTCAGACTTTTTGCCTGGCGTGGGACTCTGATTTTTGTGGCGGGATTCCAGACACTAAAAGCGACTCGCCCGACTGGTTTAAAGGTCAATTTTGGTTCGTTTTTGGAACGACGTTGACAAGATTGGCTACTCGCGTTTTTCTTATTAAAATAGAACAATCACTTTTCCTAAAATAGTTTTCATATGATTAATCTGATTTTGTGAGAAAAAAGTAAAAATAATTAATTCAAAAGCAGAATAGGCTCTGCGAATGCTTATTTGAATTTTTTTTTTAATTCAGAAACCTTCCTAGTTTAATGTGAAATCATCACGTCAAAAAGACCGAGCTATGTGAACTGTTCATGCCAAAGAGAAAATTGTTTTTTTCGTTTTATTCTTCAACACTAACGTCTTAAATGAGAAGCATTTGTCCATTAAAGCGGAGATTTCGATTTTAAATTTTTGGCCGAAGCTATGTTTTTGCTCTATCTTTAATGATTAACCCAAAGATATGGCGGCGTTGCACATACGCATTCAAAACCGTGTCATGGGGTTTTACTACGGGCCCAAAAAACCGGGCATGACTAATAGGTGTACAATATAAATATAGATAAATCAGTTCGGCCAAAAGTCCCGTCTTACATTTGGGAAGATTAAACCAATTTTTTTGCCTATTTGAGGCAATGTCAACATACAAAACTTAAAGCTCAGTTCCGGTCACTACGATTAAGTTATTGCAAATACAACAAGTCTTCTTTGTAATCACATATAGTCGCTGTTGATATGCTATATAGCTCGATAAATTGTATCTTTTATAACGTTTTAAGTTTTTAGAACAATCGCTAATTTTGCTTTATGCTCTACAACAACCTTTCTATTTGTTGCATATGTGTTCCACGTATATACTCAAAAGTGCAAATGCTAATCGCAGTCGACCAGTTAACTATCCCTGGCGTTTACATTTTGTTTTTAGATTTTTCCAACGTGTTTGCTTGGTGAGGGTCTGTACTATAGAGTTAAATAATAATAGGCTTCGTGTTTTCTGCGACATATGAATTAAAACACTGTTTCCCAAGAGCAGCAAAATGTTTTTTATTGAAAGTTTAATAAATCAGTTTTAATTTAAATCACTGATTTTATTTAACATCGGTATAAAACTGGTTTTAGCAGATTCTCACTGGGCGAAAAACTAAACTTTGGTAAAACAACGTTAAATTGTTGGAACACAATATACATTGGTTGTGCTTAAATAATAGTTTCTAAAAATTTTGGATCCGAAACGTTACGCAAAGTCAAGGAAGGCTTATTCAATCTCTTAATTTTTTAAATGTATTTATTCTCTTCTTTTAAGGTGATCGTTGAACGTAGCGTTCGTTCACAATAAGGAATATAAACTTTAACCAGCCCGGCACCAGCAATCTGCAAAAATCCTCGCCCTTGGTAGGTTCAGGCACCCACGTTAAGAGCAGAAAGGGACCTCTTTCGACACATCACTATACGGGCCGAACATTTTATCTTGTTTTATCTTGCCCGAAGCTTTATAGAAAACGTATACATCGTAGAAAAGTCAGACATGACGTATAGAGTGGTATGTATTAGTGCGCTTAAGAGGTTTAGGAATCTGCCCCCCCTTCAGCCTTTTTAATTGGGGAACAAAAAACCTAAAAAAGTGTGACGTCACTATTTTAGTTCTTTATCGCTATCTACTCCTATATAGTCACGGCCAGTTGTAATTACGAAGGCGAATACACCGCACTGTATCTGCAGACTGCAAGGTGCATTTGTATTTTGTTTAGAGCATAGTGGCTAGAGCAGGGGTACTTGAACTGGGGTCCATTGACCCCTTGGGGGTCTAATTTTAGGGTGTCCAATAAAGCCAAATGGAAACATTAGTGTATATTTAAGAAGTAAGCAAATTTTGAAAAGAGTTTAGTTAAAAATAAAACGTTTTAGCACCGAATGTATTAAGACCTAAATCATCAGCGCTTTTTTTGAAGGCTATTTATATTGTAACATAGATTTATTGAAAAATCAGCATATATGTGAAGTCTATTTGATTGTGACGTCGATTTATGACGTCATTTTGGAAATTTCCTTGCGTACCGTGGTCTATGCGAAGCAAAAAAAACTTTAAAAAAAGTCTATACAGAAGTATAATAGGTCGACAGAGTTTATTCGTAGGCCCAGGTTAAGAGCGGCTATGCGACAGGGTGGGACCCTATCATCGCATATGTTTTTACTTTTGCTGGCATCGCACGCAGCCAGAAACGCCCGCGTTGTAAGCGTAATTAGAGCCAGCAGCGTTTAGTCAGGACACGAGCCGTCGCTTTCGGCCTGCGCTGGAAATGTCACAGCGGCCTTCCGCCGCGCCAGCCTACCTGCTGATGAATTGAGGCTCCATCCGCTAGCGAAATTCGCCGAATGCAGCAGCCGTCACCTTTCGATGAAGCGGTATGCATTCGCTATAGTATGTGTGTGTGTGTAGTTGGTGCGTGCGTGCGGCGTGTGTGTATTGCCCTTGTGGGAGTAACGGGCTGTGCGATGCGATGTGATGCGCCTGTAGTAAGGTCATTTGATTCCAGGTGTCAGATTAGGCGGCGTCAGCGTAGGGCTGCTGCTGCTCCTTGATGGGCTCGTCCCGTGTTGGGCGCACACGGCGAATTAGATACGCAGCTGTCCGTCGCGTTGATCTAATTTCGTTCTCAAAAGCCTAATCGAATCGGCGGAAAACACGAGTTTTTTTGGGCGTGTTTCGAGTTGTCCGTGTCGCGCTTGCAAATTGTTGCTTTCGGATTTAAAATGGCGGAACTTCATGCGATGCTATTTATCCACATGAGTTGTGATTGCCTTGAAGGTATGTTATTACTCAGCCGTGTCTTTACCGAAGTTAAGAAAAAGTATATTTTCGAGTTTACGTTAGGCAGCATTAATCTCTCCATATACATCAGTGGTTCTTTAACCTTTCAACTGGCGAAACGCATTGGCTGTTTTAACCGTTATGTTTTTTAAGACAAATAAAAACAACAAAATCACGGTTCAATAATTTCTGTACAAATCCGCACTCATCTATACCCTACACAAGAGCTAGGTTTTTTTTTTTTCAAAAAAGGGACGATGCGCTTCCGCTAGAACACTTATTTTTCTAACAAATTAAAATCTGAGGTTAATCCAGCAGAACTACTGCTGCGAAGCCAAATAGTTTTTTTCTAAATCAACTGGTTCGCAAAGCAGATACAGTAAGCAAAGGTATACAAAACATTTAAGTCAATGACTATACGAAGCGTACAGTACTCTATAGCTCGCTTGACTTTAGTGCCGTTCTAAGGCTTTTGGAAAGCACGTGGAACCAGAGTTGATTGATTTGGTGTCGATTGTTCTTTTCTCCAGCGCATAATCTTTTAGGTTTTCGGAAACCCTTGCGGTTTTGCCAGGTGACAAGACATCGACACCGAACTGATAAATAACAGCGAGCGCCCGCGCTGTCCAGCCTTTCTATTATGAGTGAAGAGCGGGAAAATTCCCGTTTCGGTGGAATGTAGTGGGCAGAAGTTGAAATTCCGCTCTCGATTCGGGAAATCATTATGGTTTGCAATCCAATTGACGGCGTTCCCACCCCAAACAGAGAGTTTATAAAAGTTTCGTACTTGGTTAATATTACTAAGCTTCCAATTTCCTAAAAAAAGCGATTGCTTAATTTCAATGAATCTTTGTGATGATAACAATAAGTGAGCCAACGGCAATTGCAAGCTTTTTTAATAGGTCTAGACTTTCGAAGTTATAGTCCACTACTAAATTGCTGGGATTTGCCGAAGGTATTGTGTGAAGTGTATAAGCAAAAGATTTGCAATTGTTGGACAAGCTCACAATTAAAACGTCATATGTGCAACGATATAATGAGCGTTAGCAACGAACAGATACCGTCTGCTGCAAAAAGCTTCACGTTTACCAGAATTCAAGTATTTGTATTGAGCATGAGCTCACTGTGTTTCACACCTGACTTAAGGTCTTTTTAGGCCCCTCAGGATGAAGTTTGTTTATTTTTTGGTTTAACAGTTGCTTATTTGTGCGTGGCAAACAAAACGTACTTAGTTTCATTTCGCTCACAGCTTTCTTTACTAAAGCGCCCGCGAGCCCAGGTACCCTGCCTTGGCGGCGCACCTATAAGCGATTGCAGCAATTCCACAAAGCGTCCCTTCCTGAATGCGTCGTCCTTACAACGGTCCCACGAACGCAGTGCAGTTATAGAGAGAGTCAGGTGCCGTGGAAACGTCAATCTAGACGAAACCTAGTACCGGAAGACCGAAATAGCGATTCAGAGGTTCCCGTGAAAACACGATGCTGCGTCTAAGGCCGAGAGGTCGCCCCGAGGTGCCCAGCCCATCAAGAGACGCCCAGAAGGGAAAGGGGAACAAAGCTTCCTTCGCTGACTGTCAGTCCTGATTGGCGTTTTTTAGCTGCTTGTTTTTTTTTGCGCATAATTGCAACCTTCGCAGATGGGAAGTGCGTGTGCAATGCCCGGTCGCTCTGGTAGCTCTTTTGATTTTTACCTGCAGTCCGCCAAGTGCCTAATTTATTGTTTTTAGCCCTTTGGTTTCGGCGCGTATTGGGACGTGTCTTTCGTGGTAGTAATTTCTCATCGCATCGCGCAATGTGCAGCCAAGACATTGTGGTCGTTACCCTTTACTGCTGTTAAAATCCCAAAATCTAGTTTAATTACGACCTTTTTCGTTACGTTTAGTGGCCAATGCCCTACAAGTGTTCATTACCTGGCAGTGACCAAATGCTGGCGAGTTGACGACTATACGTGGGTTGAAGAATTGGCCCAAAAACAAGAAATCGGTGCAAAAAAAGTTTGTCACTTGTTGACTGCCACTTGTTAAAAAAGTTTGTCACTTGTTGACTTACTTGAAGTCTTTTGGTCATGTGGCGTGCGTTATTTGTTATTTAAATTATTGCTCATATATTCGGACAGGTTTACCAGTTTTAATAGTTTAAAGTTTTTTAAGGACTTGACTTGAAGTTGACTTAATTATGACTTGACTGGGACTTGACTTGTTATTTTGTCGAAAATACTTTTGTCGAAGACTTAAGTTGTTTCAAAATGACTTGTTTACAATACTGCTACATGGTTGTGATAACTCTGTGTGCTATGTTATCGTTTTTGAAGTCCAGTTTGTATAAATTTTGTCTGCCATACCTCGGGTGCGTTATTTGCTAGATTTTGTCGAAAAACACCTTTTGGAAAAACGTTGTCTGGGCTGCAACTTTCGCAAAGGTACGCGATTTCGTCAAGATGTACCCTCGGGAAAGTTAACAAGCACCTGTAGAGATTCGAGAACGGGTTTATAGCCTATATATACATATATATATAGGGTCGATTGGCCAGATTGGCCTAATAAGAGTTTGGCACACATAGTGCAGGGTTTCAACTAAGCCTTTGAATCTTTGTCTTTGATTGTCTTTTTAAAGTCTGTGAGCAAGTCTGAAGTGAAATGCCAAATGTTGGCGGGTTTAAAACGTTTTTCCAACTCTTGCCTACAAACAACCGTCTAATGGAATCGCTTGACTAATGCCAATACAAGCACGGCGTGTAGATTGTCGCTTGTAAAAGCAGCGTAGCAGGGCAAGGACACGCCTCGTGCGTGCTCGATTGCCATTTTGTTTATTCCAGGGCGCTGCCGACTGTCACGACGGCGACATATTGTTCGCAGCCGCTCGAACCGCGCGGAACAAACGTTTCGTGGCGGAAAGCAGCAAGGAAAGCCGTACAATGGGCCTGGCAAACGGCACTTCTGTATTTCTCGATACGCAGAAGAGCTCGGCTCGTCAACACAGCGAGTATAGTTGGTTACACACGGGAGGGGGAAGTTTTATAAACGCGTGTGTATGGCCCGCTTTGGAGAAGGCAAGCTTTGAATTGATAATCCGCGCCAATCCCGGCTGGCAGAAGCTGTCAGACCGCTTCCCATCGCAATTCATTTTGTATAGACAGCATTGCTCCCCCCAACTGTGATTCCGTTTCGGTGGTTTGTATCGCGTTACTATACTGTGCAGTTCGTGCCGCCGCCACCGCCTGACAGTGCTGCTGTTACTGCGGCGGGCTCGACAACACCATTCACTGTTTTGCCAAGGCACCGTTTCTCCGAATCGCGACACCAGATAGACGCTTTTCGGCGTATGTTTTTCGAGACAGATGCCGGGGCCCGAAGACACTAGATTGGACGGTTGAACACGGTCGTTTGGAAAGCGGTTGACTCCCTTGTTTTAATCCAGGGATATGGCACGAAAACAAAATGCGAAACAGAAGTTCGACAAGGGATTGACAAAGACACGGGTGGGTGGTGTGGACGCCAGCGGGGTAACATTCGAAGTGGCGTTAGTTTAAGTGGTCGAATATACTTTATCGTCAAATTGACTCAGATTTCGCCGCTATCGCCTTTCGTAAGCCTATCTTCTTGCGGTCCTGCTTTGAATGTCAACCTTATTTAACCAGAAAGCATTTCTGGGTGTGTGTGTGTGTGTGTGTGTGTGTGTGTGTGTGTGTTAGGGGAAAAGGGTTAAGGAGTAGTATGATGGCCTCAGCCCTGCCTGGACCCTTGTCAGCCCTGCCTGGACCCTTGGCTCACAAAAGAGAATCCTGTTTTCGAACTTACGTTGGTACTCCTTATCACTTTTCACTTGTGCGGCCTGGAACCCCGAAAAAACTGCTTTCAAACACTTCATTGTTCCAAAAAGCTTTAAAGAGAGACACTTTATTTGTTTCTTCACAAACTCCTGCCTAACTTCGGGAACAACTGGTTAATTTATAACTTAGGCCTTCAGAGGAGACCCACAAAGATCCCTGAAACGTTTTTCACAGTTTTTACCCTCAGTGTGGGTTTGACCTACGGGCAAAATGAAGCCATCGTTTTTTTTTACATAAACCATTGCCGAGTTTTAGTTGATCACGGCAGACGAGGACTTTCAATTTATTACAGCGGATTTTGAGTTTCAACCGATTAAAGCAGACGGGGACTTTCGATTGAAAACAGCAGATTAGAACTAATTTTTTGTCTAACTGGAATAGTCTGGTAGTCAAATCAAAATGATGCGCTTGTATATATCGCCGTACAACCAGAGTCGGTTCGCGTTTCGTCTCAGATTAAAGCAACAGCAACTGTGTCCAGTAGTACCACGTCGGTGCTAAGCAATTCGCGCCCTTCTAGTCAGTTAACTGCTCGTTGTTTGAGGGGGCAAGTAAGAACAGCAGCATCAGCAGCAGTAATAATCGTGCGGCTTACTGACAGCAGTTGCTTACGAAGTGCGATTGGTGGGGTCGTGATACCGACGGCAAACGCCACATTCAGTTTTGTTTCAGCAAGCGTCGAGCTACATGCCTAGTACACCCATATCGCCAGTGTGAAGTCTACGAGCGCAGTATCTGCCTTGCGAATAGTTAGTTGGGCACACAGAGCGTTCAGGCCAAATTTGCGTGTACAGAGTGCCGGCGTTTTAGAATTGGCAGGTTTTTACTTCGTCTTTTAAAACTTAATTGGGATAATCAGGCCCTATTTAGAATTAGACAAAAAAAGGCCTTTACAAAGATTGGTAAACTACAATTGCGTGCATAATGCAATTTCCAGAATATACCCAAATTACAAAAAAAGAAAGGGAAAGGAGGTACTTTACTACATAAAAGAAAGGAGTACTTACTACATAATTTTCCATCCATTTGTAAAAAGAAAAAGGTAACATAACTTGTAAAATCAAAACTGAATAAAATTGTTTTCGTGACTGTAGTTTTAAAGTGGGAAATAGGACTGAGAGGATCAATAGAGGACATTATTTTTTGGTCAATCGTTGTATATTGGGTTATTGCAGTTTAAGCTATCTATGTTTTATCGATCAAGGCTTATAGGCAAACGATTTTAATACACAAAACCTTTCATTGTTATTTCACAAAAAAACGTTGCAAACTTACTGTGCTTGTTTGGTGCGGATGGAAATTTTCCAAAATAAAAAAGTGCGGATGTAAATTTTAAAGGTTGAAAAGCACTGATACAGTGCAACTTTATAACCCTTTCTTTGGTCAGTGAGTTTGGTGTTAAAGTTTGTTATAAATATCGTATTAGTGTAAGTACCTCGAACTATCGAATTATGTTTTGTCAGTTCTAGCGCTGCCTCGCGCCAGAATACTTGGGAATAGGGCAACTTAATATGCCTGTTTTGCCTGTTGACGTATCAGCTTGTGTTCCATGAACTAACTTTCTGTTGTGGCTAATACTAGAAGTGTTTGCGTCGGCTTTTGGTTTAGAATCAACGACTGTAAAATCAAAAAAATAGTTAAGTAGACCTTAGTTCAAAGCAGGTTAACTCCGAACTGTTAAAAACTGGTCTTTTTAATTTGCATATCTTGTAGGTAATATAACACCACTGTTTAGGTGTCTTAGTTACACAATTGTGTAATTAAAAAATGCCGACACTGCGCAATCCTGTCATATGCATGAATGGGTGATTCCCAACCGGGGTGCCATTTTTAGAGCTCAAGGGTGCCGTAATGTATTTCGGAATCTTTATGAATATGATATTTGCCCAACTCATAAGCCCTTTGATCCAACTCTCTATGTGCACTTATATACAATAAAATTAAATTTTAGTTTCTCCGCTTATTTTGCTTTTTCAGTTCTATTTATATTGATATTACAGCAAACAATTGTAAAATTGTTCTTCCCACAAAATTGTACTAAAGTTCCAACGTTCCGACCACCTATTCGGGTATAGTTGCAATAATATTGCCCTAAAGAAGATTGCCCGAATAGGTGGTCGAAACGTTGGTACTTTAATCAATTTTTGCCGCAAGGACAATTTTACAATTGTTACAATTGAAACAATGGCTGGCAGCAAAAACATATTCATTACTTTGTAGCATAATGGTTGGAGGTTGTAGTAAGACGTAATAAGAATATCAAAGCCCATACAGAAGTAGGTTGCATTTTGAACGTTTCGAATAACTCTTTATTCATTTTCAACATAGAGAGAAGTCACTGATGGTAAGTAAAATGAATAAAGAGTTATTCGAAACGTTCAAACTGATACCTACTTCTGTATGGGCTTTAATATTCTTATTACATATTCATTACAATAAAGTAAACCAATCAACGGAAATTTGGGTGTGTTGCAATATATTTACTATTTCAGGGGATGCGTAAACTGCTACATGTTAGAAACCACTTATAGATAGGGAAAACGCAACAAATCGAATGGCATAAAATGGTTGTTCTATCAACTTTGCTTACTTTAAAACGGTTGGTTGCAAACCAGATGTTTTACTTTCTTTAGGACTTTTTCATGTCAGTTTAAAATATATTCATTACACCTTAGAGCAGGCTAACGACACTTCAGCGTTTGAAACATAATTTTGTCCCAAAATATTTGTTTTTGTTTGTCGCGTCCTGCAAATATCGTTGAAAACAAATGAAGAATTGGTTTTGGTAGTTTGAACCACCCCCAACCATACGACAACAATTGCTTCATTCACAAAACACAAACATTCAGCAAGTTCTCAAATCGTTCTCGTAAACGCAGGCCAATGTTGTTGTTTTGCCTTCGAACGTCCGCACCCAGTAGTTTTACGCAGAAAGTTTGCCTTATAGTTAGCTGAAAATCACAATCAAGGGTGCATTTTCTTATGGAAAGAATCGTAAATAGAAGCAAGGTGCCTCGTTTTCAATATAAGTCTAACTGTTATAGCGGTTTTCCTGTCAAATATTGAGCTGTTTTAGACATGGCAAGGTGTCAAATCATTGTGGAGTTTGGAGTGTGTAGGACTGGTAGATAAATCTATACCAGGGCTTTGCAAGTTGACATAGGCCTATTTTTACTTGGCTTGATTACAAAACGTTCAATGAAATATGGACCGTGTCGCTGTTTAATGGACCAAGGGGGCCGTATATTTCGTACGTCATTAAATGACGTGATGGTCGATCATCGTATGTTGACAAATGCTCGGTTATGGACCAAAAAACGTTAAGGCACGCATGAACAGCATCCCTTTACGTACGCAGTGAACATTACGCAGTCTAATTAGGCCTAGTTCATTCACACATACAACGATAGTTCTCAGCCGGGGTTCCGCGTCAATACTCTAGGGTGCCATTTTCAACGCTTAAGGGTGCCGAGAGATATTTTAAATGATTAAGGATTCCAATTTTTGTTCTACTGGTAAGCTTCTTAAAACAATTTTTGTGTACGATAAATGTGCAAAAAATTAAAAGCAACCTTGTTGCGCAGTTAATGTACCGTTTCAATCTCGTTTATAGTAAACGCTACAGTTAACCAATCAGCAAAAATACGAGCAAGGGTGCCGCGAACTACTTATAATTTCTATAGGGTGCCGTAAGCCAAAATAGGGTTGCGAAACACTGCTCTATACAACGCCAAAACAGTTGCTTGTACGGGTTACTTTTAAAGTTCACGCAAAGCAGAGTTTACATGGCGACAATGGAAAGGTTTGGAAAGGGCGACTTTTGCCAAACAACTGCTCGACGAGCGGCGGTAAGCGGTAATTATCGTGCCGCGAAATGTGGAGTGGACAGTGGCCGCAGTGGGCTGCCCTGTCCGGCGCAACGCTGCAGGTCGTAAAAGTGAGCTTTCAATTCGTCGATTGCCCTCTCCGAACGTCGCTGATGAGGTCAGAGACCGGTCAAACCCCGTCGCCGTTGCGTAACAATGCCGACGATTGTGATGTCATACGAGGCGACGCTTCACTTGGCAGCGCTCCCACCCCCCGGTGCGGGGGAGTTTCTTCATAGCGGCCGAATGCATGTAATCGTGCGGATTGGCGAAACGCTTGGGAAAATGAGTAAATAATGACTTGTAAAAAACAGAAAGGTTTCGCGTATTAGGCAGTTCGCTACATTGCACAGCGAAGGAAATGTCAGAGTTCGAGCGTATTTTTTTTCAGGTTCTGCAAATTCCTGACAAATAAAGTAGAGAAGGCAAACTTAAAGAGGCAGTCATCGCTCAGATAAATATCGATTTCTGATGGTGGCAGTTTAGGCGTTTTGTGCATCTATCGGTATTAGGCGCTTAACTTCACGGAAACTACTTGAAACAATGAAGCCTTACTAAGACGAGTCATGTCGAAATGGCAGTTTTGTTGCGAAAAGTGAATCGAAACCAGAAAACAATTGCTTTGCGACTTTTAAACAGTCGCTTCATAAAATAAATAATGGCGGGTTTCCTCTTTTCGTTTAGTGGGATATTGTCAGTCGTTATGGCAGGGAATCGCTTTAATCATTACTCAAGACTATGTTCACTGTAGAACCTATCTCGACGAGATTTGAGTTACCAGTTTTAGCACATTAATAGTATCAAAACAGACTGCGAAGTGACAGTATTTAGCTAGAAGAAAGTTGTTTATTTGGAGGATTTCACTAAAAAGTGTGCGTATTGTTGCGTCTTTGCAAGCAAATAGATTTATATTTCTAGTATGGATGACAAAATCGGCTTTATTATATTAGCTCTTAAGAATGTTAATATCGCCCTAGCATTGCAATGAAATTTGTTTTTAAACATAAAACGAGAGAAAATGGTCGCCAGTTTTGATTTTTGACAGCGATTTCCATGATCGCTGTTAGGCAGCTTTACCAGAACCGCAGTCAATCGTAGTTCATTGAAATATGCGACCGAATGTGCATGTAAAAAATCAGCTGGCCGACTCGCAAAAAAAGACGCCGATTGCCTGATTTGCCGTGGCAAGTTCCTAAAATCACATTGTATTAGGCTGAATGGTTGTTATTGTTTAGCAAAGCGAACGGCTTACCTTGCATGTACTCATTAAATTAGTGGTTCTCAACCAGCACTCTGGGATGTCAATTTTTAACGCTCAAGGGTGCCGAGATATATTTTAAATTCTTTACGATTCCATTTGTTGCTTTACAGGTAAGCTTCTTAATACACTTTTTTGTATACGATAAAAGAGCCAAAAAATAATTAGTTTTTTTTTACTTATTGCTCAGTTAATGAGTTGTTTCAATCTATTTTATTGTAATGTTACAGATATCCACTCAGCAAAAATACGAGCAAGGTTGCCGCGAACTTTTTACAATTTATGTAGAGTGCCGCAAGTTAAAAAGGGTTGGGAAGCACTGCAATGAATAGTTAATGCTGTTCGTTAACGCTTATGGCTATCGCGCATGAGTTTTTCTGTAGGACCAGTCTAATGACCTTGCTCCCCATCCCACGCCCAACATGACACTCTTCTATTGAGAGGTGATACAGCACCTAATTGCCGATTCCATTTGTCGCGTTGGCCTTGTCCGCAAGTCAGCAGCTGTCTTGCAGTGTTGAGGCGAAGCGCACTTGTGGAGACTCAAAATGCGACAAGTCGCAGCTAGAAAAGCGTGCAAATAAACGACAACCGCAAAGGGGGGAAAGCGTGAAATCCGGTTGCAGCAAGTCGAGTTAACGCGGAACTTTTTGTGCGATTTTTCGCAGAGTTGCGGCTCATTTGAAGCTCGCAGTTGGGCGATTCTTGTGGTCACTGAAAACACGACTTGGTCCGTTGGCCGACCCGTTTTTATTTTCTATTTTCCGCCACTGGCCCATTTTAAAAGTCAAATTCAAGTGTTTGGATGTTGTATTGTCTTTATACCCACACGACATCATTACTCCACAACCCGGCGTTTTCATAAGGGCATGTTCAACTTTTAGGCTAAATGAAAATATCGCGTGAGAGCTGTATAAAAAACAGGGTTACCGTACTTGACTGTTCTAAACATAATTCAAAACAACAAGTAGGGATTTTGAGTCAAACAGCGAATATAGAGGCCAGGAAACAAATTTTGTGTCAATCCGCAGAAAGCCAATCGAAGCTATAGGATTTACACCACAGAATTCGCGATATCTTATAGAGTGATTCAAAGTTCAAAATGTTGTCAAAATTTCTCATTTGTTGTTGCTTTGTTGGTCTCATTATTTTAATGGTTAGATGTAAGAGATCGCTCGACATTTCAATTCAAAAGATACATTCACGGACAATTGTTCACGTGTAAAGGTTGATTTGAACAGTTGTTATATACTTTTTGTTGAACGTATCGCAAACATAGCTTTAGGAGAATTATGAGTTGAACACCTTCGATTTCATTGCTCAAACTAAATATATCTACTTTGAAATCTGTTTATAAAACTAGATTTTGGTAGGATTCGAACCCTCAACCCCCACTTTTTTTAACTTGAGGATAAAATTAAAATGTTTTTAAAATTCAAAATGTTTTTAAAATTCAAAATGTGGTGTTAGGTCAATAAAAAAAAAAACTCTACTTATCACGGTACTGTTAGGGGCGAAATGTGTTCATTGAAAGCGACCCTTCTCAACGAACGGCGAGTGTGACATCACAATGGGTCGCCCGACGATCGTTAACCGCCCTCACCTTTGCGCGGCCCCGCGTTCTAAAACGATCGCGGCAGAGCGTCGTCGTCGTGACGTAATAGCTCGTCGCCCGTCGAAAGTCGTTGCATTTCGACTCGCTGGTTGTAAATCCAAATCGCGTTCACTTAGAGTTCATGAACCCAGCGGCGGCGGGTCAGACCGTTTCCATATACAGGGGTTCGTCCTAAACCGGTTGTTCTTCCTTAATTTTGTTCTTGACTTTTTTCTTAGCGGACCCCAATTTTTTTGCTTCGCATGAATCAGGGTAGGCAAAACGTCATAAATTCACGTCACACTATAAAATTACTTCATTCTGCTGTTTTCGGTCCAAAAATGTGAAAGTTCAGTGCACAAACGTTTTATTTTTAATTAAAAACTTTTGTTTGAAAAATTGATTACTTTTAAAATAAACCCTAATGTTTGAATTAAACCCTCATGGACCCCCTAATATGGGCTTTCGTACCCGCAAGCTGCCATGCATCCCATTTTAAGAACCCCTAAACAAAAAATGGTCCCCTTCGCCGAAACAGCCATGACGTCATAACTGCAGGACGCTCGCACCCCTCCCCCCTTCTGTTTGGGTCGTGACTCGTCGAAATGTCGACCCCGTGTGGTAGCTCCGGTGTATACGCTGCAAAAATACGTGTGAAATATGTGAGGGTTTGTTGTGAGCCAAACTTCGTCACGACTTTGCTTTAAATGTGTGTTCAGTGCAGAGCTTGGCGTTAGCAGCAGAGTTGCAAAGGGAAACAAAACAGTCGCCCATGTAAGGTTTATCGAACTTTTATCTATTTTGACAATGTGTTTTCAAAATCACAGTTACCAAAATGCTGCCAAACCCAACTGTGCTTGCGCATCAATAGTCACAGTCGTAATAAGAATACCAAAGCCCATACAGAAGTAGGTAGCATTTTGAACGTTTCGAAAAACTCTTTATACATTTTCAACACCAATAGTCAAAGTGTTGCGTTCAGCAAAATAGGCCTTCAGTTATGTCTAGGCCGTGACGCGGTGTCGTCGGATTTAACATCGTCGAAGGGAATAGATTCCACGCTGTCTGCTTAATAACGCATGCAAATTAATAACGTATGCAAACAAAAACAACAACGCAAATCGCGCCCAGCGCGTATACAACGATGCTAGGAATCTCAACGGCGGCGACTCAGATCAGCTTAAGGCCATTTCGTCGACCGTCGTGCACCTCACAGTCTGCCGTGGACGTGGATTTCGTTCCTGATCCTTCCAGTTCGGCGTCTGCCCGTCGACTGCTACTGCAACCTACCGACGCTCAAGCAGCTTGACTGACGGCTCGGCGATGTTGTCGGTGTACCCAGGGACAACGACATTAGCGGCCGCCTCGGCCTCTGTCGACGACCGCTAATCCCTACAACTCTAACAAACAAGACATCTTGATCGCATGAGGTGGCCCGCGCCGCCCACTAAGCACAGCCTGAAACACTGGCCGGAATGTAATAGCTGGCAATTCATATTCTGCGACACGTGGAATGTATAGACTGGAAATAGGTTCTTCTGTTTAAATAAATACCAGAAGAACTTATTTTCAGTATATACTATGCCTGGTAGCCACAGCATGTTTGTTGTGGAGCGTATACTCCTAAACCACGTTTGTAAGAAAAACGCCTTTAAGTTTAAAATTGCAATTTAAAGTAGAGTGCTAATGCTCCCTAACCTTGCGAACGATTTGTCTATTTTGCAGGTGTATAGTTGCTGGCCGTGGTAGACTGGTTTAAAGGCGCTGCAAAGCCGGTAAAGGAAATTAAATAAATAAAACAAATAAAAGACCGAAAACTGAATTGGCGAGGTCCTAACTATGCTGGCTTAGTGCTGGACTTTGGATTTTAAAACTGCGCTCGGCGAAGACCGCAAAGAAACAAGAAGACCGTGGGCATGGAACCAACGGTAAGAAAGGCTTTACAGTTATAGTTGCACTATGGCAGGGGTTCTTAAACATTTTTTACCGCGGACCCCTAAACTATTTTTGTGCTTCGCGTGGACCACGGTAGCCAAGAAAATTTCAAAAAAAGGACGGCATAAATTGACGTCATAATTCAAATAGACTTCATAAATCTTCTGATTTCTGTCCAAAAAATGTGAAAGTGAAATGGAGTCTAAATAGGATTCAGTGCAAAGACGTTTTATTTTTAATTAAACTGTTTTCTTTGAAAAATTAATTACTTTTTAAATATACACTAATATTTCAATTAGGCCTTCATAGACCCCCTAAAACTACTAAAACTAATTCACGGACCCAAGGGATCTACGGACCCCAATTTAAGAACCTCTGCCCTATATATATAGTGTCACCCTTGCATATCAATACTAGGCAATTGAATATTCACGCGCAGTTGTGTGATATGGCCGGACGATCACTTTATGGCCAGTCCACTATTGTCCATCTGGTCTGTTTCAAGATGATGTCTGACGTGTCGCCTATTCGTCTTTCGATTTCGTGCGCTACATCGTCGTGTTTTGTGGTTTTATATTGGTGTCCATATGCGCAAACTCTTGGCCTTTGCAACAGCTAAATTTGCCGTCTAATCTGAACAATCCAGCATAGAAATTAGAGATTCGATAAAAGCGTATTAAGCGGGTGCCCGATACCAATATGTACAGATAATATCGGTGCCGATCCGATATGAGGTTGATATAAACATTTCAGCTAAAATTTATGATTCAACGAACTATATTTATCTTAAAAGTTAAAACTATTATCATAAATTAAATACACTAACAACTCAAAGGTAATAAACGTTACAATTTAACTAATTTCCCCTCTTTGACTAAAGTAGTGACTTCATCAGGTATCGGATCAGGCCGACGGGCGTGTTTGCTTAAAACATAGGATACCAGTTTAAGTATAGGACGTATCTTATGCCA
Source organism: Ascidiella aspersa (assembly GCF_963924565.1). NCBI lineage: Eukaryota > Metazoa > Chordata > Ascidiacea > Phlebobranchia > Ascidiidae > Ascidiella > Ascidiella aspersa. The sequence goes on from NC_139447.1 coordinate 5,482,263, forward strand.
ACCCTGACACTGCAAGCTGTTTTCGAATTAACTTTAACCATAACCGCTCGCCGCTCGAACAAACCACAATCATTTGACTTCTTTTTCTCCTCCTGGTTGCCAGGGTAACACTGAGTTCACAGACAAAAGTCGGTCGCATCCGGCACGACATCCGATCACGTGACCTCCCTCTGCTTCGAGATAGCCTGTCGTCGTGACCGGAAGTAACCTTTAGGTTTAGCAAGAGGAACTTAGGCGGGCCGCCAACTTTTGTTTGCTGGCCAACACGGAATTTCCCTCGTAGAAATCCAGTCGCTGGACCGCTGACTGCATTTCATAATTTGTGGCCTCCAAAAAATCACGCCAATTTTTTTTTTGCTAAAAACCAACGCAAAGGGGGGGGGGGTATTTATATATGTGCGCTAAAACGGACGATATGTGCGCTAAAACGACAATTGCTTTTGGGAAATTGACTAGGCCGGCGATACTCAACGCCAAATGGCGTCATTGTCGTAATTTAGGGCAAGCATTCGACGCCAAAGATCGCTAGGGGAAGGCACTAGAATGCAATCGGAGCTGAACTGAACTGGTCAAAGGACCAGAGTTCTTGCAGCGTCGTGGCATTTTGTGCGTCCTAAAACCGTTTAAATCATGCCCGAAGATCCCTGGCGGGAAATGGTGCAGGCTCGTTACTATGCTGATATAAGCGAAGGGGACGTTGAAAATGTCATTGCCCAGCACGTTTGGCGTCGCTTTCGTTTCCTGCTTTTTCTGTTCGACTGCTGTTTTCTCTTGTTGTTCAGTGGTTGCTGGTCGCGCTGCAAAACTAGCTACATGCTCTCGCCTTACCGCCGCTAAACCCTTAAGCCGCGAGCTTCGCCGCACTTCCCTTCCCTTTTCGCGGAACGCCAGTCCTTGAATTGCGCCACCAGGCGAAGTAGCAGCTGCTAGGAAGGGCACAGCTACGCAGTTGTTTCCACAAACCGCGCGAGTTCAGATCACGACGGAAAGTGACTTCTGTGTACGCTTGCAACGAGCCAAAACAGCGGTGTCGCGACCTTGAATTGCTTCGTTCGTGTCGGTAATGCAACAGAAGCCGACTCGGGCTCGGCGGTCACGCCCGGGCGCCCACGCCAATCCGTTGCTGTGACGTCATCAGCGCTAAGCGCGCGAGCTCGGCCCGGGGCACTTCGGCCACACAAGGTGATCCGCAGGTAATCCGGCCAAAGATAAACAGGCGCGCTGGGCTGGCAAGAGCCGAGCTGGCGACCTTTGCGCAGGCCATTCCGCCCTCTCTTTGTCAGGTAATACGGGAGCGCTATCACTGTTACTCGCCGCTGAGCAGATCCGCTGGCGAATAATTGTTTCGGCGGCGCCACAAAATAGCTGCTATTTTTCCTCTGGCGAAAATTGCGCTCGGCGTATGAGCATTCAGGACTCGCCTCAAAAGCACAGGTACACGCGCGCTTTTTGGGAGTTGGTTCACACTATATATGCGCCTGGCGTCAACGAAAAACATGGACGCCTAACGCGTAAAAAACGTTTTCGGTTGCAAAAAAATTAAAATATTTTAACTTTGAAGCTTTCGGTTAGAAGCGAGAAAATTTACCTTTAACACTCGCGTAATGTGTGAACTGGACGGCGCTATCGTCTAAAGTGAACCAACCTTTAAAGTCTCTTAATTCAAGCTTGAAAGCAAAGGAAGCTAGCCCTTCCAGTGTCAGTCGCAACGCAGTGTGTAGGTAGCTATCGAACAGAGTTCAGCTACGGAAACTAATGAGTCAAATGCATATAAACGAAAGCGTTTACGGCAAAGTGTTGGGTGTCCGCGTCCTAATCCTCCCTATGTACAAGTGCGAAGGCGTGAAGCGAGCCACGCACGATTGGCGGCGTCAGAGTGTCCCGGCGTATGTCAGGGCCAACGCCGCTTTTGTGTCTAGGGTACGTACGTGAGTTTCACGCCTATTCGACCCGACCCCGTCGGCACTATAAGGAAGCTCTCAGGAGCAGGTGTTTGGAAAAGGATGAGCCACGCCTTCTTATCTATCGCGTCTAAACTAGGGTTGCCATATTTTTTATTACGCACAAACCCTGACGAACAGAATTGATAGAGTTGTGATTCGTAAAATTATGTTGCAAATAAAGTATTGCACATATTTAAACAAATTTCTTGATTTTCAAAAATGGGAAACAATATGTGTGGAAAAATTGCCGAAACATTTAAAATACCCGACTTTAAAAAACTTTTTGGCGTTTCTCCCTGACGCAGATTTCAACACGAAATTCCCGCACATTTCAGCAAAAACTGACGTATGGCAACCCTATTCTAAACTGTACGACAGAACATGAAAGCGACGGTTTATTTATAAGGTTTAGGTTTTGTTCTATCCTGTACGAGTGCTATTGTTTCCAACACCATTCAATCCTAATGAGCCAAATCAAATAGAATCAGTGTAATCCAGCTAATCATCCAATCGCCGATGGTGTACATCTGGGTTTCACTTGCGCGTATAGCTGTAAACACAAAACCCGCCTGTCTGCATTAAATTATGCGATCGCATCTTGTCGCAATAATCGTCCATTGTTTGAACGCGATGCCATCATCGTCGCCGATTAATGTCGATACGATTGCAGATGGGCCGATTTTACGCTCACAAAGGACTCGCTTTCTGTTACAAGCGCCGTCGCCAGCGCCCGCATGAGACCCTTTCACTCGCCCATGCAGCGACATTAATTTACTGCCTGCGCGTTTACGAGCGAACACACCAACTGTTAGCGCGTAATTTGCATTGTCCCCCATCACAGCTATATCGCGAGTTACGAGAGGGCAAATATTAGTTGATGGCCTGTTTCATGCGCTGAGATAAACACGGCCCGTCTCTTGCTGCCAAGTTATGTTTATGTTTTGTCTGTACGCCGCGCTGCGCTTTTTTAATGGCACAGGAATGCGATTCGTACGGATTTGGGTTTTTACACTGGATTTGCAAGGATGGCAAGTAAAACTAGGTAGGCTAAGTGTTTTTTAAGGGGGGCTGGAATTTTTAAATTACCGATAAATGTGTGCCGTTTTAGTATTTCAGTTTGTAAATGCAGGTTTTTATCTCTCAGTGGTTTTTATCGGTTAAAGCAGAGAATTGATAACCTAAGTAATGTTGCTATTCTATTACTTCGCCCAAAAGTGCCACAATTTCACAAAAAAATCATTCCTAAGGCCGGCAAAATTGGAAAGGTGTGCAATGACATCTAGCGGTAAGAAATATATCAGCGGAAAATCGCGTCGAGATAAAAGTTTTCCGATTTCATCTAGCATGAACCTGCGTTGCTACGTTAAACTTGTGCGAAAACAATAGACTTAAGACTGGCGAGATGTTTCGGTGATAAAATAACTTTAGGGTGTTTTTGTGTGTAAAGTGCTTAATTGCGCGAGGCGGCGAGTGTATATACGGCAAGAGAGGCGGGCGCGACGAAAAAAGAACACTGTAACAAATTTCATTACACGGATCAAAGGGGTTTCTACAGTTAGGGCGTGCGCGCCGTGCCGAAGAATGCCTTTCTGCGGAGAAGGGCGGCTCACTTGGATTTCGGGCGTGAAATTCGCGTTACTTTCCAGTGCGGTCATCGTCGCGCCGTTTCAGGGGGCGGTCAGCGGTCAGTGGTCGTTTGATGTTGCCACGCTTGGCTGTGGGCCAATTTGCACCGGGACCACTTCAAAAGCAAGTTGTTTAACTCTCCCGTTATTATAGCAAGTTTTTTTGTTTCCGTACGTCTATTGGTCAACCAAAATGCCCGGCTGTTATAAAAGGAACTTAGCAATTCGTATTATGTCAGGGGTTTTAACATTTTATTTTTATGTAAGTCAAATATTGGTCGATTTTAGCGTAAATTAAAATCTATAGTCTTTTCCCAACCACGGTTAAAATCGCCTTTTTTTAAGCTCCTAAAGAAATCCGCTTAGTTATTTTCGCCACTTGCCCAGTTTTACGCTTCGGCAACAAACAGTGATTTGATTGGAAGTATACCCGTGAAAACTGGACAGAAAACCCCTCTTGCTCGCCGCTTCGCTCAATGGTATGTGGAGACGGTCGGCAGTTCGCCTGTCGCTTGACCGATCCTTTTTTCTCCGCCACTCAAGCGTTCTTCACACGGGCGCGCGCTCGCCGAGTGATCACAAACAGGCAGGCCGCACTCTGCCGAGGTGCGAAAGATACATTACGTGACGCAGTTTTTTCTCGAAACGCGGCATTGTAGTCGCCGTCGTCGACGCACGCCGATCAGTCGTAAGCGAGAGCGCCAAGAACACAACAGCCTAGGAGATTTATGCGACTTTCAAGTTTAGCGCGAGCTTCGCAGGCGACGGGTGGTTAATTAATCGCCGAGACGAGAGCGTAAGGCCGTGGCCACTAGGCCTCTTTTGTTTGACTTGAAAAACCCAGCGCGTTTATTGGAGCGACTGTCTGCTCAGTGGTGGTGCCGACCGCGCGAGAATCACGTCTTATCCGTTTGTTTTATTCAATGGACGTGTTGGTGGATTGGCGTCGCGAGCGCGGCCCGCGCAACCTTGATTCATGGCGAAGTCAAATACACAGCGGGAAAAACGAGGGAGAGAGCGCTAGGGCTTTGAGATGGGTTTTGTGCAGGCAGTATCGAGAAAGGGCGATATGGTTGCGGAAAGCTTTTGAGTGAAACAGAAAACGGAGCCAGGCAAAGGCGCAGGCAGCACCCCAGTGAAAAGAATGCGGCATAGGAATGGGCACAGGGCGAGTTTGGCAACGCACCACCGAGATTGAGATAACGCTCGGCGCATGACGCATTCGCGAGCGCCCTACTCCCTCCAGTTTCCAGCTCGCAGGCCTGAAACGCCACACAGGCTCTCAGCAAGCAGTGACAGATATCCTCGCTGTTGTCAGACCGAGTCGGCAGTGAGTGTGTGTGTGCTGTTCTCGCAGTTTAACGCCGGACCTGCTGTTTTTTTTTTCAGTCGCTTGTTGCTAGTTTCTAGGCAATTTTTTGAGTTGAATAAAGTTAAAAAAAAACTGGAAAATATTTACGCCGTTTTTGCGTGAATTTTGGTGCAATAACGTGAAAGGTTCGGATTTTGATTTCGCGCAAATCTCAGCATGGCGGCCGCCACATGTGTAAGTATCAGCCGCTGTGTGTGTATGCGTCCTTGTTTTGCTCGCCAGCTTCTCAATTAATGATTTACGCCGGCCAGGTAATTTTGATTTATGACCAAGTCGTCGGTTTGCCCAGTCACGTCCGGTACCATTTTGTATTTGATATTGGCTCGTAAAAGCGGTGGCCATTTTCAGACGGGATTTATTTCGCGTGCCAACTTGCAGCGTTCGGTGCCCGTAACACCTCTGTGTGTTTTAACCGCAGCAGTATGACGACACGATGGGACATTTCGGCGGAATGAACAACCTGGCCGACATGAATTCGACCACATCGGGATCGGGCGGTCTCTACGGCGGGGATTTGAGCCGTTCTTTGCCGCAGATTCCGCCGCTGTCGCACAGCACCCCTTACAATAGCAGTGGTCCTATGACGCCCCATTCCATGATGCTGTCAAGTCAGGGACCGGGAAATTCGAACGCAATCGACGAGAGATTGAACGATTCGGAAAGGATGTCTATCAAAGGCGACAAGGATGCCATTTATTCGTGAGTACTGTTTTAAAGAAAAAAGTTCACTCGTCCAGCCCAATTTTTAACCAGTCCTAAACGACGGTTATCTCCTCGAAATCAACAGTGCTAGGCAAATACATATATATATTAATGTATGCCTGGGCTAGGCTCAGGAGACTTATGCTGCGTGTCTCGGCTAAGTCGCGCAGTCCGTGCAATCGCACACAGCAAGACAGCTTTGAATAATTTATGTAAACATGCTGAGTGCCACGCGGTCCTATTGTGATCACATAAACGCTTCAATTACGCAAGCGAATTTCGTCCAAGGTGACAGAAGTAGACGCAATGCAAGTCAATTAACGCGCGCACTTGACAAATGGTCACTCTTGCCCGTTTTTTCTTATGTTTTTGCATGTGAATTGACTGTAACGCAATTTATGATGTTAAACGTTGGGTTGTTTAAGTGAGAAACGTTACGTCAAGACGTATTAAAGCTGCAATAACCTTTGTTAAGTCGAATAAACGCAAACAAAATGGCGTTTCCGCTCCGGATTTGATTGTCAAGTTAAACGAGGATTGTCTATTTGACGCCGCTTGGTCTCGCGAAATTTCCAATTTCAAAATGGCGGCACAACACCTGGTCGCCTAAACGGCGGGCGCTTAAACTTGATTTGATCACTTTCAGAACGACGATTTTGCGATTTTTAATCCACCGTCGTGCAGTTAACGGCCGTAAAAGACTTTTAACTCCCCATTAAGCGATTTTGTGGCTTTCTGTTTAAAGCTATTAAGAACGCGCGTGCCGAACGTTTGCCTGCCGACTGTTTTGTTCGAACTGAACAAGTTTCGCTTAAGCGCGGTGAATTTCATTTTAGTTTTCGCCAATGTCTTTCACATTCAACCGTATAGCAAACGTTTTAAGGCGTGAAACTTAGCTGTAGCGGCCTGCTTTCAAACTCTAGCGCCGCCAGCAGTCAGCAACGGGTTCCCAGCACAGCCCTACAACACTACACAGCAGTAGGCGCGGAAATGTAGGCCACGCGATTGCGCTTTTCCAATTCGGTACCAGGCCTTGCACGATTTTCGTTTGGCGTTAGGAGTACGAAACTTCCTGTGACGTTTTCCGTTAGCGCTGAAACGGGAAAGGCGAGAAGTGAAACGTTTTCAGTTACACAGTCGAGTTCTCCCACCTCATCTTACCCAGCTGCAAAGAGGGGCGGCGGTCGTTGGCCGGGAGTCGGCCCTTGCCTGGCTTTCCACCTTTGCAAAAATTCCTTGAAACAAAATGCGCTACGCGAAAAAGGGATTCTCGCTGTGAGCCGGATTCTAGGTTTTGGCCTTTAGAAAATTCAGCAGTCGAAAATCAAAACAAACCAGTCAACAACCTGTTGTTGATTTGTCCCAGTATATTAATATACGCGATTAGACCGCGTTTTTAAGGCCTGGCGCATTTGGTAGTTAATGTAAACTTGGAATATATTGTTTGTCGTCGGTCTTGACATATTTTGTTGTTGGTAGCTGGCGGTTTTGCTATTCTGATTAGGCTTTATTGATTTCGCGGCGGCACGAAGCTAAAAACGCACTTTGGCTGCATCTGACTTATCGATTATTGTCCTCTTGCACTTTTTTATCAACAGCCTCATAATCGTATGCTGCTGCGTTAAGGGTAAAACCTTCCCGACTCTGGCAACTTTTTTTTAACCAAACCAAACTGAGTTTTCAGACTGGTGCAAGGTGTCAAAGAAAACTTGACGAACGTCGTTTAAATCCGCGGCGCGGCGGCTATCGATTTTCCCCAAAAATGCGGGTTAATTTGTCAGATCGTGTTTTTCGCCGTTTGTTTAAAGGTTCGATTGAGCGATTTTGTGACAACACTTAAGCGGGCGCGCCGCTGAAGTTAAGTGTCGACACACAATCGTCCTGTGCGCCCAGGCTGCCCAAGAAAAAATAAACCCAGCGGCTACAGCAGTATCCCTAGAGTACAAGACTGGCCTGTCAGCCTGTAACAGCGTTCAAAATCCTACTAGTTGTCTTTAAATCCGCACTGAATCCTCGCGATGCGCGATCCGCGGCCGCCTAATCCCAGCGCGACAAAATAAGCGTCAACTGCCCCACGACGCGCCGGATTAGGGCAACTTGTAACTGAAAAGTCGCACGCGTTGTGTTGTTTTGCCATTGTTGCTGCTGTTGTTGTTAAAATCAATTCAAGTCCTAGCGTGTACAAAAATGTGGCAGCCCTACCCCCAAACAGCCCAATGTGTAAAGCTTAAAGAGTTTTGCCCACTTAAATATATACTTAAGTTACATATTTTTCCTTGTTTGTTGTTATGTTGTCAACAGCGAGTGAAAATTTAAACTTGATGGCGTTTTTTTACGTTTTGCAGTTAGCAAGTTAAATAAAAATAAGTTCAAACGGTGTGAGTTGCTTGCACCGAGTATAATACCTTCTCTTGTCCAAACATAGCTAAAATAATATTTCGTTAAGACCCAGACACATCCAGCCCCGCCAAAGTACATTGTATTATCAGTTATGCTTGTTACTACTGAGATTGTGATATTTACGCAGTGCCTTTAAGGCCGCGTTAGAAATGCTTGCAAGCCCTCACAATTTTCAATATAAATTCTTTCATTGGTGAAACATGTTTTTTGTCAATTAAAAGTTAATTTTCCTCTGTTTTTCGAAGGTTAACTTTGTGGATAGAAACTCGCATTGTCTTGTCGGCTGAAATTCTTCGTTAAAATCAAGTGCCCCTTTGCTAATCAATTATTCAGACGCCCAAAAAAAGCGCGCAATTTTTTTGGAGCGTAGGTAGGGAAATGTTATATTCCGGCACCAGTTGTTGCGCTTCGGTGCCGCGTTCCAGTTTTGCTTCCACAAAGTTGTGGTCCGTTTGTTTCCCCTTGGCGGAACGGGCCGGGGCAATAAATCGAAACTAACTCGGTCACTTCCAATCTATGGCAAACAACAGCAAATCCGTGGCCAGGCAGAAACGCGCTACAGCGCTAAAGGAAAGGCAACCGGTAACACTTGGCCGTGTCTCTTCCGCTTTTGCAAGGGCGATTTCCCAGTCGTTTGGCCAGCAGCAGCAGCAGCAGCAGAGTAGCTTGACCGTCGGATGTCGGTGCTTGGCTCGCAATCGACGCGTCGCGTTCTAAGCAGTTCGCTAAACATCCGCGCCCTTGTCGCTGCACGTTAAAACGTGCCCGGTGATAAGCGAAACAAACACAAGGCCGCGACCGGGCGCTGCGAAAGCGGGTCAGGGGCGTGTGCGCCGCATTCTTAACGATTTACCTGGCCACAGGTGCTCACGTCGAATGCCCATGTATCTTTCCACAGTTACAGGTCGACTTTTCGTCACCCTCGCGAAAACTAGGGATGTCCAGTGGTTTATATTGCTAACGTTTTTTGGATTAGGGTGAGAGTTTGGGTTTGGGTTTGGATGGGTCAAGTATTACTATATTTATTCTCCCATATTTAATACTTCCTTGTGTGCTGGTCTACAATCCTACCACAGCATTGAAACAATTATTAAATCAAAAAATGTTCTGAAACCATGATAAACAGCAGTTTCAAGTTATATTTATCTTTTTTATATATATATTTCTTTGAGCTGTGTCCATACAGGAAACTGGTACCATTTAACACCAAAAATATGGTTACTTACAAGTTGGCCTATTGAACACTTTTCGTCAAATCTCATTTGTTTCGACTAAAACTAAAAACCTAAATTGCTAGTTTTCGTCCCCAGCGTTGCAAACTTGTGTCAGGGGGCTTAGGTCGCTCCAGTTTCCTTGTTAGCTTGTTCTGGTTGTATTGCGTGTTTGTTTGTTTGCGCCTGCCCAGATTTTCTAAAAGTTAATCCCTCTGGCAAAGGGCGTCACCCCTTCCAGCACAGGCCTTTCCTATATTGTGGTGTTGATAAATTATGGAAATTGAAGGCTGCAGAGGATGCTTAACTAGATTGAATCACACACTTTTACCTCGCTTCGTTTTTTCGATGATCTAGCTTCTGTTAGAAAAATGCAAAACTGGATTGTACTTTTTAAATGCAATTATAAATTGATTGATTTTTGCCGCCTGGTCTGGCAAGCCTTTCAGTGGTCAAATTGTATGACGATTGTCTTAGTGAAGCTAAAGTGATTCTTTAAGGAAATAGTTGAAAAAAAACTACCTTTTTCAAACAAAAGGTCCTGTTTAATACAACATCTTAACATAGCTGGTGAACAATTATTTGTAAGTACAACTTTGAGTGCAAATCAATAACACAATTTGCTTGAAATCATGGTGATATTGAATTTATTACTGATTAAATATCTATTATCACAATAATTTTTTTTTAGGTAAATTTATTATATTTTTTCTTAGCTGTTTTTGTTTTGGTATTTTGGATAACGTGAGTTGTGAGACTTTTTAATATTTTCAATTCATTTTGGGGAATATGCATGCATGTCTAATTGGATAGGTAGTTTTTTGGCCAACAACATATGCTTGGCTTTCCCAATATGGAATAATTACAATTGGATTTTTGTTGTTTGTCGATTCGGATGATTTGTGGCGAGTTGTTCTATCGTAATTTGTTTACTGAACTGCTCTTGAACCTGAAGCGGTTTTCTACCGAAGTTCAGCAATCTCGCGCTTGAGTTTCAGAGTGCCAATTACAGTCAGCGAAAAATGTTAAGCTGTCTCTCACCGTGCAATTACAACAATGCCATCATGAGAGCGATTCGGCAAACCTGGCGATTTCGCGTGAACCCGCTAAAAATAAAAAGCGACAGAGTAGGAGAAAACGAGTGTGCCGTAATCTACTCGAGTTTGATTTTTACTGGAAGTGTAACCTGTTTTTAGAATTCGTACCCATTGCGTTTTTCATGAAAAATTAACTTAATAAAACTGTGTTGTGAAACACAGTTTTGAATGCCACGAATTAAACAGGTGTTCGGCAAAATTTCGAATGTACAAAGGCGCCGTTGTTTTTTCTCCGCACCTGTGGAGTTTGTCGTTTGTCGAGTGAAAATGTTATTAAACTCTCCAATATTTTTTCTAATATTTGCTCATTAGCGCGGTTGGCATTTCGGTGATTTATAGATCCCCTGGCTTGTAAATGTCAATTTCCCGTGCACCTGTTCAACTTGTTAATTAGCTTAGGCAAAATAGTAGATTGTGATATTTACTTGGCACCTCTAAGGCCGCGCTAGAAACACTTGAAAAGCCTTTCTCATTCTAAATTTAATTTCTTAATTGTGAAACATTTTTTTAATGTTTGTTTCTCTTTTATTAAAGGTTCAATTTTTTTTTAATCTAGCATTGCCCCCCTCGCCTGAAATTCTTACCCCTAGCTGTAAATGTATCTTTCCCGTGTACAGCTGTTCAACCTTTGTTTCCAATAAGCTTAGGCCAGGGGTTCTTGAACTTTTTTTTACCGCGGACCCCTAACAATTTTCTTTCATCTCACGTGGACCACTGTAGGCGAAAAATGTACAAAATTATGTCATAAATTGACTTCACAATACAAATAGACTTCATAAATTTGCTGATTTTGGTCCAAAAATGTGAAAGTGAAATGGAGTCTAAATACATTCAGTGCAAAACCGTTTAGTTTTTGATTAAATTTTTTTCTTTAATAATCTGATTACTTCCGAAATATACACTATTATTTCAAATATACCTTCATGGACCCCCTAAAACTAGTTCACGGACCCCCAAGGGGTACATGGACCCCAGTTTAAGAACCCCTGGCTTAGGCAAACAGAGACCAGAGTTGAAAAAAGTGGTAAAGGGCATTATTCCTGTCTCATACGTTGCCCCGTTTTTTTTCGATATTTTACAAGACATCTTTTAGTGTTATGGCCTGTCTTGTTGATATTTCACGCAAACTTTTGGCGCAAAAATATTTATCAGACAGCAGCGTTCCCCGTTCTTATCCCAGAGGAACGGTGTTGATAAATTATGGAAATGAAGGCTTTAAAATATGCTTGACTAGATTGAATCACACGCTTTTGCCTTGCTTTGTTTTTCGGTGCGAATTGGATTGTACTTTAACATGCAAATATAAGTCGTTTGATTTTGACAGCCTGGCCTGACAAATCTTTTCGTGGTCAAATTGTACGATGGTTGGTTTTTGTAAAAACAAAATTCTCTCCCGTTCGTTTCCCAGCACTAACATTTCGAATCGAGCTTGGCCTTCAGTCGTCAAGTTGCCACCCGCTGAAAGCGGCAAAAGCAAGGCGTGTGTGAGTTTACATTCGTCAGCCGCCTCTTCCACTGTGCTAACACGCGCACCTGCCGTAGCTACTGTGCCGTGTTGATCCGCGCCAACCGCAGGGGCCAGGCGCACCGGCGACCCCGACAGTCATTTGGCCTGCCAGCTGGGGCCAAGCGTTGTGAGCCGAGGCCTCGAACAAAACGAACCCGGGTTTTTCGGCGCGTCTCCGTCGATACTTTGCCTGTTCTGCGCTTTGCCGCCGCTGAGTGATGTGGCTTTTTCACTCGCGTTTTTGCTTTGGCGCTGCTTTAATAAGGAAAAACGTACGCGCGCGCCCGGTCGGTGTTTTTGCCCGCTTCGGCGACAATAACTCGACTTCCTCCGATTTCGATTCTACTCTTTGCCCCTTGAGCGGCGCATTGGGGTAAAGGCACGTGATTCAATATCGCACGTCCTTGGAAAAATACGGCCTTGGCGTTGGCGCGATGTGAATTGTGTCGTCGTCCCCGCGCTCGCTTTTAATTAAATCGAAATCTCGACTCTTGCACAGAAAAGGTTAAACCTATAAAGAACGACGGAAACCTCCCGCGCTGAATGTCGTCGACATTTGGACAGCAGCATAGATTTATCGAACGCTGTTGTAAAGCATTTTTGCTGGCTTAAGACCAATACGCTATACTCGGAACTCGAAATGTTGCATTCGTATTAAAAACTATTTACTGGTGTTTTAAATCGCCAAAGACGTCAGCGCTGTGTTGGCACAGTATTGATAAAAAAACTCTGAGATTGGACAAGTTTTAAACAGGGCCACGTAGGTTTCCATGTGTCAGTGGTTCTTAAATTTTTTTTTTGTGTTTTTTTTTTTTGGACCAGGGTAGGAAAGAAATTTCTAGAGATGTCGTCATAAATTGACGTCACATTACAAATAGAGGTCAGAAATCTCCTGTTTCCGTTCCAAAAAATGTGAAAAATGAAAGAGCGCATAAATACATCCAGTGCAAAAAACGTTTTATTTTTTAACATCTTATTCTTGAAAACTTGATTATTTTACAAATATACACTCATATTTCAATTCGGCCTTCATGGACTTCATAACACTAGTTCACCTACCCCCAAAAGGGGTCCATTGACCCCAGTTTAATCAGTCCTGCTATATCTTAATGCTCGGTTGGAAAGCGGCGGAGAATTCGCTCGGTGTATCGCGTTTCTATTTCGCCAAAGCGGCGATGAATCTTTCAGTGTTCCCGGCGAGTCGTAAAGTTTGTTTGCAGGAGCCGACCTTTCCGTTTTTCCTTCCTGGCACGATTGATCCAATTAAGCTTGAACATGGAAGTGGCCGGCGCTAAAGTGATTTCATCAAACGAGCGTTGAAAAACGCGCCGCGCTCTTAAAAACGGTCGAACACTTTTCGGATACGCGAAACAATGTATTTGAGGATTTTATGCTTATCCTCGTTTCAATTTTTTACGTTTGTGAGGGCGGTATAGCAGTTCTGACTGTGTAGTTACTGAGTGAATTTTTTTAGAGTTGTAAAAAGAAAAAAAAAACTTTTTGTAGTTCTTACACTTACGGTTAACGAGTGAATTTATTTAGACTTAAAAAATAAAAAAAAATAATCCGATTTATAAAACCTGTTACAAGACATGTAACTAGCCATCTCTATTTATGTAAGTTAATGAGTTTCAATTGAATTAATTGATATGGCTGTCAATAAATCGAACCATCGTTGGAAATGATCAGGCCTTTTTTAGAGTTACCCTGCCGCGGGTGAAATTACCTTGCAGCCCGGACACCATCGAATAAATAAATCCGCCCAATACCCATCGACCTTTCTCATGCAACACAAGAAAAGTAATCCGTATCGAACCTGTCAAGTCGATTGCTGTCAGTTCCCGGCTCATCGTTAACCAGAAGCTACCAGAAAAAAATCTTCCCACCCGCGCCAGCGCCTTATTCGGTGAAACAATGGCCTCGGCGCGATTTCGGCGCCCGATCGCCCTTCGCTTCCTTTGTGACGCGACAGGGCCGATTGTGTATTGCGCGTCACGGGCGCGGCGCATTGTCTTTCGTCCAAGGCGAAGTAATTCGGACTTGAAAGGCGCCCGGCAGTTCCCAGCGTCCGAGCCTCAAGGCTGCTGGGAATTCGGCGAGCTTTGGGGAATCGATTTTAGGCGGAAAAGGTCGTTTCGGTGCTACAAAGTGCGCCCAAACTCGGCTGACGGGAGAGGGTCATTGATTCCGCGATTTTAATATCGCCCCGCCTGTCCCTTGCCACCCCACAGTTGTCACATGTTTATTGGTCGGCTGCGAACTTCAAATGCAGCCGACTCGGCGGCCGTGTTCCTTTGATTCGAAAATGTAGGCTGGACGTCAAGTATATGTCCGCCGAAGTTCCGCATGGTTAGTCAACGATTAAATACACGAAATGACGACAGCTTGCCGATTCGAGATTTTTAAACACTTGGGCTACATTTTTTGTCAACAGAAAAACCTACGTGATAGTGTAGAATTCCTAATGCAAAATTGAAAAAATGCTACGGTTTATTTTTAAAGCTTAATAGTTGAATTTGTTGAATTTTCTTTTCACAACCTAAATCGAGAAATTTTAATCGATGCCTATTTAGCAATTGTTCATAACTGGGCAGCGAAATTTTTCATGTTGGATTTTATATCAACACGAAAAGCTGTGTGATGGTTACAAGTTCCCTAAGCAGTGATTTAATGAAATATTGCGGTTTATTTACAAAGCTTAACTTAATAGTTGTCTAACTTGGTTGTTTTAAGGCTATTTCCACAGCTCAAAATAAAATCTGTTAACCGAGGCCTGTTTCGCAATTGGTTTTCATCGGGCCGCCAGATTTTCTTCTCACAGAGAAACAATTAAACACAAGAGCGTTTGGGCTTATTTTCTGATGGAACTGAATAGTCGGTGCGTCGCCCGAATCGCTTGGCTGGCGAAATGCGGAATCGATCTGCCAACAAAGGCGGAAAACAACGTGAAGCAAGACAAGCGAACGAACCAAGGGCAGCCGTGAGAAACTAAGCGCGTTCGCCATTTTCGTTTCGCGTCTAAAACAACAACATGGCGATCCAGGCCCGGCCACAAGGCCCGTGACCCGGTCACCGTTTCGGTCGTGGGCGTCGCAGAATAGCGGGGGGAGGGGGGCTCGGGCGGCCATTGTCCACGTCACAATTGACCCGTGAGCGTGTACGAGCTGCGCCCGTCGTCGCGGCGTTCGTGGCACTTGTTTGTTTCTGGCTTGCCGCTGCTGCAGTTGTTTATTGCCCGTCGGTGCGTGAGCACGTTTGAGCGACTGAGCGTGTCTTTTCACTGTTTCTGTAAATTATACTTGGTCGGGATTTGTTTATGCACCCGCATTTCAGAAGCCTACATTTGGGCCGCCGTGCCCATGGCTCTGGTACATAGCACAGCAAAGGTTTCCAAACCGAGCGTCCTCCTTACTTCAGCAACTTATATTTTTTTTATAAGTAGGACGAGTTTTTTTTTTTTTATCTTTGAAATCAAACCGAAAAATATTGATTTTGGTGGCGTTATGGTGAGATAACAAGTTTATAAGCTAAATCGATAAAATATTGTTCCGCAATGGTAAAACTATAAACGTGAAATATGTGAGAGTTCGAATTTTTACCAAAAGTCAGACATAATCGAAAATAAATTAAGACATATGCTTTTTTAGATTTTTGGTCATAAGTGACTAATTCAACAACTCGAAAACATTTAAACTAATATCTAAGCTTTAATTTATGTTTTCACGCAGGCACCCGCTTTTTCCTTTACTGGCGCTCGTGTTCGAAAAGTGCGAGCTTGCCACGTGCACACCACGTGACCCCGGCGTTACCGGAAGTGACGTATGCTCGTCGGACTCGTTCAACGACGACATCGCGTGTTTCGCCAAGCAGGTAACTTTCCTTGAAAATTTCGTGTAAAGAATTAACTTGTGTTTAAACCAGTGGTTCTCAACCAGGGTGCCGCAGCATTCTAGTCTAGGGTGCCATTTTAACGTTAAAGGGTGTCGAGAGATATTTCAAATTCTTTAGGATTTCATTTTTGCTCTATTGGTAAGCTTCTTGATGCAATCTTTTTGTGTACGATAAAAGTGCCAATAATTAACAAGGTTTTTTCAACCCTAGTTAATGTGCTGTTACAATCAATTTGTATAACAATGTAAAGCCCACACAGAAGTAGGTATTATTTTGAACATCTAATACCGCTTTTGCATTTTTAACATAGTTGAAAAAGATAGCTATTGCTGTATGGGCTTTGATATTCTTATTACGTCTTACTACAACCTCCAACCATTATGCTCCTAACAATTGCTGTTTAAGTGTCTTAACTCGAATACTTACAGAAGTCAATAACCTGTAGTACACGTTAGATCGAAAAAAAAAAGGTTTCGCTCAAATATCTGGAAAACGTGCAGTCCGCGAATTTTATTGCGAATTTTATTGCGAATTTCTACGGCGCATTTTCTGCAGCCTTTTGTTTGCGGCATTGGCATTCAGCGCCGAATAGTCGCGACCCTGCAATTCTTTATTATTGCAGCTGAACGGCGACCTAACCGACTTTCGTTTTCGATTCGCTTTTCCCTCCTTTTCTGACCCCGTTGCAATGTGACGACAGAATAAATTAAAATAAAAAAGAAACGCTGACCTGTTAAGACTGTAACAAAACTCAACTCAAGACGGTAACCAAATTCAAGACTGTACCAAGGGTGCCCAAACTGCGATCGGCGGGCCGCATCCTGAAAAGTGGTCAGCAAATAATTTCAAATTGTAGTTTTTAAACATCGTTGTAATTTTTTGGAAGTTAGCAGGGCGCATCTGTTTCATTAATTATCCAAATTCCGTCTTAGCACACCACGCTTTAGACTAAATTGAAAACAACAAAATAGTACAACCCTGGCATATAGGTCCTTTCGGTCACCATGGCCTGTGCAGGCGTTCAGCAAAGACAGAAATTGGTCTGTAATGAACAAAAGGTTACGCAGACGTGCCGTAAAGAATCCATAAGCGGTAAAGAATTCCATATGTCGTAAAGAATTCCATATGTATATGCAAATCGCCTTGCTTCCCCGTAACGAGCAAGGAGTCTGACTTTTTACGACCGTGGCTTCGCATAGCGCGCGGGGCGAAGTTATAAAAAAAATAAAAAATAAAACAACCTGTGTACTGCTTGATACTTGTCCGGAAAATCGAGAAAGATCGTTTCTGAAATCCGCGCGCTTTGTTTTCAAAACGGCCCTGCAATTTCTCCATGAATCGTCACTGGAGAAACGCGTACGATACGACTTGCGGCGGTGCGTGGGCGAGCGAGGTAAGAAACGCTCCGTAGTGACGCGACGCCGTTCCAGGAACGTCCGAAACCACCAAGGTGGGTAGGGGGGGTCATGGCTTTGTCCAAAAGGCGCGTTAAGCAACTCTAAGGGTCGTAAAACGGCGGCCATGGCCCTTCTGGAATCCACAACCCGTTCGGAATGCGCCCCCCACCGTTATGTCGGCCATGCACGACGTCTGGTTGCGTACGTAACGTCTGCGTGCGTCAACGTCAGGAGAAAGTCGCGCCATTACGTAGCCTTGCGTTGGAATCCTAGGTCTATTCCTTGGCTAACAGGGGCCTTGACGTTTGCGGCCAGACGTCCTAGTTGCCGGTGACCTTATAAAAGTTGCCATTTCCAAGTTTTCAAGCCGAGCTTCGAGGCTTTACGACCAGCTCCCAGCCGCTACCTGACCCGCGCTTCTGCAAAATTCGGCGTAAACAGGCCAACATAAAGGATAAATTATTGCGAAGAGGGCGACTTGCGTTGCTCTCCCAGGCGCGCGCGCGGTCTGGCGAAAGCCAGTCGAAATATCACAACTCTGGCATACTCCCGAGACAAATGTCACGCCAGTCACCAGCCCGTGGGAAGTGGAGGGGTAAAGGCGCAGTGATGATATTGAGGTTGTCTTTTGACAGGAAAACACGTTATGAGGGGGTTGAATTTGGCCCTATGCGAAATCGAGAAACTTTGGGTAGGCGCTTCCATCTTCTCATAATAAAACGACTGACAGGCTATATATCACTTTGTGCTATTCAGTGGCTAAAGATGGCATGTAGTTACCCCCTTAATTGTTAAACTACTCCTTTTGAGGGTATTCACCCCCAGTTTCACAGCCCCTGGTCTGAACTGTAAGAGAGTTAGCAAGAATATCAAGGCCCATACATTATTTTGAACGTTTGAAATAACTCTTTGTTCATTATCAACGTACACAAATTGTGCACAAAGTTTAAACCAAACGATTGTTATAAGAATTTCACAGCCCATACAGAAGTAGGTATCATTGTGAACGTTTCAAATTTTATTCATTTTCAACTAAATTCAAAACTATGATACCCACTTCTGTATGGGCTTTGATATTCTTATTACGTCATACCGCAACCTTCAACCATTATGCGCCAAGGTTATGGCAGAGTTGTGTTTTAGATTTGGGAGCGGCCACGCAAACGGGCCAATGCGAGAACAGCAAAAATGCGCGTAAAAACGGGATCTGGCCGCATTTACAAGGCACTTCTCGCGAACCGAGTTGTGTGAACTGGACAGAGTGACGCCCACGGCCTGTCAACAGCCACAAGTCCTTGACAGGCCCTCGCGGCCACTCTCCGTCGTCAGAACCAGCACTCGAGGCGGGTTCGCTCAGAGGTCAGACCCGCTGTGGTCACCGACTGGTCAGCAGCGTCCGAACGCCCATTCCCCCCTTGTTTATGGCGGCGCCGACTTAAGGGCCTGTCCGCGCGACGCCCGGTTGCCCACGGCGACGCTTGTGACCTCACAGTGACACCATACGTCATCAGGCGCGACGCGGTAGCCTGTAAAATGAAATTGCCGAGGCGTGACCGCGGACGTTCTCGCTTTCCAAACATGGTTTCCCACGATCGCTAAAATAAGCAAAAAACGAAGGCTCGGTCTTCAGCCAGCCTGTCGCTGACTAGATCGGGACACGATCCCCAAAGTAGCTGCTAAGGATAGGAATGACTTTACTTTCTCGAGCAAGACGTTTATTGGACAGAACGACAATTAGTATTCGGCAGATAACCATGCACACCAAGTGCTCGCATCAGGCTACAGCTTGGCCTTGTATCTTGAATGGGAGCAATATAAATCTTACGATCGAGCTAGTTACCAGTACGCCAACTTTATAATGGGGTTGTTTTCGCTTCGCTTTAATTCAGATTTTTTCGTGATTTGCGACACTAATGCGCTGAGCTAAGTCCGCCATTTTGCCGTAACTCTCGTGTGTTGGATCTTCTCGTAATACATTTCCCAACCAAGCTTAACAAGACGGCCTCAACAGCTGGTAGAAAATCTGTACATCTTGGTCGTTTTTAATTCCTTGTGATCCATCGTAATTTCAAACATAGCAAAAACTAAAAGAATTGTCCCTGTTTTTGTTGTTGTTAAGTTGTAAACATTGTTCTGGAGTTTTTAACCTAATAAGTGTTTTGCTTTATTTTCAGATTCAAGCCGAAAACAGACCCCTAACCTTTGACCCCAACAACGAAATCGACAACCTGGTAAGGCAGAAAACAATTCGCTACCTAGTTTGCCTAAATGTTTATAAAATGTCTAGTAAATTTACAAATAAAAATAGCTGTTTCTTGGTGTATATATCCTCCTATTTTGGTGTGGGATGACGGCCGAAAAAATATTTTGGCGCCAATTTTTAAAATCCACAAATTATGAAATGAGTCAGGTTCTTCACCAATATCTCGAATTAAGAAAAAGTCGATCCCCAATATCGCAAGGCCACGCGCACGTATGCTTGCTGTATACCTTGGCGAGCAGGTCGGCATCGAACACGAGAACAACACGCGAACGAGGCGCGACCCGTGTAATTGCGTCGATTACTCGTTCGCAATTTCCCGGGCCCTTCCTGAGCGGGCGCGTGCCGCCAATACCGGGAAAAATCGCGGCGATGCAATCCGATATTGGGAACAAAATTGAGCGTTTTTCCACATATACGCCCGGGTGGGGGTTGGGTGCTGGTGGCGCGTGTATTACACGTATAGGGACCAGGACTCGAAATGACCGGGCCCGACAAAGCTTTGCTGTTCGATCGAGAGCATATAGCCCCTGATCAGCTTTCTTGTGGCTGCTGGCAAGCGTGACACTAACTTTTCAACTTTGCAAAGGTTTTACTGGCGTTTTTCACTGGCAAAAAGTGTTTAAATGTGTATATATACCAAGAATTAAACTCGCTTTGTGTGGCGTTTTTCACTGATAAAAATGCAATCTAAAGGAATTTCTACATGTGTATATAAGTCAAGAATTAAACTTGGTTTCACTGGCGTTTTTCCCCTGGCTGAACAACAACTATATTATATGTTTAAATGTCAACTTCCTTTTTCAAGGTTTTCGAAGAAATAAGTTCAGTTTTACTGGCTTTCCACTAAAAGCAAAATAAAGATGAGTTAAAAATTATTATTACCCGTGCGAGGGTTAGCAAAACGATAAACGCAACACGTATTTGCCGAAGGTCGCAACATTTTGTGCTGGTAATTTAAACTTGGAAGAAGAAAATCGCTAATTAATTTAAGATTTTAGTGAAATAGGGGGCCCCGTATAGCTATGTTAAAATTATGCGTGCGCACCCTGTGGGAATTAATTGTTGAGCATTTCGAGCCCTACAGCCATTTGCACGTGTACACGATGTAAGCCGCGGCAAAAGGAACATGTGTAGTGTGTAGTGTTGGCGGCAGAGGCGTGAGGCAGTGTTGTTGTATGTGCCGTAATTTACATACACCCGTCGATAGAAATCTGTTAATATTCGCCGCGCCTGATTAGATTATTTTCTTCGATATTCACGCTATGTTGCATACTTTAGGCTTACATAAGTGGTTTGCTGTGATTGTAAAGTTCAGCTAAGATGCATGTCGGGGTAAGGGTGTTTATCAAACCATGATGCTTTTTTGGACTGTTCATTATATTTACATTCAGCTCATCTCATCATTTAGGATGTAGCTTATTTTTGTAAGCATAAAAAATGGATCCATATCCATACATACCACCACATCCACATAGTAATCCGTAGTTGATAGCGAAATAATTATTTATTGATCCTCGTTATCATTTCGATTTTTATTTTTTCAGATGATCCTTTCCATCCAGGTTTTGCGGTTCCACCTACTCGAACTGGAAAAGGTAGGCAATTTATACGTTTTTAAGTTTCGTTTTTGTTAGTTTTTTGACTATACATGCACGCGAAGATAATGTGCAGTTATGTTTAACCACCCAGAGTGCATGATAGGAGCACATGACAAGCCACACTCATCCATTTTTAGATGAAAAAACTGTAGTAATTTTTTTTTGTAAAAAACAGTACTAGGCTAGAATTTCAGTAAGAATACTATGGTGCTAAATTAAGGTGAACATAAAACCTAAAATGTTCATGGTAACCCTTTTTTCGCAAAATAATAGCGTAGCCTATGGGTCGCTTAATGGTGCTCGAGAAAGGTCCGGTACGAATGACGTAGATTCATACGTGACGTTATTTTCATGCGTGACGTCATTTTAGTGTTTTTTTATCATACGTGACGTCATTTTGGTCTTTGCAGGTCCACGAGCTCTGTCAGAACTTCACCTCGCGCTACATCAACTGCCTCAAGGGCAAGATGCCAATCGACCTCGTCATCGACGAGCGTGACGGGTCGATGACGTCAAAACCGGAAGACCTCGACCTTCCGTCGGGTTCGAGTCAGGTACGTCACTTTGAAGTTGAACGATTTGTTTATTGTCGTTACGGGATTAGCTGGTGGTGTTAAGTCTTAAAGCCGATGGCGGTTGTCGTTCCGTAGTACTTTACTTTCTTGAGTTCGGAAATGAAATTTAGGAGTTTGCGATTAATTACTTGCTTCTATAATTCTCAATTGGTTTACCTAATTTCAATTTCAAACATTAGACGTTGTTTGCGGTGTTAATATCCTGACCCCTGAGGGTTATAGTGCTAGATTTCCTCAATAAAAGATGCCGGTAGTTTAAAGCAGCTCTTGTTATTTTAAGGGCTGTAAATTGCAGTCAGTTCTTTCTCAACTATAACCTATTGAAAATACATAGGGTTAAATTCGACAGTATTAAACAAAAATGCCCGTTATCGAGCTAGTCGTGATAGTCCAGGGAGCATTTCGACGTTCTTGACCAGTGAAAAAACAGGGGTCAAAGGTCGGGGGTGGGGTCTGGGGGGTTTTCGCGACAGACGCGGTCAAAACATCAAACGCAACGGCATCCGAGCGATTCGCACGGCATCGCGTCGGCACACAAGCGTCGGTCGGCCGGCGCGCCTCTGATCAGCGCAAATATCGTAAAATATCTCGGCGCAAATAAGCCGCTGCCGCCGTCGACGCCCGCTCGCTCGTATATCACGCGCCCGGCTAATTTGGAAACCGGGCTGCCGCTGATTATGCTTGATGCTGCTGCTGGTGGTTTGTTGTTGACGCCCGTTTGGTGTGCGTAGGCCGCGCGCGCTTGTGACGTAGCCGAGTTACGCGTGCTCTGTCGTCACAACGCCTTTGATGCCACACACGCTCTTGAGGCCCCCTGCCCGGCCAAAATCAATCAAGGGCGCATCATCGCGGCATATTGCGTCATATAGCATCATCTAGCGCGCATTGCCTCCCTACACCCGCCGATGTAAATAGGTCTCGGCAAAACGAGATATCATATTTCGGCGCCTCGGTTTGCCTTCAGCGTTGTTCAGCTGCACCACACGCATTCAGATTATTGAGAAAATTCCCGGCCTCTTCTTGGCCAATGGGAAGAATCGAGCCGCAACCCTTACCTACTTTCTTTACTTTTTCATAGTTAAAAAAAACCCTCAGATTACCAGTTGTTTGTCATCTTAGCGGCCCGTGGCGCAAGCCGCCTTATCAACATGTATCTAGCAACTCACTCGTGGGCCCAGCTTTGAAAGTAGAGCGCCCGCAATAAGCGTAAACAAACTGGCGAGCTCCGATATGTCTGCCGTCCGACTGAGAGAAAGAGAGGTGCCCCTCCCCTTGTAATATAGAAAGCCTATCGTCATAGAACCGCCCCGAACCACAGATACAATCAGCACATCGCTGTGTCGGGCTCACAGGGTATAATCCCCTAAATTCCGGAGGGTGCACCGTTTCTAGGCTCCCTTCTTTACCAGCGTCAACGATAGGATTCGCGACCCCTCCGCTAAAACATCTGCACAGCCCCACAGTTGCCCGATCTCAGTCGGAGCCCGTTGTGCAGTAAGAAAGCAAATAAAGGCTGGCTTCTTATCGCCGACGCCAGCCCACTTTCCTTTATCCGCGCGTGTTGGTTTTGCTTGGCTCGGCGATAGCGCTTTCGACTCTTCGCTATTTTTTCTTTCTGACATCGCCGAAAAAACGCGCCCTTAATGCAAAGTGCCCTTCTCTGGTTGTCGCCCTGCTGAAGTTTTTCTACTCCAGGCCTGCCCGGCGCTTCAGTTTGGACCTGCGAAACTTTGGTATGTCACTCCCGCCTGTATCGTATTCAGGGCCGCATAGTGTCGAATTGATGACTTGTACAATTTAACCCAATTTTTCTGCGTAGCTTGTGTTTGATATTCGGTTAGCTTTCGCTTTTAAATGTGTTTAAGTGCGATATTAAGGGTTGTTCAACCGGAGTTATAATCGAAAATATAGTGGACGATTTTGACGCTTAAAGGCTGGAGGTTGTGGTTAGACGTAGCATTAGTATTGAAAACGATAATAAATAAATGTGGTATTGATAAATATGAATAACAAACTATTAAAAAAGACGTTTACAAAACGCTGCCTACTTCTCTATGGGCTTTGATATTCATGGTGGGACATTTTTTTTAACTCAAATGTTAAAATAAAACGGAGGAATGTTGCAATTACCCTTAAGAACCTCGTCAAGTCAAACTTGGCTGATTGACACAAGTTGACGGAGTGCGGAGGTTGACCTATGACCTGCCAGCATTACGACAAGTTGTAGCTCGCCCAGGTCGTATAAACATAAGGAAAGTGTTTAGAGGCCGTAAAACCGGACAGCGGCATCTCGTTTTGAGCCTTTCGTCCCTATGGTCTATATAACAGAAAGAAAGTTGCAACCTGCAAACTTTATATGCGCCAACTTTAGTTAGAAACCGTTAAAAATGGATTTAAATAGACGTAAATCCGAAAATAGTAGCTTTTAAACGTTTATCGGCATGTTCGAGCAACAAAACAGGCGCAAGTATTCAATTGGTGTTTCAGAGTTCTGTGTAGAACTGCCTAAACTAAACTGTAGTGCTCTGGTCTGGCCAACGTCGGCGCCTTATCACACCAGTTGACACACAGCCAGTTTACATGGCCACTAGGAAACACCAAGCTCCCTTTATAACTTTAAGGCTCGGAAAAAGCTCCTTTTGAACCGACCACCTTTTTTTAAGAAAATACCATGGAACAAGCTTTTAAACTGGCCACACAAATCAGCCCCTACAGAGTTTATTGTTAATGTTCAATGATGTGTATTTGGTCTAAAGCTGTGGAATATTGTCCGAAACGTATTACACAACCTGAGCTATACAGCTTTCATATTCCTACGCTTTACTTTTTTTCGATAAAATTGTAGCGATAAACGAGTGTTTAAACCAATGTGACCCATGGGTTGTGACCCTCATTTTTAAGCATCTGACCATCAACAGCAGTTTGTAAGGTCGTCAAAGGATACGTCGACCAGACGTCGCAACAACACAGAACCGGAGAAAATGCGCAATAGGCGGACCGGCTAAAAATATCAATATTTGCCCGCTCGGCGACCCGGCCGACCCCGCGATGCGCCAATATATAAAAGCGCGCTTTAATACACGCGATACCCCCCTCAAATCTAGAGGTTTCGCCCGGCACGGCAATCATTAATTGGCCGCTTTGAAATCGCGCTCAGATCTCGCCGCCTTTCGAGCACTTGCGCCAACACGGCCCGGGCCTAAAACAAAGTTTGTTTTCTTGTTGATTCGCTCGCTCACGCGCGCTTGCTCATATGCGCCCAAATATTTGCCGTGGCCCGGAGCAGAACCACTGCTAAGCGATTGTTTCAAGTAATTGCGCCGCGTGCACCCCTTATCTCTGGGTTTGTCCAGGGCGTATGTGAGCTTCAAACAAGCCCTGCGCTCTAGGCGACAGTGATCTTTGCCTCCCCCCCCCCTCCCCTGAAAAAGACAACGCTTTCGCCCTATTCCAACTGTCCCTATACAATTTCGTTCATAGTAAATTATCCACTTTTTCCTTAATTATCCACTTTTCTGATATATAATTTACTAAACAAAAAAAAATCGCAAATCACGTCGCCTGTGGGAAAAAACCCGCCGGCAATGAACAGTCTCTTTTTTGTCGTTTGTTCGACGAACTTGTTTGTCGTGATGAGCTCGAATTAATAATGTAGAGGCGGTAGTGATGAAACGCGCGCCCTGGGGTCGAAATATTTAATCATCAAATATATTGGTATTGGAATGAATCACGTCGCTTATGTCTGGAAACGCGTGTGATCTCATGTTATGCAACAAGAGAAATACCTTTTTTTCCCGTTCCGGTGAATTGTATGCTTGTTTAATTAACGTTAGTTGTTCCTGTTACTTTCAACATAGAGCGGGGTGCTGTTTTTTGACATAAAAACTAACTTAGGATTTTTTACTATCATTAAATATTTTTTTAATGACTGGATTTTGTCGTTGCATATACGGTTGGCTCGGGTTATTGATATTATTTCGCTTTTTGAATGTGATGACTAGAAGTAGAACATAACCCCAAACTGGGTTCAATCACGAACAACAATGTTTTTTTCTCTAGATGGCAAAAAGTAAAAAAGAAGAACACTAATTATACCAAATTTCCACCTTATACATAAAACACATTTTCTGTTGTTGTTCAACGAAAAATTGATTATCAGTATTTGTTTGACAAAATTGATTTCCTATATATATACTAAATAAATAAGAAGTTTTTTTGTTGTTTCAAATTGAGAAAATAAATGGGCTCCTTCACAAATCAAAAATCTTCTCCGTTCATTAAGTTTCGAATTTTGGTTATTGTGCTCTAGGTCCTATAGCAGGGGTTCTTAAATTTTTTTACCGCCGACTTTCAGAAAATATGCTGATGATTTAAGTAAAATCAAGTATAAATACGTTCAGTGCTAAAATGTTTTATATTTAATTAAGCTCCTTTCTTTAAAAGTATTATTATTTCTTAAATATGCATCAACATTTCAATTTGCCTTCATGGACCCCCTAAAGTTAGTTCACGTAGACCCAAAGGGGTCCATGGGCCACAGTTTAAAAGCCCCTGTCCTATAGTGACTAGCCAACGTCGTGACTTAACCAGTTCCGTTTTCGCAACACATAGTAAACGCGCGCATGGGCGGCACGATTATTCTCGCCTAAAATGGCGGTAGAAATCGTACTCACGCGTCCAGTGTTCGTGTGCTACGCGTACATACGGACATAAAAGTGTGGGGGGCGTGCACACGCTACGACTACCCATACGTAATCGCCGCACACCCCTGCCCCGTTGCGATTAATCAGGGCCACGTCATTCAAGCCAGTCGTCCTTGTCATTTCACGGCTGCGGGATGTTGGCGATAAATCGTCGCGCCCATGTCGGCGCCCGCTGTATCGACGGACGCTCGTGTGTTGTCGCTGTTGCTGTTGTTCTGCCCGCTTGTTTACCCGGCTCGGAGGTCGGCACACTTGCCCTTTGCTGATACGCCGCGTCCTTTAGTTTGCCTGTGTCCCAATTTGGCGCGCTTACGATACTATAGTACAGGGGTGGCCAACGTCGATCGCCACATTTCACCTGGTCGCTCGCGTCGAATACGTGTTACGTCATTACGCACAAGCGGACCATTAAAATGACCAATTGTTGTCTGGACAAGCCTAATAACAAAGTGTTCATTAACGTAACAGATTAACCTTCCATCGCTGGCTTGGAATGCAATCAATGCTCAAAATGTTTAATAAGTGTTTTTGTGACTTTTTTCCGATCCAGTCGATCGAGAGACTCTAAAAAAATATCTCAGTCGATCGCAATCAAACATAAGTTGGCTACATCTGCTATAGTACGTTGGTAGATCTGTAGCTGTTGTTGTGCTTTAGGGGGTCTCACCCCCGCCCCACCCCTTTACTCCCATCGCTTGCACGAAACCAAAACAACAAGGTCACAGCAAACTTCCCGGCGCCGAAGCCGTTCCGATCAATCAGGCCTGTAGTAAATAACACCCGTCGACAGAATCGCGTGAATTTGCCTTTCGGGGCCACACGGCCTGTTTTAGACGTAAAACATTGGAAAGGTCCCTTTTTGCGTGTTGTGCGTTCACTGCATCGGGTAACTGCAGTCCTGCCAGTTGAGTTTTTTTCCTGGCGTTCGATTTACCATTGATACGATGTTCCTTGCTTAATTGACAACGCGGTGTTCTTTAGACATGATTAAGACCTCCAGGAGATTTCGAGTTCATCCAGCCCTTAGCGTCAGAAGGTTATCTCCAAAGTCGCGCACTGCGCCTGGCGCGGTTGTCAGTAATTAAGGCCGCGCAGCAGACAGATGTTGATAAGCTGTCGTGTCTTCAGTGATTTATAGGCGCCCGGGTCGGGGTCACCGGCGCCAACACGCGTACCCCCTGCGTTTTCAACCCACCCCTCCCCCACGCGCGATGTAAACTTAATGTTTTATGCATTGGCCGCCCCCTAGAAAGATAAGGCTGTCGCTCGGTGCGCTCACATGCCCCGCGTTCGTTCGCGCGCGATAGGATCGTTTAAACATTCGATGAAATATTGAAAGTGCGCCCTCGCAAGCCCACCGACAGCCCTGCTTTTGTTTGAGCACACCAGTGCACGTAACAGGCACAGCGCAGGCCGTTATTGTTGTAGACTACACATTGGCCGCCCTTCGCGCGCGCGTATACACAAATGGAAGGTCGGCCGACTATCTGCTGATCTCATCTCGCTTCGCATTACGCATCTGCTCGCATTAGCCTTAACGCCGCCCTCCCGTTAAGCGAAATGCGCTAATTGTCCGACACAGTGATGCCTGTTGCTCTTGGCCGACGAGTATTTATCCCATTTCGACGCTTCCAAATTGCCAATTGTGATCCTTTCCGGGATGACGGCTCGATATGTCAAACAGTTGAAATTGCTTTCCGTTCGCCTTTACTGCATCGTTTCCAGTCGCCGACTGACGGCTTGATTGTTCAATACGCGAGACACTTCGCAATCCGAAATGTCGCTTCGCCGCTTTATCGCCCGAATATCAGCTAATGCGTTGCGAAAATGAGCAACCTTGACAGCCACACGCAGCGCCACTATACTTAAGGAGCTTTAAATAACCCTCGTTTTGTGGTTCTGGAAAAGCGTTTTTTTAATAAGGCCCTCTGTCGAACCATCCTATATTTATCAGATTCCAGGCAATTTCAAGGCTTTCTAAGTTTAATTTCCCCAAAATGACTAAACATACTGAACCGGCTTTCTGTTGTTTCTATATTAAGCACATATCATAACGTTAGGTGTTAAGTGACACTGACTAAGCCGGATAAGATACAGTAAATAAAAAAACTAATGTTTATTGGGGACGAATAAGATGAGTAGACCGTCTTAGGCGGGGTCGGTCCCGCAGCAACCCCCCATCCCCCCGTCTAGAGTTACCAGCTTCAAAACTTGCCGCAGCAGAGATTGTCCAACAGTACCTTTTGCCATAGCGCGCTACAAGGCGACCAGCGCAGTGTTTTGGCCAATTCGTAGGAAAAATAAATCGAAGTAAATCGTAGGTGCGAAGAGGAGGCAACCGAATACGGGCCACAGGTGCGAGGGGCCACCCAGTCAGCGAGGTGCGCCACTCGGCGGCCATGATTTGCTGCGTCGTTACTGAGATCGCTGGTCAGATAAGGCGATTCGATATTTTGTCAATTTGGCCCGGCGCGCACGTTCTACACTGCCAAGGTGCCTTGTTGCAAACAGATGCCCTTTGCTCGCTGGTCTTTGTGCTGACTTTGCGGTGTTTTTTGCCTTTGCGTGGAGAAAATGCGTTTTTTAAATGGTTTTTGCTCATGGCAGCTGTCATCGCAGTAGCGGTTTTCCACGGTTAATATTTTCTTTAAAAACAAATAAAACAAGACAGTCTGCGCAAGTATGAGACTAGTTAGACTGGTGTAAAATTTTATTTTCCTCATTAACCGTTTCGAATACCATTTGAATATTGTATTCATCTTATACAACAGCACCTTTGTTGTGCGCGGCTGTAGAAAATGCATAATCGCTTGCACGTGTAATTTTGCCTGCAAAGCCGGACATTTAAACACTAGGGCGCGTATAGGAAACATCGCTTTCCTCGCCCCATTGTGGCGCCACAGTGGGACCTGTTTGTTACGTCACCAATCCGACACTATGACGTCAAAGTGGGCTGCCACGCGCACCTGGGTCTTAGCTGGGGGGATTAGCGATGCCCCTGCTTCGCGTTTTGCAGATTCGCAATGAGCTATCGATTTCACTTAAATAGTCTGCGATTTAATGAGCTGCGAACATTCGCTTGTTGTTCTGTTACGAAGATAGCTTTTGCAGAATAGCTTTTTGCGGTTCTAATTTGACAAAGGTAATTTGTTCATCAGGTGATCTATTACGCTGTTTCGACGTCAATCAATTGCGAGCAAAAAAATATGGTAAGTCTTGCGGTTGCTTGTGCAAGCAGTAAAGCTTCGATTATAATGATAAACGAGCAAGGTTTTACTATGGTGGACATATTCGAAACGACATAGAGCACCTGCGTACTGTCGGTGTTTTCTCTATTGAAGCTTCGATGCGAGTGACAATAATATCGCCGCTGTGCTGTATAGTAAAGCGTCCTGATTGAGATTGATGCTTAGTCCTATTACCGCGAACTTGGAGCGCTGGTCAGCACATTAAACCCTCCGGCCGACGCGGCCTTTATTAAAAAAAAACGGGCCACCACCGACGCGGCGAAATCAAATCGGCGGTCAGCGAACGAAAATAAGGCCGTAAACCCCCCCAAGGGCCGGAAAAATTGCGCGAAAGGAATCGGGCCCGGTCCTATCTCGACAACAGATCTCGGAGCGGGCGAACGGCGCACCTGTGTGGCCGCCGTATACTGTTTCGTGTCGTCGCTGTTTTGATGTTTACCCGGTGCCTTTGCGGGCCCGCCGCCGCGGCCGAGTCGGCCAAGTTCGCGCTCCTTTGATTCCGCCGTTGGTCCCACATTCTTGCCGGCCCTGAAAAGTCTCATTAGACTCGCTGAGGCCGTGCTATGCCGGACGCTGCTGTTCGCTGACTTGCCGGGGCGATAGAGTTTGTTTAGCGTCGTTCGCCTGTTTACGATATAACCCTCGCGCGTTCAGATCAGGGTGCTCTGTTTGTCGCTTGTTGTTTTTTTGTTAATAACTTCCAGGAAAAGTTGGATTTCCACCTAGGAAAAGTTTGTCGACAGGTGCGCAACTGTAGCACGAACACTCGGATTTTAAATCAAATTTTTGTAAAGAAAATGGCACTGTTGAAATAAAACAAGCAGAAGACAAACTGGAGTGAGATTGAAACCCTTCGTTTTTGCTTTTTTCATAAAAATCAAGGCCGTATTTGATAGCAGCGTTTATACTTTTCAAAAAAGCATTTCAAATTAGTCAAAAGCGCCTCTACGGCTCAGATCGCCGCAGAAAATATTAGTCCCAGCTGCGCGCCTGTTATTGCATTGACATCGATTTTTCGCCATTTGCTTCGAATTGAAATTGCGTTCGAATTAACGCCAATGTTCTCTCTCTCCAACCCGCAGCCCTTCTTCCCACAAGAAGCACATCCCGCCCGCAACCCCACAATGCCCAGCGAGCCCAACGCGGTCCACCCCAATCTGATGGGGGGCAACGCCTCGACGCCCATGGGTTCCTCAAACTCAGCGGGGAATCACCAGCACCAGCACCACCAGACCCCGTCGACCCACCACCCCCACTCACAGCAACCAACGCCCCAGCATCACCATCACGGCACCGAGAGCTCGAGCCCAACCGGTGAGTGTTTGTGCATTTTAGTTTATCGATTTGACGATGTTTTTTTGGGTGTTTTACAGTAAACTGTTCTACTGTAGGTTGTAAGGCTTTAGCATCGTTTTAAGCTATTTTTCGCCGGTTTGTTTTAACGAATTGGGTGCTTCATACTGGACGATGCAAGAGCTAGAGAAAAAATCTGATTCGAAGTCAATAAAACTAAGTTTTTAAAAGCAAACATTTTGCACTTGCTGTTGAACGGAACGCATTGCGTTTACCATGAATTAAAGCCGTGTTTGGAATGTAGAACTTTGACATAAAGTGGCTCTAGATTTGTGTGGCGAGATATTTGTCCCTCTTTTCTCCAACCGAAAAGAACACTCATATTACTCCGCGCGTTAACCTACATCTTTGATCTTGGTCTCAAACAGTTTCCTGGCTTCCTGGAAAATCCGTTAATTGGCCTGTGCAGGGTTTAACTTGGCCCTAACTCACATAATATCGGGAGAAGGCGGCACAAAAAGAACGCCATTCATAGCAGCTCGCCGCTAAAACGCCCTCTCTTATCGCACCGCTGCGATAATGTTTACGGCTGGACGTCAAACGGCGCTAAACAACTTAAAACGCCGCTCTGTGATGTAACAGACACGCCGCGGCGCAAGGTACCTCGAAACGCGATCCAGTGTGTCTCGAATTTTTTACAAACCCCATTTTCTTTCCTTGGAGCATAATGGTTGGTGGTTGTATGAAGGCGTAATAAGAATAGAAAAGCCCATACGGAAGTCATGATGTTCATCAGCATGTTGAAAATGAATAAAGCATTATTCGAGACGTTCAAAATGATAGCTACTTCTGTATGAGCTTTGATATTCTTATTGCGTATTTTTTTCTTCGTTTTGTACACTGTGAAGGCTAGGCACAAAACAAATGTTAAACGACCAAGAGTTGACGCGAAATTTTGATTGGCGCCCGTCCGGCACCTTGCCCATTAACCATTTACTGTCGGGTCGCTTAAATTACGCTTTCGAGGCCATCGGGCTAAATTTTAATTGCGCTTCAAGCAACAGCACGAGCCCGCGTCCCCGCCATAACCCTGGCTCGACCGTTCGCCCTCAACCGCCGTCCAATCCCGGCTGCATTAGCGAGTCGCCGTCGGAAGCCGTAGCCTTAGCACAGCAACAATGGCGAACGGGCGCGCGTGTTAAATCCATTAGCTGCAGCCGAGATAAAGTGTTAATGATCCCGGGAACTTGCCCGGCTCTCGGCGCGGATCGATCGGGCGAATCTCATTAGGGCCTCATATTAGCCGCCAAGCATGGCAAGCGAAGCCGGCGAAGCGCCCAGCCGCTGCCCGGCCCATGTTAATCGATACTTGTACCAGTCGCGAGCCCGTGTACCTTAATTTACACTAAGTACGCCCGCGCGCCGCGGATACCCCCTCCCCCCCAGCCGTCCGGCCAGCAGGGTGATTGAAAATCTCGCCCGGGTTTAAGCGCCGAAATTCGCTCGCCCCCCCATTTCAACCACCACCGATGCTCCTAATGTCGCCGAACACCATTTCTGGTCGCGTTTCGTAATTTTCGCCCATTGTTTTTCCGAGGCGGAGGGTCTGGGGGGTTTAGTTCTCCGTGACAGGGGAGCATCTCATCTTCGCCTATGTCTAACCCTATCTCTCTCCTAAGACGCGCTGGACTATCACAGAAGTCGCGAATTTACAGTGGCCCCTTAACGATCGAAATTCTTCCGCGTTTGGCGAATCATCGAATTCTCGCAATAGATTGAAATATTAAACATCACGCCGCTGCCCGGACAGCGCGCTTCGGGCGTTGGGCACATTTTCCCAATCTAATATCGAGGGGCGCAACGCAAACGGCAGCAAAACGAACCGCGATAATCATATACAGCGCGCAAAGTCATAGGTGCTTCGATCGAGCGCGCGCGTCCAATCTCATTTGCCCAACAGGAACACTTTCGTCGGCCCGTCGGCGAAAATCCAATACAGCGGACGCGCTAAGGCTGCTTACCAGCAATAACATTTTGACAATATCATGCCGCGAATCGATGCGTCTGCCGGACGCGGCAAGGTACGGGGCTTGGGGGGGCTTTTGGGGGGAGGGGGTCGCTGTCAATCAACCTGGTTGCCCTGCAACGGCCCTCGCACCCGGGTGAGGGGTCGCGATGCATTATTAGGCCCCCCTCGTGTTGTTATCCGCTCGGCGGAACATTCCTGAAATCGATAGCGGATGAATATTTCATGGGCGGCCGCTGGGCCCGCGCGTGTTTTCATCGGCGCGACTTCGTTTACAGATTTGCCACGGGGGCGATTTTTCGCGGCGGCTCAATAAGACGCGGCTTTTATTGCCTGCGACTTATTTTCGAATCAAAAAAAGCTCGCAGTGAAAACCACCAGACCGCGCTTTAACGCAATTCGCAGCATTCCCAAAAGTGCTGCTCATAACTTGCGCGTGCCTTATAGAAGTCCACAGCCCCCATAACCATCGCGGGGCTTTCGGGGCTTAATAAGCGATCGCGTCGTGCTTCCAGCGGCGCGGCCCGCACCGTAATCGCATTACGAGCATGAGCCCGCGTTATATGGCTGGCGTATGCGCGCCACTGCCTTTGGGAATTGCCGGGTTGATGCTCGCGGCCAATTTTTATGGAATTCGCTCGGCTTTTTACACCGTGCGGCAGCAGCCAAGTCCCGGTCGGCCTTAACGCGCCCGTAGCGGGAAGGTGGAGGGAAAGGAAAAAGCAAGGCCATTATCCCTTGCCCGGGTCTTTACGGCGCATTGCTCGCGGCCCGTATGATGGAATAAGCGGCCTAATGCGTCATAAGTCGAATGCAGCTCGCGCCCGGCTATTAATATTTCATCAGCAGCAGCACAATGGCGTTCTGTGCCTTTAGGAAGAGGCGCCGCCGCCTAAATAACGCTGCTGATAAGGACTCTGAGTCCTTGGCTTAGTTGCCTGCTTTGCTGGGTGCGTTATGCGGCAAGCGTCGGACTTATCAAACTCTGTCTCACCGCCTGCGTTTGTCGCGTCATCGCGTGTCGTGCACAAAAAAGCGACAGTTCTGTCGCTGTAGAACTGCAAAAAAAAGAAAAACATGCAGTCTGGTACCATGCGAAAAAATTCACGCAACATGGTACCAGTTTTTGGAGAATACTTGACAAACACACTAGCTTTGCTTGTATTTGATGTTGGATGCCTATAAAAAAGATTTACATTCAATTTCCTTCAACACTTCTTACAGTTTGTACAGTTTTATTCGTAAACCTATCCCAGTTGGGTTCATGGAAAAACACGAATTAACCAAACTTCTCATTCCGGCATGTTTTGTCAAATAAGCATACTCGCACTTAACCGCGGCTTGTTTTTACCTGAAGTCAAACCACCCCTAAAGCAACACAATATGGCGGCTGTTCATTCCGACGTGCCACCATTTTGACCAAAGTCGCCCAGCAAGCGCTTATAAACAGTTGCCTCGGAAATCAAAACAATACTCAAACTTTTATTTTACTCGATTAAACGAAAGAAACTTTGTCGAAGTTGGTGCTCCATGGGTGTCCCAGCTTGTCTTGCAGCCCAGCGCCGCCCAGGAGACCTGTGCCTGGCTGGTTGGCCTGGCGCACTTTTGCCGTGATTAATTGTTTGTAGGCCGGCTGTAGCAGGAAGCTATCGGGGTTAGTGCTACAAGGGCTCGGCGCGCAATTCGTCCTAAACTTTTACCAACAATCGCCCGTTTGCCAGCAACCAGCCACGCGCGGCTTGCTAACATGGGCGCAGGCACGAGCGAGAAAACTTGCAAGCCGATTCCCCGTTTCCTGTTTTCGCGCCTTTACCCCCGTGCCAACAGTTGGCTTGTTTTACAGCTCTCGCGTTTGCCGGACTCGAGCACCGCGCGAACACTGTTCTGTTTTTCCTGGCGCGCGCCAACTCGACTTACACGCGTTTCTGTGATTGGCGGCGCGAAATGCGACACTCGTTTCTTCCGCGCCACAAAACATGTGCGCGCGAAAGTCGGCCAGGGACGCTTAGCTTTTAATGCTGCGAGCCTCATCGTACGAACAGGCTTGATAAATGCCATAGGCTGATTAAAATTATTTTTATACTTTAAAACTCGAGTAATCAATAGAACACGCTGTACGCTGGTGCAGGTTTATTTTGAAAAAACCTTACGCCCGTATAAATGTCGCCACTGGCTTCAGAACAAAAATTTGCGCCATATTAAGAAACCTGAAACACCTGAAAATGTCAAAATCAAAATCATAATAGACAAACAAGGGAGGTAATTGTCACCAGGGCATGGAATTGGGAAGTCGCAGTTACGCATTAGTGCTTCTCAGTCCATCACAATCAAGTTCATCTACTCGCCAGCAACAATGTGCTTAATTGGCTTCTAATTGGCATTTTCTCTTCTTCTGTTAATTGCTCTTGCAGAGCGAGTTACTGTAGCTCTCGTGGTTTGAAATCGAAGTGCTGATTGACGTAAGGGCGGTTTGGGCGGGGCTGTTTGTCGACTTGTCTTGAGTGCTTACCTATGTGTGACGTCGGCGTTGTCAAATTCCGAATATACACTGGGGTTTTTTGTTCTTCCAATCGCAAGATCTGTTCGATTGTGCGGTTCATTAAACTGATTTTTTGTAACTTATAAAAATTCTTCTTAAGATCATTAAGATTAAAAGCAGCGTGACACAACTAGGTGGATATCAAAAGAAAAAAAATTCCTATCCCAAATCGTAGCAAGCGGATTGCAGATTTCTGTCCCCTTGATGACGAGCTGTTAATTTGCAAGCAAAGCGATAATAAGGGGACTAAGGGCCGCTGTATTCGGGCGATTAGCCGCGGCTAATAAGCATTTCAACCGCGAACCGATAATGATCGATTAACCGGTCGCCTCTTAACACCGCTAACTAACATCTGCCGATGCAACGGCTGACCGTCTCATCTACTCGTTGGGGGGGTTGGGATAGGGGGGGTGTCCTGGAGCTTTGTTACGACACAAATCGCGCTTTTAATCCCTTGTAAGGCGCGCTCTCCCCCGCTGGAGATTTGTTCGCCGCGTATTCCTTGGTTTATCGATCTTCGGGTAGGCGAGGACTTTCGGCCGCAGCCGGCGGCCATTCGGATTTGAAGCTGATTAATTAGGCTCCGGCTAGCAATTGCCCCGCGCGCGCAAAAAATGGGGGAAAACCAAGGATGAAAGGGCGCCACTGTGCGGATTCGCCGCAAGCGTAACGCGAGAAGGCGACGAATAATTTCGCGGTGATGTTTTTGGTTTGCAGTGAACTGTTCAAGCGCTTTGTTGATTCGCTTAAGTTCATACATTAAGGTATTATATATTGCCACCATATCGCTTTAATACTTTGGCCAATATTAATTTGATTACCGGGATGGCAATAAAAAACACAAATGCCGCTGGGTGGTATGCGGTTTGCTGTGGTCCTTTGTTTAAAAATTGTCTTGGTTTTTTCTGCCAATTGTTCCAAGATACTGAATAGGTTATACTTCTACTTCACTGCGAAAGATTAACAGAGTTGTAAAAAAACTCAGTGTATAGTGCTTAAAAAATATCGCAATTTTCGCAGCCCAACACCAGTGTAGAGCACAAGCATAAACAACATGATTTATCACCTTCCGCCCAAAAAAGAAAAGCATAAAGGGCTTCGGGATGACGAATCGCCAGAAGGTGATTGGCGCGCAGCAAGCCAATCGATGCAATCCATCTTCCCGCCCGCAGCTGTGCCAGGCATGGGGGGACAGGGGGTGCACGGTCTAGGGGTGATTAGCTTTGGCTCGCCGGCCAAGCCGATTGCCATTACGCGGCGCCGGCCAGGGCTAAGGAATCGTGACGTCACCATGCGATTAATCAGGGACCCATAGCTCATGGCCATCTGCCCGGCTTGTCGTCGGCATGTGCCACGACTCCCGCCCTCCCCCTATAGATTGATTGATTCACGCGTTTAAGCCTTTCGCGTTGTATCAAGTGTACAGTGTTAGTCATTGGAGAAAAGAAGATCGCGATATATTGGGCGGTGGTCTCCGACCTTTGTATTACCCGAACCCGATTTAAATAAACTGAAATCAGCGTTTACATGCGACCCAAGTGTGTTTTCAAATAAGTAACGCTCGAACTAAATGGCCCAAGCGATTGATTAATTATGTAGCGGCTGACCGTTCGCAACTCGCCTTGCTTGTATCTTTATGCAAGCTGACAAAAAATCCACCTATAGTAGGGCTTCCAAGTTCGACTTCTCCGCATGAATTTAGCCCCGTCTTTTACGCTGTTTTTTACGAAGTTGTAGTTTATAATCTTGATCAATACCGATGGTGTTTGCGTGGCGCCTTTTCTTTTCACGAGTTGACGTATTAGGCTTGGGGAAACAGTCTGACTCAACACAGAGAATGCTATGGGTAAGGGTCATTGACCCCGGGGCCTATTAGATCACGGTTGTTGTTGTTTTGTTGTAGTTTCTCCTAACCCAAGATGTGCTTTCGTAGCTGTTATTATACACAGCTGGGGGTCGCCGCCACTTATTTTCCATTTATTAGATATTTATTTTTAAGAAAACTAATAAATGGGAACAACCAATACTCACGAAATAGGAAATGAAGTTTTAAAGTTGTTTAAGATCAAGAGTGTAGTCGCATGTAACAGCGAAATCATTTGTATTTCACACTTCATATTGAACATCAAAATAAATACTGTTTTTTCCCTTTTTAAATTTTAATATTTTTTAAAGGGAGCACACTAGAGGGCAGCACGTACTCTGGTGACGGTGGCGGAGAGGACGACTCGGACTCAGGCAAGAAACCTCAGCAAAAGAAGAGAGGAATCTTCCCGAAGCAAGCCACAAACATAATGCGAGCCTGGCTCTTCCAAAACCTCACGGTATGAACGAGATAAAAAATGGCGTAGGCTAGTTTAAATTATTTTTATTTTGTAAAAAAGTTCCAAAGTGTTCTTTGCCGCTTTTACACCCAACCGCCTGAAATTTGGTTATAAACTCCTTAAAGCAGCTAGGGGCGTAATGGCCGCTTTAAAGGGATGGTGCATTGGCGGGACAGAAAGCCGGCGATACCGTTGCGATACCGGTTAATTAATGCCGCATCTCGTTCCCTACGGAGCGCAAAGACCCCAGATTGTCGTCGAGCCTATTAAGACGCGGGCCGTATATCACCGCGGCCGTTCATTTCTCGTTTGCCGTGGCTTCGAAATCAGACAGGCGTACCGCTCGTCGGCCATTAATCCGTAGCGGGCGGGCGCGCGCATGCGTCAAACCGGACCCGACAGCGTCATTTGCGCCGTCGAGGATTTCCCTATATTCGCCTTCCATATCTCGGTTTGCGTTTTTCGTCGTCGTATTATAGCTTCTTAATTTCGCCTTGCCACTGTGACGAGGCCCGTAGCGCAAAGACAGGAACCGGCCACCGTGTAATTGGCGCCGGTCCCCGATATACCTGTAGTCCTGCGAGCCGGACACGCTTTGACATCTGTATTCTTCGGGGACCGGCCGTTTAGCCTTGCGAATTTTGCACAGGTAGCTTTTTCAGCCGTCTTTGAAAACTGCTAGTCGAATGAAAACTAAAACATGCTGCATTTGATAAGAAATCCAGCCAGGAAATTGTAGGACCGCTTGGTTGTCGTTTATAATCATTATACGCTAGCGCTAGGCGAAAACAAATTCCTCCTGTGTGGCATTCGCGTATGGATGACTGGCGTTTAAAGCGGTATCCAAACTCCAACGGTATCACTTGCCGTTTGCAACGAATAAAGTGCGCTCGGCGAGCCGATACATTTCAAAGCACGAGCCTAAGCCTGGATAAGCCAGTCTAGTCGCCCTGCCTGGGCGTCCAAAACAGTCCAGCTGCTCCGCTGGTGGATATATCTTAACTTGCGCCTCACACAGCGTCAAGTCTCGCCTAGTGCCCAATAAGGAACCCGGCTAAGCCGCGAAAATAAACTGCCATTTTTCGACGCCATGTTTGGCTTGGTGCGCGCGTGTAACGAAAACAGCGCGGCCCGTTCGCGCCGACACCGCCTAAAAACAACAACCGAGCGACTTTAAGACCCCCTCCTTTGTTTCGCGCTGTTTATTCAGAAACGCTAAAAAACACAAACATATGCGCGCTTTTCCCGCAAGTATTTCGAGAGTTGAGCAGACAGGCTGACATGCGCAAATCGCGTTAACCCGTGCCCCTGCGAAACTTGCAACCCGTGTGAAACTGCGTTGGAGCGCCTGATTCTGTTGCCGTAAAACACATGGTTTTCTCGTGATCCTCCCGCAAAGGCCATATTCGGCTGGTTCGCATGGATAATAAAATAGCCTTCTCCCCTTTCCCTTATTTGTGAGAAGTCTACATTTCCAGAGAGCAGCACGATTTATAAAAGCTGTTGGTTGCTTTTTGAAGAGATAACTTGGACGTTCGTAAGGTCAATTTCAGTAAGCTTTGTAAACGGTCAATTTCAGTAAGCTTTTTTTTGTAAAAACCGGGGTATTTTGAAAGTGTTGTTCATCCCTTGTCAGGAGTGTGACTTAATCTGTAGAGTTATCAGGTATCCCGCCTTGGCTTGTTCCTTTAGGTTTAAACGAATGCTTAAACACAGTGAACCAGACCCGAAAAAATATAGGATGCCCTTTGTTAACGTTGATATCGATTAATTTTTTTTATTTGGTGAAACGTGAACAAACGAAAATGCAGCAAAACACGAGAGCGTGCATTTGCTAATCCGTCTCCCGTGGCCGCCATCTTCGCTACACAGCAAAAGCAGCGGTATACAGCAGAGGCAACAGAAGCAGCGACATCATTATCCGCGCATAAGCCCGTATCAGGCGGAACCGTTAAATCCGCATGTCCAATGCCGAGATCTCGCTTTCAACCAACCAAACGAAATAAGGCCGCATCGCTTTTTCGCTGAGCCGACCATTAAGCCTGGTTTTTGTGTTAGGGGGAGGGGGGCGCATTTACCGCCGAATCAAATTAAAGCCTATGGAATCGATTTGTCAGCCGACCAGCCCGCAATATTCTCCGACCCTTGGTTTTAGGTCGTTTCGGTGCCGCCGGAGCCCCCACGCCCTGTTTAAGCGCTCGTGTCATAATCTGTGACGTTCGCGGTTTTGACCACATTTATT
This sequence comes from Ascidiella aspersa, assembly GCF_963924565.1. Taxonomy (NCBI): domain Eukaryota; kingdom Metazoa; phylum Chordata; class Ascidiacea; order Phlebobranchia; family Ascidiidae; genus Ascidiella; species Ascidiella aspersa. Next base: position 5,522,219 of record NC_139447.1, read on the forward strand.
AACCAGGGTGCCCGTAACCCCAAGGGGTGCGAGAACTTTTCCTAGGGAGTGTGGGAATGCTGAATCAGACACAGAAAATGCTTTACTGTAATTTATTTCTTTGCTCAGTTAGATGTAAAACTAACTCACGTTTTATTATTGTGTTGCTATGTTATTGGTTACTTGCATGAAAATTAAATTAGAATGGTTTCGTTATTTATTCAATTCTAGATGGGGGTGCGAGAGTTGTTGGTGATTTAGAAGGGGTGCAGCAAGAAAAAAGTTAAAAACCATTTATTTGGACTAAACATTTGTTTCTTTTCTGTTTTTTGCAGCATCCTTACCCGTCCGAAGACCAGAAGAAGTCGCTGGCGAACCAAACCGGCCTGACGATACTGCAAGTCAACAACTGGTAAGCGAAGCGCTTTGTCGTTTATAAGAAATGAAAAACAAAAACGTCACAGTTAAATATCAACGTAATTTTACGTAGTAAGAATATCAAAGCCCATACAGCAGTATGTAGCATTTGGAAAGTTTCGAATAATTATTTTAGTTAGTTTCACAAAGATATTTAAAACGTTCAAAATGCTACCTATACTTCTGTATGGGTTTTGATATTCGCACTACATCTTACTACAATCTCACGCCGTTATGCTCCCATGTAACTTGAGGTTAAGGTAAAGGTGTGAAGCGCATTTTATAGTCGATCTCATCACGTACCTAATTAGTATTTATTGCTACACAAAATTTACAATCGTGAAGTCGGGAAAAAAAATACAATCGTGAAAAAATCGTGAAGTCAGGAAAAATGAGTCTCAGACCGTATAGTGCGGGTTTGAGATTGATGACAGATGGACTCTTGTAGCAATAGTCGACGCAAACCCCCTTTAGCGGACCCAAGTGAAAGTTTTGCGCTCGCGCCGGCCCCAGGTCCCTTGTTGTTTTTGTCGAATCTCGCCCGCGGCCTTTGGGGGTGAAGAGGGTCGGATTTACCCCGCTTGTGGACCCCCGGGGTGCCCGTCGCACCTGCGGAACCCTGAAAGACCGAAAAAGCCACCCACGTTTGGGGCGACCTGCCGTAGGAAACCCGGGGGTCGGGCGCCAGACAAAGGAACCAGTCTTAATCAGCGAAAGTATGCAGGTCCCTTGCTACTTTCCCCGCCGATCGGCTTTCTGCCTTCGAGCACAAACAAACACAATTTGGCGCGCGGGCTCCATTGAAGCGCCCCGTTCATTAAAGCGCCCTGTTCCTAATGCACTTGAACCTCGCTTTACCCTTGTAACTGCGCGCCCGGCAATTTGCGATCTGCGGCCTGTGTTCGCCGCCCGGGCGCTGATCCGATAATGACGGCCCCCGGTAAGACAAGCAGAGCCGTAATTCCTCGCGCCCCTGCGCTAAAGACACAAGACTGCGCTTCGTCTGTCAAGGCCGGATCTGTTCGGCCGATCGTCGCCGATTTCGCCGATGATTTTGAACAGGCGACTCTAAATCGCGACCAAATCCTTAAAACGCCGGTTGCGAAAAATCGCGGCCTATATGAGTACGGACGATTTCCGACGATAATTTGGCGAATGTTTCAACCCTGCGGAATGCAGGCCCCGGGTACTGCAACTAGCAAAAATTTTGGATAGAAATCGGACAAAAACACTGTTTCGCTTAGAAGCAATAAATAATATTTTTAACTTAAAAATCTGACGAAATAGTTAAATAAGTGCAAACTTCAGCTTTAAAACCGAACAAAAAAACGTTGTGCTCTCACATTGGTCTAATTTGCACTTAGAAAAACTGTTTTTTTTTATCAAAGTTCCCGCGCCCGAAACTGTTACAACTAGAAATTTACCGATTTAGTGGCATAAAAACTGGTTCTTGTTTCAACCGGCTGCATCATGAGGCAACGTACAAGAATAATTTCCAATCTGCGGTGTCGCCCTGTCAGATCAGAGACACCGACGTGCAATATCAAAGTTCAGTTCAACGTCGTCGCTTAAGAACTTGTTTACAACAAGCGCCGGCGCTTTTCTTCGATTGCGGGCGTTGTTTCATGTGGGCTCCCACCTGCGTTGATTCCAGCTCCAGAACCGGCGTCTGTTTACAGAATGCCAGGCCGGGACTGGGCGTAGGTTAAGCCAAAGCAATCCAACTGGAGGAAAAACCTTCGAAGGAGGCATCGGCTACAGTAGTGGTATCAATTGGACTGCTTCGGTTTGATTTGCGCTCATTCCAGCCTTTTTTACAGAAAAATGCCCAGCAACCAGTGCTAAATCGGCTTAGCCTTGTGGTTTATAATTAGCCGCCAAAGCTCCGGCCACCGTTGCTTTTTCCTTAGCCTCAGCGCCGTGCAGACGTAGTTAGGCCTTTTGTTCGGCGTCTGATCAAATGCCCCGCTCGGCGCGTGAGAGCTAATGCGATTAGACGGCGGCCTTACATGACACGAGACACTCCATCACGACAACGGCCTTGGGAACCTTGACAGCGTTTGGCGGCGACGCCCGATCAGCGTCCCAAAAATGACGACGCCTGCTTGCTTCCTCGCCGAATTTTTTCGTCAAAATTGCGAGCGCTCAACGTGGCCCGATAATTTCGCTCGCTTGCTTTAATGTGGTTTAAAATGGGATTCGTCATCAGCCCCACATGAGGATTGGTCGAAGATCAATTGAACTACAGTACAAGAGCAGGCGCGTTACCTTTAAGTCTGTTAAGGAGCTTAACTTCCGCAGACACCGAGGTGCGAACTTTTTAGTTTAAAACAAAACCCTTTCGATCATTTTCCCACGTTTAAATTCTTTCTCCCGAAGAATAGTCCCGCTTTTTCTCCTCCCTATAAAAACGCGTCTTGAACCCTCAAAAAAGACTCCCGGGTTGTAAAACCGCAAAAAAGAACAACAGTCAGAAACAGCCATAAACCTGTCCCAAACAACCAGCAGCAACCAACAGCAGCCAGAAACAGCCAGCAGCAACAACCAGAAACAGCCAGCAGCAACCAGCAATAGCCAAAAAACAGCCAGCAACAGCCAGCAACGGCCAGCAACAGCCAGCAACAGACAGCAACAGCCAGCAACAGCCAGCAACAGCCAGCAACAGCCAGCAACAGCCAGCAACAACCAGCGGCAGCCCGAAACAGCCAGCAACAACCAGCGGCAGCCGAAACAGCCAGCAAAAACCAGCGGCAGCCCAAAACAGCCAGCAACGGACAGCAATAGCCAGCAACAGCCATAACAACCAGCGGCAGTAAAAGTGCTAGCAGCAGCAGATGTCCGGCCCGCGATAGGCGGCCAAATCGCCCCGAAATTGAGCCAATACAATAAATCATGTCGCAATTTTCGCGCTCGCGTCAGGTCCTCCCCGCGCATTATCTTCTTGCCTTTCCCTGGACCAACCGCCGCTCGTTGTCGAATTTTCGAATTTCCGGTGCGAGGTGATTATCGGCGGCGTGTGTGTTCCTCCCGGAGTGCCCAAGGCGCCGCCGAATCCATCTCTGCCTGACGGAATTGCGTTTTTGAATAAATCAAACTGTTTGACCCGAATCAGAATGTAATTTCGAAACATTCTGTAGTACAAAAGCTTTTTGGATGATTTTCTTGTAAACTAAGATATCGAAAATGAATAACAAAGGTTTAAAATTCTACCTACTAATATATTTCGGCTTTGTTAATTCTACTAGATCTCACTTTTACCTTCAACCTATATGCACTAAACTTATTATATAGTTGAAAAAAAAGTCAGCATTTATTTTGCAATGAGAACATTTATTTTGTATTGGGTAGTATAGATGTGGCAATGTGGTGAAGTAGAACTCCCAGGCAGCTTTAAACGTTCGCTGATCGTTTTACTAAACCTGTGGGGGCTTAACGCAAAGTCGTGTCAGATGTAAGTGATTTTACCCGGAAGAGATGTCGCGAAAGTCGCCGTTTTCTTATTTCTTTTGATTTCTTTAAGCTTAAAATTAAAGTCACGCGTCCGTGTGTGATGCTGAACCTCGCTGGATTTGCCAGAGGCTCGCTTTAATGGGTCTGAACTTCACGCCGCGCGAAGATTAGTCATCGTATCGTCAGCGCCGCGCTGCGCTATTATTAGAAGCTATGCTCGCTTCTGAAGTTTCGCGACCGCGAGCGTTTCGCCTGTAAACAAGCCAGGTCCAGTGAAACCGTGGGCGGTCTCGCTGATTTTAAGCAACGATAACAGCAGGCCAGTTTAGTTGGCCCTTTTCTACCGTGGTTAGCGCATATTACGAACTCCCGCTTGAGAAAATCGCAAAAACTGCGTGAAAACTGCCACGTCGCTATTCCAGTTGCATCAGTCAAAAAAGCGGCCTTTTTTGCGGTAAACATCGGCCGTTAAGCGGGGCTTTAAAAAGGTTCCGGCCGCATTTTAGCCCGGCCAAGTAAAGCGCTCGCTCGCTCTATAATCGAGGCACTGGAGGGCTCCGATATCAAGCGAACGACCGGTGGCGATCCGATCGCAAATGCGCCGTGAAAGTGTGAAGCACCTTTAACCTGGCGCCGCGTTACCGTCCAGGTGTTGCGGGTCATCCATCACTTGGCCATTGCGCCTGAGTTCCTTGCGGCGGTCAAGCGGTAATGAACTCGGAGCGCTGGCCCGCCTGTCTTGCCTTAAACGCGGTTCGATTTTATTTCAGGACGCGACCTGATAGGGCATTCCGTTTGTATTAAATCGCGCAGAGATTCCAGCTTTGAGTCAGTGCTGAAATAGAGGTGGGAGTTTTAAGGCGGTTTTTAAGCGGTTGCCAAACCTTTGCCGTCGCATTATCGCCAACAACATAAAATGATCGAAAAATCTCCGTCAGCCAATCGCAACTCGTGATTTTCGCCTTGGTTTCCGCAATATGCCGTTTTTTATCGCTGCAATTGCACGATTCAACACCGCCCGCTGCGCCGCGTCGATACGAGAGACCTGTGTATAAGGGTCGGGGATGTCATTCACATTCAGATCCGCGCGTTTGTGTGTTTTGGGCCGGGCGACAGCTATATGCGCCGCCTGTCGCGTCTTAGCATTACAGTCACAGCGGCCTTTCGCCCACCGAAATCGAAGGGAAGAGTGTTTGCGTCGATCACTGATCCTACCGATCCATCAAAATCACCGGACTCGGATTGTGTACGCGTCCCTCGCGCCGCCTTCGCAACACATACACCCCCTCCCGGGCGCGCATTCCTAGGGCCCGCGTCTATTTGCCCGGCTAAATACCTTGGCATTTTTCGATGCTACGCGGCGCCTAGGGTCCGTGCGTTCTGCCCAGTCCGGCCTAGGCTACCCTCCCTTTACCTACCCCCGTCGTACACCGGCCATTGTTGTCGGAACGCGATCGGCGATTTCTGGGAGGCAACTGTGCCATTGTGGCCTCGCGCGGCGCGCCGCCCTTGAACAAACACGGCAGCGGTTATCGGCGCGCTCATCGCGATTGTTATTGAGGCCCAACGAGGGCCCTGGGTCGAACAACGCTCAGCGCCCGATTACGCTCAGGCTCTCGAAACTAGGAAAGGGATCAGAGAAAATGGCAGCGGATTTGCCAAGTGCCGATCTCCCAACTGTGCCTAGAAGTTTAAACTAGATTTGGTAGGGCTATTTTGGTTACAAGCCGAACATGACCCCACAGTTGGGCCTTATCTGTTCATCACCTCAACAAACCTTAGGGACCAACTTTTATTTAAGTAACCTGTAAACGTTATGGGTGCACCGCGTTAGAGCCCAAAACTTAATTCTAAAAACGTTGCTGCCAAGCCCTATTTTGAGGATTTTAAGCGAGGCATTATGTGCACCTGTAAATCTCATCCCCCCACCCAATTCTGCGTGTCGAAGCTCCCGCCCCAAAGATTACGGCGCAGCGGTTTTCCGATTAATCTCTACGACAGCAACACACATGGCGAAAAACAGATTTAAAACGGCCGACGAGCTGCACTGTCCTGCATATATTTGTCCTTCCGATTTCAAACCCTTTCACTAACGGCTTGCTTTGTGTCGGGGCGCGTGCCAGCCCAGCACTCGGGGGTATTACGGCCTTGTTGGACCACCTGCAGTGACCACCGGCGCCCACTGGCACCAGCCTGGCTCGGCTATTTCGATCATCCGGCCCCGATATCGCCGCGGGCGCCATTTGTTTTCGCAAGCCCGGCCCGCTTTAATCCGCTTTGCCGCCCGATTTGGACCGCTCGTGCAAACAGGACAGGGGTGGCATCCCCCCGAGCCCCAATCTTGACGTGCCAGGACCTGGGTGTTATGCTTTGTTTGCGCGGTTTGTCGTCTAAGAGTTGGGAAATTGGTTTTTAACCTTGTTGGTGTCACGAAACCTTTCCATATGTCAAAGTTTGGTTTCCGTGCAGATAGGTTGAATTTTTAACTCTATATATAACACCGGTTCATATTGGTTGCAATATTGGTTAAGAATAAGAACCTTCATTAGAAGGGAAGCGCACCACGATAAGTTGAAAATAAACTCGTACTTTCTTCAAAATCGATTCGTCTGTCATCGCCTGCTCGCCAGCGACGCTTAGCGGCAGTTATTGCTCTCATCTTTTCGACGCCTTTTGAAGTCGGCGGCGACTTTTGAGCCAGCATACGTGACAGAGACACGGCGCGACGGCGTAATCGGCACGCCCTAAGAACAGAAGTAGACCGCCTCTCGGGACGGATTTTACGATTCTTGTAAACCAACCCGGCTCCATTTTCATTACCCACGTTTTAGTGCCATTTTGGTATCGAAATTCTTGCGCAAACATGGCAGTACTTTCGAAACAGGTTAGAAATCACAGTGCGGCTTGAAGGCAGGCCCTGGCGCCTTTCGAAGTGGCCTATAGAGAAGCGCGGTCCATTGAGAGGCAAGGGGCGAGTCATTCCGCTCTTTGGAAGCCAAACAATAAGGGAGCCATATTGCGAGCACTGAGAATGGGTTGCACGGCAGACCAAAGAGAGTTTGTTCGGGCAGCGGAGCGCGTCGCTTATCTCACCGCTCACAACACAAGTGGCGCGAAACCCGACCCCCCTCACCCCGCCGCGACCCCCTCGCGGCCCCTCCAAAGCGATCGGCTTACCCCGGGGGTGAAGGTCGTGCCGCCGGGGGTTCACGATCGAACCCCCGAACGCCTGTCGTCGCCCGGTTCCGCGTAGACGATAATCCCCACCCCGCGCTACCCACATATCACCCAACGATTCACCCATGGGGTTCATCGCCATTTACGGCAACAACTCTCGGCGAAACACGTCGGGCTCCAATAACAGACCAGCTGCTGTGTAGTATTAGCGGCTTCAACGGTCGACTATGGTAATGGGTTCGCTGTGTTTCGCCCTACATGTGAGGTCTTCGCACCGCCTCCAAATATGGCCTGGAATCCCGGGTCAATACTTGTTTACCGCCGCTGATGCTGGCAATTAGGAAAAGCGGCGCTGGAAAATGTCTTACCTGGGTATTTCGGCGAGGCACTTTGCTTAATTGAGCGTTCCAAACTGCCTTTTTTGGCCACTGCTACCTGATCGTACTCGCTTGTAAAAATAACGCACTTTAATCGTTTTTCAACTGGTTTCTTTGATTCTTGTTGAATCGACAGTTGACCCTGTTAATTTAAATTAAGTTGCCCATCCGCAGAGCGCAGTAAGTTCACGCCACACATGGACGAACGTAAAATAAACAAACGTCGTGGTGTTTCTCAACAAGGCAACGTCGCGATGCAAAGCGTATACACAACACTGAGCAAAGACCTCGAAAACCGCGAGCGCTCTTGTTCACGAAACCTGCCCTACTGATCACGTCACAGGATGACGGGGCATTTCGCGGAACGCGTAGGCAGAAGGGGTTTCGTTGCTCCATATCAGAGAGTACACGTTTCCGAAAAAAAACCCAGACGCGATGAGTTTGCCGAAAGCGGACAGATTCTCTGTTTCCCAAATAGAGCGTAAAGCGTTTTTTTGCCATTCATCGAACATAAGAGCGGCAGGTGCCTGGTTCTCCGCTCATTTAATCCCATCGCATCCTTTCGTCACTTGCTTATTAGAGACGAGCGCGCCCAGCTGAACGATGGCGGTTTGATAACGCGGGGGCGCAGCGGCATAGCGACACGTTTATGGGGCGATAAGGGGCCCCAGGCACGGATCCTGGTTTGCTCACCCCCTTGCCGCGCGCGCTCGCCCCATTGTGACGAAGCAAAGCGCGAGCGGCCATTGTTTACTTCGCGAGTGCGGAATGCGGCCCGCGCGCCACGCATCATTTACCCCCCTCCTCGGAGTGGGACCGCGACCCCCCTAAACCCCCATCACCCGCATCCGAACCCCAATGAGTCTCCACTAAGATGGAACAATGAAGTAATCTCGGCCGCCGATGGTGTTTTTTTTCTGCTTTCGCGCTCTTAAACATCGCTGGCCGAGAAAAATAAAGCGAGCCTCGCTCCCATTGTGACATCACAGACACGTCACGCCCACTTTATCCGCTGGCGCATTTACGCGCGCACCGTAGCGTGACCGCTCGCCGGCATTGTGACGAAATAAGGCGTAACGCTCGGGCCCGGGCACCGCGGCTTTCCCGTCAGTTCTCTCCCCGCGGGCGGACGATCGCTCAAAGATGGGGCTGGAAACCGTCGTGGGGTCGTGACCCCTTCGCCGCTTTCGTGTTCTCATTGTTGTCGCGATGATGTGGCGCGCCGGGGAAGAAAAAAAACGGCCATTGTGCTTTGCCGCGATCTCTCAGCGAGAAATTTCCTTGCTTCGCGAAAAGCGAGCTTTTGAGACGTAAACAGCCTGTTTTTTTTTTTCGGGATGCCGAACGGATATTAAAGTCCCTGACCCGTTTCCAATCTTGTCCGAATATAAGTGTGTTTATGGCGCGCGGCCGAATTCCAAGATTGCGCTTGAAACTTGGCAACGCCAGACAAGCATTTTTACGTCACTGGCAGACACTTCCGAAAGAGCCAGTGAACTTCGCAGTGAGACTATAGTGTGTTGGGTTGGAGCCAACGTAACATTTACACCCACCAGATCTATACGCTAAATGTGTCGCGACTTTACAAAACCTCCGTGTGTTCAATGTACATTGCTGGAGAACAATATCTGCCCCTCCCTTATTTTTTGGTATTTGTAAAAAGTTTAAAGTGAAATATGGCCGCAAACGTTGCAATTCGCACACATATGCCAGTGTTTTTTTACACATCATTGCAGTTTCACACACATTATGGCACAATCCAGACATCCTCTTCTCAGGCTTTGTTCCACTTTTTCCCAAACCCTTTAACATTTGTCCGAAGGCAGTTGTTCAAAACGGGAACCGAAAGCTCCGTAGTGCCAGTCGCTTGTGCCACGGGTGTTTGTTTTCACTGAAGAACTCCAGAGCCGTTTTAGCTGATCCTCGAAGCCAAACAGAGCGTCAGGCGGTGGCACCGCGCGCGGGGTCTGCGCTTCGTCAGCCCTTATCGGGCCGTCTTATCTCGCCAGGGCAAGACTGGAGGGCTCTACTGCTCAGCGCCGAAGCAATGCGGCACGGTTGCCAGTGGGGCCCTTTGTAGGGGGGGGGGGTGCGCGCGTGGGAATCGATCCGCGCTCGCCGAAAATTAGCGAGGCTAATTAATCTGTTCAAGGGCCGTCGGTCCGTCGGCTCGCACGCCAACGCCGAGTTGTTACTTTAGCCGAAGGGCGATGCGGCTTCTCGCCCAAATCCCAGCGCCGTGTTTGCTCTGGGCGCTTCGCCGCCGGCTCAGCCAATCAGCAGCGACCCCGCTGACCTCGCGTAATTGTTCGGAATGCGGCTCCGACCCGTGTTGACGCTGCTAGGGGCAAAGGGGCGCGACACACGAGCCCAAAATAAGGTCGCTGACCGGTCAAAGCTGGACAGGAGACTGGGCCTATAAGGTCTGTAACACTGCGCCTAACACTCTTTATAAATTCGCGCTAACAACAACTATGCGTCTGTAAACACACGCTTCATTAGCCTCTCGACGAGGCGCCTTGCGGGGCCCCCAACCCCCTCGGCCCCCGCTTGGGTCCCCGGGGTGCGCTGGCGCCTCGCCGTGATTTCGCTTTCCGCACGAACGCGTCAGTGGGGTCGCATTCTGGGCCGCGCTCGGGGTTAAACAAATTGACTTCGTGTCAGATTTCACACGGGCGCCCACGCTTTGATATACGCGCTGCACCCAGCATTTGTTTTCCCCGCGCGGAGTCTCCATACAGCTTCACGACCGCTTAACTTGCTCGCCAAATATGTTCCTCTGTGTGATCAAATCGGTCCAAAAACATCTTATCGCCACTAAAAATAATAAAATTAATGACTTTCTCTGCAAGTGAACAGGGCTCTTTTGAAGTCCTGTATAAGTAATCCCGAATTCCCAGCTGTATTTCAATGCTTCCCTGCTAAATTCCGCCTTTTCGCACTCATTTTGTGTCCTTACATGAATTAATAATAACCTAAGGATAAAAAAAAACTTGCTCGCATTGTTTTTTTGGCGCCATTTAGCTCATACAAGCGTGAAGAACAGAGGCAAACGGCTTTTTAAGTTTTTCCAAAACATAGTTTGAAAAAGTTGAGAACAACCTCAATAAAAAAAAAATTCCGTAAGAAAACTATAGCCGAAGGTTTAAAAAAGCAAAATGAAATGCCTATTGATAAATGGAGAAAAAGTATAGCAGATAGACGAGCAAACCATGAAAAAGAGTCAAGCTGTGTAAATAATACATTAGGCCTCTTCAACTTACCTTCTCGATCAAGCAAAGCTAAATTCAACTTGTTTCACGCAGGTTCATTAACGCCCGACGAAGAATCGTGCAGCCCATGATTGACCAGTCAAACCGCGCCGTAAGCAACGCGATGGGACCTTACAGCCCCGACGGCCAGGCCATGGGCAACTTCATCATGGACGGACAACCCCACCACATGCCAATGCGCCCGCCCGGCTGGCCTTCAGGTAAAAAAAACACCAAACACAGAAATTGTTAAAAAAATGAAAATCAAAACAAATAAATAGATAAAACATTACAATATATTACTTCGAAAAATAAAAAGCTGTACTTTAAAATTGACACGTCCTTTTTATTTTGGGAAAAATATACTCAGACTTCTATATTACTACACAGCTGCGTCCCCTAAAATTATTTTTCTTAATTTTTTGGAAAACAATAAATCGCTTAGTTAGGTATTTGCGAGCTCTGACGTAATTTGAACACTTCTAAAATTCAAAAGGCGCTGGTCTAGAATCCTTCCACAATTTCGTCCAGAGGTTGAAATTGCTAACATTATTTTGGTTAGTTTGAGAGTTAGTGTTTGAGTTGGGGTGGGTCAAGTATTATTATTATATTTATTCTAACACATTTATGCCATCCTAAAAAATTAAAAAAAAAATTGTAAAATTAAAAAAATTGTAAAATTTCAAATCCCTAAAAATCCTATATCATTCCAGGATTCCAAGGCATGCCGGGAGCCGCCGACATGATGGCCGCCCAGCACATGTCCATGGCCACCAACTCCTTCAACGCACACCCGACCATGACGTCACCGCACTACGCCGGCCTGCATCATCAGTTACGTCATCCGCCCTCGCAGGCCATGATCCTGCCTGGCTCACACCATCACCACCACGCAGCCGCCGCCGCCGCTGCTATGATGATGCCTCACCACGCCGCTGCGGCCGCCGCGGCCGGCATGGGGCATTCCCACCACGGGCACCCCCTGCACGCACCCCAGGCCCCCATGAACCCCACCGATATGTCGTCGCACATGCTCGGCCACACGTGCTAGCGCGTCGCGGCCTTTTGGAGAATCTGCCGCTTGCCGTTGGGTGAGGTTTGTTCGCGGGACACACCGACTTACAGAGCTACACACACACACGATGGTTCCACGATGCTAAGCCCTTGCTCGCTACCTCTGCCAAAAGCACACACAGACACACAGAAGCTCACTTTATATTTCTCAAGTCGCCACACAGCTCCAACCGTCCCTCCCACCTTCGTCCATTCTCCCCCTGCGCCAGCGACAGCACACCTCCTCTGTGACGTCATAGACGTGCTATTTATTATTCAGTGTGACGCGAGAAACGCCCCTCTCCCCGTTCGACGCGCGCGCGATCTACGGTACAACGACGGGACAAAAAGGGCGCCGCCAGTGGGCGCTATGCACCGAGCGGTGGATTGTTGCAATTCGGACGGCGGCAAGTTTTTCTTTCGCCCTTCCACTTGGGAATGTGCAATTCTTTCTAGGCCCTGCTACACAAGAGATGCTTGTCAACAGGGCATCGCTACACTTTTTCTCGCTCTATGTGTTTTACCGACGACCCGAATGCAGTAACGGTCGCCTTCTTCTGTTTTGTTACGTCACGCGAACCGTGACGTAACGATTCCAATCCTGACGTCATTTGTTGCACCGGTTCGCCGATTTCGTTTTTTTCAGTCGCGGTTTTTCGATGTGCGTTTTCATCCACACACCACCCCTACACCCTGCTCGCGAGTTTTGTGAGAGCGCTGCGTTACTTTAGGCTTCGAAGCAACATTTCTTCAGCACACGTTTGTTGTTAAATTATTATTATCACCCCCTTTTGGACGCTGCTCTTTGTTTTCCATTTTTAGGGCGATTTCGATTCGTTTTTCATTTCTTGTTTTCATAAAATAGCAAATCGAAGGCGAAACTCCGAAAGTTCGAAAAAACTACCATTTTCCACCCCGATGTAGTGCTATAATTTCCTCGCCAAATCGAAATCATCACTTTCGTGAAGGTGTACTGACGCGTGACGTCACTCATCCATACCCCCCACCGCCGCCCTCCCCCCGTGCGTCTTTGTTACGTATTGAAACCTGTTTGTGTTGTCGAGTAACAAGAAAATGTCCTCTTTTTTTCGTGGTTGTTCGCGGGATCTTTTCCCTTTTTATACGAGTACTATTCTTTGTAACACAAAATAAAGACGTCCAAGAAGTGGAGATTTTTGCGAGTGATGATTTTTTAACCCTGAGGCCTTCCAAGCCCTTATTATAATAAAGGTTCGGGTTATAATTTAGTAATAGGTTTGTAAAGCAAAATAAATCGCTCATCTTTTGTACGTATATAGAAAGTATTTTAAAATATCATGTCATATTTGCATTCAAGAAAAGTTGTCAACACATTAGTTTAGAAATAATGCCCAGCTTGTAATTTTAAACCCACCCTAAAAAAGATTCGGATTATTTTAACATACTACCTACATTTTTACAGCTATTTTAGACAGGTTAATATACGGATGCCCAATATAAATTTGTATCTCTCGACTGATACGCGCAAATAGCAGTCAATAAGAATGATGTCACACGTATAAAACTCTTAATCCGATCCGGCAAAACTCCCAATTTAAACATTGCTATTTTAGCAACTTAGGATCATTACAAATACCTAAAACGGTTCACATTTAAAAAGTTTAATTTTTTCTGGAACAAAATGATAAAAGGACTCCAAAGTTTCGGATGAAGAAAGTTCGGAATGATGCAAAAATAAGAAAAAAATGCATAAATGAGGAAAACACCGAAACTCCTAAATTTGAATTTTGAAAAATCCAAAACTTTCGTCATATCTTAAAAATAGGTGAAAAAGCCAGCAATTTTTTAATCTATTCCAACATTTAGTCATAAAAAATGCTACTTCGTGCAGAAACGACTGAAGAAAATTCTAAAATACGTAAAATACTACTGTATTATTGTGTGGCGTGGTGTTGGAATTGTATGAAAGGGTTAAGGGACTTGCGAGTATGGTGTTGCAAATGATCCATTACTTTAGCCATCCCCGCCCCTTGTGTATTTAACTTTTCGTATAAAATTGTCAGATACAAACTGCAACCATACACCGAAGCCAGTCCGAAGGTCCGAAGTGTTGCCCTTCTTATAAAAAAAGCAATACAAATGACCAAGAAAGAGTGCGATTGTAACATTCCACATACATTGATCAAGTAAAAGATTAACAAACATACATTGATCTTAACGAACCGCCTATATGGCGTTAGGTTTGCGTCCTTTTAATTGTTTTTAGTTATGGATGCTAAAAAAGCACTGTTTTTTTCGAATATAAATGCTTAAAAAAGCAAGTCAGATAACGATAAATGGATTGTTTGCACAGTTTATCGAAAAAAGATGTGTTTCCAGTGACATAAAGGGCACTGAACCTCCACAATCAAGAAAATTATATGATTACCAGGATATAGGCACGGTGCTTATTTACAATCGGGAGCATCGTCGGTTTGATAGAACAACACAAATCAAGGCGTGGCCAAAAATATTTTGAGGCGTAAAAACAAGAATAAATTAAACAAGATATGTCCCGAAAATAAATTTTCGGCCCACATGTTAAACTCTATATAATATAAATCGTTTAATGGAGTTAACTATAAAGCATATGTGTTAAAATAGTGAAATTCAAACCTGCTTCTTCATGCGTATCAGGCGAACTACTTTAGGGGTGACAATAGTGACAAAAAGCATTCAGGAGAAAAACTAAGGAACAAACATGTTTCTAAACAAGCAAAATGGCCAAAAAGGTCGGTGCAAGTATTTTACAAAAAATATTTGAAAATAAAACCTCTCAAGCCTGTTGCCTTACTGAATTAAGTCAATTTTTTTTATTTTTCTGATCTTTACGAGTAAGACTATCGGTGTCATGTACCCAGGCGAGCCAAACTAACGCCAATAACAATTTTCACAATAAACTTGATGGTACATTACTTAACCAACAAATCGCTCTGAACTATATAGGTATTACACAACTATTCCGAGTGGGTGTAATACACAAACCATGACACTGTCAGTGCACCAAAACTTACCACCAAAACTTTCATCCAAATGTTCGTTAACAATAATAATTGCAGCCAAAACGAACTTTTGGTTTGTTGCTTAACATGTCGCATAAAGCAACAACTTTAGAGTATCTTTTCTGTGCTAGCATTTTACTTTTTTGTGGCCCCTGAGTATATTTTTGTGTGTTTATATATCTTGTTCTGTAACTTCGTGCTATTTTTTGTGTAATCCTTTCTAACCCATAAGCAGTCGACGGACGTGGGGGTGCATCCGTCACACATTGAGGGCGCAAAATACCACCCCTGTAACAGACATAAGCACCATACGAAGATTGCGCTCGGCGTAATTTAGCTGCCTTTTCCTCCTTAAGTGGATCTCTTGACTCATCAGGTGGTAACAGACATACTCCGCTTGTAAAAACTTGTGCAGGCTTGACCAATGATTAGGACTACCATATTTTCAGCTCCCAAAAGAGGACATTTTTTGCTGGCAAGAAAAACGAAAGTAGAATTGTTACGTTTGAGTTTGATGATGCATTTACATTTCTTTGGTAGACAAAAAGTACAAAAACAACAAATCAAATATATTTTTCAGATTCAGTCCGTAAACACTTTGCGGCTCCCTTAACTTTTGCCAATAAGGAATGATCATTTTTTACGAGATCATGAAATAGTTTAAACAAAATATCATTGAAATTATCTGTATGCTATATTGACCAGAGGTCGGCATCCTTTTTCTAGTCGCGGGCCAAAAACAAACTTGGAAAGGTATCTGCGGGCCGCACAACAATTTAACTAAGAATTGTGTTATTACAAAGGTAAAACAACGGCGTCAATCAGGCGGGTCTCGGATTTTTTACACTTAAAGACGTGTTTAATTACATTTAAGGAGGCAGTAAATTTTTGGGGCAAAGCGCAAAAAAAGTGTTTGTTTGGTGTAAAATTCGAGTCCACACGTCGTCATCCCTACTACTAATGAAAAGTGTAATAAACTACTTTCAAGAAACGCGATAACTTTGTTGTTCAATCTAGTGCAGCATTTGCTAACTTTTTAAGTCTTGGCGTACTTGGCGAGCGATGCGAGCGCTATTTATTTTTTTGGTATACCGTTATTTCTTTTAAATTTCTTGCAAGTTTTTATTACACTGCCGAAAATAATAAAATGTTAAAAAATATATGTCAAAAAATTTTAAATACGTATTCCGTTTGTCCGCGACGCACTTGTCAGCTTACCACGAACGTAAACTAACTGGATGTATAAAGATCGTTCACGCGACGCGCGAAAGTTTTTCGCACACACGTATAGTTACAATAGCAAAAAATTATGTGAAATAGACTCATGTCTAGTTTGTCAAATAGACGGCGGGCCGTAGGTTGCCGACCCCTGCTATAGACTAACTAGACAAGCTTCTGTAAGAAATAAGAACATAGCCTGCCATACAGTAACACTGAGGCCGCGGTCATAGCCGTGCATTTCATGTAAAATCCAGTTAAAGTGCGTCAACCACGCACAACTTTTGTCGAGCTAACGGTTTTCAGTATAATACTCCTTTCATCCAAGCAAATTTTACAAATAACATTATTACAGCCGCGCAATTTCAAGCTGCAAAATCATCTCCCCCGCGCAAAATCCAAAGTTTTCAATCTGGGGGCTGGTAGGGCAATTTGTTGGTAAACCTTTTTTAAACCAACAATTTAGCATGTTTCATGGCTACAGTCATTTGTTGGAAATATATACAACGTCTTGCCAGGGGCGCCAAATTTCAAAGGGTGGGGGGGTGGAGAAAATCAAAAAGGGGGTCCAGAATTTTAAACTTAGGGAATTCCCCTATTTTTCGTCTGACGTTAATGAATAATGACGTCATAAAACAGTGACAGTATGACGTCATAGAATGGTGATTGCAAGACGTCATAAAAAAACTAATCAGAAACAGCCAAATACGTTCAACAAAAGCGACCACGTGCGTCGTCGACAATCATGTCAGGCGCCAGCTGCGAAACCACGGTGTGCAATCGTTAACTTCAGGCAAAAAAAACAAACCAAAACCGTGAAATATGTACGATTAATTGTGGTAGAATCATACATAATTCGACTATCAGCAGCGAAGTTTTCAAGTTCCATGAACGGAACTAGCGCTAAATTACAAGCACGAATTTCGCCAGCTGCAATACTAAACAAAGAACGTTTTTCCCGGGTGTTATTATGCCACGATTAGTGCAACATCTGCGCCGAGCTGTGTTCCAAGTCAGCTAAATTACAAGCTGCGGTTGAGGGGAAATAAGTTGTGTCCATTGTACACTTAATGCTGGCTGGTTTGGTGGTGGAAAGAGCCAACCGCATGTCATATTGAATATCCAAGACACTGCGCTGCTTTGTCTTCAGAAGTAACATTGTAAAAAATTCATATTCACAGCGATATGTTGATGGAAAGGGCAACAGCAATGGCATGACCATTTCATAAAGCTTAGGGTACGAATGCTTAGTTTTGCCCAATAGTGGTAAGACTATCTTTTTCAAATCTCAATCGGGTTGCGTCTCTTCTCACGGCTATAAGAGTTCATTAAACTTTAATTTATTTTTTTTGTTATACTGGCGTAGATAATCAACTAAAAAAAATATTATTTTTTTAAGTTTTGTCATGGCCCACAGGTTGGAAACCCCTGAGTTAAACAAATGTCGATGTTACACCAACATCGAATATTAGCGCAGAGACCGAACAGCGAGGAACACAGTGCGTATAACTCGACGTTTTTTAGCGAGAAAAAAGAAAGAAGGTTTGACTTAGCGTTGTCAAATGTCGAATACACACTTGCTAATCAGTCAACCTAAACAAATAACAAAAGAGAAAAACTATTCAGCATTTACGGTCGACCAAACAAAAGATGAAAAACGGCGTTTTGCGCTCGATTTTGGTTTCGCATTAGATTAAGACACGTGACCCAATTACTCAAAATCAAGCCGCTTTGAACAGTTTGTTAAACCATGACAAAAAACGATAATATCACTTACAAAAAGGGGGTTAAAAACTCCCGTCCCCCTGTGTACACGCCACTGGGGGCAATGGATAATGTATAATATTTTTAGCCTTTATAAGTAATACATATTACACTTACAAATAATACTAATAATCGCATTTTGAAATTCCAGGGGCGAAAGGTTTTGTTGCTAAGCACAAGTAATGAAATTTGTATGTAAGCCTGCTCATATGGCCAACTGCGTACGAACGGTGCGAGTTGTTTTGCGCTAACCAAAAAGTAGTTTTGTAAAAACAAATCTTTATATTAGCAAAGTAAGCCTACATTTGTCCTAATGAGCTGTTCCGACTCGATTTAAAACAGTCCGATTTTGATTCCAGCCAAATTTGCCAATTCCATCGAGTCCCGAGTCTGGTTACGACTATACAGTCTGTATTCCACCTTTTGAGCAACTATAAGATGGATGTGCACAAATCCATATATAGGAGTGTCATATAAGTCAATCTCAACAACAGAAATACGTGCTGGAAAATTTTCCACATTATCCCATTCCACGGTTAATTGTATCTCTATAAGTCTATAGGGCCCAACTTTGGTATTCCACATGCGTACGTCGGACTAGGGACTTGTGTAGTCGTAATAGAATCCGAATCTAGCGAAATAAACGGACTCCTTATAATTATTTGGCACCGACGTGTTGTTCTTGCCCAGAGATCAACGACATTATCGCTTAGACTACGTCGCCTTACCCTCTGGCCTTATGCTGTTTTAAATATCTTAATTAAGCAAGGGTTTGTTGCGTAAATCGTTTTAAGTGAATTTATTTATAGATAACATAGTCGTTACCTAAAAATAAATCTCGAATTTAAAAGGGGGAGTGTATATACGTATATTGTTCGCCTAATTAACTTCCTAGAATACAGTTTATACATTTAATGATATTTAGGTAACCTTAGATTACCGTAGCAAAACAATTTCGCCACGTTGTGACACAGTTCATGCCATTTCACCACTCCAAGAAATTGCATCTCTGGTTTTTTTTCATATTTTGTTTCACATCAAGGTTTCCAAACAAGTTCTACAGTTTTCCACACGTGAGCAAACCTCACACCTTTGTATATTTGCTGTTGTAATGACCTTGTTAAGGAATATTTGAAAAATGTTATTTTTAATTCAGAGCTAACAAAGACCAATTGTCAGATATAACAAAGAGCAATTGTCAGATATGGCAAAGAGCAAAAGAGTCTTACGTTTTTGTTTCTTTTGAAAAAGCACTCAATTTTAAATCAAAAATAAAACATTTCAAAACTAGTTTAATACAAGATGCGATGTTTTATTCAGAGAAGTGGCACCGCAACTTTAATTAAATTTGTCGGCAAACAATGTTTTTTTTTACCACGACCGAAGAGTAGAAGTAGACCAATACGAAGCTTTTAGGAATTTTAGGAAAACACAAGTTTTAAATGTTTTAGATTTAAAATACACAGGTTAATAAGTTCCCAAATAAAAAATAATGTAATGCTGAAAGTGGTAGGTAAATCACGCAATAAACTTGAAGCATGCAATCATTGCATAACACAGTGAAAGCGGTTTTGTATATGAAGTGTCTCTATATCAAAAATAACACACACACAGTGCAAAAATGTCAGGTAACAACGGTGCAAGTATACAGTAATTGTGATTGTACGTGATGCTAGGTAAAGCATTACAAATAAAAAGTCAAACACTGTGAAACAATTCGAGCTGGAAAATAAGCTTGGTGGAGTTAATTTCTCACAATGAATTAGTTAATGGCCTGATTTCAGAAGATGTACAGCTTAGACCTCGTCCTCTGTTGTCTGTTCGTCATCCAGTATTGCTTGCAACAAACTGCCCTCTCGCTCGAGCTGAATAATATACAAGTTGGTTTTCAGCACACAGTGTTGTAATGAGTTAAGTCAATGACTTGACTCAAGTGGACTTAAGTCACTGTTTACAAATGATTTTACTTGGCTTTAGTGTATTGGGCAAAATGACTTGACTTGACTTAAGTCTTTTTGACAAATGACTTGTCTTTTTGGTAAATGACTTGACTTAAGTCTTTTAAACGAATGACTTGGGCTGAAAAGAAGTGTTTTCATTCAACATTTTGCATAAAAATGGCTTATTTATCTCAATTTTAGCACACACAAAAAACAATTTGTGTGCTATATGTTGCGTTTTTGTAGTTTTGTAGTTAAGTTATATCTCATAGACGGACGAGTGTACCAACGTTAACAGTTTAACGTTGCATTTTTATGAAAAGGACATGACTTGGAATTGACTTGTTCTTATAATGACCTGACTGGGACTTGACTTGTTATTTATTGCAAAAACTTGACTTAAACTTAAGTTATTTTAAAATGACTTGTTTAGAACACTGTAACACAGTTAAAACAAATCAAAGAAAACATAAGCCACCTGTCGATTAGTACTTACATGGGGATCGTCAACAAACTCTCCATCGTTAGTGGCTTCCTCTGGTTTATCTCCGTCGCCAGTTCGCTGTGAATCCTAACAGTATATACGGCTGAGTTAAATGGTTGTGCGCTTATTCCACATCAAGTTCTGTAATTGTGTTTAACTACACAAGATACCTTCGGAGATACTTACCGAACTCAGTCAGCCTGATCAGGTTTTATTGCAAGCAAGGTCAGACTAGCAAAAACCACTAACCTGCGGCGAGGTTCGAACTCACGACCTCCGGTCATGCCGGGACAATCGCTCTACCAACTGAGCTACGCATGCCTAGAAAGGAGTGAGTCGAGAAACAACCATAGCACCGTTGCCTGCTGCATCCTGTTCGAACATCGTGAGTTCGAACCTCATCGCAGGCTAGTTGTTTTCTAGCCTTAGCCCATTTCTTGCTTGCAGCATTGCAATCCTGATCAGGTTGACTGGTTTGGGTAAGCCACTCCAAAGGCATCATGTGAACTGTGAATGCCATTATTGTTGGCCAGTAGACCTCCCATAAACGGGCTTAATCACGGATATACACATTGTGTATAATTATGTATGTTTCATCGAGTTATTATGCGAATCGTACTCATTTGGCTGGCTTTTTGGACTCGGTGACATCTATTTATTTTCGAAATAAACAATAGATAGTGAGCAGTATGCTTTTGATTGGTCAGTTGTAACTGATTGAAACAGGTTTCGACAAATTTGGAAGCGAAAAACAAAAGTTGACAAAATCTAAAATAAAGTGAAAAGCATAGCAACTTTTTTTTTTTGTTTCTCTGAAAAAAAAAACGGACACAAGCATAAAGCTATAAAAACAGATTTAAATTAAAAGGCAGGGCCCAAGGAGGTGAGTTTTAAACATGCCTGGTTTGGACCGTTTTCATTTGGGCTTGGCTCGCGATCTGTATTTTCGCCACTTGGTGGAGCTGCCCCTTCCTCTGACGAATGGTCGCCTTTCTGTAGGAAGAATGACAACAAAGGTGATATAACATAAAACACAGTCTGTGTAACCCTATAAAACCAATAGAACTTTGTACTTGCCCTTTTTGAAATCGAATAACACTATGGGGACTTTTTTAACACCTATATGCTGTCTTTAAAGACTAATGGCTCCTGGGAAAATTAACTTGTTTAAGTTTCATGTTATTTACATTATAAATCGCTAAATAAGTTAAAATGCCGTTTTTAACAATTGCAAGTAAAGTTCGAGGCATGTCAAAGTTATTGATACTGGTCCAAGTCATGACATTCGCATCGAAAGGCAAATTTGAAAGTATTGTAATTGCCATATTCAAAACGTTCAATATTTTACAACGCGAATACAAAAACTAAACTAAAAACTGGTAATTTGTTTCACGTGTAGGAAATTAGACAAGTGAGCCACCATGTCTCAAAATTTACATCAAAATAGCCAAGTCATCTCTAAAATAAGTCTAAGTCAAGTTATTCATTTAAAGGACTTCATTTTGCAATTAGACACTGAATTTATGTTAACATAAGGAACAAGGATTGAAGTGAGCCGTAAAACGGGCGACCAACTAGATAAGCTTGTCGAGAATCAAAACAATTGGTCTTTACATAGTCCCACCTGATAATCCTACTTAGAACTAGACAAATGCGGCCATTTGAAAGAACTGCATTTATGTCGTTGCGATACTGTTAAAACTTGCAAAACGGACGACCTACCAAATGCGTAACGTGTCCGTTCGGGAGCGGTCTCCTCTCCTTCGGAGGTGTTGAAGCACCCGGAAGCTGATCCCTCTGTCTCGCATCCGCAATAGAAGAGGATCGGCTGGACGAGGACTTCTGCGAGACTACGAACGTGTCTTCCGGGTACAGCTGATGTTTTCCTGGCTGTTCCTCGCCGAGGGGAGCTTTTGTTGCCCCAGCTATGCTGGGGGGCAGTGACGTCACGGACATGCGAGGACCTGAGGATAAACGTCATCGTTCGCCGAAAATACTGTCTTCCATGTGAACGTAGCACTTAATATGTGATAGTGGAAATCACCTTGACCTTTTAAGTTAAATGTCGACCTTAATTCCCAATCAATCTTAGCAGAATAGTCTAGCAAAGCTAGTAATTTAGGTAAGACACTTTTTTATACTCATTCGAATTAAGATATACTGACGATGCCTTTGCTGGCGAAAAATATATATATCTTTTAACGTCTATAAAAGTGTCTGACCTAAATTACTACTAGCTTTGCTAGAGTATTCTGCTATTTTCCATGTGAAATAGATTTGTTTATCGGATGACAAACGCCATGTTTTTTTACGAAATTTAAACTGTTTAAAAAAATCACGTCGAGCTTAAGTTTTGAGAAATCTTGGAGATGTCTTTGGGGGAAAAAACCCACAATCTTTAGAGATTTTCTACACAATACCAACTAAATAAATAAGCCTCAGGCGTAAACATCAACAATCGGCGTCGAAACAAGTATTGCTCATCCAGCAGTTGTATTATAAACAATCGGCGTTTTTGCCGCCTTCGCGTCTCGTCAAGGACGTCGAAACGTCGATTGTTTATAATAAACTGCTGGATGAACAACACTCGGTTATATATACTATGCCTAGCAGCAATAGCTTATTTAATGTACCTGAGTAGGACTGGCGGGCCGACGACATGCGGGTTCCGGAGCGGGACATCAGTTCGCTGACGGCGGGCGAAACGCGGGACCACTGCTCGCGTCTCTTTTGTGCCAAGTAGGCCCGCGACTTACGCGTGTCGCGGCGGGCCAGGTCGGGGCCGTCTTGCAGTAGGACGCCGCAGTCGTGGGCTCGGGCCGGGCCCTGGCGCCCAGGACGCCCCTTGTAGCGTGCCGCGTCATCGCAGGAAAGGGGAAAGTAAGCGACGAGGCTCTGGCGAGACTGTGCGTAAAAAGAGGAGGCGGTAAGGCACACTAGACGCGGTTTGCTTCCGGCGTTAGCGTTTGGCGCAAAACGCTAGCGTCGTAGTTCACATAACGTGTTGTCAGCGTTAACGGCAAACTTATTCTCGCCTCTAACCGACAGCGTCAAAGTTGAAATATTCATACTTTACGTAACCGAAAGCGATTTTTGAAAACGTTTTACGTTGATGCTAGACGCGTCTAGTGTGAACCTTTACAAAACGACAAGTGGCAAGTGATGAAGAAGCCCTAAGTATACTTTTTAATATACATGTTACGCCAAATTACAGGAGCCCTACTTAAGGGTCTCTAGGATGCCAAGCGTTACACGACGTGTCTTTAAACTGTTAATGCTAACCAGGGCTGCGGAGTCGGTTTGTTTTGCTGGAGTCGGATTCGGGACTCGAGTAAGACCGCGTAAAACTACCCGAGTCCGACATGCGCATGCGCAGTACCAAATTTCGAAACTGATACAGATGCCAACTGTAAATTGTAAAAGTGTAATAGCAAATGGTGAAAGAATTTCCAACCGTGTATTGCGGGTGGATCAATTATGACACCCATATAAGTGGACTACAGAACATCCACCTTAACTTAGTTGCTTAAATGGGTAAAATACAAGCTGTAGAGTCGGAGCCAGGCTTGGGACTCGACAAAATCTTACATTTGGCCGAAGTAGGACTGGGTACTCGGACTCGGGTTTATTTTTTTAGTCGGACTCGGATTAGGGTTATTTTTAACCGACTCCGCAGCCCTGATGCTAACTGCTGAGAAAAAATCTAATCAAAGTTGAAACACAAATCGCTTGAAACTTCAGAACTATATGGAAGCTTAAACCGAATTAGCGGAATCACCAACCACGTTTCATCCACTTACCACGTTCATGTAAACTGGGAACTCAACCAGGTTCTCGTCAACATTTTGCTGTGCTCCTCTCTTCCCACTCTGCTCCTGCTCCTCTTCCTCCTTGCCAATCACGATCGGGTAAAAGTAGAGGAGCGGACACGGTCGAACGCACAAGCCGTCATCCGTGGAGCCGACGCGTCGAAAGCGGCCTGACGATGCAAAAATAGATTTTTTTAAGACTTTCGAACCTTTGTACTATATACATTTGAATGATTAATGTGATTCTACTCATGTGTACAAGTGTTATGTGTATAAGGTACTTTAGAAGATCCCTCAGCTAGTCAAACGGTTCTGTATCAATATAACACTGTGAGAGCCTCTGTAACACTAACCGAGAAAGTTTGTCGACAGTATATGTATTTTCACAATTACGAGGCCTTTGGAAGATCGTACTGGCAAACTTTACTGACGTACACACCAACAGTTTTCAGGGAGCATAAGGAAAGTCGTGAACACTGAAAAGATGACATTTTGTGGTTCATCACCATATCGGTGCAAACTTTTTAAAGAAGGACCACAAAAATACAAATTACACTTTGCACGGACCTGTAATGTAGCCTGCTAACGACCTTAACTAATGAACACTAGTTTAGGTACCGAAACGTCTTTATCAAGATAAAGGACCTTTTTGGCTTTGAGATCATTATATCATGGACCAACATTTTTTTGAATAGTCAACTACAAGGATAGTTGCTGGCCAGGAAGTTTAACAAGCAACAACTCACCCTTTTCCTCGTCCCAAGTGCAGTTGAGTGCGAGCACATTTTCCAGGAACATACCGGCGGTCTGTTCTGCCACTTCCTCGTGTTCGCTTACCGGGAGGCAACGGATGCGAATCTGCGATCATCAGTTTGCAAGTGGTCACTCACAACCCAGTTTGTCAGGTCATTTTGAAAATAAATTAAGTCCCAGTACACAGGTCATTTTGAAAATGAATTAAGTCCCAGTCAAGTCATTTGTAAAATAACTTAAGTCCAAGTCCAGTCTATTGAATAAATGAAAAGTCCGAGTCCAAGTCATGAGTTGCGCAAATCAAGTCATAATTAGAGCAAGTCAACTTCAAGTCAAGTGTCGTAAAAACAAAACGCTAAACTATTGGAATTTTTAAACTCGCGCGATTATGAGCAATAACCGAACTAAAAAATAAGAAAAACGCAACATATATCAAGCAATTCGTTTTATGTGCAACAATTTGGATAAATAGCTCATTTTTGTTAAAAAAAAGACATTTCAACCCAAGTCAAATGCCTAAAAGACTTGAAAAGTCATTTTCCCGAAAGACTTAAGTCAAGTCAAGTTATTTTGCCAAAATGTAAAGTAATTTAAAAACAGTAACTTAGTGCACGACTCTCTTACCTAGCCGGTAAGATTTTAAACTAAGGTTGAATGAAAAACGCCCCTAGGTTGGGGATAGGAACCAATAAAGTGAAAGCGAATCAGGAGAAGGCATTTTAGCCCAACCTTAACTATTTTGAAATAGTTAGCGTTCAACTATGACTAAATATTATATAAACTTTTGCTACCAGGCATATATATTATAATCAAGAACAGCTTTTCTGACAATTATACTTGTTAACCAACGTTTCAGCAAGCTATTCAAATCGCCTTCTTCAGGGTGACACTTTGGTGGTTGTCATTTACCCTGAAGAAGGCGATTTGACTAGGTTGTCAGAGGTATGAGAATCGCCTTGGTTGTCAGCGAATTGCTAGAGAAGCCGTTTTTGATAATTATGACTTGATAAGTAAAATAATTTAGATTAAAAGGACTAGAAGGAAAACCCAAACGATTGTCATTGCGAAACTATACAAGTTGTCGGTTTTGATCGAACCTGGTCGTGGGTCGTCTCGTAAGCTGCAACTGCTTCCGTGCAGAGGGCCATCAAAAGGGCTCCAGGGTTCACGAGGCCGCCCAACCATATCGACGTTACAGGTCCCTGCCAAGGAAATTGCTATTTAATTAACCAGCCAGGTGGTAAAACAAGATTGTATGGAATAGGGGCTTCATTAATAGAGATTCGGTTAACTTAGAAGTTCCTAAACTTTGTTTTACCGAGGACCCAATTTTTTTTGCTTTGTGTGGACCACGGTAGGCAAAATTTTTTTTACAATGACTCAAAAATTGACGTGACAATTAAATAGACTTCAGAATTATGATGCCTATTTATGTAAATGTATATTGAAACTGTTCCATCAAATTAAATTTGATATTGATTTTTTTGCTTTGTAAACCCCGTTTTTTTGCTTATTGAATGATTTGCTTTTTGAGTAGAAAAGCTGTAAACAAATGAACAGAACTACCAACATTAGACTCACAAGGTATATATCGTTAAACAAAATCAGTTTACTACACTATCAAGTGCATACCTTGCCGTGTTAACCTTGGGATGGATTGCCTGTGATTTTAATTAACCAGCCAGGTGGTAAAACAAGATTGCATGAAAGCCCATACAGAAGTAGGATCATTTTGAACGTTTCGAATTCTTTTATTCATTTTTCAGTGAGTCATTCGAAACGTCCAAAATGAAACCTACTTCTATACGGGCTTTGATATTCTTATTGCGTCTTACTACAACCCCAACCATTATGCTCCTAAGATTGTATCGTAGAGGTTTCATTACTAGGGATTCGGTTAAATATATTGAATTAGAAGTAAAGCCATGTTGATTAACTGACAGAAAATTTTTATACTCTAACTTGATCCAAACTACACCGAAAAGCCATCGCAGACTCGCCGAATCTGTCGATCTATAATGCAACCAGAGCAAGCCAGAAAAACAACTGACCTGCAGTGAGGTTCGAACTCACGACCTCCGGTCAAGCCTGGACCGTCGCTCTACCAACTGAGCTATGCAGGCTACTATTGATACGGAAGCCGTAATCGTTGGTCATAAAGCAACTTCCGAGGGGCTAGATCACAGATGTTATTAAACACATATGTTTGTGCGTGTCTTTCATTGATCCAAACTACGATGATTCCTACTTCATAGAATACAATAGGATGAAAAAACACCGACAACGTTTTTAGTGGGTGGCAAAAAAACGCGACTTTGTGTACGATATTGTGATAAAGTTACCAAGTATATGAAACCAAACGGACCGACTCACCAACGGGGTCTTGCCATCTAGGGGTACCATCCCCGTCTTTACCCACGAGCGCATCTGGGCGTAACGTTTGATGACGTCATCGATCCAGGTGAGAAGCACATGAGTGTTGGGAAGCTCGTTGGGATGTTGCCTGCGGCGAAAATTTTACTTTAAAATGGAGTGTTTGGTGTTCGATAAGACCTATTTTTTTATCACGTATTTTTATAAAGAAACCATAGCAATTTATACTTATAAGGGGTCGATTCTGACTTCCAAATTAAAGACGGTTGTTTATATACTGGTTTATGTCATTAACTTTAAAGTGGTGGAACAAAATATAACCCAAAGTGCATACGTTATAAAACACATTACATTTCCCCAGACGACGTAGGAAAACAAACACATCGTTTATTCTTTTAAGGGATTTATATAGTCACAAAGGATTGCTCAAAAAGCGATAACTTTTATACCGACTCGGCAGCCCTGGCTGGTACATACACCTGAAAGGCTGATATGACTAACTATATCCACTATGTGTTACAAATTGCCCGACTAGTTTACCGACTGATTTGGTTGTAAATTTCATTGGAATAGCCGATCGCCGGCGCTTCGGTAACTTTGAATGTAACAACAATTTTTCGAGTCAAAAAATCGATAGAAACAACGAAAATATTCGTCCGTGACTTGCAACGCTAAATACTGAACAACAAGCGATTGGAAAACATTTAAATTAAATCAAGTCGGCTACAGACGCGGTATACGTACCATGATCGCGGTACCTCTTCCTCATACAGCGCCTCTGCAGTTTCCCGCAGGTCTTTGGAAAGCTTGTAGTCGCCTGTTGCAAACAAGTGCCACCTGAGCTCGTGTAACTGCTGGCGAGCCACGCACACACAACGATTGAACCAGATGCACTCTTGAAGCAGCACGAAACTGGGTGGAAATAACAGGTGGTTATATGATGGTGCATTAAGATGTTTGGTGTCAGCCTGTAAAGATCGCCTTTTAGCGTTATGTTCAGGAAGAAATCTCAGGACATTGTTCTCACTCGGGGCCCAATTTTACAATAACAAAATTAGCGTGACTTCTATTTTATTCGATTCCTGTTGTCAATATATTAAAAGACGAATAGCGTTGCAAGGCAGCAACAGACATGAAATGGGAACGTGGAAAATATATATGTTTAGACGTTTCGGTTTGTTGATGCTGGGGCCGCCAATCAGAGTTATTTCTGCCGGCCCATTACCCATTTCAGTGTAAAGATAAAGTCTTAATCATGATGATGTCGGTCTACTCAACCTTTTTGGCTTTACAATTCATTATCAAGCTACATTAGAGATCCGTGTATAGTGTATACAAAAGGTAATAAAGTTTGACCAACTAGTTGTATATACATACATCCGTGATCGTCAGTCATGCCTTGTGTTATCCAGGCCTTTATGAAAATATTTGGTGAAGCCTGCTTTACCGTTATCTTATTTTAACATAAACAACCCAACTCTTCCCCAAATGAACACGCCCCGCAATTCCACAAGACGCAAGTAAAACGCCTCACCCGATAGATTCGGGCATGTGGGGCAAGCCTGTTTCTTCGGCGCTGAGCACTGAAGGACGGTGATAAGGGAAGTCGTAGTCCTTTAGTCGCCCCTGGTTGGCCTGACCCAGCTCCAACAGGGGTGGCAGCTTCTCCCAGCAGAGGTCGATGACGTTTTGGAGGCGCGCCAACGTCAGAGTCGGTTCGTTGACGTCACGAGTGCTTCCCGGCGACAGCAGGTTGGTCTCGTAACCTAGTCATAAGGCCAAGTATATATATGGTGCCATCAAAATAAGGAGGTAAAACAAAAAACATATGTTCTTTTTTCATTGTCCGCGGAAGTAAATACACTGGCAGCAGTCTGTCATGGTTTGACCAATGGATCTTAAAAATTGACTTTGAAGCAAGTTTAAAAGTTTAACATTGATTTTAATGCAAACGAGTAATCGGCCATTAAGTACAATTAAAAATAAACTAAACCTATATGTTATATCGCTTTATTCATCTAAATTTAACACTAAAATGAAAACATCGAAATATTCATATCTAAACAATGGAGATATACAGATTTGAACAAACCGACTCAAACCAAAATGACTATAAACGCTCAAATGACTACAAAGTTCAACAGAACACATTTAAACAACTAACCTAAGATGGGTATACTCATTTACGCCCACCAGTAGCGTAGATGCCCTTCTAGCAAGTAATTGACACAAGCTGTTGTTTAAAGTTTGAAAGAAATTGAAGAAAAAACAACCTAAACGAAATCGATAAAACAGCACAAGAAAGGGCTTTGAAAAACATGAAGGTTTGTCCGGCTGCTGCATTGCATTTCAAGTTAATATTTTTTTTGATTGAATTGGATAAAAAAAACAAATTTCTGGTATCGTAACAAATGAGTATCGTGTATCCCTAACCCTTAATTTTTCTGCGCCTACTTGATCCCAGCAAAATGACTACAAACTCTCAAATGCCTACAAAGTTCAACAGAACACATTTAAACAACGAACCTAAGATAGGTATCAAGCAAAATTCAATACAACAGCAAGAGAAAAGGCTTTACATGAACGCTTACCCGGTTGCTGCATTGCATTGAAGAGGTGCTGGAGTTGCATGTTGATTGTTTCCGCGTGCTGCGCTGTTCGCCACAGGGTGGCAGTATCGGGTAGGGAAAGCACCGCAGTGACGTCAAGCTCGTCCGGAAGGTTTTGGCGAAACCAGGCCGACATTTCTGTACGGGATTGTAAATCGGTGAAAACTATTGCAAGTTCTTATTTTTTAGGATGTTTAGTAGCAAACTTCACTTTAAAAAAATCTTGCGTGATTGTTTCCTAAAGTCGTGTTTTCGGCCGGAAGCACAGTAAAAAAATAATAAAGTGAGTGAGGTAAACAGACAATGTTTGCTCCGCTTTCCTATGTTATTTTGCAAATATAAGAAAATGTGTTAAATACCGTTAAAAAAACTCTATATTGTAGATTGTTGTTGGTGTAGTTTGACACCAGTGTTGTAAACAAGTCATCTTGAAATGAGTTAAGTCCAAGTCAAGTATTTTTCAATAAGTAACAAGTCAAGTCATAATTAAAGC
The DNA here is from genome assembly GCF_963924565.1 of Ascidiella aspersa. NCBI lineage: Eukaryota > Metazoa > Chordata > Ascidiacea > Phlebobranchia > Ascidiidae > Ascidiella > Ascidiella aspersa. The sequence goes on from NC_139447.1 coordinate 5,552,386, forward strand.
AACACAATACCAAAAAGTCAAGTCCTTGTCATTAAAATTACACGGTAAACTCGTCCGGTTATAAGCAATACCTTAACTTAAAATATCAAAAAACGTAATAACGGCAAACAAATTGTTTTATGTGCAAAAATTAGGATAAATAGCCAAATTTTAAGATTAGAACACTGTTTGACACCTTTATGACTTTTAGGATCTTGTGGCCAAATTCTATTTTCTATCTCACTAATATAGTTTTACGGATTTATATCTTTACGATGTCAAATGAGTTATTGTCAGAGAACGTTATAACCTTACCATTCGACGGCGTCCTAGACGGTGGAATCGCCACGCTGACGTCATTCAACGTGATCGAACCACTAGATGACGTCACTTGATTTATGACGTCGTCAAAGAGTTGCGTCATGAACATCTATAAACATAATTTTATCTGAATTAAATTGTCTCAATACACTCACAAAACCAAACCTGGTCCACTGAAAATATTATATCTACATTATATACCCTAAATATTTTTTACAATGTGTCAACACGAAATTTGGGCAAAATTGGGAAACAGATTTAATCGAAAAAAGTTTGCATATTTGGTCATAACAGTTAATCCCTTAATGTCATTTAATATCGTAATAATCGTTACTGGGCCGACTTCAGGATCTGAAGAATTTTCCAACCCTTAGACTTTTTGTTAGTAACTTTTTGGGCGCTGGTATAGAATCCTAACACGCAACTAAATGCTCAACGCGTATTATTTGGGTTAAGGTGCTGGTTAACGTTTGAGTTCGGGAGGATCAAGTAATAATGTTATTATATTTGTTCTCTCCTGTTTATATACCCTTCGCAATTTAATTTTCACACGCTTTCGTTACTAAAAAAGTGGTAAGATTCTAGACCAGGGGTGTCCAACATGAGGCACGCGACCTAATATAAAATGGCACGCAAGCCCCCCAAAATACAGCCAATTGCCAAAAAAGCTAAATTTGCTATACAGCCAATTGTCATTGTTTATTCACAATACAAAACAAACCCAGCAATTACGACAACAAACAATTACTTCTGATATTATAAAATTATACTGTATTTTATTTATTGTATAAAAGCGCTTTTAATATGAGAAAAAAAAATAGTTGCTAAATAAAATTTTCATGTTTGAGTTGGACACCCCTGTTCTAGACCAGAGCGCCGCTATTTGTGGCATGAAATAACGTTCGGGAAGCCTGCCTATGATTTGTGAGAGGCATTTCACATACCTGATCGTTCTCAGTACTGATGATGTCTGCATAGATTTGCTTGACAGTCGACGCGTTTGCTGCTTCTGTAACCACAGAGTAAAACATGTTAAAAAAACACTTAAATTGCGCCAAATAATATAAAAAATGGTAAGAACGCGGCTTATATGTGCAAAGAACGCAAATTGTGGCTTCTTTCGCAATGTATTTATTGTACAATTTTAATGGCGATTTTATTTTTTTTGTTGAGGCTCCAACAAACACTAAATGCCTAACAAAGGATTTTATCATAATCTTTTAATGAAGTTTTGGTCTTGACAGAAAAAATTTAAGATGATCTATATTTGATAAGGTAAGAGGTAATAGTGTTTAGTTAGACTATTCACGTAGATCGACATAATCTTGATTAGGACGTTTCGATACGAACTTGTGTCATCTTGAGTCAATGTGACTGAAAAGTAATTTAAAGCATCACTTATAAAAGGTGGGTAGGACTTGTTGTCATTCTGAGTTTCTATAGTCGGATCATTACCGAAGTGTATTAAAAACTATAGTGTTGAAACGTTATTGCAAAACCTCTAATAGTAGACGTCGAAGAAGGTGACCCTTTCTACCCCTCGTTTTAGTTTTTAAGTCATAATGGCAATGTTTATGTTAGTATAAAAAACAAGACCTTGCAAAATCGACGTCAGGGCTTGATTAAGGATCGTCTGTTGGACCAGGTAGCGCCTGTGGTTGCCATGCCAACCCACCGACTGTCTGGCCAATAGGAGCGCGTGACAGAGGGGCGTGGCGAAAAGGAGCGGCCTGATTGGCTCCGCAGCTTCAGCCCAGGGCGCATGTAAGTCGGGCGAGACCTATAAGACAAAAAAAACGTTTTTGACACAATAGAAGGTTTTCTTTGGTCCCGGGTTTTTTTCAGTTATCGACTTTATTTTTTCCTGAATAAACAATAAGTTTACACACTTTAAGAAAAAACTTTTTATTAACCGACCCCAATTTACAAAAAAACATGAAATTAGCATTCACATGCGAACGTAGTTTGCTTTTTAATGCTTAAACTACTTACCATGAGCGATTGATTTAATTATGCAGCAATTATACACAATTTCAGAGAACTGTGCTTACACATGTGTACCAAAGTGGGAAGTTTAGGTTAACTCGTGAATTTAACACTAACTCGTGAAACACGAATTTTTTAAGTTGTTTTAACGTTTATAATATACTCATTCAAACCACGAGTGCAATGAAACCACTAAAACTGCATGAATTGTTGAATGATGGCGACCTCATAAAATGTTTAGGCGGCCCCACAAGGGGTCGCGACCCATAGGTTGGAGACCACTGATTTAAGGAACTTACCATTGAAAATGATGACACGATGCAAGACTTCAGTATGGAACAGTTGGCTGCGGCCATGCTCGTTATCGATGGAATCTAAAAAAAGTATTTAATAAATATATTTATATTACCACGCCGATAAGACGATAAAAATAATTGAACATCGATGTTCGATTTTGAGGTTGGTTAAGATTCAAATATTTACCAACATATTTTAATGTCATAAATTAATCTTGAATTACGAACAAGAGCCCATAATTTCAAATGCTGTTTGCCGAAGCTGACGATCTATATCCTTGATTTTTTTCGTATATACAAGATCATCGTACATTGGCTCAACAGTTCAAACAAATATTTACGCATTAGTGCTCAAAACTTTTTGGGGCGAATAAAACCTTTACTTTGAGCGATGCCAGGTTATGTTAGAATGTAGGCCAGGCATTATAAAAAAAAGTGGGGAAGTTAAACCCTTTAGTGTCAAATAGCTTTTTTGTAATAAATTCATCGTTAAACAATCCAGTTTAGGTTCAAAAGTGAAATCTAGTACAAAATAGTTTTACTTTGGGGAATGGCGGTTGCATTAAAAAATGGCACAGGTTTTATAAACAAAAATGAGGGAATTAAAACCCTGTGGTGTCAAATGATTTCTTTCCAATAAATCCAACGTTGGAAAAAACAAATGGTTTTAAAAAGTAAAATCCACAATTATTCAAAAACTCCACAAGTAAGTATAAAATACCTTTAGTTTTAGCGATATTATAGGTTGTGGTATAGGGCACCGGCTTGAGAAAAAATGGATAAATAAGTTTCAAATGCTTTCTTTGTAATAAAGCAATCGTTAAAAAATCCACTTCATGCCAAAAAGTAAAATCTAGAATTGACTCTTAAAGTGAAGTTCAGAAATATCGATTTCGGAAACAAACAAAAAAATACCCAGTTTCTAAACAGCCATTAATAGATACATATTTCGATCAATCAATGCGTCAAAAGGCTTCCAAACCTCGGTGACCATTTGAAGGAGCGAGTCCCAGGAAAGCTTGTAGAGGTACTGGGTGAGAAGCGAGGGCAGCGAAGCGTGAGATGTTGAAGTCAACCACACTTGAAAGTGAGCGGCCTGCGAGCTCGCGCCTTGGGGGTTTTCCCCGCTGTGCTCGCTCCGTCGGCTAACGTTGCCGACCCGAGCCAGCTGAATCTGGAGGTCCTCGAAGAATCTATTTGTTTGTTTTTTTGGTTTGTACCGTTTTATTTCAGTTTGTAGGGTTTTACAGTATTTTGGGATTTTTTACAGTATTATTGGGTACACTATGCACAGATCTGTAATGTAGCTTTATAATAAATTGCAAAGCCAAAAAGGTCGAATAGATCGACATTAACCTTATTAAATTATTTTCATTGGTATTGAGTTTTCAAGAGATATTGTTTTTCATAACTTACAAAAAAAGTTCCGGAAATAAAAGCCGTAAAAAAGATACATCAACTGCATATCGTAAAAAATTAAGATGAATTGATAATGAATTTCAATGCCAAAACGTTCGAGCAGATCGACATCATCTTTATTAGGACGCTTCGATGCGAGCTTGTATCATCTTTCAGTTAATTTGGCTGAGATGTAATTTAAGTATAACTTATAAAAGGTGGGACGCAGTTCTTATCAACTCTTTTGACTTTAGAAACCCAGAATGATAACAATTGCGTCCCACCTCTTATAAGTGATGCTTTGATTTATTTCTCAGCACCTTGACTGAAGATGGTACGAACCAGGCTCTTACGAAAGAGACAAAAATATTAAAGTCCAGTTTTTAATAATTCTGTCAAAATCGCAAACCATAAAACCATAAATCTGTTACTAGTTGATTTGCCGTGGTTTCATTCGAATCTCCTATGTTCAACAAACGTGGAATAGTAGTAACTTTACAAACCTGTCGGGGGCCAGGTGTAGACCGTGTATCAATGCCCAACTGTCTTGTGACAAAGCGCTGTCGATACAACGCGTTGCCTCCTGTAGGTAACCGTCTCCCAACACCACAGACTCCATCGTCACCTTCAACCTATATACGGCCGAAAATTTTGTTGATTAAGTTTCAGATCACTTTGTAGTTTGATATACGTTTATCATCGTAAGTTAAAACGTAAATAGATATGATACAACAAGACCCCGGCTACAATTGGTATCAGTATACTCTTATTGATGGTACGCCATAGATAGCTGAAAGATTATAGCAATGAGTTCGTTATTTTTTTTATGAAATTCAATCTTTATCCCCGCGAACGAATGAGATGGAAAAAAACGCGAAACCGTCTCACCAAATAAGTCTATATATGGCAATCTTAACCTTTCGTGTACGAAGCGAGAAATAGTTTTATCCATAGAGAAAGGTTCCAAATTGCATACCCATTACCAATTTTCGCTTCGCTAAAAAGTTTAACCGATCCAATTAAAATGTAAATTATAATGCATTGATAAAGTTAGGCGAGGTGATTACGTTTGCCAAAAGTAACAGCAGAATACTCTAGCAAAGCTATCAATTCAGGTCAGACACAATTAAAAGATCTTGAAAGATATATACCTATATTTAGCCAACAAAGCATCGTCAGTATATCTGAATAAACAAACGCAACAGTTTAAGAATAAGTCAGATAATTAGAAGAGATCACGAATTAAGGTCGACATTAATCTTGCAAGGGTCAAGGTGATTTCTATTATTACATATTCACTACAACATCTGTCAAAAGTATTGATTATTTCATAGTTCATTTAGATTTCTAAATGACCCGCTCAACCCAACAACCAACCACTCACTTCTCTGCCAAGCGTCGTATGACGTCAGCAGGCTGCGCCGAGACGCGTGACATCACTTCCGGCTCGTCATCTTCCGGCAAGAGCACGAGGATGCCTAGCGTGTTGCTGACGTCACGGAAGAGCGTGTCGGTGTCGATGGGAGGACTCGTGGACTCGACCACCTGAATAAGGCAAGCAATTAGGGAGTTTGTTCAGTTGTGTCAATACTATGAGCCGGGAATTCCCTCGTATACTTTACCAGGTTTTAAAATGACTTAAGTCTCAGTTAAGTGTTTCATAATAAACCTACAGTCCAAGTCGAGTCAAGTCTCGGTGTTGCAAACAAATCAAAATGACTTACGTCACAGTTAAACTTATTTTCTATAGAACCCTGTCACTCTCGACAACCTGGATGACGCGTGGGATTAGGGAGTTTGTTTAAAACCAGGGACCGGGAATTGCCTCGTGTATTTAGAGCAGCGCTGGTCCCTCTAAAACAGGGGTGGGCAAACTGCGGCTCGCGAGCCACATGCGACTCTCCGGCATGTTTTTTGTGGCACTTCTGGTTGAATCGTAAAATTTTAGAAAAATTGTAAAGGTTACCAAGAGTATCGTTTATAAACGTTTCTATCTTTTCCTTTTCTTTATTTAGGCCAGCATTTCGTTTATGACGCAACACTAGACATAGAGTCCGAAGAGTTAGTTAACAAAATACTAATATTAACAAATTGTGCGTGTTATTTTGCTATTACCGTTATTATTGTGTTGATCATTACCATTTTGTTATATTACAATTCTGTTAATATTGCGGCTTACCTTGCATTATTTACCGTTATTGTATTGAAATACTTTTCAGGCTCTTTGGTGCTTGTATTTTCTGCAAATAGCTCTTCCATTGAATACATTTGCCCACCCCTGCTCTGAAGCTTCGATGGTATCAATGACGCGTTGGACAAAATCGTTGCACACTCAACACATTGTGCCTTTGGCTTAAAGTCATTTCCTGCCTTAGTAAAGCCATATTTGCTATAATCAGAGTCATATTTTCTAATTATAGCTTTCTTAGATTTCCTTTCTTTTCACAATTACTTTTTTTTTTAAAACTATCCATTTTGTGGACTACAAAAAGAATCAAATAAAATTAGAGAGTTTAAATAAACTAAATTAACCCTTGTTTAGCAATAATTTAAAATGTAACTAATTGGAAATAAGATTAACAGTTACATAAAACCTGCATCTTTGCTAATGGCGTACGTATACTGAAATAGATAATGCGACACAACACATCTGATTGCTACATTGTTGCATAAAGGTTATGTACCGGTAATTATAATTAAATGTAATAATTTCCCGATCTAATAAAAAACTGTAGCATTAGAAATGCTTCGCGGTCCACCCAAAATAGCTTCGCGACCCACAGGTTGGGAAGAACTGCTTTAGAGGGATAGAATGATATAACGGCAAGTTAAAACTCCACCTCTTTGAGAGGAGTTCCATCGAGATGTTGCTGGACGTAGGAGGAGAGTGCCGGCTCGTAGCGATCCGGACGCAGAGTTTTGATGAGGAGGAGGCGATGTAGTTCGCTGAGATTATCACCGCCGGTCTCTTCACCTTCTCCTTCTTCCGTTCGTATAGGAAACTTCGCAGTCTGGAAACATGTTTTTTTATAAACATCTTATTTGTCTTTATATAGTGTCACCTGATTAGCTTCTTTTTATAAACGGTAATACACAATAAAACCTACAAAGCAACAATTTCTAAAGCAAAACAATCTATAAAATCATAGCATGAAGACATACAACATAATAAAGCCAAATTCGCAGTAATATTTACGACGGAATAAGATCTAAACCTGTCGGAATAAGTCCTAATTTGATCGGAATAAAGCCTAAATGGCCAAAATAACGCCTGAAACTGTAGGTAGAGTTTATATGTTGCCTGGTGGGAACAACAGGTTGCTCGAAAGAAATCTAATAAAAAATGGATTGGTAGAACGTCACTTATAGCCGTGAAGAATGGAAGATATTAAAAGCTTAATCGGGATTTAGTTTTATGTCGCATTACGCCTCATGCCCTCATAGCACGCTTGTCTACACCCAGCGCACTTTGAAGCGCAGACCCCTAGTTATTACTGTTTTTTCGTCAGTCACACACGTCTTTGCGAGCATTTGCCTGTGGATATATTAGACTTCATTATTCTTTTCACCTTTTACTCGCGCTCGTGTTCTATTTCGTGCATTTTAATTGCTTTCATTTCCACTTTGACTTGATGAAGCACGATTGTGCAACAACTTGTCGATAATCAATACAATGTGTTTTCATTATCGTGCCACCTGATTTGTTGCTGAAACATTCTTACGATGATCTCGTGTCTCATGGGAATTCGTTCACTCAAATGTGTAAAAGTGTTAATGCAAATGTGCAAGGGTCAGTGTTGTTTACAATGACATAGCATTATCTCATGCTGTTTTTTTACGGAGGTTCAAACAATTCTTATAAATCTACAAACTTGTTTTAAATAATGGTTGTCAGGTGTAGGATTAAAAGTTAGTCGCTAGAAACTCTTTTGAGTCTTTCGATAATCTCCGAATGTTTCGAATTATTACAAAAATGCTTCAGCAATAACGATACGCCAAACACACCATACAAGTTTACACGAAGAAACAACGCTGAAGATGAAAACCATCCTACCTCGGGATTCTTTATCTCGTACCACTCCTTCCACGACCCAGGGTCCTCCGCCACCTGGACGCAGATCCCCATCAGCGACTCGTGGTAGACTCCGAAAGCTAGGAGGTCATCCCAGCGATCCGCCGGGAGCCAGTCGGGAGGAGAGGACTCACATCCAAAGTCGGACAAGGACACCTTGATCTCCTTTCCGAATCCCGGGTTTCCGAAGATCAGGATTCCGAGATCTTCCTCAGCGAACGGAGGCTCGGCCGAGTCCTGCTGGATGTTGAGGAGCGCCAGGGTGGTGATGAGGATGCGGTGCTCCGGGAAGACACTAGAGGATTTTACACAGGAGCTTGAGCTATTTAAATGGGTAAATTTTTATTTCATTCACGTAAAACATTAGTCAAAGTTGAAAATCCGATCGCGTAACGTATTGCAAGTCAAAACTTTTATCTAATCTGTACTGCTTTCATATTTTTTTAACTTTTTATTAACATTTTTATAACTTTGCTTTTACTTTACTTATAGGAACTGACGATGCCAGTAGGCCCTAGAGGCAAAATATATTTTCCTTTAAAAAATGTCTGATATTAGTTTTACTCGGGTTTTTAAACTTTAAGTTTTATTGTTAGTATACGCATCAGCGGAACAGTGATCGACAAGCGAAACCTGCTGACGATGGTTTTGGATTTCATTAAAATACGCCCTTTTACAGAAGTCGAAAGGTTTAAAGTTAACGTCAGGAAAAAAAGTTGAGTTAAATAAAAAAAAGTCTACTAATATGTTTTTTAAATATTGACAACAGACAATCACAGAAAAAACAGAGCCTGGGCAATTTTCTTTCAACAAAAACTTAGTTGCTGTTTGACTTAAAAAGGGTGCGAGAATTGGTTGGAGATTTGAAAGGAGTGCAGCAAGGAAAAAGAAAAAAAAAACACTGCTTTACACCCTCAGCATAAAGTGGCAAAAAAACTCAACCAACCTGACGTAAATGTTGGCGAAGACGCGTCGCGTGAGCCGATCAACGGTCTCCTTGATGTCATTTCCGGGGTAGCTCTCGTATTCCACCTGCTCGCCACGCGGTGACGTCACGTCCGGTATTACCACGTAGCTTCCGGTGCTAGCCTTGCTCGCGGCGTCGTCGTCATCGGTGATGCCTTCGTCTTGGCCTGAAGTAAGAGCGGAACATCAACAGGTTTAAAATAAACTCAAAGATCCAACCAATGACAAAGCCTTTATAGGCAATATGTATATACAGAGTGGGCCAAAGATAGGCTTACAGTTATAAAAAGTAGGATTTGGGTCTAAAAGTAAATTTATTGTTTTCGGGTTCTTCTCATACACCTTGTTCTTTACAACACCCCCCAAAAGAAATCAATTGGTGTCAGGTCAGGTGAGCGTGGTGGCCATACAATGCTACCTCTTCTTCCAAGCCAACGCTGTGGAATAACTTTAGGCCCACCCTGTATAAAGCCTACTTTAGGCCCACCCTGTATAAATATAACTTAACCTATTTAAGTGCCTGATATTAATACCAGCATTGCTAAACTATTCTGATGTTACTGATCAGTAATTGGGGCCAACATTTGTTTTGTAAGGGTTCACATGATTTCCAAATTTCAATATCACACATTCAGTGCAACACCAAACATAAACATGAATAATAATTCTTTGTAATTTGCAAAAAATATTAAGTGTTTCATTTGAAACCTTAAAACTTGGATTTTAAGTGTAAAACGTACAAATGCTCTTGAGATGTTCGTGTTTAAGCTAGTTATAGCAAATACACTTCAGGTGTTATAACGACACCACCTGGTACTACTATATTATTTGGAAATTAAATAATGAATCATATATATTACATAAACTTAGGCAGAAAAAAGAAATTCGAATTTTATTGATGTAAGCCAGCAATTGCCCCTTATGCAATATTTAACATGTCTCTGGCATAACATCGTAATATTAGAGCGTTTAGAATTGATCAATGTGTTCGTTATGAAATGAGTTAGTTATAATATGTCTATGTTACCTTCTTCCTCATCTTGCTTTGGTTTCTCGTCAGAGTTTACTTGGTGCTCTTCATTCTCATCCTCACTGCTTTCAGCTATTGCAGCAACTGAGTGCACAAGTTAAAAAGGCGACGATGAAATGCTAGTCATCGTCAAACTAAGACTGTAGATCAGTTGTTGACAAACTGTGGGCCGCGGACACAAATGTGGGCCTCTTTGCAGTTTCTAGGGCTATTTTGTAATAGAATAGTTTTATAGTGTATTGTGGGTCGCGAGCTATTTAATAATAGTTTAGTTTTATTGTGGATTTGTGGGCCGCGTGGTAGCTGTACTTTCGTTGTAATGTATTTTAAAAGTCGATGTGGATCATTCTTGCATCACAGCGCCTACAGTCAATGGCCTCCCTAAGCTTTACTTTTAGCCAAGTTTAACTATGAAAATACCATACTTTTATCTGTTTGACCTATATCTATTTAGCCCATAGGCGCTATGCATATTATGGCATTTTGCGCCGTGTGACTCAGACACTCGACAGTCCAATTTATGTCAAATTAGACTTTAAATGCCGTTATTTCACACTATGACATATTTTATGTGCATCATGAGTCACTTATCAGTTTAAATGAAGTTTTACCGGATATAAGGAATCAATAGATTTGTTTTTTGTATTCCAGCTGCATATTTGAGTCAACCGGTATTTGCAAGGTTAATTTTATGTGACGTTTTTTTAGTTTAAACATCAAGATGATGGTGGTTTTTTTGTTTTAACAACAATCAGACAGCAGTCCAACGACTGAAGGCACCTGACCCAGTTAGAATTATACAAATACGACAATTTACAAAGAATAACAGATGTAGCGTACAACATAAGAAGATTTCAATATTTTTTTAGTTTTTTTTAATTTGGTTGCACCAACATTACACATGTTCTTAAAATCGATTAACTTTCATAAGCGGATATTTCTGTTGAAGAACATAAATGTACAATAGTTAAACTTAAATAAAGTTTACAGAAAAATAACTACTTTTCACACTGATTCAGCTTCCTAGCAAAAATGTATCGTATTTCGGATTTAAAAAATTACTGTTCAAAAAATTCTCGGACTCAAAGTAACAAAATAGTAAAAAAATGAACAAGATTTTAAACTTAATGTTGAAAATGAATAAAGATTTATTCGAAACGTTCAAAATGCTTCTTACTTGTGTATGGGCTTCGGTATTCTTACTACCACTTACTACACCTCCAACCATTTTGCTTGAAAATTTTTAAATTTAATTTACATTTTACAGAAACCCTCCAGCCGTGCTGCAGAAAAACAATAAAACAATAAAAATTTCCGCCTACCTCGTCTTCCCTTCCTCTTCTTCATAGAGTTCTTGGCACTTCCGAGCCTCAGACTTGCCTTCCTCCTGGCCAGCGCCTCCTTCCTCATCTTCCGCTCCTCTTCTTCCTCCATATCTGCGTCCTCCCTCGCGTGCACGATCTCAACATCCTGGAGAGCAAAGGAGGAGGAACCGTCTTCTTCGTCCTCGAACTCGCTCCCGACAGAAGAGTCGAAGAGGTGGAGGAAAAAAGGAAGAGGAATCTGAACGGCGGAAAGAAAGATTAGAGGAGGAAGACTTCCACAACGAGCTTTCTTTTGGCTTTTCTTCTTTTTTTGACATTAAAAAATATTAGATTATTATTAGAATTAGATTAGAAATAGAATTAACGAATTCTTCCAAACCAAAGTTTGAACTAGAGTTTAATCTAAAATTACATTTAATTATTCACAATCAATTTATTCCGAATTGTAATTTGCTTCGTTAAGAATGTGAATGTTAAATATTTCTGTGCTAATTTTGATATGTTGTAGCACAGCCTACGCTTTTCAGATTGTAAAAATCATCTAACAGTAGATCAAAACAAGTTTGTAATAGTATTAATACTATTAATTTGAAATCTTTTTTAGACTGTGAGACTAAAAAAAACATTGGATAAAGTAGAAAAAAAACGAATTAGATTAGAATTAGAACTAGAGCACACAAGCAATTCACAAATTAGATTAAAAGTGAAATTAGCCGCATTTTGCTCTAATTCATTGAATTAGAAAACTAGAATTATCTAGTTTTAGTCGAAGTCTGGTTAGAGGACATGAAGCTTTTTCGACAATTAAATTAATACGTTTTTATATAAATAAACCATCGGACTTCTCGTTGCATTCGTTTTGGCGCAATTATCTAGTTGGGAATTTAGTTTATGTTTGGCTCTTGTTTGGCAATTTCGGTGATTCGAATTCTAATCTTTTTGGGGGTTTATGGCTTATTCCTATTTAAAGGGTATTACGACTATATTAGGTATTAGTCCGATTTTGGTCTTATCCCGAGAAAGATTACGCACCTGATAGTGTATGTTGAGTGCCGGTATAGCTCTGCAGATGGAGTACAGCAGAGCGGCTCGTTGTGCGATCGGGAAAAGCTCGTCAGTGAAGCTGTTGAGCGTCGAAAGAAGCCTTTCCGATTCCGTCAGTTTCTGGGCGACCTGAAGCAAAAAACACAAACGACTGTCGTCGAAGAGGCCCAGAAGCGATATGCAGCTCGTCGTTTTGTCTACAGCAGTAGTCGGCAAGCTTTTTTGTCGCGGCCAAAAATGCTTTTCGATTGAAGGCCCACTACGTGAAAGTAATGGCATCATAACGTTTCATCACAAAACACTTAATCTTAAAAAATCTTGCGTGTAGTGCAAAAATTCATTTAATAAAAAAATAACTTTGTAGCGTTTATAAGTTACTGCTATCATGCGGCCCACAACTACATGACAAAACTGGAATTTAAAAAGTTAGCCCGTGGCCCACTAAAATTGCTCAAATGCCGACATTTGCCGACCACTGGTTTTCAGGTTTGATTTATGCACTAAATCATGAGGTTTCGCGCTGATGGTAAAGTTTGTTTAGTTTACATTCGTGAGATTTGTTGATATGTGGTGGTTTGTAACATAAAAGGGATCTCAGGTATATTAGATCTATTTTTGAAGCAGCTTCAAATACATTACAATCTATACCTATACGTACTAAACTCGTTTCTAGCCTATTAACTTGGAATGATGTTGAACCAAAAACTATATCATACCGTCGTAGTATATATCGGGCCAAATATACCGATACCGATACATCGGAAGAAGCCAAATATCGGGTCAAATTATCGGTAAAAAACGGTCTATCTCTAGTAGTTTTACGAACTATACGACATTCACCAAATTCGAGGCTTTAATCGCCCGGCCATCCATACTTACAACCGCTTTGAGTTCGACCACGTTGGAGAGGAACTTGGTCGAGTTTTCCATCGTTTTCGGGTCGTCGCCGGTCACCAGACGCTCGCACAGGATCGCGTCCAATTGCGCCAACGTGTGGCGGTGCTGGCGCACGCATCTGGCCACGCGACGACGCTCGCGATAGATGTCGGGCCGGACTCGCATCAGGGCGCGGAGAAGTAAGTCTTCCTGCAATTTTTAATACATGCCGGTTGGAAATATTGTTTAGACTTGGCAACTTCTAGTTATTTAGGAGAAATATATTCCAGCACAAAATTGTCATTGTCGTCATTCACTTTAAGGACAAGGAGCAGTAAGTCTTCCTGCGATTTTTCATACATGCCGGTTTGGATTTAAAGACCTTCGGCTGTGTTATGTTTAAAACAGGCCTAGTGTGTGAGAATATGTATTAATTGTTGTTTTTATTTAGATTTTGTTTTAGATTTCACGTATTGAAGTTATTTATAGGCGCGAAGCAACAGGTCTTCCTGCAATTTCGCATACATGCCGGTTTGGAAATAATAGTAGAAGGTTGTCAGTAACCAGATACATAAATATTAAAGCCCGAAGAGAATATAAAACGAGTTGCGTGGCTATTTAAAATGAACCTTTCATAAAGCGATTAATTTTATTACTGCCGACACGTCCTCACATCAGTCAAGCCGGCCCTGAACAAACGGAGCAGGGTTGAATAAAAATTCTTATACTTTCCTGTCTTGGTCACAGTCAGTCATTAATAATTTCTAGCCAACCGGCATGGCAAACTCAATGTGTAAAATACGAACATATCTTCTAGTCATTTAAAAGAGAAATATATATTTCGTCACAAAATAAGGCATCATCAATTTCTTATTCAAATAGATTGTATTTGTCATTGAGATAGCTTCGTATTTTACGCATTGAGTTTTCCATGCCGGTTTTGTTTACCGACTTTCAGTTGTGTTTTGCTTAAAGCAGGCCTGGTGTGTGAAAATATGTATTGATTGTTGCTATTATTTGGATTTTGTTCACGGAATTAAAGTTATTTTTCCATTTTTACTTAAATAATATACACCTTTTCAAGTACGACACAAACAAATAGCCTGGCCCGCGGCCTATTTTCTATCATTTTTTTTTAAATTAAAATTAGGCCATATAGATTTTGTTTAACTTGAATTTAGAATATTTCATTTCATTTATATTTAAAAAATACCCTTGATGGGCACACACTCTTTTCCCCACTCTTACTTTGCAAACATGCACAAAAATAAATTGAATCTGAATCTGAATCTGAATCTTACCAGCTTGCCAAAACAAAGTCTATACAGTTTTTTAGGATTAAAGACACAAAATTAGTTTACGTTTGTTTATGGTACCGCCCGGCACAACATTATCTGTTTTTCACGCGCCTCCCAGTCGAAAAGAATTTCCCACCACAGATTTGGACGTTTTAAACCTGCTTGGGCATTAAATTATATAGCCTAAGCAAATATTTTAAGAATCAAATAAACATATAAAAATGGTATTAACTGCATAAGCATAAAATGCATATAATTATTTTTAAGTAGTCGGGGCACACTTTATATGGATCCAACATAAGTTTTTCCAAATGATTTAAAATATTGAAACTTAATTAAAAAACATCGCCCGGCAAAAAAAAACACAAAAAAAAGTGCTCTACTTTGAATTATATGCTATGCAAGATTCAGGCAACAAAATCGGCGCACACAAATTCAGCACATTTCCAACCTGCAGAGTTTCGCCGTTGGAAACGTAGCTGATCAGCTGCGATGCGGCCATGACGTCAGGGTGAATACGCGATGACGTCATCTGCGTGGTGGTCAAGTACAACTTGAAGGACTCTGGGCAGAGCAGCCTCCGTCCAAGGAAACGAACGGTCTGTGACTCGTCTGAGCGCTCGTCGCGCCCTCCAGCGGTATTGGCGTAGTGAATGAGCGGCCGGGCGAGGGCGCCAGCGTGATGCTCGCAGTCCATCAAGATAAGGGTGTTGCCTACAGTTAAATTTGTACATTTCTTAGTTTGTTGTTTTGTTAATATAAGCGCCAACAAAAAGAACAAATAAAAAAATTATTATTAGTTTAAACAAAAACGTTGCTACCTTTAAACCAGTGATTTTCAACCTTTTATGGCTTACGGCGCCTCTCAAAAAAAAAAGAAAATAGAAGATTTTCGGAACCCCGACTGCAATTTTCGTTGAGTTTAGATTTTGTTATTCTATTTTTTTAACTTACCTGCCAAGACCGCTTTCTCAATCGCGGTCACGTGACCAGAGTTGATCTTGTGGGTGAGATTGACCGGTGTGACGTCACGATTCTGACGTAGGTGGACGGCGCACCAGTCGACGCCGTTCAAGTAGGGGTCGAGCAAAAGAGGCGGACGTTGCCATGACGACAACATTACAGCAGCGTTCTGGAGCTGGTAAAACAAATGGAAAACATTTAAGAATTTTTTTTTAATTTTTAAATACATTTAAAATTTTCTCAAACCCATAGGGCGCGACTCAAAATTTAGACGCTCTTTAATTTTATTGCGTCGCCGATTGCAGCACTACGTTGGATTTATTTTTGGATTGGTTATGAGCAAGATGTCTGTAAAATTTTAGGAAAACTGCGAAAGGAATACAAAGATAAAGCTCATATTCTTAATTATTACAGGTTTAGTTTTTCTTAAAGTTTACAAAAAGTTAAGTGAATAGGATTGGGTCGCAAAATCGTCACTATTTGGTTGCGCTGTATTTCGGCCTTAAAAAACGCAACAAAAACTTGAGCAACACTGTTGTAATGCGTTTTGTAATACCGCGGACCCGTTGGTGTTCTTCGAGAATGAAAATTTTGGCCTTAAGCCAAGCCCGAAATAGGCAAATGTAATACCGTGAAGCAAGAGAACCCGTCTCAATAAATAGTACGCATATTTGTTACTTTATTTATGACTGTTTAATTTTCCATTGTTCTTTATGTAGCGACGTTTTTGCTTTAGCAGATTATTTTATTTCAAGGGACACCCAAATCTTGAAAATTTGCAAGGGGTCCGTCACGTAAAATTCTGTAAAAAATTAGAAATCACCCATCTTTAGAGATTCAGGAATGATTATGTTGATTATGTTTTACCTGGTGATGAGCAAAGTCCTTGGTCTTCCATTCCTGGAGGACATCTTCTCCCACCAGAACTTTCATCACCGAACTTAAAAAGTTCTAAAATTGACAAGAGTCGGATTTCAAACGTTGGTATATATAAAAACGAAACTGGTTGAGTTATATAAACAATGCAAAAGCTTTTTGTTTTAACCAAAGCGAGTAAAATGCTTTCTATATCTCTAAGCACCAACTAACTGTTATCAGGTAATCGATCATCCAACGATACTTCACAAAAATCGAAACTAGGAAAACACTAGCTTTAAATTTTAAGGCAATTAGCAGACCAAATCATGAATAACCAAATGAATAAAAATTTCGAACAAAACTGGAAAAATAGATAAATTAACAATTCACCAAAATTACAAAAACAAAACCAACAAATGATAAATAAAAAAACTTTAAAAAAAGGAAAAAATAAATAAAAGCAACTTAAAAAAATATCAACAATTTAAAAATTAAAAAGCGGAAAAATAAAAGGCACCACAGTGCTTTCTCGCGACCTGATATTCTTCTGCGGTGATGAACCTCAGCGTATCAAGCGAGTAGGGCTGGACTAGCGCCCCTTGCGACAGCCTACTGGCAGTCGTCTCCACTTCGGGCTGACTGGACTTTCTTCCACCGGCGCTTCTGGAGCGCTCCGACCCGGACGGTGCCTCGGCGTCGCCCTCTACGTCATCTCCGCCGCTGCCGCCGTCGTTTGTGACGTCACGATCGGCGTCGGCGCCGGGGTCGGCCTCGTCGTCGGCGTCGGTCTCCTCGGCCACCGGCGGCAGCATGTTGATGGCAGCGTTAGAACCCTGGACGGCTGCGCAGGCGGAAGGTTTTTTAAATGTGATAAACGGGATTTGTAAACTTGTTAACAACGCGTTAAAATGTTGCGATTTATTATTATTATTATTTTTTGACAAAGGTTTTCAGAGATGACCTCACTAAGTTACTATAGGTTTTTGCATATATTATACTACGGGATTTCGGTTTCATTCACCCTGACGAAGGCGACTTGCATAGGTTGCCGCAACGTTGGTTAAGAATTACAATTACCAGAGGAGCTGTTTTTTTATTTAGGTTACTATAAGTTTCAAAAAATGACAAAGTGTCAAAATATGCATGTGGCGAAAAAACAATTGGCCAGTCTATTGTTAGAACACGATGTTTAAAGGTTGTTGCAAGAATGAAAAGGTAAATATTTTAAAGTCCATAAATAAAATGCTGCGTTTTTTTTATTTACATTTTTTGAAAAATATTTTTAACTATTTTGCCCTGAAGAAGAAAACACAGACTTAGGTGCACTCAAGTCAAGTCATTGTCTTAAGTCATTACAACACTGCAACGAGCACAGAAGAATACAATATGAGCGGAATATAATGGCGTAAGGGATTAGTGTTTCTCAACCTATGGTTCGCGACACAATATTGTGTGGCCGTTTGATTTCGTTGGTTCGCCGACCGTATTATTTCATATGGTTGCGATTTATTGGGATTGGTTCTGACATGAATAGATGGTCGAAACGTTGGTACCTTAAAAAAGTTTTGCCGGAATAACAATTTTAGCATTGATATTGCAACTTATTTCAATAATGGTTTTCTAACTTACGATCGAACGCTTCCTCGGAGCTTGACGGTTGCATCGAGGGAGCTTCTTTTTCCTGTTCGCCTTCTTCCTGTTGTGACGCCATGTTGCCTGCAGCAATGACGGCGTCGAGCATCGTGTCACCCTCGGTCAGTCTGCGTGGGCTCATGTCCGATATTGATTCTGCGGTTGTGACGAAACAATCAGAAGTTAAAAAATGCATAATTCCATTAATTGTCTTACTTCAAAAAATTAAAAAAAAAAAAAAAAAAAAAAATTAAAAAAAAGTTCCAGTTCCTTTAAAAAGTTTCAGTTTCTGATTTAAAAATCTTACCTAAAATGCACGTGGTCCTAATTAGAGGGTATTATAATGGTTTGTCTGTAACCTGTTATCAAAACATTGTAATATGACTGACTTAAAAATAACGTTTCGTTTAGAATATGCAAATGCACTTTAAAAAATTATGAATGATAACTCCCGAAAATAGTCTATCAACCCATCTGCACGAAGGTGGCAGAACCGAAATGCTTCAATCATTTTTGCACAGATATTTGGCCTAATAAATTAAACATTTTTTAGAAGTAAATAAATAAATTAACGATATTTGGCTAAATAAATACATAAATTAAAAATTCACCAAAATAAAAAAATAATAACAAAAAAACAAAAATCTATGAAAAATACACAAAATATATAAATTGAACAGAATGCGAACTATATCAACACCGTTTTAATGAAATTGACGTCAATTAACAAGTCGCTTCAGCCCAGTAAGCCATAGTGGCCGCTCCATAAGGTATCAACCGAAAACTATTTGTACACAAGAGTGCCTTCGGAGAGGATTACCGAAACCAGCCGGATCAGGAGTATAGTGTAAGCAAGGCCAGGCTAGAAAAACAAGCCTGGGCCAAGGTTCGAACTCACGACCTTGGTCATACCGGGATCGTCGCTCTACCAACTTAGTTACACAGGCTCAGAAGGGAGCGAGTCGGGAAAAAAACATGGCGCCATTGCCTGCTGCATCCTGTTCGTACATACAGCATCTATCAATGGGGATCAACAGCCCGTATTTCAGCAACTGAAGCATACATAATTACATATACACAATGTGCATTCTGTGATCAACTGGCCAACGATAACGGCACCAAAAGTCAAAACTATTTGCTTTAATTTTCTCCTTTCCAACTCACCGTTGACGTCAAGCATGAACTCAATCACGTGACCAGTCACCGGGTCGGTCGAGTCGAACACGAGGGGGATTCCCCGCTCGGCGAGGCACTGCGGCCAGTCGATAGTGAGAATGAAGCGACGAAGCATGTAGGGGTAGGCCGAGAGGTAGGTGGCGAAACCGGCCGACACGGCCGCCGCGCCCGTCACCCAGTCAAGTCGGCCCTGGACGAAAAAAGGGAAGCATAGTATTGTCAAGCCTCTAAAATAATTGTTTGTCTATAAATTAGTGCAAAAAATTAAGAACAATTTCCTTCATATGAACAGTTGATGAGATGATCCATTAAACACCACTTGCCAGGGTTAAATAAGGCATTTTTGACGTCGCAGTAATAATGGGCAATAGTTTCATCCTAACTTTACAAGGTCAGATTTAAAGTGATTTTTGTTTGTTCGAAAGATGTGCTTTTGTAAAGCCAAATAGCAGGAGGTTGCAAGTGACCAGCAGTGTTGTGAACAATCATTTCAAAATGACTTAAGATCTAAACAACTTTAATCATAAAAAGCAAAATAGTATAGTTACGCAAAATGCATCATCAGTTCTGCTTAAAAACTACTTACACATCGAAAATACAAAATTGTCACTGACGATGCAAGAGCAGAACAACAACGTCATAACTCATGTTAATCTGCATAAATATTAAAAAAGTAAAACGTAATAAAATTAAAACGTTACAAAACACGGCTGCGGAGTCGGACGCGGGACTCGATGGAGTCAGTTTGTTTTGCTGGAGTCATACTCGGGACTCGAGTATGACCACGTTAAACTACCCGAGTCTGGAGTCCGATGCGCCCATGGGCAGTAAGAAATTTCGAAACTAATATGACCGTCAACTGTGAATTGTAAAGGTGGAATTCAACAGCATATGGTGGATATTTTCCAACCATGTATTGCAAATGTATCAATTATGACACCCATATAAGTGGATTGCTAAATATCCACCGCATTCCGTTACGTATAAATTGACGAATACAGGTTGTAGAGGCAAAGCCGCCCTCGGCACTCGACGAAATCGCACATGTGCCCCAAGTCGTGCTCGGGTTATTTTTTAACGGGCTCCGCAACCGTGGTTATAAATATGAAAACACTACCTGATAAGTATCGAGCACTCCACCGCAGCGCCGATGTTCCCCGGCCAGGATGAGTCGGAACTTGCCGGCCACGCGGAGGTGCTCCTCCATCTCACTCCTCTTCTCCTCCTGCGTGTTCTTGTCGGCCGTCGCCTGCTCAAATCCCTCCGCTAGGTCGCGCAAGCGAGCCTCGAGTGCCTCCTTCTTGGCTTCGAGCTGACGCAACTTGTGCTGGGCGTCACCTGTGGGGAAAAGGAACATCGGCGTTGCTACAATATACTAAAAAGTTGAGTCAATGTTATCAATGTGAGTTGGTGTTGAATTGAATTAAGTTATGTTGGCTTCAGGTGACGCAACTTGTGCTGGGCGTCACCTGAACCAAAGGAAAGCAAGCAGCTGGAAATTTCATCGCGTAATATCTCCGGAAGTAAACAAGAGAAATGTGTACACAATTCTCAAAGCAATCGAACTTAGCCAGCAATCAGACATTAATAACAAACTATTGAAATATTAACATTTATGATTATTAATATTCAGCCATATTAGGCCCTAAAATTCAAATGTGCTCGAATTGACTCACAAAGGGTGATATACCCACGAGAGTGCTCTTCAAAAAAAAACATAACTCGACAGCCGGTTATTCAAGGATATGTTATTAATATTCGTTCAAAAATTCATAAACGTCGAAAATTTTAAATTAGGCTAAAAAGAAAGTCCCATAACTCAATAAATTAAAAGTTGATTTAATGTTATCAATTTAAGGTGGTATTGCATTAAATTAAGATATGTTGGCCTCGATCTGACGCAAGTTGCGCCTAAGGATGAACGGCGTTAGTGGTGCAATTAATTGAGTAAGTCTTACAATAAATTCAGCCAGATGTGCAATGATAATGCAATTACAGTTACAAGTTATTGGAGTTGATCTTGCAATAAAGTGACTTAACTTAAAGTGCTGCGATTGTCATTCATTTTGGTATTGTCAAATTGAAACAGTGTTGTAATTTATTAAGTCAGTGTTGCACTAATTTTAGTAAATGATGCAATGAATTGACTAAATGTTGCAATGATTCGAGTCAGTATTATAACAAATTGTGAATTAAGATGGTGCTAATATTATCTGGTTAGATTGGAATAATTCAAGTCGGTGTTGCAAAGATTTAAATTATTGTTGCAACAAGTTAAACTGGGATTGCAACGATTTGAGTTTGTGTTGCAATGATATTTGTATGTATTAAATGATTTGGTTTGTGTTGTAAAAAAATTTGACTTGAGTTAGTACAATGAAATATATGAAGTGTTAAAACGATTTGAGTCAGAATTGTATTAATTTGCGTTAGTGTTTCACTAAAATAACTTAAAAAAAACATGTATTTTAATGAGTCGTAGTTTTTATTTAGAAACCAGTCAGGTTTTTCTAAAGTAGGTGTTAAAAAATAAAACCAGACAAACCTTAAAATACAACTACATGTGTATTATAATATAAACTTGATAGGCACACTGGTTTACACTTTGAGTATCTATTTTCATTAAAACAAGCCATAGTATACCAATCAAATAGAGAAGGAGCAACGTAAAACAACAGCCAGGTCGCATATGTCCAATTCATAAAGTTTATTTGCCTAAAACAATTCATAGCATACCGATCGAAACAGAGGTTTCTTCAACCTTCTCGTGCAGAGGCTTCACTTTGCTGATGAGTGTTGTGTGGTAACGAAATACGCCCTGCACCCATTTCACCAAAGAACCTTGGGAAAAAACAATATGAAGTTAAAGCGAAATCTCGGAGACTGTTGTTTACGTAACAAGCACACAAAATATATGTTCGTAGGCTACAAATCGTAGCTAGGCTTTAAAAGCTGCACATTTTTCGTCAGATCATTTAATTTGAAATTATCATGAAAACTAAACTGAGCCAAATCGGAATTTATATTTGCACATGAATATTTCAGCTACAATAAATGAAGTCTGCGCATCGCTTTTAAATATGGGTAATGTCACATAAACAAAATTGATTCAGGCGAAATATACCGGTGACAGCAGCAAAACGAGAGTTCTTACCGACAGCAGTGTTTCCGGCCGCCTTTTGCATCAGAATATCCGGGGTGAAGGATTCCTTTTCTAAGAAACTTTCAAGATTCTCCAAAGTTGGCTTTAAAAAATTATAGCGTTTATGACCGACCGCCGTTTACACGTTGTTTTTGTTTTGGAACACCAGATATGTTTTATAATTAGACAAACGTAAGGTTAATTTGCTCCGAGCGTTTAGAAACTCCTAATTATAAAAATTGCGTTCCACATTTTATCAGTCAGGTTTAAATAGATTTCAGTCACATTAGCTGATGATGATACAAGTGTAGATCGAAACGCCTTTAGATGATGTCGAATTACTCGACCTATTTGACTTTGACTTTTATTTTTAAAACACAAGAAGTATTTTGAGAGTTTTTGAGGGAAATTTTTAAGCCTTATAGAGGATAAATAAACCAAGTTTTTTGCACAACTTGATTTAAAAATCACGAAACAAGTTACTTCAATAGATTTTGACAAATGTATGTCACTTTAAAGTCATGCAAATAACTTAAATCAGTTGCTTCCAAAGGCATAAGCGTCACACACAGAAACCCAAAAATCTTTTCTGGACACAATCTGTGCATAATTGGCTAACATAAAAAACATCCTAATTCTTTATAAATGAGTCCACGTTGTCTATTCTTTCACTTTCATGTTAAAAACACAGAAAGTGTTTCTAGAACTATTTGGGAAACTATTTAAGCCTAATGGAGGATTTAAAAAAATACGAAGCACTATCTGCGCATATTTGGCCAGCATAAAAACATCCTAATTCTGTATAAGAATGACTCCACGTGGTCAAACGTTTATGACGCCACACAGCATTTGCGTCACGCACCAGCGGCAAGGTCATCTCGTCGAAGGTCATAAGCTCGTCGATGAAGCGGTCGAGGTTTGCCATCTGCCTCTTGGCTCCCTTACTCCAGGACACGTCCGAGTTGGGCGACTTGAGGATCATTATGATGGCTGCCATCAAGTCCTCCACCTCAGAGTCCGGCTTCTGCTGGGATCGCAACTCCTGGAGCGCCTGGGAAACGGAAAATCAAACAACATGTTAAATGAATGTTTTGATGTCGTTGATTGTAATCTTGTTGTAATGACTCAAGTGCACTTCATTCGCTGTTTTTAAATGAATTGACTTGACTCAAGTCTTTTCGACAAATGACTTGAATTAAGTATTATGGACATATGACTTAACTTGACTTAAGTATTTTGAACAAATGACCTGACTTGACTTAAGTCTTTTGGGCAAACGACTTTGGTTGAAATAAAGTGTTTTCATTAAGCATTTTTCGTTACACAATTGGGGTATTTATCTTAAAATAACTTAATGTAAAAGCTTGAGAAGCACTCCGCTTCGAACAAAAACCAGTCAGATCATGCCGTTTTTATGGCGAAAATGCATATTTGTATTAAAAGTTTTACACCTTGCTGACTGATTTTTGTTCGAAGCGGAGCGCTTCTCAAGCTATTATAAAATTTTAGAAGTTTTATCGTCGGCATTATGTGTTCTGTTGGACGGCAAGTTTGGAAACACGTACTAAGTTAATCTAATGTACTGTTTTACTGTTAGCTGAAAAGGTGGAAATTTCTACCGTCGCTACTGGATCAATTTTGGGTTCTATTTTCCGTAAACCACCCAAAGGTGGATAAAATGTTCTAACCTTTACGGCGAAGAAAACTGTTTACACCTATGTTAATCCATCCCAAAGGGGAGGAATTGTACGAATCCACCCTGATAGGGTAGGCATATCGGACACATTTTAGATTACCGTGCATATTAATTACATATGTACTTGTGGCTAAAAAACAAAAATAACTTGGTTCAATAAGCTACACAATTTTAACTTAATTTATTTATAAAGCATATATGTCCATAAAAATAAAAATAATTTAAAGTATGTTTAGGACATTTTTTAACAATTATATTATTTATGTTATCGAAATGATGGTAGTATAGTGTGCAAAAATGGTCTGTGCACATTTTCAAGTTAACAAGGACTTACTAATATGGTTTCAACTAATAGTATAAATTATTTACTTATTACAAAAGAACACATGATTCTAGTCACTGTAAATCGTTGACATCTGCTCGGTAAGAATAACAGAAAATATTTAACAGTCAAGGAGTTACGCGTAGACAATTCGAAATCACCTAAAATTTTGAACTGCGCTACGAAGATAACACGCACTTTATGTTTAAGTTATAAAACGATGTCAATCGATCTGCAGGCATTCGCGACTTTTCGAAAAAAACGGAAATAAACGCAAAAACGGAAATAAACGCAAAAAATCAGCACCTGCACGTCGATCTCGCTGACCACTTTCTTGGTATCGGCCACGATGGCTGCGGTCTTGAACACGGCCTTCTCGTGGGCAAGCTGGTACTCGGGAAGTGTCTTCTTCAGGTGACGTATCTTCTTGATCTGACGCCGCACTGCCGACACCTATAAGAACAGATAACAAAAAGTAGTATAAAAAGTAGTATCCTGTTGGGCATTGGTGAACAGAATTAACACTAAGGAAAAAAAACTAAAACAGGAAATTCTATGGTCAAGTCATAACGACACCTAGAAAACCAGATCACAATTTTTTTTATAAAATTTAGTAGACTGATTATTTTTGTGGCGAAATATATTTCTCTTTAAAATTACTCGAACTTATTAATGACTGACGTTGACTATGACAGAAAAGTCTAAAGAATATTTTCTCCCATTTGAAGTTATTGTAGTCATTTACTTGTTAGGAAAAGGATCTTATTATGTTACACATTTAATTTGTCATGTAGTATCCCGTGGCGTATTGGTGAACAGGAATAACCATACGAAAAAATGTTTAAAACAGGAAATTGTGGGGCAAAGTCAACCAGTTAGTTCAATAATGCCAAGTTGAGAAAGTTTAAAATCCAGATTATGGTTAATATAAAATAGGTCAGCTTCAGGTTATGTTCCAGGCAACACTAAGAACATTATTTAAGTAAACTAATTTATTTTAAAGATTATTCCTAGCATTTCGGAAGTTTCGCCCACTGTTTCTAAAGACAAGTTTTCACGGTATTCTATATCCTAGCTTTAAAACCTCGGATCAAGCGCAAATAGCAAGGTTACCTGCTGTTCAGTGATAACCATGTCCTGTCCAATCTGCGCAAGCAGCTGCAAAGTTCCAGCTCTGTGTTCTTCCAGAACCTAAAGGTAAATATTTGTTGATGAATTCTTCGTTTTTAATAAAAATCGATCACGAGAAACTATATGATAAGGATACTTTTGTTGGTGCTTAAAGACGTTTGAAATTAAACCGGGTATTTTGCGTACAAAAACGTTTTGTAAACATAATTTCTTTGAGCAAATTTTATTGAGATAGCTTTGTTAATAAGCCAGAGTAATTGTTTTTTATTGAAAAATAAAACCAAATCAGTTAAATAGGCATGAAATAGGCACAGGAATCATTTTTCAAAAATCTCTATAATTTTCCACCTTCTTTTCGCGGTCCAAGTCTTTTTGCAGCGCTTCCGCAATCCGGTTCTCACGATCGATGTTCTCAAGGGCGCCTTTGGTGGACATGTGGCTCTTTTTGACCGCTTGGCGGCGCTCGCGGTACAGCTGAACGAAGCGTTCGACGAGTTTCTCGTAAGCGTAGTTGCTCACGTGACCGGGGACTCTGGAAGGCAAATTGAACTTGGTCAGTTCTTGGATCGGTTCTTATAAAAAAAAAAAGTAAAAAATAACACCAGTATTTGGTTTGCGTATAGAATAAATAGCAGGTTTAAAATATTGTTATGGTCGTCTACCAGCTTCCAGGCAATATGCTACAGATTTGTGGCTTGTAGAACACTGTTAAATGTTTTAGTGTTACTATTCGGTTTTTAAAATTGATCAATTCTTATTGCAGATTTAAAAAAAATAAATGTGTACGTATACACATGGCAAAAAAGGATTTTCAACTGATTAAGTCAGCAATGCAGATAACCAAGATTCTGCACATAACTTCATCAATAATATTTTCAGCACCAAACAGAACAGTATTAGGTATTCTTGCAAAACTCCTAGTTGTAAATTATATTGAAACTTAGTTTGTATTAATATAAGCATTTTATTTTTATATTTTTTAATATAGTCTGATCTAAACTCTTTAATTTTCTTTCTTTTTGAAATGAAAAATACATGATAAAAAAACAACGAAAGAAATTATCCCGAACTGTAAAACTTTTCGTACTCTGAATAGCAAAATTTTCTTGTTAAAAAAGGTCATCTTTGAAACTTTTCGAACAGAAACACTATAGTCCTTATGAAGCATACATTATGTCCGAAACAGTTGTACTTAACTGTTAAGCCTCATATTATTTTTTTATGAATTTTCTTTTTTTTAATGAAAAATACATGACGATAAACAACGAAAGAAATTATCCCGACCTGTAAAACTTTTCTAACAGGAAAAAACACCCTAGTCCTTATGAAGCATATACATTATGTCCCAAACAGTTGTACTTAACTGTTAAAACGTTCTCACATTATTTTTTATGAATTTTCTTTTTTTTTAATCAAAAATACACGACAAAAAACAACCAAAATAAATTATCCCGACCTGTAGAACTTATCGTCGTCTCTAATCCGGACCACCGTGTGCATGCTGGCCAGCAGGTGCGCCACGTTCTCCTGGCCCCTCGCGTCCATCACGTGACGCCGGGCGCGCCTGCCCAGAGTGACGTCACCGCCACGGATTACGTCATCGTCGTCGTCGTCCTGGCGACTGGCCACGTCACTGTTGGGCTTGTTGAAGTGGTAGGTGGCGTTGGCGACTAGCTGTTCCCTGCTCCAGTGGTGCAGAGCGATCATGTTCATTCGGCTGAAGAGCGAAGGAAACTGGAGGCTCTTCTCCATGAAGGAGTCGCCTGTGTGAGATAAGAGATAATTAGAATGTAATTTTCATATTTCCAGTGTTGTAAACAGGTCAGTTTAAATGACTTAAGTCCCAGTCAAGTCTTTTCGAATAAATAACAGGTCTTAAGTCCCAGTCCAAGTCGGTCAATTTCAAGTCATGTCCTTGTCATAAAAAATAAATCATTAAACTATTAGAATTTTCAAACTCATACGATTATGAACAATAACTGAACTAAAAAATAAGAAAAACGCAACATACATATTGCAAGCAATTTGTTTTATGTGCACAAAATTTGGACAAATAGCTCAATTTTATGAAAAAATACTTTAAGAAATACTTTATTTCAACCCAAGTCAAGTCATTTGCCCAAAAGACTTAAGTCAAGTCAAGTCATTTGAAAACAGTGACTTAAGTGCACTTAAAGTTATTACAAAACTGTCTGTTTCTTAAGTCAAAGTTCTTTGTATTGCTTGAAAAGGCTTCGAAATGATATTCACATGACACGTGGCTGTAATCAGCACACTATTCTTGATTAATACTACTTTTTGATTAATACTATTTTTTAAGTTCTAGTTAAAAACTTTTTGTGTTGCCAGCGGTATACAATATTAAACGAATTAGTTTTCACGGTGAGACATTGTCGCTCACCTGTCTTGGAGCAGATAAGCACGACCCGGAGATTCTTGCGCACAGTCGAGATGAAGAAATGCCAGGCGATCTCCTTGGAGTAGGTCAGGCCGGCGGCTGTCACCTCGCTTCGCACCGAGTTGGCGATGGTGGTTTGCTCCTCTGGAGTAAAGAGGTGAGATATGGCGCCGTAGCACACGAACTCCTCGACAACGGCCAGACACTCGTGATTCAGCTCTCTATAAAGATAGGCAGAGAGTGTCTTCCAGTGTTGTAAACAAGTGATTTTAAGACAACTTAAGCACCAGTCTAGTTATTTGTAAAATAACTTAAGTCAAAGTCAAGTCTTTTTGAATAAATAACAAGTCTCGTATACTTTTCTAAGTCGAATAACAAGTCATCAATTAACAGTGTTGTAAAAAAAGTCATTTTGAAATGACCGAAGTCCCAGTCAGATCATTTGTATAAAAAACTTAAGTCGGCATCGAGTCATTTTTTAAAGAACTTAAGTTCAAATCAAGTGATTGCGAGTAAATAACAAGTCAAATCCCAGTATCAGTCATCAGTTTCTCAAGTCAGGTAATAATTTGAGCAAGTCAGTTTCAAGTCCGCCCTTGGTAAAAAGGAAACGATAAAGTCCAGTGCTTTTCAACCCGTGGAATGGTACGCACTTGTGCGGATGAACAAAATTGTAATGCGGATAACAAACGTTGTGCGGATTAAAGTGGTGCATGTTATTATTTTTTATTATGTTTAATACAGTTATCAAATAATCTTGTGCGCCCACTTATGCGTTACAGGTACAGTAATATAGGCTCGTATATTGGTTCATTGCAGCTCAAACTATTGATTTTATATCGGTCAAAGCTTAAGCCACACACCCTTTCATTGTTATTTCGCAAATAAAACTAAAGGTTGCAAACTAACTGTGCTTGTTACGAGCGGATGGAAATTTTCCGAAATAAAAAAGTGCCGATGGAAATTTTAAAGATTGAAAAGCACTGCGTTGAACAATTGAAATTGTTAAAGTCGTATGATGAGAAACAATAACTAAACTAAAAAACAAGAAAAACGCAACTTATAGAAAGCAAATTTTGACTAAGTTATTATTCTGTTGTGGATATTACTGCGTATTTGGCTTTATTATGTCGTTGGTCTTAATCAGTGTTTCTTAAACAGGTGAATGGTTCACCCCAGGGTCAATAAAATTTTTGCATGGGTGAACCAACCAAAAGAGGTGAATAAGGGTGAACAGTCAGAAATGGATGATAGCTCTGCAGTAAAACGACAATTGAAATGTTGTCTTTTGGTGTTTTTTGCTTATTGTAATAATAGTGAAGCTAGTTTGCACTGAGTGTTTAAATACAAAAATTTGGTGACTGTGTTTTGTGCTTTTGTAGCTTTATATTTCTGGACTGGAGAAATTGTAGATTTTCAATGGTAAAACTTAGCTTAAGTTGATCTTAATAAAATTTGAAACAACCTAAGTCATTTTGTGCTGTTATATATACACGGGATTTTAGTTATCATATCATGAGACAAGGGTAAATGAAATCTGGAGATAGATGCTAGGGGTAAACAAAACTAAAAAAGTAGCACTGGTCTTAATCCTACGGTTTTATATATTTTTCCGCTTTTAGGTCTCATTGTGTGTTTCCCTATAAACACGTAGAAAACACAAACTTATCAAGTTTTTACACTCACTTGTCGTCATGTAGAAGAAACACTATCTTCTCGCCCTTCACCCCTGAGTTGTTGTAAAGTTGCACCAGGAAGTGCTTGAAGTGCTGCAGTCTGCGCTGCTCCAGTTCGGGCAGCGAAGATGGGGCCGGCTTGGGGTGACTGGGGCCGTGCGAGGGGGAATCACCGGACGAAATGGCGATGTGTGGGGGCAGGGTAACCACTCGGAATCCACCCAAATGTGCGGCTGGGTTAATGTAGAGAGTGAAGGTAAATTCACTTATTAACCAGTGCAAGGCACTTTATACTGTAAAGTAAATTAAAACTACACTATATACTTTCAACCCTTTAAAGCGAAGTTTAACATAAATTTAAGACAATTGAAACTGTAGTTCGCAAAAACTAGAATCATTCTGAAATGACTTAATTCCCAGTCAAGCCATTTTTAAGCCAAACCTTAAGTCCAACTCAAGTCATAATTAGAGCAAGTCAATTTCAAGTCAACCCTTTTCATGAAAATTAAACGTTCAAATTGGTAAATTAGTCCGATATTATGAGCAATATCTTTACTAAAAAAAATCGAAAAACCCAACATGTTGCAAGCAAAATGTTCTATATGCGAAACTTAAGATAAAAAGTTCAATTTTATAATGAAAAAATCTGAATGAAAACACTTTAGTTTAACCCAAGTCATATGACTCAATGACTTAAGAGAAGTCAAGTGATTTGCCTAAAAGACTTAATTCAAGTTAAGTCAATTTAAAACTGTCACTTAAGTGCACAAGTCATTGACTTTATGATTACAACACTGCTTCCGTTTAAAAGCTACTTAGAACAATGCTCATACGCTAATCTTGGCACTCAATCACACAAAAAACACTTGACTTACAGATATTAACAATGAGAGCGGCCATTGCCGGACAACCCTCCCCGAAGAGAACAGAATGGGATTGCGAGTGCGAGCTCTGGAGAATGCGCGCAATCCGGCAAATCAGGGTGATCGTGTCGTCATAGAAGTTGAGTCGCATTCGAACGTTTACTTTGTTGTATTCCTGGAGGTGCAAAACAATTGTTTTTAAATTAGGCAAACATGGAATTGTTCAGAAAGGATAAATGTGTCAGGAAGATTTAGATTTACCGAGACTTGAAAAGTTATTGTGATAAATAACAACCTAAAAAGATTTCGGACAAGCGTCTGTTAATTATCATTTTACCATTTGCGAAAAGCATATGTTATATTATATAACGCTAGTTAAAAGGTCATAAAACAACTGTCACCGATATCTATTTTTTATTTTTTTATAATACAAAGTATCTTCATGTTTGTTATGAACACAGTTATAAAACACCAAACAATTTCTTAAAATTTTACAGAAATATATATTTCTCCATATGAATAGACATCATCAGTTTCTGTACAAAAAGCAAACATGTACTGTATAAAATGCCGAAAGTATCTTTGTAGAGCTGTAAGTTTTACCTTTAACGCCTCGCCCAAAAGGTCGTGAACTTCGCGCTGATTGGTTACCATCTTGTAATAATCGGTCACGTGACCACCGCCCGAAGCGGCGTGCTTCGAACTGGAATTTCGTCCGAAATGCCTGAAAAACAAATACAAGTCGATATCACAACTTAACAACTTTTGTAAATGGCGTATTTGTTTATGATAATCAGGTGGCACTATTATAACGACAAATTGTATTGAATTCTCGACAAGCTTTCGCATAACCGGGTTTCTTCTGGTCAAAGCAGAAATCTGATTTCTGAGAATACAATACAATTTGTTTTTATAAAGTGCCACCTGATGAACTTATTTAATTGCATTTTAAATCCCTGTGGTTAGTCATCACAACAAAACAGCTTTTGGTAATATATAACCTAAAAAAATTTAACACGGCGAAGCGTAAAAGTGGCATCACTAAAGCAAGATATTAATCCTATAGCAAAGTTCGTTTAGCTGTGTGCTTTGAAAGGCAGCCATTTTGCGACCCTCAACACCTGTTTCGTGACAGTCGTTAAAACACTCAGGTACGATAGAAAATATATTCCTAAACTGTATTCAGGTCACTCAAGTGTTAGTCTCTGAAATAGAAACGGTAAACAATCCCACTTGTTTAATTCAAGTTAGCTTACGAGTTTGCGTTAAGTCAATTTTCTCTCGTTACGTTAGGAGTGCAGAATGCATTTCAATGTTGTTACTTTACAATGAAAAAAGTTGCTTGTTTTTTTCCACAAAAAAATAGTTTTATGCTTTGCATTTTCATCGGCTTCAGTAAGCCAGCGGTTCTCAACCGGGTTGCCGCGGCACACTTGGGTGCTATTTCTAATGCTCAAGGGTGCCGCGAGATATTTTGAAATTTTTAGGAATTTTATTTTTGCTATTATTTTTATTTTTGCTATAAAGCCTTTTACTTTTTGTGTACGATTAAGGTAAAATAAATCAAAATATATTTCCTACATTGCTTAGAGTTTATTTGTATTGTTTAAGATTCGTTTATTTATAGTAAACCACTTGATTAATAGTCAGTTACTCAACGAAAATTATAGTAGGAATTCTGCAATCTATTTACTTTTTCTTTGGGTGTCACAAGCAATAAAAGTTTGGGAACCACTGCATTGAACCCTACCTTCCGGCAGTAATCATCCCACTCTCTAGCTCCCTCACGCTGCTAAACAGTGGTTGTTTAGGGGCCAGCAGGAGGCGCAAGTACTTGTTGTCTGTGAGGTGTTTTCTCATCGAAGTGTCCAACGCTTGCTGGTAGCGCTCGCAATCCACGGTAGAAATCTGTAAAGCAAAGTTGTTGGTTTCAAACAAAGTTTTTCAACCTGACTTAATTAACTACCGGGCTTCATGTAAGGAAATTCTTTCATCGACTAAACATGCTGGTTATTACATTATATTGTCTCAGCCATTCAAAATTTAATTTGCTGAACATCACGTGTTTAACGCACTTTTTATGTAATTTAATATTGAAGTTTCGAATTATTAGGCCCTATACAAAGAATAACATGGCGATCACAATAAAGCTGAATAGATAGTTTTTCGCTAACGAACAACGATAATCTTAGTTATAACCAAAGACAGTAACATTTCTTTAAACAAAAGTTTTGCTATTTAATATGAAACCCATCTATTATTTCAATAAATTCGACATAAAATGCCAATCTTAAATATCACCTATAAACAAATACGATAAAAATTTAATCGAGACCTAGTGAATATATTGCTTTCCAATTTGAACAGAAATAAAGTTTACCCCGAATCACTAAAAAGAATCCAACAAAAAACAAATTTCAAAAAGCTACCATGCGTTTGCGGTACATCCAATCGCACTCGTGTCGCCATAGCAACAGCAGGTCGCGTTGGTGGCAGCCGGGCGCAAGTGACGTCATCAGGTTCCGGAAGATCTTCTCGAGGTCGCCCAGGGCCAGGTTGTAGTGGGCCCGCTCGGGGGTGGTCAGGTACATTCCCCGAAGTCGATCCTGCAGTTCCACCGTTACCATTGTGATCTTGGATAGCAGGACCTGCAACAGGGTAATGGTGGTGTTTGTTGAATTTTTAATATAAATGGTATCCTTTTATGGTAACCTCATGGTGTTTTGAAGTGATAATTTTTTGGTGTTTTTTAAATGTTTACTTTTGGTGTTTTTTAACTGACAACCTTTTGGTGTTTTTTGGTTCTCTTTTGGTGTTTTTCAAGTGATAACCTTTTGGTGATTTAAAAATGTTTATTTTTGGTGTTTTTTAAGTGATAACCTTTTTAGCGTTTTGTGAGTGTCAACTTCTGGTGTTTTTTAAGTGATAACTTTTTGGTGTTTTTTAAGTGATAACCATTTGGTGTATTTTAAGTGATAAGCTTTAGGTAATTTTTAAATGTTTACCTTTTGGTGTTTTTAAATGTCAACCTTTTGGTGTTTTTCAAGTAATAAGGCGTAACACAAATATTAACTATTTTTTAAATAATTCTTTCAAAGGTAGCATTTATCGGCTTATAATATAATATACGTAATTATATAATATAAAATTCGTTAAATTAAAGTAATGGTATCTCCGAAATAGTGTTTCATAAATGACATGCTAACAACAAGAAGGTTACCTAAAATTGAAAAGAATGTTTATCATGAACATGTTATGATCAATTCACTTAGGTAAGCGGCTGCTTTGCAACTAAAGCATAAATACAACAAACCTCCATCGGCTTTTCATTCTGGAGCTCAGCCAGCGAAGGGGATCCCCCATGATAGGTCAGGATCCGACTCTGGATAAGTGTGCTAAACAAAAAGCAATGTAAAGTTTGTTGGTTTGCAATGTAAAGTATGTTGGTATGTTTAATATAAACTCCATTGCCCTTTCGCAAAAAACATACGGATGATAATAAGGGCGGTTATTTTTCAAAATTCTATTTTTTGAGTAAAAAAAAGTCAAAATTTGTCAAAATTATTATTTAAATTCAAAACAATTTAACATGTAGAAAAATCGTATATAAACTAAACAAAAATGTATTTAGCTTTTTTAAAGTGTCATTCAGGTAAAATTTCGTAAAAATTTAGTTTTACACAACAGTTTTCTAAAGTAGCAAGCGTTTTGTTTTCCGTTGGCAATTGTATAGTTGTTTGTCTTTTAGTATGACAAAAATATCAATTAGGCATTTCCAAGAGTTGGCATAAATCGGAAAAAACAACCGATTTATGTTCGACGGGTAGTCAGTAAAACAACTTAAACGAGTGTTTAACCAAGCCAAGACACTAATGCGTTACTTCATAGAACAGTGGTCGGCAAACTTTTTTTGTTGCGGCCCAAAGTACTCTTTTTAAAGCTACTGAAGGCCCACTACGTAAACCACTACGAAACCGTTGCGGATTCGGGATATTTAATTTGAAGGTTATATATTACACGGCGCCTTGATGCCCGAAACAGTGCCATGTCATAATGTCAAACATACTAAAAGAGAAAGGTTATACGCGCGAAGCGCGAAAATTATTTCGTTTATATATAGTTAAAGTTGCAAAAAATATAGTTCGTCTCTCAGGACCACATTTGGCACGTGGGCCTTTAAAAGCTGAGCCAATTTAAAAATTCTATGCCACACCAACTTTAAAATAGTGCAATGACTGTACGACTATCACACCGCCCACAACTATCACACCGCCTACATGATAACACTAAGCTATTCAAAAAGTACCTCGCGGCCCAATAAAAATGGCTCTGCGGCCCACAGTTTGCCGACCACTGTCATAGAACAATATGTTGTTTAAATCAATATAATCCCATCAGGTCAAAATTTGTCAAAGTTTATATTTTTAGGTCAAAAAAATAATCGCCCTAGTGATAATAAATATTTTGTAGTAAACCAATCCGGTTTGCTTAGTTCATCTTAGCGGTTGTGAGCTAAGAACTCCGATTTAATACAAGGTGGTTTAAGCAGGAGATTAATGGATAATGTAACGTAAACCACAGAAGTTTAAGCTTCATATTCGCCGATATTTTTCAAAAAAATTAACCAGGGACAACATTTCTCAACAACACAATAGATGCGAATTAAGTTACCATAAGGAAGAACAAATGTTAACTTTTTTGCTAAAAATCGAAACGAAAGATCATGGGTAAGGCAGTCAGTTTAATCAGACCGAGACTTGTTACGCAGTTTTTAATATGCTACAAAATATCGTAGGGTCCTCCAATCACCTGAAAATGGAATGCTGCGTTTCGACGGATGGGTAGGGACAGGAAAAGACCGAAAAGTGTCGACTCATGCGCTGACTCACGGGGTTGGAGCAAGCAGACGGACGGGGGTTGATGGTGGTGACATAAGCAGTGTTCGTCACCTGAAGTTGAAATAATTAGCAGATTGTAGCTATGCAACAGGTGTAGCCAACCCGTCGATCGCGTCGAATATGTGTTACGTCATTACAGTAGCTGTCGCACACAAGCGGAACACTAAAATGACAAATTGTTGTCTGGACAAGCCTAATAAAGAGTTTTTTGACGTACAAAATGACCTGCTATACAATTTATAAGGAACTTTAATAAGATTCATTTTAATCTATATTATGTTTTATAGGGTTTAGTTCGAAATTTTGAAAAGCAATAAATGCTGATGCTCAACATTTAGATACTTAATGTGCCGTCTATTTAGAAGAGTTAACAACTACATTTTCGTGCTTTTTGAACTAAACCCAGTTTTCGATATCCGTGCATAATGTAATTTTGTTTAAAATATTGCTCGTAAATAAAAACTACAACAACTACATTTATCATTAACTGAAGATCTACTCGACCTTTTTGGTTTTCCGATTCATTATCCAGCTACAATAGCTTCCAGTGTTGTAAACAAGTCATTTTAAAATGACTTAAGTCCCAGTCAAGTTATTTGTAAAATAGCTTAAGTCCCAGTCAAGTTATTTGTAAAATAACTTAAGTCCAAGTCAAGTCTTTTCGAATAAAAAACAAGTCAAGTCCCAGTCCAAGTCATCAGTTGCGCAAGTCAAGTCCCAGTCAAGTCATAATTAGATCAAGTCAACTTCAAGTCATGTCCTTGTCGTAAAAATAAAGCGTTAAAAACTATTAGAATTTTTAAACTAGCATGATTATGAACAATAATTGAACTAAAAAAACTAACGAAAACGGAACATATAGCAAGCAATTTGTTTTTGTCCCAAAATTTGGATAAATAGCTGAATTTTTTTAAAAAAATACTCAAAGAAATTCTTTATTTCAACCCAAGTCATTTGTTCAAAAGACTTAAGTCAAGTCAAGTCATTTTGCCCAAAAGACTCAAGTCAAGTCAAGTCATTTAAAACCAGTGACTTAAGTGCACATAAGTCAAGTCATTGACTTAAGTCATTACAACACTGATAGCTTCTGCATAAACTATTCACGACATTAGGGCTGAAAAGTTTGAAAATAAAGCGCCTACCTGCTGCCACTTGTAGGTGTTGGGATTGACGACACCTCCAATGTCAAGATGTTGACGAATAAGTTCGCACGCAGACTGCAGACTGCTTATATCACCGCCTGGAAATGAATAAGGTAAACTTATTAACCTTTTACGTGACTTGAATTACCTTATACAGCTATCCAGCTTAGACTGCAAAATTGTCGTGAAAATATTGAAAGTTACTCGATCCTTTTCTTTCCCCGAAAGTTGAGACTTACTTTGAAAACTAAAAATTATATTTTATCGATTCAAATCTAAATGCTGAACATGAATAAAGAAATACTCAAAAACGTTCAAAATGCAACCTACTTCAGTATAAGCTTTGATATTCCCACTACGCTTTACTACAACCTCCAACCATTACGCTCCAAAGTAAATCTAAATAACTCACCGATGGGCCGCGCTAGGTTGAGGTCATCGACCATGCAGAGGAGCTTCTTGTTGCCACGCGGCGTAAACGTGCTTCCATGCTTCCACTCCAGGTGCTCAGAGACTCGCGCCCACAGGTTACCAGCCTCAGTAAGCCGGTTGCAGTGAACAAACAAACTGAGCACCTCCGCCACCTCACCGCTGCTCACGTTGTTGACGCGCTCCCGCATGATGGCGCTCTTGCCGCAGCCTAATGGCCCGGCCAGCATTGCGGCGTGTCCGGCGTCCATGAGGGCTCCAACCAAGTGGGCCAACTGACTGGCGTCGGGCGTGTGGACGAACGCGCTGCTGGAACCGTCGGCGCCCGAGAACTGCGGCAAGTGGTCATCCCAACGCGCGAAATTGCGGCTTTCAGAGTCGACGAACTGGCGCCAAGGGTCGCCCAGGCCGCTCGGGAACGACCCTGGCCAGGTTTTGGACCACCAGGCGGCGAAGGCCTCCCTCGAGTCGGCGTCCAGGGTTCCGCCAAAGGCCCAGAAGGCCGCGTAGGCGACATAACGTTCGCGCTCCACTGCTGTACAGTCTGAGTGCAGCAGACAGTCGACCAGCTTACAGAAGGTGCCGGTCATGGCAAGCGGCGTGACGCGCACGGTCTGACGTAATCGCGGCCCGTTGACGTCATCGGCAATGAGGTGTGACGGCGTGGTGGAGGCGGCGAAGTGGCCGAGCAGCCGCGTGACGTAACGCATAACGATGTCGCGCGTCACTAAGCGGTGAGCGTCGGGGAATGAACGCAGCCAGTGGTTGATGTGAAGCTGCGGCGAGATCTCTGTATTATGAAAAGGCGCGTTTTGACGGCTACTGTCTTTTTTGGGAAAATTTACATAATATATAAATTTGCGCGTTTTGCGTATAAGAATAAAAAAACTTTTTTTGAAAAATTGAATATATAAATTTTGCGGATTTTGAGTCTTTTTGGAAAAATTGAATGCATAAATTTGCACATTTTGAACATTAAAAACTGATAATAATTACATGAATTACAATTACAAATTTGTAATTTTTTAAGTTTTTCATTGCTGCTGAAATATGTAAAACAGTTTATTAATGGGTTGAGCCAAAATTTTAGCAAATTACAATTACAATTAGAGTTACACAGAAAGAAAATCCCTCAATTACATTTCAATCACATTAAAAACTGTAATTAATTACATCAATTACAATTACAAATTATAATTGATCTAACTCTGATAAGTAGAAGATGTCTTAAACGACAAACATAAACTTTAAATCAAATTAAAAAGCAGAATCACCGTTGCCGCTGAATCCCAGGACTCCAAGCTGCGAAAGGATGTTGGGAGCAAGACACGAAAGGTCCTCCACCTCCCAAATGACCCTCAGATCAAGAGGAAGATTCACGCGCTCGTTGTTGGGAAGAGAGAGCCAAGAGGAGCTTCCAACATTGCCGGAGGTGGGACCCGCGGACGCCGTGGCTCCGGGTTCGGATCTGAGGAGCTGGAGGAAGATGTCCGCGTCCTCCGCTTGCATCCAACCATCCACGTGCAGGAGGAGGACGTTGGGCTTGACCAGCAACTGTGTGAGGAAAGAGATTGACCTCGTAGAAAGCATTCTAAGCAGGCGATAATGTAAGGTCATGGGTTGTTGCTTGTCAACCTTTTTTTGAACAGTAAATACTTTTACGTTTACTGAAAAACGTACACCCCAGTCCACGCAATACACTTAACTTACAGAAACATACACCTGGTAGTGCAAAAAGAACTTCTAACCGTTATGAACAACTAGTTAGTACTTCAAAACAACGATTATTAGAAGAAATATTTGGTTGCGATGTTAGGAATCGAATATAGTATGTTACAAGCTACGTACGTTTAAATACATGTTGTAACAGGTAATAGGTAATGTACACTCTAGTCAGTCTGGTAATAAACCTGATAATATGATATTGAGCTTATTGTAATGCGGAATCGTGTACACCCCGGTATATCCCATTATTGTGTGTACAGTGTACACCCTTTAACAATTCATTCTGGTACACTCTGGGGTGTACAATACACACGGTTGAAAATTACTGTTATAAATGAATCTGCAGAACAGAGACAAAATGATTTAATACGGTATACTGAAAAGAAGTTCATCCGGGAATTATTTGTTTTAGCCGGCATTTAGGCTACCTACCTAAGATGCATTCATCAAGGGACGTTCAAAACCACGCAAAGTAAAACGAATCAAAACATAAAATAAAAATGCTCTAACCAACGTCTTTATCAAGATGATGTCGATTTACTCCACCTTTTTGGTTTCGAAATTCATTTTTAGTCTATTTACTTTGCAAAATATAAATCCTAAAATAGCAACTATATGTGGTTTTGCATGACCAGAAAAAAAAAGCAACTCAATGTTGTTCAGAATTTACAGAATTCCAAGGTGTTTACCTCGGGTTGGTCAATGTTGTCCTGCTTGAGGCAGTGAGGTCTGATCATCTGCTGTATGAGTCCGTCCCTCCACTCGCGATGTTCGCCCTCGAAGTATCCGAACAGCTTGCGACGCGAGTCGACCGCATTTACAAAAACCTGAAATACGATGAGGCACATGTTGGCGTCAAGTCAATGGTTGAGAGCCATGTTGTAAACAATCTTTGTAAATGGCCGCATTTGTCTAATTCTAAATAGAGTCAGGTGGCACGAAATAAAGACGAATTGTATTGATATCTCAACAAGCTTTCATAAACCTGAAATGCGATGAGGCACATATTTGCGTCAAGGTCATGGTTTCGAGCCGTGTTGTAAACAATCTTTGTAAATGGCCATATATGTCTAATTCTAAATAGAGTCAGGTGGCATTATATAAAGACAAATTGTGTTGATATCTTGAGAAGCTTTTGAAAACCTGAAATGCGATGCGATACATGTTTGCATCAAGGCAATGATTTAAACGTTACGTTGATTTTTGACGGAATTTACAGCAAGTGCAAGAGGCACTTTTCAACCTCATCTGTGCTATGAAAAGCACTTTGCACAAACACTCTGTTCTCTGGAGCATAATGATTGAAGGTGGTAGTAAGACGTAATAAGAATATCAAAACCCATACAGAAGTAGGTTGCATTTTGAACGTTTCGAATAACTCTTTACTCATTTTCAACATAGTAATAAAGAGTTATTCGATACGTTCAAAATGATACCTACTTCTGTACGGGCTTTCATATTTTTTTTACGACTCTGTTCTCTGTTATGCCACAATTTGTTATTTGCGTTGCTATTACTTTAAAAATAATATCATCATAAATATTTTTTGAAACTTTTTTATAGCGTCAAAAAAGATAATTATTTCAATAAATTTTAAAAGTAAAAATCTTCAATTTTTGTATTGACTTGATGTGTATATTAAAGGTTAACTGACACTTTTGCTAAGTGAAAATAGCAGACCCACCTTCTGGGTAGTAGTTGAGCCCAGGCAAAATGGGTTACAAAAATACACGAAGCCCCATAAGAATACAGGGGGTGATAATAAGTAGAAGATGTCTGAAACTAGTGAAGATAGAGGACCCACCTTCTTGGTTGTGACTCGGAATCCGAGCTGCTTCTGGGTCTCGGCGTAAACGTCAATGCATCGCGACTTGCCGCAACCTGCTTCGCCGCAAACCACAACAGAACGCATCGATTCCGCCAGCTGAAAGACAACTATACTTGAAAAAAAACTCTATAAACTGGCGTATCTTTATGGAATCCAACATTGACATTTTGTTAAAGAAATATAAATTTCGCCTATACTGGCATCGTCAGTTCCTATAGTTACAAGTTGTTTGAGAAAAACTCGTAACGTAAAACAAATGATATATGAAGTTATATTTAAAAAAAAATGCTGTTGTATAAACTCAAATAAACTTCTCAAAATGTAACTTTTTTAAAAGGTTAGGAGACAGTGTGCGTTTCTAGCGGATTGTATTTATCGTATTCTTGGTTCTGAAGAATTTTCACTATTATTGCCTGAACGACTTCGGCAAAAAAAGTTTTGTATTTCGTTCCCACATGAAAAAACTCGAAACCTAATTGAAAAGACAAAACGTTTTATAATTTAAAAGGCACCAGGTTTTTTTCGACTCAGGGCATTTTGTTGCGCAACTGTACACACAAAAAAATTATGTGAGAAGTAATGATCAATCGAAAATACATGTTGTCGATGCAATTTTGCACACGAAGACTCGTTCTTACTTATCAACATTTCTAAAAAAATTTGAAAGCAAACCCAATCAACACTAAAAACACGTTAGTAAGTAATGCCATAACAATCTCTCGAATATTTTGGCAGTAAAGAATCTCCCGCAGACAATAAAATGGAAATGAAAGATTTTTGCTTTCGTATCAGGTAATGTTAAGACCGTTTATAAAAACAGGTAAAAATCATAAAATAATAAAATTTAAAGATATATATATATATATATATATATTTCGCCTTATGAATATACATCAACAGTTTCCTAAAGAAAATTCCAATAGGAAATCCTTTTCTATTTGAATAAGAAACTAATGATGCCTATTCATGAGGCAAGGGGCTTCGACTTTAGGGGCTTCGACTTCAGACTCTAAAATAAAACAAATGTGTTGTAAAACGTTATTCAACCAAGTAACCACCTCGGTTAGCTGAGCTGCTTTGGACTGGAAGGCTGCTGCGGGACTAAGGCCGCATTCGGCTGTTGCCACGGCGACGGCAGCCTCGACGTCGCTGATTGGCTCGTGCTCGGATTGTTTGGCTTCAAACGGCCGCGAATCCGACTCGAGTCGGTGGTCAGGAATGGAAACCTTTGAAAAATGGAACTAACTTAGATTGACTTTTAACGCGTTAAAGCAAAAGTTGAAGAACTTAATTTTCCCTTAGCTGCGAGGCCTTAATCCTAAAGGCGTTTACTTGTGGTACAACACGACAAAAAATAATAAACAGGTTAAATATTCGTTTGAATTACAGGAGCAATTTTTAGGTCAAGCTTCAAAAACTAAAGAGGGAAGGTGGAATGTTTATGGAAGCTTCCACATCAACATTTTCCTAAAATGTCAATATTTTTCCAAATAGATAGTGATTTGAATGAAAACAAAGTGCAAAAAGGTGCATATAATAGTGCTGTATATCTTCTAAGTTACAATTCTTAAGGTATATATCAAAATTGACTTCAGCAAAACACTGTGGTCTGCAGTGGACGGCAAAAACACGTGTTAAACAGCATAAATAAGCTATTGTATATCTATATTGAAAGACACAGGTTAACAAATGTTATCTCGCCAAAAATAATAGCCCAAAAGACTAAATTTACTTGTTTTAAAGACATAGGCTAACAAATATTCTCCCGCCCAAAATAGTAGCCCCAAAAGGCTAAATTTACTTTTTTTTTACAAGACACAGCTTAACAAATATTATCCATATAAACAAAGCCATATAATTGCTTCTACTACTTTTCAAAGCCAAGAGGAAAATATTCCTTTCAATGTGTTCAAAAAGTCAACCATCTATCGTTTACCTCCAGGTTCATCCCTCCTTCCACTGAAGGGAAGTGATCCTCCTGATGATGCTGCTCCTGCGTCCTCGCCCGATCCTCATCATCCAGCATGAAGTCCACCTCCTCCTCCGCCGACGGGAAGAGGTCGGACACGAAGAGGCAGAGGAGGTTGCGTTCCTCCTTGCCGGCAAGACGCGGGAGCAGGAGGTTCCGGAGTGACGTCACGAGAGCAACCTCCTCCATTTTCTTCATTGATTCCGCGTTGGACTCGATAATCTCGCGACTGAAAGAAACCGGTTTAAAGCTTAAGGCAGTGGTTTTCAACCGGGGTTCCGCGGCACTTTCTAGGGTGCCATTTTTAACGCTCAAGGGTGCCGAGATTTTTTGTGTACTATAAAAGTGCCAAAATTGAAAAAGTTTTTCCAACCTTTTTGCACAGTTGATGTGTTTCAATTTCGTTTATCGTCTGTTTCAATCTACCTTACAGTTAACCACTCACTTTGCGTGGTTTTAAACGTTCCGTGATGAAGGTATCCTGTCTAGGTAGCCGAAATGCCGGATAAAACAAATAAGTACCAGAAGAACTTAATTTCAGTATACCGCATTGCTACATTTTGTCTCAGTTCTGCAAAGTCATTTATAATGCAACAATCTAAGGCCTTATATCAGTGGTTCTCAATAGGGGTGCTGCCAGGGCACTTCAGGATGCCATTTTTAATGCTCAAGGGTGACAAGGGATATTTCAAATTCTTATGGATTCCAATGTTTGCTCTATTAGTAAGCTTCTTGATACAACTTTTTGTGTACGATGAAAGTGCCAAAATTCAAAAGTTTTTTTAACCTTGTTGCACAGTTAATGTGCTGTTTTAGCCTCCTTCATTGTAACGTTAAAGTTAACCACTCAGCAAAAATACGAGCAAGGGTGCCGCGAACTATTTATAATTTCTGTAGGGTACTGCAAACTAAAAAAGGTTGCGAACTACTGGCTTAAACTCAAACACTTTAGGAGACAATAAAAAGTTAAAGAAAGATTTTTTTGCTTTCGTATCAGATGATTTTAAGACTGTTTATGAAAACAGGTATAAAACATAAAATCATTTCTTAAAATTTTGGTTGATAAAATGCTTTGTTTACAAGTAATTGTAATTATTAAATGCTTTTTAAACACGTGGCCGTTAACATGACTGTGGTGTGTATATTATGAAGTCTATGCCATG
Source organism: Ascidiella aspersa (assembly GCF_963924565.1). Classification (NCBI taxonomy): domain Eukaryota; kingdom Metazoa; phylum Chordata; class Ascidiacea; order Phlebobranchia; family Ascidiidae; genus Ascidiella; species Ascidiella aspersa. The sequence continues at coordinate 5,595,988 of NC_139447.1, forward strand.
CCGAAACGGACCCTTTCATTGTAATTGTAAGTGTAGTTAAGTCTTTTTAGCACTAAGTAATTGCAATGTAATTCGAACATTTAAAGGAGTAAATTCGTTAAATTTGTACAAAAGAATCTCACGCCGCGTTTCATACTACATAAACTTACTCTTTGCTTATTTGCATCGCCTCCTGGGTGGTCAGATCCAGCGATTGTTCCATGGAAGAGGAAGACGTGCCTCCGACTCCCGGAAGGACGAGTCCTTGTCCTCCTTCCGTCCCGCTGTCGCCTCCCGCCGTGGAGCTGGCGGCAAGTCCTCCAGAGCTTGACATCAAACTCGATCTTGGAAAGAAGATAAATCGAATATAACTTAGCATTTACGTCAAATTGGAGTTGAACGCGTATGTCAAGCAAACTTTAATACATATGTCTTAGCCCAAACAGTTTAGAAGCGCATTTGGAACATGCATATACACAATGTGTATATGTATTATCACGCCCAAAACTCGTAACCCAAAAGACTTAATCCACCTTTTTTACAAGACACAGGTTAACAAATATTATCCCACTCAAAGCAGTAGCACAAAAGGCTAAATTCACTTATTTCACAATGTATTCTGTGATCAAGCCCTTCTGGAGTCGTACTGGCCAATGATAACGACCCCTATACATAGTAGTACACAAGATGCCTTTGGAGAGGCTAACCGAAATCAGTCATGATCAGGATTAAACTGCACACAAAATGCCTTGAACAGGCTTACCTAAATCAGTTCACCTTTAAGGATTGTAGTGCAAGCAAGGCAAAGCTAGAAATACAACTAACCTGCGGTGAGGTTCGTACTCACGAACCCGGTCATACCGGGACCGTCGCTCTACGAACTGAGCTGCGCAGGATCAGACGGGAGCGAGTCAAAAAAGAAACATGGCGTCATTGCCTGCTGCGTCAGACTCCAGATTTTTTTTATATAGTTTGTGTCTAACTCTAGACCATAATCCGACCGAAATCTTTCCACAACTACACGCCCACCAGCACCAGTCAATTTACACTTGTCGGTTTAGCGAGCAGTTAAGGTTACCGTGAGACTACAGCTTAGCCGGGGCTTATTGGCTCGCGCCAGGGCTTGTTTGGTTTCAAAAATACGTTGTCGGTTCAGGCGAGCAGTTAAGGCTGCCGCGAGACTACAGCTGAACCCGGCGCTGATTGGTTCGCGCCAGGGATTGTTTGGCTTGAAAAATACGTTGTCGGTTCAGGCGAGCAGTTAAGGCTGCCGCGAGACTACAGCTGAACCCGGCGCTGATTGGTTCGCGCCAGGCATTGTTTGGCTTCAAAAACACGTTGTCGGTTCAAGCGAGCAGTTAAGTCTGCCGCGAGAGTACAGCTAAGGCGTCACTGATTGGCTCGCGCCAGGGATTGTTTGGCTTCAAAAACACGTTGTCGGTTCAGGTTAAGGCGGCCGCGAAACTATAGCCAAGCCGGCGTTGATTGGCTCGCGGCAGGACCCATTTGGCTTCAAAATCACGTTGTCGGTTCAAGCGAGCAGTTAGGTCTGCCGCGAGACTACAGCTAAGTCGGCGCTGATTGACTCGCGCCAGGGATGTTTGGCTTCAAAAACGCCCAAACCTACCGGTGCTTCCAGATGCTGGCGAACTTCCTCGTCTTCTGCACAATCTGGTCGCGATATTCTTGCTTCATTTCTAGCTGCTCGCGGAGAAGGACGTCAAGCGACGATCCCGCGCCCGCGATCACATGCTCGAAAAGCGGAAGTGACGTAATCGCGTTGTCGCCGAAGACGATGTGCGTTCTAGCGCCACCGGCCGACGAGTCCTGGCAATGTGCTGAAATTGGAAAAGATGTGGTAAAATTGTGTAAAGCGTGATTTAATTACAACAAATCTTAATTAAATAGAATATCAAAGCCCATTCAGAAGTAGGTATCATTTTGAACGTTTTGAATAACTCTTTATTCATCAACATCTTTTATATGTTGAAAATTAATAAAGAGTTGTTCAAAATCATCAAGATGCTACATACCGAAGTTTCGGTGCCATCGTTTCGGCCACCTATTCGGGCAATCTTCTAGAAAAAAATATATATATATTTACTTTTTTCCCGTTAATTAAAATATAATTGCCCTGAATAAGATTGCCCGAATAGCTGGTCGAAACGTTGGCACTTTAAAACAAATTTGCCGGAAGAACAATTTTACAATAGAAATAGAAACAGTGCCTGGCAACAACAGCATATTCACATAATATGTGTGTGTATCTTTCATTGATCAGTCCAAAACTAGTAATTGAATCGAAATTGCGTTTTAAATCAAGTAAAACGCCGCCCAACACTCAATAAAACCAACCCGCTCACCGGTTTGCAAGCGATTGGCTGGGATGGTTGAGAGCAGAGATCCACAGAGGTCCAGCAGGTGACAGAGCTTGCGTGAAAGCTCGTGAGCTTGGGTAAAGCCCTGGGAGAGCAGCTGGATCTCAAGCACGGTTCGTCTGTCCGGGCTCACCGCATGAACAACCCTGTATAGTTGTGTAAGTTTACGGTTTGGGTTTATTTACCTATAAGTGATGATGATACATGATACGTACACTGTGGCGAACCTACTAATGTGCATCCACGTACATCGAAGTGCGCAGATCGCCCTTTTTCCGATTTTTACTTTATAAACGCGTGTTTCTGCTGCGCTAGCCTAGATCACGTCGGGGTCACCAGTAAAGCGGTTGGTGCTTTATTGCGTAGCTGGTACATGGTAAAGTCTAACGGTAGCGCAAGACAAACACGCGTTTATAAAGTAAAAATAGGAAAATAAAGGGCGATCTGCGCTTTAATGATCGTTGATGGACATCAGTAGGTAAGCCACTAACCGTTCACCACTTATTTTACATTACTTTCTTTACTTTATTTTAGTTAGTAAAAAACAAACAAATTAATACAGTGGCTCTATTGACAGTCGCTGTTTCAAATCAATCACTTTCGTGAGGGCGCTATTCTGACTGTCGCCGTTCTAATAGTCGCTATTCGGCCCAAATCCCAGAAAACGATGCGTCACCTGAAGTAGCTTGTGCACTCGATGGGCATCCCGACCGCCACCGTCGGCACTGCACGGTTCAGCGATCCTGGGTCAAGGGTCACGCGGCTCTCGGGGTCAAGGGTCACGAAGCAGGCGGCGCTCGGCGAAAGACTGATGTCCTCGCTCATCAATGTGATCGACGACTTGCCAGCCTTGAGAGCGCGCTGTACTTCAGCTGCCAGCTGACCGGCAACCGACAGTAGGGAAGTACGTAGGGAGTTGAAGCGGTGTAAGCAGATCCAACAGCCCGTCTCAGCCGTGCCTTTGAACAGGTCGCCTGCGAGGAACGCAAGTTTGTTAGGAATGTAAAGTCACATTTTCTTTGAACTAAATCCAAGATTTTTACAGCGTTGTGCGTGTTTAAGTGATAACAGAGTGAAGACACTGTTCTTTAAGCAGTTTAAGGTTGTTATTCAGATAGATATAAAAAGCCCAACATCTCTTTAAAAGCTAGATAAAAATTTTCCCGTTTCATTCACTAGAAAAAAATCGAAGAATACAAATAATTTAAATGAAGAATAACTTGTATCTTCACTGAAGATGATACAATCTCGTATAGAAACGTATTAATAAAAATGATGTCGATCTACTCGACATTTTGGGTTTGCATTTCATATTATTATCAATGCATCTTTATTTTTTGCAATATGCAGTCGCTGTACTTCTGTTTTCGGGTTTTTATTTCCAGAATTTAGATTATAAGTTATGAAAAACGCTAACCCTTAAAACTCATTCCGAATAGAAACAGTTGAAACAAGTGAGCATAGTTTACCCAAGACAAAACGAACTTATGCTTACCTAACATGTAGTGATCCATCGATTGCGTGCAAAGTACTGCGTAGAGTCCCCGACCGAGTTGATAGGAGAGCTCCGAGAGGGTCTCGGGAGCCGAAGAGACTCCTCCGGATGTGATGGCCACTCCGGAGTGGGACTGAAGAGCTTGGCAAATGGAGAGGAGGACTCGGTCGCACGAGGGAGACACAACGTACCTGGGGAAAGACTTTTGTTTAAAACGCGCCAGTTAAGGTCTAAGCCAAGGCAAAGGTTTCGCTTATTTGGATTTACTATAGCAACAGTAGAATAACGAAATGTGCGATGGAAGTAAAACGCATTCATGATTGGTTGCTCTGAATTGTGATCGTTTAAGAAGTACGTCGTAAAAATTTTTATTCGATGACGTCACATTTCTTGAATTTTGCCCCACATTAGATTGGTATTTATTTGTTTATCTGACGTTTCCTATTCTGGATGCCTTCGTCAGGGAATGTAACAACACCACGCCAAACACCACGCAAAGTAAAACGACACAAAAAAGAGATAAAATCGGGCTAAACAACGTTCAAAATAAAACGAGTTGTGCGTCGTCGCTCTTTTTTTTATCGCTTTTTATATAAAGTATTTATATATAGGTACCTATATAGTTAGCTGAAACGTTGGACAAACAAATAAATACCTTTCAACAGCATATTTATTTAGCCAAGATATATATCATCCATAACAGATTTGATACAGCTGACATTGTATAATTAAAAGAACTGTGAATCAAATTAAGAAGATAACAATAAATATACTGTTGCTACCAGGCATAGTATACAAAAAATAAGTTCTTCTGGTATATATTTGTTTATTCAACGTTCCGGCTTATTATTCAAAAAGCCTTCATCAGGGAATGACAGTGTAAATATATATTAGAAGAGCTTATTTTTAGTTTACGAGGAGAAAGTTTTTTTACGGACCTTTGACACGACCCCTGGTACTCATATCCATAGTCGAAGCTCCACGTCATGGCTTGAACTTTGACCCCCATGTCGTCAGGCGAGTAGCTGTGCTTGAGGTGAGCTTCCCAGTCAAATAGCTGCGGGAGACACAGAGTTTCGAATGAAATCTTTAATATTGGGTATTTATTTCATTTTAAACAGTCACCTTCCAGAAAGCCATATAGCTTTCCTCTGATTAAACTTTTACCTAATCTGTACTGCTTTCAAATGTTTTTCACTCTTTATTATTTTACTATAACTTTGCTTTGCAACAGCTTAAGAACTGCACCGCTTCAAACAACAATCAGTCACCAAGGTCTAAAACTTTGAATATAAATATGCATTTCGCCCTATTTTCGCCATATGATTGACATCATCAGTTTATCTGTACAAAACAAAAATATATATATTATATATTCCATAAAATATATTCCTTAAAAAAATGTCGGAGCCTAGTTTTACTCGGGTTTTTAAACTCTAGGTTTTATTGTTATTTTGTTATTTAAATTTAAAATACAATCAAAGGGCAGCGATTGTGAGGCTCATTGGCTTCTCCCGCAATCCCATAACAGGTTTTATCGATTTTCAGTAAAAAAACTGTATTGTAATACAACGTAAATGCGACTTTTGGCATGAATGTAAAGACGTCAAATATGCGAATCTATACATCGACACATTTGAAATGGTCTTGCGAGGAACGACTTCATTATTTTTAAGCTCGTATCGAATCGTCTTAATCAATGTCGATCTACTCGACCTTTTTGGATTTGCAATTAATTATCAAGCTACAATGATATAATTATGTTTAAAATTAATAAATGACGAAACTCACCAAAATATAACAGATTCCATTGAAAAAAATAGGGTAGGTAACCCAGTTACGAGCATTAAGAATTTCAATTGTGACTACTCTAACTTATGGGCTGGACCTTTTCAGCGGCGTCCTGTGAGCCCTCGGCCACAATAGCGTCCCGGAGGCGATGACAGAGGTCGCGCTGCTGGGTGAGGAGCCCGATGAGTCCGCTGATCTTCCGGATCTGACACGGGAAGAGGAGCAACTTGCCGTCGTTCCTCGCCGAGCTGGCGTTCCGTGTGTCCTGAAACGAGTAAGGGAGTTAAATTTAACTAAATATATGCTTATGCGCATAATGTAACTAGGACCAGACCTTTTTTATCAGTAGTGTTTCAATGATTTACAGGTCTTTTAAAGACGAATACCAATGTTTTCCCCTTTCAAAAACTACCTAACGTACCCCGAAGTTTACCATTGGAAACCCTTGGTTTATTTTCTATTTTTGGAACCAGAATTCATACCTGACTTCTTATTGCTCTTATTATAAGCGCGGTATTTGGGTTTCAGTTTATGAAGATTAAACCATTAAGCGCTTGTTTTTTGCTAACTTTTATTAAATCTTGCTTTTCGCAAAATTTCATCAATTTTTAACCACGCACCATTAATAGTAAGCTGGAAGTCATTTGAAAAAACAAATCCTCGCAAAAATATTTTAGGTTATAAATGAAGGTTGAACACACTGTAAAAACTGAGTGCTCAGCGAGTGACACACAACCCGATGTGCCAAGTGCGTACAAACACTTGTATTTAAACCCAACGCAAAAATAAAAGTTCACACAAAAAAACAGAGACCTGGTCTTTTGCCTCTCTCAACTCCATTTCGATGAGGTCGCCTTTGGTGGCTCGGCTCCCGGATCGCACTTGCTCCGTGAAGAGGAGACTCTGCATCGTATTGATAGGTCCTCCCTGACCCGAATCCCCCGAAGGTCCCATGGCGTCCTCGTTGTACGCGTCGTCCACATCCATGTCCATGTCGTCGTCAAGACTTGACCTGAAATGGAGAAAGAGCGTTGGTTCGAAACGATTTTCTTCGCGAATGGTTTGGCATAGAGGTTTTACGACGTTTTTAATCTAATTTCTGGCGGGATAAAATTAAAATGCTGTTTTACTTGAGTTGGTGAAAGCATTTTATTGGGGTGCCAATGGAGTGGACACCCCACGATACCAAGTTCTTGATCACTCCACTCGACAATTGTCCTGCTTTGTTGACGTTAATAAAGATTGAAATGCTTTATTGAATTGACGTCACAATGACGGTCTGCTTTGCGAAAGATTCAAGGGGGCGAGTGGCCCTTTGCTAGTAATACGCTTGACTTAAAGCTGCGAATGGCCTTGCCTTTTTTCTATGTGTGCATATTAGTTTTCAAGTTTTTCCCTATTTGTGCTTAAAATAAATTTTCATGAGACACTTAAACGTAATAAAATCTCGTTTAGAGCGTTGTTTCGACAACTTTTCGGGTTTTGATAGGCATTTTAGTTAATGTTTGGTTCAAATTACAGCCAGTTAAAACAGTTTGTTTTCACCTAGAATCATTTTTATTAAAGAAGGAACCTCAAGTTATGTTTTGATTACGAATTTTGTTCTGTAAAAATATTTAATTTTGGACAAGGATAATACAATATACCTTTTAAACCAAATTAGATAGGTTGTAACCTTTAAAACATATACGTTGATACATTTACAACCTATGCGCTGTAACATTTGAAACCTAAGTTGGAACATTTAAAAAGAAACACCAAATGAGGCGTAGTAAAACACTAAAGTGGGAGTGTACTAATAAAACGTAAGCCGTAATCGTTGGTCAAAAACAGCTTCAGAGGGGCTGGAATACAGTCGTTATCACATGTGTGTGCATGTTTATTGAGCAAATAAGGTGCTTAGAGCATTTAAAACTCCGATTTCTAGAAACCATACAAGAAACCAAACGACGCAATATGCTCCCACATTTTCCTCTTTACCTGGTGGAGGGAGCTCCGATCGAGTCCGACTCATTGTCCTCATTGTTCTTCCCATCCGGATGATCCTTGTCCCTCCCACGGCTCCCGACCGTCTTCCTCGTTCCCTTGGTGTGAACCATCCGTTCATCCTCGATTCCCTAAATGGAATTATACTTTACGTTGACGAACAGAAACAATAAACTGGATAGTCGTACGTTTATATTGTTTTACCTCGTGTCGCTGTTTTCATCCTATTGCATTTTATAGAGTAGGAATCTTAGTTTTGTCAATTGACGGTTCACAAATATTCTGTCAGTTAATCAAAATAGCTGTACTTCTTCAATACATTTAACCGAATCTCTAGTAAGGAAACCACTATTCCATACCATCTTTGGATCATAATGGTCGGAGGTTGTAGTAAGACGTAATAAGAATATCAAAGCCCATACAGTTGCATTTTGAACGCTTTTTGAATAACTCTTTATTCATTTTCAACACGGAAAAAATACTTTCTTGCTTTTTGATATAGTCAGACTAGTAATGGTATTTTCACGATAAAGTTGTCTTCATTTTGAGAACAAATAAATTCCTTTTAAATTGAAAAGCGCAATTAAAAGGCGTGGCCTAGGGTGATTTATCTGTTCATTCTCCAAGAACATTCTCTTAAGATCATCAGATGTTGAAAATGAATAAAGAGTTATTCGAAACGTTCAAAATGCAACCTACTTCTGTATGGGCGTTGAACTAATGCCTCCCTTAAAATGGAAAACAAATTAACAGGTAAAGTGTAAAGCAGGGGTTCTCAAACTTTTTTTACCGCGGGCCCCCATTTTTAGGCAAGAAAATTTCAAAAAAGGCCGGCATAACTTGACCTCATAATACTTCACAAATCTGCTGATTTCGGCCCAAAAATGTGAAAAAAATGAGTCTAAATACATTCTGTACAAATCCTTTATTTTTAATTGAATTGTTTCTTTAAAAAAATGATTACTTTTTAAATATACACTGATATTCCAACAGGCCTTTATGGACCCTCCAAAAATAGTTCAAACAGCCCCAAGTGGTCAATGAACTCCAGTTTAAGAACCCCCAGTGTCAAGGAATAACGAATAGCTATAAACAAACAGAATCATGAGTCGTCCAAACAATAACTTACTTCTAACATGATGACGGCCTATCTAAGAGAAATAAGTCGATTTTATTGAAAATAAACGACAATAGAAGTTCAATTACGCTTTTACATTTTGAATTCAATATTAATCAACTATTTACCCACATTTTCACCCTTTATGAAAATTATAAAACATTAATAATAATTCCCATAACTTACTTTTAACATGATGACAGCGGCGTGCAAACTGTCGCTGACGTCATCAGCAACTTTGACCAGCGCTTGGGGATCTCCCGACTGGACCGAGCTCAGAGCATCACGCATTCGATCCGTCAGCTGGCAAAGTGATGCATGAAATTGTGGAATATGTACTTGGATAGGGTTTTCATGTAACAATGTACCAGTTAACAACACCAAATCCACGTTTACACTTCGACAAGGGGGACCTTTAATATAGAATCTAGTAGCGTGAAATGTCAAGAGAGTACTGGTTTAGTTATTTGATTTGATCAAGAGAGTACTGGTTCAGTTATTTTTATTTACTAAATTTTATATTTACCAGATACAGGTCACTTTCAAGCAAGGTACTTATAAATGCACTCCGTTAAAATTTATTTCTGATATTTTCTTGTTTATAAATTAATCGCAAATTATAATACGTATTTTTAAAGCTTTTTACATGGCGGAAGGCTGTGCACTCGGGCCAGGCATAGCTGTTAAAGTCAGAAGTCAAGTTTACAAAATAACTTGAGTAGACAGTCGAAAAAAAAAAACGCAACAACGGAATTCGAGTTTTTCAAGTGGCCCTGTGGGCCGGTCCTAAATGCCGCGAGTACCTTTACGGCGGTGGCGAGCAGAACCACTTGTGTAGTGTTGTCCAAAGTCCATGACACCTCATCCTTCTCGATCGAACCACCGAGAGTTGCATTGAGTTGGGCCGATATATCTGTGCGCTGCGAAAAGGAATTCACTGTTAATCGTGATTAGACATGTCATCACAGACTAACTGGATCTGTGGATCAATGAGGCAAGCAAAGCAGACTAGACAAACAACTAATCTGCATTGAGGTTCGAACTCATGACCTCCGGCCAAACCGGGACCATCGCTCTGCCACAGAGCTACACAGGCTTAGAAGGGAGCAAATCGAGAAACAACCTTACGCCAATGCTTGCTATATTGTGTTAGTACAAGCAAATTCACATTGAAGGGGATCTACAGTACCATATCATATCATCATTCAAAGATAAACACACGTATATGTTCAACAACGGAGATCTAACCCTGCTGCCCCAAGCGTAACGGTTTCAATTCGTTAACACGTCGAACTGGTCTGGAAATTTATTTTTCATGTTTTCATTTGCAGTTCCTGCAGCAATCCAATACTGCTCCAAATTTGTTTAATATTAGAGGGTTAAATATTTTCTGAGTCATGCTTCGGCTTAAAATTTCATGAAAGCAATATGCCCCTTACAAGAAATTGGACTGAGGTGTTAGCGATAAACGGCAGTTTTATCTGGGAAAAAAAAAAATAACACAACTTAAGTAGTTTTCAACACTAAGTAATGACATAAACAGTACCAAGAGACTGTTTTGACTTGCTCTAATCTTGACTTGGACTTAAGTGTTTTTACAAATGACTTCACTGGGACTTGAGTCCTATCAAAGCTACTTGTTTACAAAACTGCCCCTGACCAAGAGACTCAAAATTCCAGTGGGAGACACCGTCTAGCAAATTAATACACGTGCCGTATTTCCATCATTTTTCCTAACCTCAATAGTTTTGATAAAAAAAATACTAAGAGACTCGATATACCTGTGGCGCTCCAAGAGGCTGCTCATCACGGCCTGACTCGCTGTCGGAGGCGGGTGGGGGTCCTGGCGGGGTCATCACCACCTTGGGACCCTGGTCGGAGCCCCCGGAACGCTGGGACACTGCGGAGGAGGGGCGACTGATCCGCACCTTAGAAGCCCCAACGCTCCTCAGGGTCTGCTCAATCTGGGCCGGACGCGGCTCGTTGCCAAGGGCGACGTGGAGGTGCTCCTGCGAAATTTTGTTTTATAACTAAGTGAAACTTCGAAATAAGAACGAAAATAAAGTAATTTGCTTAGAAGGCACACCGACGATAACGTCTGTGAATATCTTAGTACGCTTGTTAAAGCATGGGACTATTTACTGTTTATTTATTTTTATTTAACTCGGGTCATCAAGATGTTATAATTTTTTTTGCAAAATCAAAAAACGCAGGCTTGCTGGACAACCAGATTTATTTTGGCTTTTTTTTAAATTAGATTCGAATTAAAATTAGAGCATTTCGGTTTTTCCAAATTATATTAGAATTACCGAATTCTTGAAATCTAGAATTTGAATTTATTTTAGCTTTTTTTAACATTAGATTAGAATTAAAGGAAGAGCATTTTTGAAAACTTTAAATTTTTCGTAGCTTTCCGTTCCGTATTGAAATTGACTAGAAATTTTCTGTAGCATGACTACTATATTAAGACTAAAATGTGGCAATCGAAAACCCCGACTTGCAGATTTTTAGTTTACTATAATTAAACCAGAAGCAATTCTTTTCAATTACTTTCCCTCGAAATAAATCAAAAAAGTACAACCCAATGTTAAAATATTTTGCATGAAGAATAGATTATTATCAGAGCTCCGCGGACATTGATTAGACACTTTCTGTACCTTTCTGTACTGTATTGACTTAGACTAGAAATTTTCTATAGTGTTTTGTACTGTATTGACTAGACATTTTCTGTAGCTTTCTATATACCGTATTGACATTGACTAGAAATCTTCTGTAACTTTCTGTACTGTATTGACATTGACTAGAAATTTTCTGTAGCTTTATGTCCTTAACATTTGACTAGAAATTTTCCGAAGCTTTCTGTACTGTATTTACATTGATTAGAATCTTTCTGTAGCTTTCTGTACTGACATTGACATTGACTAGAAATTTTCTGTAGCTTTCTGTCCTTGACATTGACTAGACATTTTCTGTAGCTTGCTATACTGTAATGACATTGACTAGAAACATTTTTGTAGCTTTATGTACCTTATTGACATTGACTAGTAATTTTCTGTAGCTTTCTGTACTGTAGTGACATTGACTAGAAATTTTCTGCAGCTTTCTGTACGGTATTGACATTGACTAGAAATGTTCTGTATCTTTCTGTACTGTGTATTGACATTTACTAGAATTTTTCTGTAGCTTTCTACTGTATTGACATTAACTTGAATTTTTCTGTAGTTTTCTTTACGGTATTGACATTGACTAGAAATTTTCTGTAGCTTTCTGTACTGTATTGACATCGACTAGAAATTTTCTGTAGCTTTCTGTACTGTATTGACATTGGCTAGAAATTTACTGTAGCTTTCTGTACTGCATTGACAATGTATAAAAATTTTCTGCAGCTTTTTGTTTTATATTGACATTGACTAGAAATTAATGTAGCTTTCTGTACTGTATTGACATTGACTAGAAATTTTCTATAGCAAGACGACTATATTAAGACTTAAATGTGGCCATGGACAACCTCCACTTGTAGATGTTTTATTTACTATAATTAAACCAGAAACAATTCTTTTCAAGTACTTTTCCCTCGAAATAAATCAAAAAAGTACTCAATGGTAAAATATTTCGCATGAGGGATAAGATATCAGTGCTTCGCCGACATTGACTAAAAATTCTTGAGCTCTCTGTACTATATTAAGACCTAAATGTGGCCACAAAAAACACCGACCTGCAAAGTGGCCTGTATGGCCATCAGCAGCTGGGGCAGCCACAGTGACATCGGGCCTTCGTACATTAGCGGCCGGTAAAAGGTCATGACCTCGCCAGCAGTGCTTGAAACCCCGGTGACCTTGTACCTCTTGCGCCCACCAGCGGTCATCCGGCCAGGAGCAAGCTTGTTGGCTGGAGGTTGCTCTGTGAAGATGAGACGACCCAGGTGGGGCAGGACCTTGCAAAGATACCTTGACGGAAAAGGTAATACAGAATTAGTTGCATAACTGGATCTGATAACTGAGTTTAAAAGCGGACAAATTTTATTACTTTAAATGCTGCGCTGATAAAGTATTTCTTATCGACTTACATTTTGCGACTGAAGTACACGTACATTCGGCTAAAACATGCCCTATATCAAACAAACTTTATTATCACCAAAATCGATAATTTGATTGCTTTTAACATGTTTTTTTAGAGTTGAAAATATAGTATTCACTATTTACTTATACAACGTTCAAGTAAAAAGCGCATAAAAACTTCTAGAATACGTTGTCTTATGCAAATGGTGTTCAATATGTTTTTTATTTGGTTTAAATTTGCATTTTATTCTCATTAGAATGTTAATGGTAAATATCCTTGTACTAATATTGGTACGTTTCAGTATGCTTTTTAGATTGTAAAAATCAACTGCAAGACCCAACCAAAATTAACAACTCAAATACTTGGTTTAGACTGAAAGACTAAAATTACGTTGGACAAAGTAGCTTTTTTGACAAATTTTAACTAGATTAGAACTAGAATTAGAGCACACAAGCAATTTACACTTAAGATTAGAATTAGAATTATGATGTTAAGACTGTTTAGAAAAATAGATATAAAACATTAAAATTCTATTTGAATATGAAACTGAAGATGCCTATAGGCGAAATATATTTTTCTGTAAAATTTTAAGAAATTATTTTACGTTTTGCACTTGTTTTTATAAACAGTCTTTAGATCATCTGACACGAAAAGAAAAATCTTTCATTTACATGTTGTTGTCTGCGGGAGACGTTTTACTTGCTAAAGTGTTTCAGAATTGTAACTAGTCGCATTTTGCCTGAAGCACCATTCGAAAAGTACAGCATCTAAGTGCATCACTCACTTGTTGACTGCGTTCAGGTCGTATCCGTAACACACGATGTTCATTACGTCCTCTGGCGAAAGAAAGTAGAAGCGCGGAAACTTCTGACGTCGACGTTCCAGGTTGCCAAGCAACGCGTGACGACACTGCTCCATCTTGACGTCCATTTTCTCCAGCATGGGCAAAAGTCCTGGAACGACATCATTGACGATAAATTGGGTCGAATCAAGCTTATGAACCATGTCAAGTTGTTTTTGATGGTTCTGGTCAATGTTGCACAATCGTGTTTTCTAATATATTTACCTATTTCAACTTGTTTGTTTTTTTCTTTTTAAAGGTATTTTTTATTTTATGATTTTATCCTTCGTTTGTTGTGTAATGTGTGATTCCCCGAGCGAATAAATCACATTGTCATGATAGATGGGTAAATTGGTGTGAGAGAAATACATTTAATGTGAGGAGAATCTTGTGTTTTGCGAATAAGATAGTTTTGCATGAAAGCCTTTAGTTTTGTTTTTGTTGGACTGTTTCATTATTAGTATAACAAAACTTAAAACGGCACGCAACATGTGATAATTCTCTGCGTCTCTGCAAAAAATCCAACGATAGGAAACGTATAGTGATGTAGCTGTTGCGGCAGTCGCTGTTTTAAATAAATCGCTATTGTGAGGTTGCACTATCACCGTTCTAAGAGTCGCTATTAGGAGGCATGTGCCGGTAACTATTTTTAAGTCTCTATTTTGGAGCCCATTTATAGTAAATCAGGACGAAAGAGTGTGATATTAATCTCTACCCAAGTAAAAGCTATGACTCTTTGCGGTTACGTGAGTAAACAATGCGTCTCTTGGTCCGTTACTGATTTGTCACCCCTGGTCTAGTCTTACCTTTCCTGGAGCATCCCTGGAGGACGTTAGTGTTCTTCTCGGTTGCTCGCATCAACAGCCGAAAGTCCTTGCTCATCACCGCGAACATGTTTGCCTCGTGAGCAAGAGCGGTCCTAACGTCCGCTCCTGGAAGAAAAAACATGAAAAACATCAAAATAAAATGTTTTAGTTAGATATATTATAATTTGTAATTCTAATTGATGTTACTAATTACATTTTTAATGTAATTGTAATGGATGTAATTAATTACAGTTTTCAATGTAATTGTAATGTAATTGAAGCATTTAAGGGGGTGATTGTAATTGCAATTGAACTGAATTAATTTAATTGACTCACTTCTGGTTGGAATACAGTCAAGTGTGGAGTTACAACGTTGAAAATAACGTGAACAACATTTTGTAAAATTTGGTGTTTGCTTATCAACTAACACAATCCGACTTGAAATTACTTTGTTCCAGAAAAATGGTGGTAAATTATACTTTGTCAAATGGTGCTTGGAAACTCTTCCGGGTATCACATTCATTATTGCCTCGAAATAAGGTTTTCGGGTAATAAACTACACTGTATGGCAGTGGTTCTTCACTGGAGTGCCGGGACACTCTAGGGTGCCAGATTAAACGCTCAAAGGTGCCAAGAGATATTTCAAATTCTTTAGGATTTCAATTTATGCTATATTGGTGAGCTTGGTGGTACAATTCTTTTGTGCACGATAAAAGTGCCAAAAAAAGTTTTTTTTAACCTTGCACAGTTAATGTGCTGTTTCAATCTCGTTTATTGCAACGTTACAGTTGACTACTTAGAAAAATACGAACAAGTGTGCCGCGAACTATTTATAATTTCTGTAGAGTGACGCAAGCTCAAAAAGGTTACGAAACACTGTTGTATGGCAAACTAGATACAAACTCGTCTAACCGAGTAACGATTTTTTTTCTTAGGTATAAAACGCCAATTAGCAAACTTGTCCTAAACCTTCAAACCAACAAACTCTTCGGATTATTAAAGAGCGGCAAACTCACCCGAGTAACAAAACTTTTCCAAGTTACAAAATCACCCTAACAACAAACTTATCCTACCAAACGTTGTCCCACTTCAAACCAGCAGACTTACAAACTTTTGGGATTATATCAAAGAGTAGCAAACTCACCCGAGTATATTTCGTCGAGTTGCACCCACTTGCGCTGCACGTTGACCCACGACTCGAGTACGGCCTCAATCAGGTGAAGCTTCTTCTGCCACTTCGTGACCTCGTCAAGGAAAGAGCCGATCGCGCTGTTGCTCTGCATCCGAGTCAACTCCATCTATCACCGAACGAATGACTTGACTTAAGTGCACTTAAGATACTGTTTTTCAATGACTTGACGCGGCTTAAGTCATTTGAACAAAATTACTTGAATTGACTTAAATATTTCGGTGTAATGACTTGACTTGACTCAAGACTTTTGGACAAAAGACTTGGGTTGAAATGAAGTGTTTCATAAGGCGGTGTTCGTTATACAATTTGTGTAATTATCTTAAGTTTTGCACATAAATATTTTGCTTGCTATAGGTTTCATTTTGTGTTAGTTTTTAAGTGAGTTACTGCTCATATAATCGGAAGAGTTTAACAATTTTAAAAGTTTAACGCTTAATTTTTATAAAAAGAACTTGACTTGAAATTGACTCGCTCTATTTATGACTTGACTTGGACTTAAGTTATTTATTTAAAATGACTTGACTTGGAACTTAGGTAATTTTTAAAATGATTTGACTTGGACTCAAGTTATTTCAAAATGACTTGACTGGGCCTTATTTTAAAATGACTTGTTTACAACACTGCATGTCTCAAACCTGGTGGTGTTCCAAGTCTGAAAGAATCTTCTCGACGTTTTTGAGGAGGCAGATCGGACTCGGGTCATCCACGAGGTTGAGAAGACTAATCGGAAGAGAGAGCACCGAAGTCCTGCCTCCTCCGCGACCCCTGGAGATCGATCCTGCTCCGGTCTTGTCGGAGGAGCGACTGTGAGGTCCGCTCTTCATGCTCTTGGTCCTCGTTCCTCCGGTTCTAAATCGAGAAAAGTAAAATCGATATTTTACGAAGAACAAGAGATGTGTGGTTATTAGTTCGAACCTTAATACTTGCTGTTTTAAAGCCAAATGTTGATTTGCAAAGGAATTGAAAAAACACAGTAAAAAGTAACTGGACAAGACGCAGAACAAAACAAAATTTAATTAGTCCCAATTTTTAGGTCGGTGTTAAGCTGGAGTAAAATCAGCCTCCCTTAATTATTTAAGGCTGCTGCACCAAAGTATGCTCAATTTAAATAAACAAAAACATTAAAAAGTAACTGGGCAAGATGCACAACGAAAAACCCTTAATTTACGGTAATAATCGAGAAAAATACTGAATTTTGTCAGGTTGCCAAACATCGTCAATCAGATCGAATTGCCGGAATAACAAAAAGTAAAACCTAATAAAATTAGGACTTCAGTTACATAATTATGATGGCATGTCTAATGTGCTTTCAAAGGTTTGGTATGTTTTTGCCAAACTGCTGCCAAATGCAGATACTTCGAAAAAAAAACAGATGAATCAGGTTGCGCTATGTAAAAACAAATTGTATTGAATTCTTGACAAGCTTCCGCACAACCGTGCTTCATCAGGTCAAAGATTCTGATTGACCTGATGAAGCACAGTTGTGCCAAAGCTTGTTGAGAATTTTAGACAATTTGTCTTTATATAGTGCCACCTGATTCATCTATTTAGAATTAGACAAATACGGCTATTTACAAAGATTCCGAAACAAAACTCTTAAACACTACAACAACCAAAAGAGGGCTCCTCATAAAAAGGATAACCGAAAAATCTGCACTTACTTGCTGCCCCCGGCCTCGTGGGTCTGCATAAGCGCGTGGGGCATCATTTCACTCCCTGTTGCCTCACTACCCTCCAGCACAGGCCCTGCATTCTTGGACTGGCTGCGCGTGTGGTTGCGCAACTCGAACACCTTGCTCAGCCAAACCTCCTCGCAAGTCTTCAGAGAGCTCTCGATCGTCAGGTCTAAGGAAAAGGTGCGAACGGTGTTTTAATTCGATTTTCAGTATTGAAGATTTCAATAGTTTCATTTGTATAGTACACCGAAAGTCATCGCAGACCAGTGTTGTAAAAAAGTGATTTTGAAATGACTCGTAAAATAACTTAAGTCCAAGTCAAGTTTTTGGAATAAATTATAAGTCAAATCCAGTTCGAGTCATCGGATTCTCAAATCAAGTCCAAGTCAAGTCATAATTAGAACAAGTCAATTTTATGTCAAGTCCTTGTCACAATAGATAAAAGTTTAAACTATTAAAACTGGTAAACTCGTCCGATTATGGACAATAGCCCATAAAAATAACAAAACAAAAAATAGGATAAAAGTGGAAAAATTAAGAAAAATTCAATTTTATAAATAATTGTTTAATGTCAAGTCATTTTGGCCAAAAGACTTAAGTCAAGTCATTTGGAAACAGTGACTTAGGTGTACTTAGTCAAGTCATTACAACACTGTTTTTCGTATTGGAGATTTTAATAGACCGAAAGCCATCACAGACTTACCGAATCTGTCGATCAATGATGCAAACAGGACAAGCTAGAAAAAACAACTTGCTTGCAGTGAGGTTCGAACTCACGACCTCCAGCCATACCGGGACCATCGCATTACCAACTGATCTGTACAGGCTCAGAGAGAAGCGAGTCGAGAAACAATCATAGGTCAATGCTTGCTACTTTATGTTAGTACAAGCGACTTCACATTGAAGAGGATCTACAGTACCATATCATTCAGTGAAAGATACACACATATGTGAGTTTACAATTGTAATCTAGCCCTTCTGAATCTGCTGTTTGACCAACGATTTCGGCTTTCATTAGTGTAAACTGACTCGATAACAATCATGTGGTTTCTTTCGCTTTAACCCGCCAATTATTCTAAAAGTATGAGACCAGATACGCATTGCCTTTGTTTGGCCGGTAATAAAATAAAGGGAATGTAAATTGTTCTGTTGCACATACAAATATGAATATTAAGCTATGTAAATGCTCGATCCGTGTTCTAGTCTTTGGTTTAAGTATCTTGGCCTAATGGTAACGAATATAGAGATAAAAATTATTGGTTCCCCGAGCTCACCTTTGACAGCCCTCTGAACGATTGCCTTCACCTCGTCTCCGTGTTTCTGTAATCCGAGCTCCAGTAAATCACCCAAGATCATCTTGCGCAAGCTGTCCGTGTCCGTCTGGAGTAAACCGCCTGCAATTTGACAAATCATCAACATGAAATTAAGGTTTTACTGAGGAATGGCGGTAGGGAATTCTGATATTATTAGATCGGAGCAGGTACTAGATGCCAAGTGGTAGAACCGGTACTCGTCCAATATTACGGGGCCAATGCGATACACAATTAATATAGGAATTTCAAGCATGATTTACGATTTATCACGCAGCGATTTCTACTTAAAAATTTAATAAAAAATATTAAGTTAACAAATAGAGATAACTGAACTACAGTACAAAAAAACAATCTCGAATTCATTTAAACAGCATACATAAGTCAAGTCAGGTCATGTCATTAACTTAACTTCAGGCATTACCAGACTGCTTCGAGTGTACTTAAGTTAAGTCATCATTAACTTAACTTAAGTCTGCCATTTAACTTAATTCAAGACTTTTTTTTGTACTTTAATCAAGTAAACATTTAACTTAGTTGTTTTCTTTCAGTACAGAAACTGATGCTGCCTATTTATAGGGCGATATATATATTTAATTAAAATAAAACGATAAATATAAAATAAACGTGCGAAACATAAAATCATTTCTTACAATTATTGTAAGAAAGGATTTTATGTTTCGTACGTTTTTTATTAATAAACAGTCTTAACATCTTGGTTTACAATTCGCTGTAGTCACCTGTTATTCTGACAAGTTGCTTCCAATGGCGTGTCCTCATAGCTGGGTGGTTGAGATCCTCAACGAGCGGCAGACATTGTTCGATCACAACGATCGAGCCGATCATTCCCATGTAAACGTCCCACTCTGTAGTCTGGAGATACAGCCGTATGGTACAAAGTTATGAATATGTTGTGACTTGATTTAAGTGACATAGAACATTGGTGAGCTGCTACATACGGTACACGTTTTTGCTTGATTATAAAGAAAGAAAACGTTAAATGAAAAAAAACGTCAACCCAAGTGATTTGAGTCAAGTCAAGCCATTTTACCAAAACGACTTAAGTCAAGTCAAGTAATTTTATAAAAACGACTTAAGTCAAGTCGGGTCATTTAACCAAACCGACTTGAGTAAAGTCAAGTTATTTGAAAACAGTGACTTAAATCAAGTCATTTGTAAGAAAGACTCTAGTCAAGTCATTTGCCAAAACATCTTAAGTCAAGTTAAGTAATTTGAAAAGAGTGACCCAAGGGCACTTAAATAAAGTCATTGAATTAAGTCATTACAACACTGCATATGTGTGCAACACGAACCTCAGGAGGCAGCGACTGGATAAGGTCTTTCTGCTTCTGGATTGCCTGGTGGAGATGCTTGGTGTCGATCTTCTGCCAGTGCTTGCGCTTCCAGTCTCGCTGTTCCTCCTCCAACATCCGGACGTGATCCCAGACCAGCTTGAGGTTGCGTAGGTCGCGCTGGTACTGGGGAAGCACCGAGAAGTTGACCACGGCCGTTTCCAGCAGCTCCTGGAGGTGGAGAAAAACGAGACTGTAAATAATTTGACCGGCGAACCATGTGTAATGCGCTGTAAACAAATTTTTATATTAAAGGATGGATTTATTTTCAACTAGAAATATAGGCCAAGAGAGTCTTTTTTTACTTGGAAATTTATAGAGATTTATATGCATGTTTTAATTTCAGGGACGCATTTGTTGTTCAAACTAGAAAAATAAGTCAAAGACATTTTAAATTTTACCAAAACTTTTTCAATAAATCAAAATTTGCTGGTACAAACCAACGTGATCAATGAAAGCGTCAAAATTGTTGGAAGTTGCGTTTTGTTTGCTAAAACATCAAAGAAATATTTCAGACCAAATACTTTCGGCATAAAGTTTGGTGCATGCGGAAAATACTTTATGAACACGGTAAAGCAAATGGGCAATATAAATTGCATTTCTGTATGATTTCTTTAATACAAACCTTTTCCGCCTAAATGTAACAAAGGCATTCGTAATTCGGTATGCAGCTTAAGTTTGCTTTGAGAAATCTAAGGGCTAAACAAACGGTTCAAACACATTAAATTCATGTCTGCTGGAACAATTTTCGTGTCACCAATCATTTATATTATGGGTGTTCGATAATATCGGATGGGATGGGAGCCGATGCCGATGCCCGATGCCAGGTGATAGTAGCGGAATTCGTCCGATACTAGGTTGGTATTGGTGACGATCCAATACAAAAATGTTAAGTTTCAGCTAAGATTCGCGCTCAACGCAGCTATAGGTTAACAACTGGAGGTGACTGAACTTTTTTTAAGTACATTCTAGCCTAATAACCTGGAAAAAAACTTGAAAGATTTCGATGTAATCAATTACACTCGGTTTGCCATAGTAATGACGTCATTTTGTATCGGATCGCTTTTGTCCAAAATATCGGATATCGGTATCGGAATAAATTTCAAGTATCGGACACTCCTAGTTAACATTTCACCGAGAACTGCTAAAAAAGGTGATTTCACTCAAAATTATTACAAAACAAATGAGCTATAAACCTGGAGTTCGATCAGATCCTGCGCCTCGGCCTGTAGCGCCCTCAGGCGACGCGAAAAGCCGTCTATGATTTCTATGGCGGCGTGGAAGGGGCATTCCCGCGAGAAGACCTCGGACGATCGAAGTTCAGAAGCGAGCGCCTCTACGCGGTCACTGAAGCGTAACAGGTCACGTGTGATGCGGTCAGACTCTTCCTGTGGAAAGAATAAAGAACTTTCAACAAACTTGGGTAGACTCTGCACGGATCTGTAATGTAGCTTGGTAATGAATTGCAAAGCCAAAAAGGTCGAGTAGATCGACATCATCTTGATTAGAAGGTTTTGATACAAGCTTGTATCATCTTCAGTTAATGTGTATTATCCTCTTAATGAAGATGATACAAGCTTGTATCCAAACGCCTTCATCAAGATGATGTCGATCTACTTAACCTTTTTGGCTTTGCAATTCATTATTAAACTTTCAATAAATAATTTAGAATATTAATTGTAGTAAGTAATTCAAGAATACAATGATGTTTCGCACAAAAGAAACCGAAAAAGATAAGGTAAATGTGAACGGACCCTAGCTATAAGATCGAGATAAGAACAATATCAACGTTCCAATGAAACACAGTTCGGAATAAGGGAAAAATAAGACTAATACCTTAAATTCGTAATAATGTTTCAATCGGAATGAGTCTTAAATCTGTCGGTATTAGACCTAAATAAACAGAATCCGGCCAATACAATATTTTACCTAATCTAAGCAGTGAACACCCATCCCTAAGTACATCACTAAGTGTCTTCGTTTACGCATATAACGCTCTTTTACTGCTTTGTGTTTTATAGTTCGCCTGTATCTCCCTAAATTACAAACAACACTGATACGTCTCATGTAGTGCTCAGGCATCCGACAGGCCGTGCGACAGGCAAGTATAGGTACCCAATAGGCGTAAAAGTATCCCAAACTTTAAGTCAGAAAAAAAGTCTGGAAAAGATTAAAGCTGACCTGTATCCTGGGCCCGAGCCTCTGCTTGGCGAGCGACACTTTGGTCTTCAGGTGGTTCCAGCGGTCGGGAGCCGAGCGAAACATCTGCTGGGTCTCGGCGGGAAGCTTCATCTCGTATTTTTCGAGCAGGTTTACTGTGCGCTGCATCACAGCGAATCTGCACACGGATATTTGTGTTGGTATAAGTTGGGATGATGAAGAGTCGTCGGTTGATAATAGTAAAACTCATTAACCTTAGGAAACTAAGAAATATGCCGTTGCCACCTGGGCTAAACAGACGGTTAAAAATACTGTCCAACTCCCAAAAGTCCAGTGTCCGGCTTAGATTCTACAGCTTTTATTTCACCTATTTACGTAACTAAATTAGGGTTGGTTTTCAGTAATCCCTTCATAAGGGCATCATATAATTGATCCACGCACAAAACACGGTATGCCATTCCGTTTTACAATTTAAAGTCGGCGGCCGTATCAGTTTTAAAATTGGTACTGCTCATGACTCGGGCTCGTGTTGTTTTGCGTGGTCTTACTCGAGTCCCGAGTGCGATAACGACTTAACAAAGTAATATAAAAATTATCGAAATTTATGAAGGATTTGCAATTTGAGGTAACGACCTATGAATTACTAGAACCCAACACAATTTTCCATTAAAGCTGCCGAAAGGACAAAAACGAACACATAACTTAAGAAAAGCGATAAGTGACCTAAAAAAGGGTTAGGGCGACCGAAGAGGGGAGTTTTCAAGGAATAAACTAGGCTGTATTGCCGCAGAAGATAAAACAGCCCTTCTTAACCTGGGGTAAATTTCGAATCACTGAGTACAGCTTAACTGGTACAGTTATTATCTACTACTGGTACAGTTATTATCTACTACCAGACATTGGACAACTCGTTGCCAGAAAGCAATGGCAGCCGTCGCATTGAATTAAACCGATGGAATTCTAGCTGAAGTTTTGCAATAAATGAGCACCACTTTTATTTTTGCTTTTCATCTCCTACTGCTGCTCCAACACCTCGTTAAAAATATTTTTATATGGACGCAAGTTAAAAAAGGGGTGAAAGGGTGAACCCAGTCAGCCAGGGGCTAAATGCATTAAAAACACTGCCTGAAAAGCTTGAATGCTGCCAGACCTGCTGTCCATGTCCTGCTGTTGCGCCGACACCTCGTTAAAGAGGCGCATCATCTTCATGAAGGAGGCCGTGTCCCTCTCCTCCCCGGTGATGCTCTCAATCTCCGGCTCCGTGCGCGCCAGGAAGTCGGCCAGAGTGTCCAGGGAGTCCGTAACCTTCATGGATAGGGTAAAACACCGGAGGTTGAAAACTCGAATGCTAAATTAACGAAGTAAAAGTTCCAAACAGAAGTCCGAATTTACAGTTACCAGAGGAGCTATAGTAAGGATTTCAAATCCTATAAAGAAGTAGGTATCATTTTTAACGTTTTGAAAAACTCTTTAATTTCTTCATTATTTTTGATATTCCTCCTAGGTCTTACTACAACAAAAGGAGCTGTTTGGATTAATATAATGCCGGCAGCAATAGTTTACATTTTAAGAGTGCTTTTAGGTAACACATTGTGTACTTGTTTCAGTTATTCCAGGCTTATATGCAATATTAACATCGTCTTTCATGTCTGGTCTAATGAAAAATTAGAGTTAATATTTTAACAGGGCCAAGGAATCTCAGGGGTTAGTGGGGTTGGCGTTTCAAACCTAGCACTTTTCCTGTTGGAGGGTTGGCGGCGAAAGAAGACTAAATAAGATTGACTCTCCTAAACTAAAAAAGATAAATAAAAAATAACACACTTTTTGCATTGTTAGTAGGATTTAAGCCTAGGTTCGGAAACATTTTGAATATGTGTAAGTTCGCTGAAAAACAGGTAGAAAAGGGTTTATCTCACCTGATCACACAGAAAACGTACAAAGGTCCACATCCACTTGCTGGCGTAAGTGGTCAGCACCTACAAACATTAAAGTGTTGGTTTGTATTGTGATGTTTTTAATTGTATTGTTGCATTATAAAGGCTCTAGCGAAGATCATTTTTTTTAATATTTTCTAATAAATTTGAGGATAAACAACTTTTAGGTTAAATGGCAAAACATGGCGGTCATTCGGGCAAAACTAATTGACTTGGTTTAAGTCTGGACAAATGACTCAGTCTGAAATGAAGTATTTTAATTTCATAAAATTGAGCTGTTTATCAAAATTTTATGACTTGACTTGCTATTGATTCAAAAGGACTTGACTTGGACATAAGGTATTTTACAAATGACTTGACTTGGACTTTAGTCATTTCGAAATGACGTTTACAACACTGTGGTCTTGTCTATACATAAAAACGCGTTCCGTCCAAAAACGACGCCTAAAACGCCGTTTCATAAATTAATCACCTTACCACTAGGGCGATTATTTTTTGACTTTTTTTCTTTTGTCAAAATTTACACGTTAGGTTAAAATTTGTTAAAATTATTTCAAGTCAAAATCAATTAAAAATGCACATAATCGTTTACAAAATTAAACAAAAAATATAGTTACATTTTAACTGAACTGTTGTTTAGTTAACATTTTATCCAAAAAAATTAGTTTTGAGTTATATTCAACGACATTTTAACAGTATTATGTTTTCTACTATGCTGTTCATGTTCGGAAATACACCCCAACAGTTCGAATAAAAAACAGAAGTAAATATCGAAAAAAAATTTTTTAAGTTGTTTTGACAGAACCCAAAACGTCAGCCGCACAAACCTGCTTGATGGGCTGAAAGTCGAAGACGAGCCAGCCGACCGACTGACGATCCGGCAGGCCGGCAATATTGTCTCGGGCCGTCCGGTAGATGGCGATCTCATCGTCGAAATCGGCCAGGCCTGGCACCACAACGAACTCGCCCCCGGGCGCCCTTGGTTCCAGGTCCGGGTCGGACCCACCGCCGCTCCCGAAATCGCCCCGGTCCGCGTGCGGCGTCAGGAACACCCGTTCGGCCTCGTTTATCGCGTCCGGGCTGTGAACCAGGAAACGGGATCTGGGAAATAAGTCGTTGGTTGATAATAAAAAATCGTTAACCTTCGGAAATTAATAAATATGCTGTTGCTACCAGGCATATACTATACACCAGTGGTTCTTAATCTTTTTTCTAGCGCACCCCCTTTGGTAATTGTCCTGTGCCTTGCGCCTCCCTTAGATGTTGGACAATAATCATACTAATTGTAATTCATT
The DNA here is from genome assembly GCF_963924565.1 of Ascidiella aspersa. NCBI lineage: Eukaryota > Metazoa > Chordata > Ascidiacea > Phlebobranchia > Ascidiidae > Ascidiella > Ascidiella aspersa. The sequence continues at coordinate 5,621,359 of NC_139447.1, forward strand.
TTTTTTAATATATATCGTTTTGTTGTTAAAAATATCCTAGCCCCAGTCGGTCGTAAAAAGTAGCAAATATTGTCCCTAAAAAACTATATTAAAACATAAGTATCCCCAAAGTTCGCAATTCGCAAAATTATGAACGTTTTTCTTCAGTTACTAATCTAAAATGTGTAATTTTGATCTAAGCATGAGACAGCATGAAAGCAGAATTAACAACTAATGCAACCTGGAACCAATATAATCAGTATAAAAAGTTAAATATTGGGGTAGAGCTATTTTTTTTGCGGCTACCCAATTTTTTTAAGCAATTTTTATCATGTTTTGAATACGAACGGCAAATCCAGGAGGTCGAATAAATCAAAATAATCTTTAGGAAAACGTTTCGATGCGTATACTTGTATGATAATTTGTTAAAAGACTATGATCTATTCAATACGCTCACTTATACGATGTGGAACGCTATACTCTTGGCGTTGGGGGTAAGCAGCAACTAGCACCTTCAGTTTATACAAAGTTTATAACTTTTTATAATTTTTTTGCTTATTTGTTTTTTTAGAATTTTGTGAACTCATACTACAAGCAATATTAATAAAATTTGTTCAACTATGTACAATGCGAAATGTTTACTTTTCTATTGTTTTGTACATCTTACCAAATGTCTAAGCAGTTTTAATCAGGGACATTCCTACCAAACCTGTAGTGTACGCAGAATTAGTCCAGTAGCCGAATAAACCAAAAATTGTATTACAAAGTAAAAATTGCGGTACAACATCAACAGAAAAAACATGACTTTGACTGACCTTTGACCCGTGGTGGCGCGACTCATATCGCTCCGCTTGCGATGCGACTGCTTTGAGACTCGCAGCGGGTTGGGTGAGGGACGACCGCTCAAGAAGTCGCGGAAGGACTGCTGGACATCTTGCACCCATAGGAACCTGGATAATTAACCAGTGTCAGTGGTGTATGACTAATTTACCATTTTTAAAGACATAACTTTTCGTCAGGTTAAATGAGATCAGCGTGAGTTAGGTAGGTGTTTTTAGGTTTGAATCAACTGGTGGAATTACTCAGCCTCGACTAAAGTGACGCTACGCAGTGGCAGATGCTTTCATAAGCAAAACAAGTGTACTGTGATTTAAACAAAAAAAAATGATGCTTCGCGTCCTAACACCAATAAAGTTTGCGTCCTAATACCAGTGTTGTAACGAGTTAAGTCAATGGCTTGACTTAAGTGCACTTAAGTCACTGTTTTCGAATGACTTGACTTGGATTAAGTCGTTTCGGTAAAATTACTTGACTTGCTTTTAGACAAATGACTTGGCTTGGACTTAATTCATCAAGTCAAATCTCTTGGGTTAAAATTAAGGGTTTTCATTTACGATTTTAACATATAAAATTAAGCTATTAAAGTTTTGCACATAAAACGATTATATTGCTTCATGTTGTATTTTGCTATTTTTTAGTTCAATTATTGCTTATAATCGGACGAGTTTACCTATTTTAATGGTTTATGGTTTTATTATTACATTAGTGGTTTGTCTTGGAGATGACTTGCTCTAATAATGACTTGACTGTGACTTGAGCAACTGATGACTTGGACTGGGACTTGACTAGCTTTTTAAAAAAAGACTTGACTTGGACTTAAGTTATTTCACAAATGACTTAACTTGGACTTAAGTCATTCCAAAAATGACTTGTTTACAACACTGCCTAATACGTACTTATAGTCGTCGAACTTTGAGAGCAGCTTCTTGCACAAGCTCGTGTTTTCCTGAACAACGTTGCGTATCTCCTCCACGATCTCGTAAACATCCTGATCGGTGGTCAGGAAGTCCTTGTACGTCTCGCTAGCATCCTGCCAGAAAAGAAAGTGTTAAAAATAAAGAAGGTCAGAAATCAACCAACAACTAAATCGCGCCATTTTGCCAGTTACCAAGGTGGAATAGTATATGGTGAATATTTTTTAACCATTGACACCGTGGTCCACGTGAAGTAAAATAAAATTTTAGGGGTCCGCCGTGAAAGAAGTTTAAGAATCACTGGACTCACGGTCAGCCTTCTTCACAAACAGCAGTTTAAAATACTTGCTTGCACTGTTCAGCAAGAAAATAAGACGTTTTAGAGTAAATAAAAAAAACATTTATAATTGAAAAAGATAAAAACGCATTTACTTCATTCTTTTGTTGCTATTACTTTTTTGTTAACTCCTAGATTATTTAAAGGTTCCACTTAAAGTTGACTGTTTAAACTTGGCTCAGATACTAACAAAAGTTGAAATACTCCTGGTCTTTACTCACAGTGAGCCTCTTCACGAGAGTGGATCGCTTGAGAAATGAGGAGAGCCAGGAGGAGACCGCGTCCTCCACATTGTCCACCGATGCAGAACGGTCGAGAGGAGGAGAGAAGGCGACGGTTTGCTCGACCAACTCAAGTCGTATCTCGAGGATGCAAGTCTACCAAAGTGTAGGGCGTTATTTGGGGATGTTCTATATTTTGGGCTGACAGCTAACAATTAGACATTTTCTTGACGAATACAACATGCAAACACATATGTGTGTTAACGACTGCGAACTATCCCTTCTGGACTGCTATTTGACCAACGATTACGGCTTAAGCATCATTAGTACATCGAAAGCCATTGCAGACTCATCTAATCTGTCGATCAATCATGCAATCAGAGCAGGCTAGACAAACAACTGGCCTGCAGTGAGGTTCGAACTCCTCTCGCCATGCCGGGACCGTGCCCTACCAACTCAGCTAAACAGGCTCAGAGAGGAGCGAGTCGAGAAACAACCATAACCAATGCTTGCTACATTCTGTTATGAAGTTCCTTGTACTTAAGGTATGTGTAGGCAGCGCAAGACTAAACAGAGATTACGATTTTCCGGGCGGATTTGTTTTTCAACACGCACAAAACCATAAACTTATACTTTTTAAGGTTGGTTCACACTAGACCCGTTTTGCTTCTGGCGTTAGCGTCTGGTGCGAAACGCTAGCGTTGCCAGTTCACACATAACACGTTGCCAGCGCAAAAACCGAAAACGTTTTTCAAAGACGCGTCTAGTGTGAACCAACCTTAACGTCAACTACCACTATGAAGGTGAACCGCTACTAGTGAACATCCGTAAAACTTGAGCCTGGAGTTAATGGTTTAAATACTAAACTTGTTTAAAAAATACTGATAAAGGGAACTAATGTTTATAGTGAATTGAATGAAACAAGGAAGTGGGTCAGGCGTAGAGCTACTTATAAACAAGCACGACCAGATATCGTAAACAAGGCTTATATACGCTGGAATATCGCTGGAATTAGTGAAACGGCAAACGTACAATTATAACGTGTAATTTTAATTATGAACCCTAAAGAGGCAAGCTGGTATATGCTGCCGAAACGTCGGTTTATACTTCGTTTACAACATAAGAGCGATTTCTATATAAGGCTTTGTAAATGCCGCATTTGTCTAATTCTAAATAGAGGAATCAGGTAGTACTGTATAAAGATAAATTGTATTGCATTCTCGACCGATAAGTGCCACCTGATTCCTCTATCTAAGGATTATATATGGTGATATCTAAATACTGGAATGTCAACACTGGAATGTCTACGTTGTAATGTAGCTGGAATAAATAAAACGCCAAACAAACCGAAGTTGGGTCGTCCCGGCCTTCGGCGTCCAGTCCGGCCACAGTCCGGTACATGGCGTCCAGGCTGGTCAGGATACTGCTCTTTAAAGCCATGAGGACCAGGGCGTCCATCTGGACAGTGTACATCTGCCAGGCAGGGGACGCCTCGCTCATTTCAACGGCCTGTTGTAAAAAAACGCGGTTTAGTGACAAATCAATATGTTTAGCAGTGGGTACGGGCAGTGGTATAAGGCAGACTTGGGCAATAAGATTTTTTTAGCTTTTTAAAATTAGATTAGAATTAAAATTAAAGCATATTATTATTTTTATTTTATTAACAAGTATATTGATAGACTAACTCTAAAGTATCAAGCTGTTTTGGGTTCAAACAATTTTATGTAGTTCTTGAACTGTTATGTTAGGTAAACCGATATTTGCCAAAAGTGATTTTAAACTAACCTATACAATACCGGTTGTTAACTTTGGGAATCACAAAGAGCGGACAGATAACAGAAAAATCATATTCGATATTGTTTATTTAAACAGGTAACTGTTGTAGTGTTAAAATATACTATCAGACTTATGTTACAATCAGCAAAAAAAATCATACTTTTTTACATTTAAAATAATAAATCGGCAATTTTATATTTTATATTTAAACAATGAGAGGAACCTCGAAAATACTTCTACAGAAGTAGGTATCATTTTCAACGTTTCGAAAAACTATCTATTTATTTTCAATATCCGACTTTGATATTTTATCACGTCCTATTATAACCTCCGACCATTATGCTCTCAATAAAGTTCTAAGAATGCAAAAAAATTGGCCACTTTAGTCTAACCTAATTTCTAAGCACCTACTTTGAAAGAATCGTAGAGGATTTGATGGATCTCTTGTCCTGAGGGCAGAATCTTGCGGCGGTATTCCTCATCTAGCAGATTCTGCTCATCCAACAGTTGCTTCAGACCTTTGGTGGCTTTTTCCTGGATGTGACTGGTGAAGATGTCCAACGCTCCTGCCGAGCAATGAATTTATTAAAACAGTGAAAAAACAGTGTCGTTTGGAATGAGCAGCTTTCCAATGTTTTGTTTAATAATAGATAGAAATCCCCCCTTCTGGTGTAAACGAAGTTATAAACCGACGTTTCGGCAGCAGATACCAGCTAACCTCATCAAAGCTCCACGGAATTCTTTAAGGTTCCACTATAAATTCGTAAATCAAACCGCGTTTACTGACAGCCTCTATTCTAATTCTACAGTGCTTTGATGGATTTCCGCAAAACGCCGACTGACAAAGGGGGAAGCAAAAACACAGCAACCAGTCACCATTTGATAACACAGCCAATTAGGAACGGAAGAACTAAAAGTGTAAGAAGTAATAGTAAATGTTGGACGCATAATAGGGGCAACAGACATGATAGTTATGTAATATATCAGTTTAACGTGTTGAAAAACTTCAAGCTGCTACAACTGGCTACCGACGTAAAAAAGTAAATAAGTAAATATTCGGACTCCAACCATAAAGACCGAGTTAAGAACAACAACAACGTTGGAATAAAACACATTCGAAATAAGACCAAAATATGATAATTTTAACCCTGGTGCATTTTCTAACCTCGCCACTAACCCCAAACAGAGCCCAAGAATCTGGTGCTAAAACGTTCAAACTAGGGCGTCAAACGTTGACACCAAACGGCCGATGCCAGACCGTCGGCCCCGATCGTCTCATACCCTCTCTACGGTTTTTAGCGTTATTTGTGCCATTTAGGCCGTATTACGATAAATTTAGGACTTATTCCGGAGGTTTATATTTTTTTCAGACGCAACAGGAAAATTTACAAGCTGTTATAACCGACCGCCGACGTAACACAGTAACGCAAATATATTATGTTGGACTGTATATTTGATATTAGAAATTACCTTGACCATTGCAACATAAATGTCGACCTTAATTCCTGATCGGTAACAGCAGAATACTCTAGCAAAGCTAGCAATACAAGTCAGAGACTATTAAAAGATCTTAATTGATTATATAATTCGTCAACAAAGGCATTGTCAGTACATCTGAATTAACAAACGCAACAGTATAAGAATGAGTCAACTTCATTAAAAAGCTAATATATTTCAACACACACCTTGTGACCAAGACATCGACATGTCCTTAGCGCGGTCCCAGTTGTTGTGGACTCGGGTGAGTACGGCATGTACGTCATCACACACCACTGACGAAGATTGCTCCAGAAAGTCGTCGAGGTCAGCCGAGCCCCATGTGACTTTCTCCTTACCGTCCTGTATTATCTTCTCCACCTTCGAAGTCGAATTTAACAGTTGCTTTTAATGCCCAAAACAAAACGTTAGGTATTATTTTGCTAAGTTAAAATAATTTTTTTACCATAGTTAATTTAATTTAATCAACAATAAAACTCAGTTTAAAAATATGTCCAATCCTTAATTTTAGCTTCACTTTGTTTAAGCAATAAACATGCGTAAAGCAGTGTTGTAATAACTTAAGTCAATGACTTGACTGAAGTACACTTAAGTCACTGTACTCAAATGACTTAACTTGACTTAAGTCTTTTGCGCAAAATGGCGTTTAACTTGACGTAAGTCTTTAGGACAAATGACTTTGGTTGAAATGATTTTTCACTAAGCATATTTTATAAAATTGGGTTGTTTATAAGCCTTGCATATAAATCAATTTGCTTGTTATATGATGCGTTTTGGTCTATTTTTTACTTGTTATTGTCATATTTGGACGAACTTACCAATTTTAATACTTTAATGTTTAATTTATTGGACAGGGACTTCGCCAGGACTCGACATGTTATTTATTTAAAAAGACTTGGCTTGAACTTAAGTGATTTTACAAATGACCTTGCTTTGACTTGAGTCATTTCAAAATCACTTGTTAACAACACTGGCGTAAAGACTGGCTCTAGTTCCGAGGATACAAATCTAAATGAAAACCCGTGGAAGCTCCAGCACAGTAGTAATCAAAGGGAGGGATTTTTAAATTTAGGGACGAATTTTCTTCCAGGGAGAAATTAGGATAAATGGATTAAAACAAAGATTAAAACAAACAAAGTTATTTAATCGTTAAAAGGCAATTAAAACCTTATTTAACTGTAATGATTGGTACTGTAAAAAGTCTACTAGGCACATAACAATCTAATTATATTGTTTTTTTCACAGTTACTTTCTTTCACAGTTATAAATACATCCAAGTAATCAGTAATAATAGGTAAAATACTTCGTGTTTTTTTTTGTGGGAAGGAGGAATTGACAAGAGTTTGGGCCTGTAGGGGAGGAAATACAAAAAATAAACTTTGAGAACCACTGTTCTCGCACCTTTTCCATCCTGCCGTCAAACAGCAGCTCCTCGTATTCTTCCATCCTCTGCTTGACGTGATTGTACTTGGACACGACTGTGGCAAGGCGGGTGGCGCGCTTCTGAAGAATCGAGCTGTCCACACTTCGCAGCAAGGCACGAACAGAGGCCGGGACGGGCACCTGGATAACGAACGTATATAATTACAAGTTCTTGAGTACGCAAGATGCCTTCGGAGAGGTTGAAAACTAAAGTCACGCTATTCCCAATTTAATGAAACCTGCACACACATGTGTGCGTTAATCACTGTGATCTAGCCCAGTGCTCTTCAACGTTGTGCACGGTGCACCCTAGGGTGCACCAAAATATGCTTGGGGTGCACCATTACTAAAAGGTATACAAGGGTGCACCACAAACTTTTAATGAATCATTAATATTTGACGTTGAATGCTGTTGTATGACATGCAATAGTACTCGCAAGCAGCCTGCAGCCAAAATCAAACTCTCACCGACAGTGTGTAAAACGTCGGCAGCTCCGCTTGGTGTAATTGACATTATGATATTGATATGCATAATGATTTTTCATATCGCTTCTTACCTCAGTTTACCTTTCAAGTAAACAGGGTGCATGAGTTCGTCACAACAACTTTAAGGGTTCACCAAACCAAAAAAGGTTGAAGAGCACTGATCTAGCCCTTCTGAAGCTGATTTTTGACCAACAATTACGGCTTACGTATCATTAGTACACCGAAAGCCATCGCAGACTCACTGAATTTGTCGATCAATGATGCAAGCAGGTCAGGCTAGAAAAACAAGCATTTGGCGTATGGTTGTTTCTCGACGCGCTCCTCTCTGATCCTGTGTAGCACAGTTGGTAGAGCGACAGTCCCTGTATGACCGGAGGTCGTCAGTTCGAACCTCATTGTTTTACTAGCGCCTGCCATGCTTGCATCATTGATCGACAGATTCAGTGATTCTGCGATGGCTTTCGGTGTATTCCCAATTAACGTACTTTTCATACTGTAGTCAAACTTGTAGAAAGTCTACCGAAGACCCCGTTTGTTTTTTTTTACTGATATTAATCGGTTTGAAAGGCACAGACGATTTAGAAATCAATTTAATCTAAAGGTAATTAGAGTCAACTTTTAACACAAGATACCTTCGGAGAGGCTTACAACATCTGTAAGCAAAATCAAAAAAAAATAAAACGGTTCTCACATCGTGAGGTGAGCGCTGCAGGTAATGGACATCGCGCAGCATTTCCAGCAGCCTTGGGTCCAGGTTGATTTTCAGGCCGGACACGGCGCTCGCCTTTTCGCCTTTTTCCGAGCTGTACTCGGTTCCTCCGTTCGAGGTCGTGTCCCGAGCTGAGTTGTGCGGGTTCCAGAGTCTCGACTCGCTCCTACCTCGAACCGCCTCCAGGCTTTCGGTTGCCAGCACCGGCTGCTTCAGTTTCTCTCTGCGCGGTTCGAAAGCGAGAGAGTGAGGCGAGAGTTGCGAAGGAAAAAGGAAGGCGGCGAGAAAAACAAGAGATCGACGAAAAAAGGGAAACGAGATATTGGCGTGAAAGACGACTATTTCGGACTCATAAGTTTGAGTAAAATCAATCAAAAGAACGGACTAAATTAGGATTGTTACCTAAAAGTCGTAAAAAAGGGCGGACAAGATATTGCATAAGGGGTAAGGTAAGCCGCTTTGGCAGCAACAATCCCAGTTACTCATTGTCGCACAGGTTGGTATGAAGTTGAAGCTATATTGGCCGCAAGAGGGCACAAGCGACCGAGATGTTTACAAAGACGGCGGCCATTATTACTCAACTCAAACAGTATCAGTTTAAAAAGCGAAAACTCTAACGAACGCTCGCCTTAGATCGGAGTCGACGCTCTTAGCCCAGGAAAGCAGCAGCCTGGTCTCGTACTTTTCCAAATCGTTCATCGCCTCCATGAAGGCGTCACGCAGCTGCCACCCGATGTCGCTCTCGAGCGCGTGCGGGCACACCTGGCGCACCTTGGCCATCGGATGGCCCACGCGTTCCTTCATACCGCGCACCTTTGGGGACAGGAAAAATTAGAAGTTGGGCCACGGGGCGATCGAAGTGAAATGTGTATTGGTATATAACTGGTCGAATTCAACCATTGATCTAGATCAGGGATTCCGAACCTGGGAGACATGGACCTATGCTATAAGGGACTATGAATCTTTTTAAGTGGGTCATGCAAAAAATTGAAAAATATTTTTATTTACTTATCATCTCTAATTTGTCTCCACTATAACAAAATAAATAAATTAAAATTTAATAAAACTACTAGTACAGCAATGAGCTATGATCTTGAGTTTAATTTTTTTATTTTACTTTTGAGATTTATTAATATAAATGGCTACCCCACTTAAAAGAAGGAAGTATGACAATAGTTAGCTGTGTTGTTATTTTATCATTCTAACCAGGGATGGGGAGCCGGAGCCGGAGCTGGAGCCCGGAGCTAAGCATTTTCTCTGGAGCCAGAGCCGGAGCCGGAGCCATTGTTATTATTTTTGTGGAGCTGGAGCCAGAGCCGGAGCCATTTTTATTATTTTTGTGGAGCTGGAGCCGGAGCCGAAGCCATTTTTATTATTTTTGTGGAGCTGGAGCCGGAGCCGGAGCCCATTTTATTATTTTTGTGGAGCTGGAGCCATTTTTCAATTTGTGGTGCTAAAGCTAAGAAATTATATTTTGTTCCATCTCCAACGTTAGTTAGCCAAAAGCAATTTTTAAAACTTGCCTTTGAATAAGTGACTGGTGGCACCGGGGCTGAAGCCGGAGTCATTGGGTGTGTGTTTGATGGCTCCGGAGCTGGAGCCGGAGCCGGAGCCAAAGGATTGAGTTTTACGACTCCGGAGCTGGAGCCGGAGCCATTTAATCATTGCTCGATGGCTCCGGAGCTGGAGCCAAAGCTAATGCTATTTTACGGTGGCTCCCCAGCCCTGATTCTAACTACCGGTTACTGTATAAACCATATTTTAATTTATAAACACGTTTGGTAATTTTTCCAAAGGTTTCCAAAAATAGGAGAGCCATTGATTTTTCAAAATTTTCAAAGGGTGCCACCGTGTTAAGAGATTGGGAACCCCTGATTTAGATAGATTTATATTATTTCGGAACAACAGTACATGCATGCAAAATAATTGAAATAAAATAAGCGCCCGCACAGTTCCAGAAGGCGGCAAAAGACTGTCAAGTCATCTAGTCAGCTGTCCCCTGGCTGTGATTCAAATCGCGTGAAGCAATTTTACAAGAAAAAAATGAAACAAAACACGTTACAAAAAACCTAATCGTAAATACATGACAAACAAAAACTCCAAACCAATTACATTATATTAAACAAAATTAGCGGTACATTTCAAGCATGTTTAACATTTTACTGCTAAGGCGGCGACCCAATTGTTGATAATTGGGCTTATAATTCAATGGGGGTCAGTCGCTATGATTTCGGTATAGGCTAAACAAGCTACAGATTTAAGCCTGACGCTCTGCCTAGCAAACTGCACGAGGCATCTTTAAGATCTTGAAAAATTGGTAAATACTATTTTAAATTTGAATAAGGTCCCCATCAAATTAGGAAAAACAGGGCATAAGACTGTTTCGGATGATTTGAGTTAAGTGCACTTAAGTCATTGTTTTCAAATGACTTGAATTGACCTAAGTCTTTTGGACAAATGACTTGACTTGGACTTAAATGACTTGCTCAAATAATGACTTGACTGGGATTTGACTTGGGCAACTGATGACTTAGGCGGGGACTTTATTTCTTATCATTGTTTTCAAAGACTTGACTTGGACTTAAGTCATTCCACAAATGACTTGACATGGAATCATTTGTTAAATGACTTGACTTAGACTTAAGTCATTTCAAATTCACTAGTTTACAACACTGCAATTCTCACACCGACTGAGCAGCAAACATAAGACGAGTAAAGCAAAAACGAGCAAGCCTAAAAAGACGATAAAACTCACCCAGACGAGCTTGCTGACAGTGGGCGGCATGTTGACGTGGTGAGGAACGTCGTGCAGTCCTGCCGAGAACATTTCCTTTACACGCCTGAACTCGTTCGTAAGCGAGACGATCAGCGACTGGTTTTCGCTCTGCAGTTCCTTCTGCAGCAACTCTCGGGCGCTGATACCCTCGAATACTTCGAGCACTCTGCGCGCGAAATCGAGAGACGTGTTAACACATCGGCGGGTGTTTTAGTAATTACAAGGCAGTCGAATAATTGATATCATATTTTCACTACGACCTCTACATCAAATTTTTGCTTCTTCCACGTATATGGATGAGAAACAAAAAAGACGAGAGACTGAAAATGCCGTTGGACAAAGCGGCATTTTTGATAAAATCCGAATTAAAATACAAACAATTCACAAATTAGATTACAATTAGAATTGATCGCATTTTGCCCTAGTTTGTTAAAATAGGAAACTATAGGATTATCTATAGCTTAAGAATTAATTGCAAAGCTAAAAAGGTCGAGTAGATTTATCCAAGGCTGCAGATGATGCAAGCTCGCATCGAAACGTCTTAATCAAGATGATGTCGATCTACTCGACTTTTTTGGCTTTGCAATTCATTATGAGGCAACATTACAGATCCGTGCATAGTGCACCCTAGAATTAGCCAGTTGTCCCAGTCTGACCTGAGGTGTGACATTGCGTTTGGACAGAGTCGAATCGCGCTGCGTAGGACGCCGGCCAGTCGGTGCTCGAGAGTCTTGATCACCGAACGATATCGGAAGAAGGAATTCTCGAAGTGCTGCCGTTCGTCGATGGTCAGTACGTTGCGATTGTGGCTCGTAAAGTCCTTAATGGTGCGTACGAACACCTGGAAATACAATATTTTTTTAAATCATCTGAAAAAACATCCAAGATCTAGATTGTATAATCCTATATCCAAAACCAGACCAAAACATCTAGATCTATACTAAAATAATCTAAAATGGCAACTATGCCGATAAATTACTTATGCCTAGAATTGAACAACTAGATTTATTTTAGCCTATTTTGCTTTTTTTTAAATTAGGTTAGAATCAAAATTAGAGCATTTTTTTTCCAAATTGGAATATAATTAGATAATTTTGTTTCTCAATTTATATTGGAATTAGAATTACCGAATCGTGCAAGTCGTTCCGACCAAACTGTAATAATTTAAATTTTGTTACGATTGGGTGACTAAAAATGCCGTTGGATCCGAATTAGATTAGAACTAGAATTAAAGCAGACAATCGATTCACAAACTATATTAGAATTACAATCAGCCGCATTTTGCTCTAATTCATTGAATTAGAAAATTAGATTTATCAATAGTTGTCCAAGTCTGGTTATGACTCACCTGGTGGATGTCGGCGATGAGCGCGTCAAGCGCACGTGACCCAGCTCCACCAATCCGCGCAGCTTCCTCGAGCGTGAGAAAGTGGCGCGTGGTCTCGACAAGGTCAAGCAGGTCGTTGCAGCGCTCCACGAATCGGCTGAGTCCAGCGAAACAACGTGTGTTGCGAGCAGGCCACGGAGAGTCAGCCCACTGCTCGGCATCGTCTGTATATAGACCAGGGGTGAGCAATTAAATATTTTGATTTCTAACCCCTAGCATTACCCTCCACTAACCCCAAACAGTGGCTATCATGTCGTCGGTCTTAATGCTGAGGTATTATAGATTATTTTGCTTGGGATATTGTTGTCTTATTGGTCTTTTTGTGTGTTCCCAATACAACGTGTGATTTCTTTTAAAAGAATCTTTAAATATCCTTGTTTTGAGAAGATGGTAGGAGTGGGAATGGGTGAGGATGCCTTACAAGAGTAATGTATTTAATTAAATATTATAAAATAAAAAAAATGACTATTAAGTCTTATTTTGCCAAAAACACTTCTATTAAAATTGAGCAGCGGGCCGGATTATATTGTTTAGCGGGCAGGATCCAGGCTCTATTTTCAACCGATAATTTCGTGTTTTTTGCAAGCATTTCAAAAAAGAGAAACAAAAAAAAGAAAGAAGAAAAAGTCGCTGTGCACATTTAAAACATCCAAGACAACATGCGAAAGGAAACAAACACCAAAACATATAGTAAGTATAAGGGCGTAATACTGGGCGAATTTAAGTAGCCAAAAAGGGTAGGAAAATCTGACCAAGGGCATAAACACGACGTGTGGTTATAAAAGAAGGTTTTTGTAAATCAGCCATGAAAATAAATCTGTCATGCTCAAATAAGAAGCCCTGCAATTTTTTGGGAATTTGCGTAAACTGACGTGCTGAGGACTATTTGAAGTCGGCCCAATCCTTTTTGACATATTTTCGAAACACGAATTCTCCCATTACGCGATTAACGCGAAAACTTGAGAAAAACTTCATGCAGTTTTCGTGACATACTCACGCCCCGTTGGTCATCAGGTCAACTCTTCGTGCTGGGAGAAATGTGCATGATAATATTAGACCAAAATAGGGACGCGTTCCTTTTTTTTAGAACGATGCATTACAACGATGTAGGCCCAGCCTTAGAGTTACTTAAAACTGTTTTAAAGGCTTTATTTAATTGATATTTTTGTGGTTGTTACAAATTTTTGGAAAATTTTCATTTCAAGGTATTTATTTCGAATACAAAGTCAAAATGTATAATACTGTAATTAATTGGTACAGGTTCAAATTTAGATTTAAAAGTGGACATCCTTTAATGTATACCCTCAAAAATAACTGGGTACAACAACTTTTTGTGTGATAATGCACGGCAGGATAGGATGCGCTACAATCGCAATATTGGTAATAGATAATACGTGAAAACATGCTGTTAAACCCATTTATGTGCATAAAATGCGGATGATAAAAAATACATGTGTGTAATGTGCTGTAAAGCTTGGTGAATAAACGCAAATTACCGCAATATTACGGTTCAGAAGTTAACAAACGGAATACAGGAGAATAAGAAAAGGCATACATGCATGCAGCTTGTAGGACATTGTTGTGCGATAAATCATGCATTTTACTCAAACCCATTTAGGGAGAGCAAATCAAGCTGTGGCGAAACAGTGCTTTTAATGTTCGCTCGTGTGTAAGTGTGTACGTCATGCCTTTACACATACCTATATATAACAGTCCTCGTAAAGCGTTTAAGCATTTCGCTATAACCAGGTACAGAAAACTTGCAGATAGACGCTAGGAGAAAAGCTACGGGTTAGTTGGTAATATTTACTGGTACAGTTGAATCTCGGCAGGCGTATAAAGGATCATGACAACTACTACAGTAACTATACTTACAGCTAATTCATGTACCTTAGATACCACTAACACCTCTATTGTATACCTGATAAACTGTAAATCGACGAGCGTGTCACTGTTGAAAAAAGTATATAAATACGTCTATGGAAACTTTTTCACCGAAAGGTTAGCTCAAAGTTTGCCAGGGAATTCCATCGTTGGACATGGAGTTTGACTTATTTTTATAAAAAATCAAAAATATTTTAAGAAAAGCTATATACGGCCATTTGCAATACAAAGTGAGATTATTATAATAAATAAAACTTTTCGACAGACATTTGAATTCACCGAACGACTTCGTTTTATTTAACTTAAAAACGATTTTAGTAAAAAAACAATTAACGCGGTACCGTGTAATTATGAATTGAATTACCGCAAATCCGTTACAGCGTAGATTACTGTTTACAGAAACTTTACGCTCTCAAATCAACATTGGTTTAGTTAAGAATTTCATTTAATCCACGTATTCAGTTGGTAAAAATTGGTTACTGCTCTGTCAAGCTGTAACATTTCGCTCAACAAATTTTACTCAATTTTCGATATTTAATTCTTAGTATATCAATTTGAGCTATTCAATTTTCCTAATTTGACTCCTTTATATTTGTATCATTTTTCGCAATTTAACTTCTTAATATATCAATTTTTGCTATTCAATTTTCCTAAATCAACTCTTTTGTATTTGTATCAATTTTCGCGAATTCATTTCTTGGTATATTAATTTTCGCTATTCAAATTTCCTCATTTAACTCATTAATATTTATGACAATTTTCGCTATTTAACTTCTTACCAATTTTCGGTATTCAGTTATCGCTATTAACTCCTTAGTACTGTATACTGCTTTAGCGTTATTTCACTTGCAAACAACATAAAACCTATGTTATTCCTACCGTCAGATTCCTCTCGTTGTCCGGCCCTGGACACCCAGTCTTGGTAGCCGGCAGCGCCGTACATTCGTGTACGGAAGAGCACGTTCTTGTCCTTGGGCCGCAGACGGGCCATGGTAAGTACGGTGGCCTGTACCTTCTCCTGGTTGTATGCGTTGGCCGTTTCCTTCAAAAATCGAACATAAGCGCGATATTATATAAAAGGGCGTATCTTTATAGAATCCAAAACCATTGGGCAGCAGGTTTCTGCTTGTCATCACTGTTCCGCTGAAGCGTATAGAAACAGTAAAACTCAAAGTTTGAAAACCCGAGTAAAACCAGGATCAGATAGGATAAAGGAATATATATTTCGTTTATACTGGCATATATAGGTTTCTTAATTCAAATGATTTCAATGTTTCGATGATAATTTCTATTAAATTTGAAATTCAAATAATTTTAACAACTAGTCACAAAAAGCTATATCGCTATAGGTGCGTATGTTACACAAAATGTTTTATTGTTTGTTGTGTGTTGTTTTCGCCTTATTTCAACTATTGCGTTGTCACTCACTCACTCATTTAACTGACTTGCCTCCTCACTTCTACACCTCACTTTTCACCCGTTTATACCTTACCTAATCACATTTGCTGTTGACACCTTTTTATCTTTGGCTACTGTAGCCTCACACCTTTTTCGCCTGACCTGTAGTTTCAGAAAGGCTAGATGGTGGTGGACAGTCAGGCTGGGCAAGGCTGGGATTACCAACCGTTTAGATCGTCGTCGTTTACGCCCTATTTTAATCTCTGGTCGCTTTATATTACGCGCTTCCGTTGTTTTATGTTTTATATGTTAGTTCGCCTCTGTCGTCCTATATTATATACAATACAGATAAGTCTCGTGTAGTGCTCAGGCATCCGACAGGCCGTGAAGTAGGGAGTCCTGAAATAGTTTATCGTAACACGTATACGACTGTAGGTTCAATCCTTATGCAACACTTGTTAACAGCAATTAAATTTGCTTGGCTAACGAGTCAACAGTCGGAATCGAGTTTATTATTTTGGCCAGAGTCGGACTCGGGTTAAGTTAGTTTTTTTGCAGGAGTCGGGCTCGAGCCTTTTTTAACCGACTCCGCAGCCATGCTTGTAGGTTGATACACATAATTCTAAGGGTTAAACCTTAAAATCCAAATAGGTTCCACGAAAAGCGGCGCAAAGTCTCAGGGCGTCTTTTAGTGCCTTGTATGAACGTTGGGTGTCATCGAAGGGATTCTCCCCCACCAAACTTCTTGCCCGGGCAACGACCTAAAACATTAAAACACGTGCATAAGCTTTTTTAATAGTGTTTTCAAACATGATTTCTGTTATGGATAACTTGCATAAAGCGCACGCCATATTTTTTACCACTTTGGAGGTCAAAAACATAAAGTAATGTAGAACAACAACAAATCGGATCCTCTTGGAAAAAGAGTCAAAGTCCCAGAGAAAACGTAAAATAAAATCACATAAAACGCGTTTGGAATTGTTAGACTCTTGGGTGCTTAAAACAAAGAACAAGCACTCTCTTGTTTGCCTAATTTTATTCGTACAGCCAAGTTAGCAAGCGCTTTTCAACGAAAAGGGATCATGTAACAAAACGAGGATAAAAATGTGGTTTTGTTTTGTTTGCTGCTGTTACTTGGCAATCAGGCCTTAGTAAAACGCGTTTGAAATTGTTTAGCCCTAGGACGCTTACTAAAAAAGAACAAGCAGCTCTTTTTCCTTCCTAATTTTACTCGTATAGCCAGGTTAGCAAGCGCTTTTCGTCAAAAAAGAATCCTGTAACAAAACAAGAATGAACTTTTGACAAGGATTTGTTTTGTTTACTGCTGTCAACTGGCATTCAGGCCAGCGTAAAACGCGTATGGATTTTTTTTAGCTCTAGGAAGGTTATCAAAAAAACAAGCAGCTCTCTTTTTGCTTAATTTTATTCGTACAGCCAGGTTTTCAAGCGCTTTTCGACGAAAACGATCATGTAATAAAACAATAGCAAAAATGTGGATAGGTTTTGTTTACATCTGTCACTTGGCATTCATGCCTGCGTACTTATTGCACACCTACCTCATTCGACAGCATCTTAAGCATCTGGGCAAATGGCTTGGGTTCGTGATAATACTCCGAGTGTTTCCAAATCAACAGCACAGTGTGGAGCAACGCGGGAAAAACTGCGTTTTTAGAGAAGAAGGGGTTAAATATATTGCCACCGCAGCTGTCCAAACAATCTCGAACGCTATCGGCATACGATTTTTAATGGGAAAATATTGACAAGGATTTTTTTTTTTAATATTTAACAGAGTAAAACTTGAATTGGTGATAAATTTCAATGCTTAAACGGTCGAGCAGATCGACATCATCTTGATTAAGACGTTTTGATACGAACTTGTATCATCTTCAGTTAAGTGATCGACTGATTTGGTTAGTCTGTTAAGTATATTGTTATTTGCTAAATACCAATATATGTACATACCCAGCTATAACGAGTTTGATACTCCGTAATTAAACTTAGTTAAACATTTCAGCCTGTTCAGCCAGGTATCAAAATAGTTCGAGTATAGGACGTTTTTCAATGACCAATTATACCTTTCAGCATGCTATCGACGGAAGAAGTGCGGTACATGTCGTGGATCCAGGGACTCACAGTCTCAAAGCACCTCAACCTGGCTCGAGCCTCGGCCAGAGCTCTTTCTATCTCACCACGAACTTCGCCGAACGACTGCGCGTAAACGCTGTTTGCGTGGGTCAGGTTCATTAGGATGTCCGAAGCCACGGGCGCTGTGAAAAAGCAGCGTTGTAAAGAAGTGATTTTTAAATGACTTAAGTCCCAGTCAAGTCATTCGTAAAATAATTTAAGCCAAGTCAAGTCTTTTCGAATAAATAACAAGCCAAGCCACAGTCCAAGTCAGCCGTTGCCCAAGTCAAGTCCAAGTCAAGTCATAATTGAGGCAAGTCAACTTCAAGTGAAGTCCCCCAAACATTAGATTATTAAAAGTGGTAAACTCGTCCGATTATGAGCAATAGTCAAGTAAAAAAAATGATAAACGCAAATTATAGCAATCAAATTGTTTGATGTGCAAATAATAAGATAAATGACCCAATTTAACCAAAAAAATGTCTAATGAAAAAACTTCCGTTCAAGCCAAGCCATTGGTTCGAAAGAAATAGTTCAAGTCAAGTCATTGACTTAAGGCATTACGACGCTATGAATAAATGTTACAAAATTCAGGAACGCAAACTTATTTCGGACCGTTGTGCACCAAAGACGTTGCGCAACACGAAAGCAGCTTTAGAATATTTTCAAGGGTTAAAAATTTAAAACGGTGCGGTTGAAAGAGAATTTCAACATCGGCTGAAAATGTTGCAATGCGATTTGGCTTTCTGTGAAGAGTAACATATATTTACTGGCAATGTCGCAGAGCAAAATTTCTCGACAAAAAAGAACGCCTATGTTTTTTTCATTAAGTCTTCTTCGTTTGTCGACAATTTTGCTCTGTTATATTTTTTTGATAGAAATTAGATTTTTTTGATATCAGCGAAGGCTATTTTCACCTTAGACCAGGGATTCTTAAACTTATTTAATCGCGGACCCCTACATTTTTTTAGACTTCGCGTCATAAATTGACGTCTAAATACAAATAGACTTAATATATCTACAGATTTCGGTCAAAAATAGTGAAAGTGAAAAGTACGTTCAGTGCAAACCGTTTAATTTTTAATTAAACTATTTTCTATGGAAAAATGATTATGTTTTCTTTGAAAAATTGATTCAATTAAGCCTTGGATCACCTAAAACTATTTCACGGGCCACCAAGGGATATATACAGTATAGACCAGAGGTGAAAATAGCCTTCGCTAATATCAAAAAAATATAATTTCTGCTTTGTTTATGGCACCGTAACGTTGCGCGCTTATCCCTTTTCACGCGCATGGAACGAACGCATTTTGTCATATACATAAACTAACATACGCACCTTCGAGTTGCTGCAGAATGGAAGTGGTGTGCTCGATGTACTTGTTCCACATCTCGATTTCGTGGTGAGGCCGAACCGGTTCTCCCCTTTCCTTGCTGATTTGTCTGCGATAAAAAAACCATGGCGCTTTAGTCATGGGATATCAAGCGCTTTGGTCATGGGATATCAACCTTTATGCTCAGTTAGTTGCTCGTGGTTGTTTGAACTCGATTGAGATGGGATTTAATGTTATCTGCAAACCCAGCAACGTAACTCTAAAGGTAAGTATATGAACGCCCATACAGAAGTAGGGAGCATTTTGAACGTTTCGAATATCTCTGAAGAGCCATTATCTTATATTTATTCGAAACATTCACAAAACGCTGCCTATACTGCTGTATGCGCTTTGATTTTCACTCTACGACTGACTACAACCTCCAACCATACACAACTGATATTTGTTAAACAGCTGCGTATAGAATCAGTATTTCGATGTTAATTTAAATGGCCAAAATTTTGCAGAGATTTTAAGTATACATACGCATATGTCGCCTTTTTAAAACGTTAACCACTTTGCAGTAAAACTCTTGTTCTATCAGTGAGAATCACTCAGAAAATAAGCACTAGTTTGAAATAAGTTATTTAATTTTTTACAAAACGCGCATTTTGTTAAAGTTGACCGAAAAGGGTTTTTACTTTACTATATGCTCGATACGATTTTTTTTTATTTTTACGCATCTCTTTGAAAACATTTCAAATACTGATCAAAATTTACCACACCGAAAATCCATCGCAGACTCGCCGAATCTGTCGATCAATGATGCAAGCAGGGCAGGCTAGAAAAACAACTAGCCAGCAGTGAGGGTCGAACTCACGACCTCGAGCATGCCAGGAACGTCGCTCTACCCACTGAGCTAAACATGCTCAGAGAGGAGCGAATCGAGAAACAACCATACACCAATGCTTGCTACATTCTATTAGTACAAGCAACTTAACATTAAAGATCTACTGGTAGATCTACTCTTCCATATATTCATTCAATGAAATATACACACAACCAGCCCACAGTGAGGTTCCAACTTCGGTAAGACCGGGACCGTCGCTCTACCTGCAACTCAGCTTCACAGGCTCAGAGAGGAGCGAGTCGAGATACATTTAGCTGGTCATGCAAAAAATTGTCTTACATTGTAGCGGCTAGGGCGTCGTGATGCAGGACGTTCTTAATCTGGCGGATCCAACCGACAACTGCCGACTCGAGAACGTGTACGACGGCAGGCTGACGTTGGTCGAACGCGGCCGCTTCGGCTAGGACTTCGATACAAGGCAGAGCCAGCGTAACCTGGACAAAATCAGTTTTTTCGACGTTTTTAAGACAAATTCCCGCTTCCACCTTTTAAAAACGAGGTTTGGCCATATATTAGTCAATAGTGCTTGGGTACGCTATGCACGGATCTGTAATGTAGCTTAATAAGGAATTGGAAAGCTAAAGATGTCGAGTAGATCGACGTCATCTTGATTAAGACGTTTCGATACGAGCTTGTATCATCTACATTTAACGTGATTGAGAAGTAAATCAAAGCATCACTAAAAAAGGAGGGACGCAACTGTTACCATTTTAATGTTCTATGTACAAGCTCGTATCGAAACGTCTTAAATCAAGATGACCGATCTACTCGACTTTTATTGCTTTCCAATTCATTATCAAGCTATTACAGATCCGTGCGTAGTGTACCTAAGTATATTGGTATCCAATACAGATTAAAGTAAAACATTAACATTAACTGATTCTGACCAGCGGTGGAAAAACTTCGATTTTAAAGCAACAGACTTACTGTGGCAAAATGTTAGCTACCGACTCACTGTGTCAACAATATCTAGACAAGTGAAATTAACTGTCTTTGCATTACAGTATAAATGTTGTTTATAATGTTTCCTTTTGTTTTTCAAGGTCCTGCTGTTAGGTCGTTTAAGTCTCAGTCACTAAACTTCGGTTCGCGGCCAGATAAAAAAATCCACATACTTCCTTAATGAAGATGAAGTACATTTGAAATGATTTCGAATGCAATGTAAAGCTAAATTTTAATAAAAGTTTTAACTGCACCACAATTTATTAGAGATCATTACAGTTATTATTGAATAGTTATTTCCCTTGTTTTAACAGTTTTCCGGCCAAAGATCATGAGGACTGAAACTGAGATTTTCGGTCCTTAAAAGTTTAAAAGTTTTCCGATTCCAAAAAGTTTGTTGTAAGTGATTAATGTTATACCTTTTTACTAGAAAGTTTAACAACCACCGACACAGAAGTATAAAACACATGTGGGTAAAGCAACCTGAATAGTTTATTTAAGTATATTTGACTTGGTTGTAACCCAGCAGTTTTTTTTGTTATTTCAGAAACGAATTCCACCAAAAATTTCTGTAAACTATTTTTTTCTAATTAACGTTTTTTAAACGAAAAACTGTTTTATATGCATAGAATGCAAAATAATTTACAAAATGTGAGATGATCACCATGAGAATTTACATTTGGGTAATACAATAAGAAAACTAAAAATGTCACAATAAAAATGCTTACATTTCCTTCTGCTACGCCCATTGATACTTCAATATTGCCAAGCAGCCTGTGCAGTATGTCCATAAGCTTATCTGAAGTAATGGCCAGGCCGGCATCGGCTGATATCAGATCTGTATCAGTGCATAGCAGTGGAAGCAAGACTTCTCTATAACAACAATAATGTATACATGTTATGAGCCATGTTAAGAGATTTTCAGACTTGAACAAAAGTAGCAAGAGAACAAAAAATACATGACTAATAAGGAGAACTTTTTTTGATGGGTAAAACAAAAAGGAATGTATGCAAAACATTAAATTCAAATCTAAGTAACATAAAAACAAACTGTGCAATAAGAAAAAAAAACTATTTAACTCAGGCATTAGAAAATAAAATCTTACAATTTATTTACATTAAATTTCATTTATGTTATTAATTTGAGTAACTTTTTTGAAAACTCGTGAGAATAACAAAGATTTGAAAATACCATAAACACAAAATACATGACTAATAATGAGAATTTATTTTGATAGGTAAAATAAATAGGAATGTATGCAAAACATTAAATTCAAATCTAAATAACATAAAAACAAACTGTGCAAGTAGAAAAAAAAACTTCTTTAACACAGGCATTAGAAAAACATTCTATAATTTTTAATGTAAATTTCCATTTATCTTATAATTTCAGGTAACTTGTTTGCAAACTAATCAGAATAACAAAGATTTGGAAATAACATAAACACAAAATAAGTGTTTTTTCTTTAAACCAACCTGACAAACATGTCTCCATGTGGTAAGGCATGTGACCAATCCAAACATGTAAGACCATCATCAAAATTTCCAGAGTGAAGTTGGGAAGCTGTACCAGTTTTCACAAAGCAGATGCATTTTTCAATTACCTACACATTAGCAAGAAATGTTTATAAGTTTATAAAATAAATAAAATCAACATTTAAACTAATTTGTAGTTGGGGGCACTATGCACGGATCCGTAATGTAGTTGATAATGAATTGCAAAGCCAAAAAGGTTCAGTAGATCGACATCATCTTGATTAATATGTTTCGATACAAACTTGCATCATTTTCAGTAAATGAATGAAGTTACAAATGAAGATGATACAAGTTGGCAGGAAAACATATTTATTAAGATGATGTTGATCTACTTGACCTTGTTGACTTTGCAATTCATTATCAAACCAATTTGTAAATAACGAAAATCTATTGTAATATTTGTTTACCTTGCAAGCAAATACATTATACATATATTCAAGCAGTAAAAATGATCAACATCACTTAAAAGTTATATGATTTTAATCAATAATACATTTATTAGTAAAACAATTGTAAAAGACCACAGAAATGGTTTAAAAACTCCTATGTCCTTTAAAGTGGGAAAGAGGCTATTCACCCAGCTCGCCTGTTAACCAAACAAATTCTTACTATAGTAACCCGGTCCGCAAAAATTACGATACGATTTATTGCTAATTGCGTTTAAGGTTGTGTGAATTTTGAAGCTCGGTAAACGGTGGGAAATAACTTTGGCGCTGGTCTAGAATCCTACCACAACAAACATTATTTGGGTTAGGGTGCGGGTTAGCGTTTGGGTATAGGTAAACCATTATTATTAAATATTATAATATTTGACACACCCTCTCCAAACACTACCAAATGTTGTGCAGCTAAGGCATAGTACAAGAAGGTACATATCTTAGTTGCAATTGCAATTCTATAGCTGTTTGTCAAAGTTTAAATTTCAAACTTTGGCGACGGACTCATTCTTCCATATATAGCCTTTCCGACAAGTAATGGTAAGGTTTTTATCTTTATCATTACCTTTTTAGGTGCGTTCAGTGAAACCTTAAGTCCCCCTCCCTTGTCTTCAGAAGCAAAAAATACAAACAAACGATGCGCTTCATCGTTTGAGAAAAATTCAATAAAGGTTGCTCTTGTTTCATCTCGAACAAAGATTCCCCTTAGCTCATCAGCTCTCGGTCGCAGAGACGTAGAAATTCTCGATTCCAGCCATTTTAACTTTTCATCTGTATCCATGTTAGTTATAATGACTTCATTCTAACAAAAATAAATCAACATAAAGAGTTATCATGTTTAGTACATTTTAAAATAAAATAATTACTTCAAAAATATAAAATTCCATGCAGAACTTCTGGCACTGATCTACATTCCTACCACACTTCATTTGTCTTGAGGTTTATATTGGAAACATTATTTTGATTAGCGTGTGAGTTTTGTTATTATTATATAGTGGGTCAAATATTTTTTATATATTGATTCTCCCATATTTATTTATTTCTTGATTTTGACAGCTCATTTTGTTGCGATAAAAAAAGTGGTAGTATTCCAGACCAGTGCAGAACTTTTAATAATCTGAACTTTCCAGTGCAAAACTTTTAACAATCTGAATTAAAAGTAATCAGCTTGCATTCCCAAGTTGTTTTAAAGCAATTTGTATGGTCAGCCGATTTTGTAAATTGAACATCTAAATTTTAGGCGCTGGTCTAGAATCCTACCACAACGAAACACCATTTGGGTTAGGGTACAGGTTAGCGTTTGGGTTAAGGTAAGTCCAGTACTATTATTAAATTTGGAATATAATAATACTTGACCCACCCACACCCAAACGCTAACCCGCATGCTAACTCAAATTTTGTGCGTTGATTTTAGATCTGTGGTAGGATTCTAGACCAGCGCCAAATTTTATCCTGTGTTTGCTTAAAACTATATATGTGACACGCAAAACAAACACTCTCATATACAAAAATTTGGAGCTGGATACAAAAGATTTCACAAAAAGTGCAACGACATTCAGACTTTTCAGTGCAGAATGAATCGGCAGATAGTAAAAAGTGATCATTAATTGCGGAGTCCAAACAATTATTAAATCAACGCACAATATTTGCGTTAGAGTGCGGTTTGGGTATGGGTGGATCAAATACTATTATATTTATTATTTTATAATCCTTGACCGACCCGAACACTAACAGGCACCCTAACCAAATACTGTGTATTGTGATAGGAATATATACCAGCGCCCTATTTGCACTAATCAAAATTGCGTCCATAGTTTTATGCACACAACACTTGTTATGGTAAACTTTATTCTAATTTGAGAAGCATTAGACAAGCTTTTTAAAACAGTAGAATGTATTTAGATAATGGAGGTCACACAACATACGTCTTTATAAGAACATATACTAAAAAACATGGTGGTAAAGTATAACTAGCTTGCTCTAGCTGTCTTACATGGATAAAAAAGAGTTAGGAACTATTGCACAAACAATTAAATTTCAATTAGCTCTTGTACCAGCATATCTACATTATTTGGTGTTTTGTTCTTTGAAATGCAAAAGACGTGCAAAAAATGTAAAGGTATTTGAATATTTGCTTGCTGGCGTCGTTTAAGTTTTTATTCTATTTCAAAAACCTATTTTTATAATGTATCATTGTTAACTGAACCTACTCAGCCGTGTCGATCGCGTTGTTATAGACAACTAAGCACGCGACGCTATAGAATACTTAATAGTAATAAGTGTTTTATGAATTAAATATATTTTGTTATAGAACTGATTTAATCTTGCAAATATAATTTTATCATTTTCTAACTATAGACTAAAAGGCTCTCAAATTGTACGTCGCGACGCCATGGTACGTTGTTTTGATATTTCAAAGACATCGGTTCATGATTTTGTTTCCCATATGGAGTCAAGTGCGATAATAAAATAAAAACATATATTTCTATTTTATGTCACATGCACTCGAACTCATTGTTTTGCAATACTTCATGTTTAGCAATCGCAAATTATTTTCAGAAAAACAAATAAATAAATTTGTTTGTTGTAAAAATTCAATGAAATTCCTTACATCTTAATATGAGTCGCCAGTCAAGTCAAAAATGAAACGTTATACAGAAAGCATCAACGTCGGAATTAAACAGAGTTCGGATTAAGACCAGAATTGAACTAATATATAATTGTCGTATTATCGTATTAATCAAAATAAGTCCTAAACCCGACGAAGTAAGGCATTCTTCTCATGACCTACACTTCTATTTACCACAAACCCCACCCCTACTAACTTCCTAAACATTTCAACCCTAATCAATTTATATTTTGTGTTGGTATTATTATTATTTTGTGTTGGTATTTTTGTTTTGTGTTGGTATTATAATTTTGTGTTGGTATTAAAATTTTGTGTTGGTATTTTTGTTTTGTGTTGGTTTTGTCATTTTGTGTTGGTGTTATTATTTTGTGTTGGTATTTTTGTTTTGTGTTGGTATTATCATTTTGTGTTGGTAAGTCGGTTTTATTGATTGTGTTGTTATTTGAAGCGAAAGTACGACCCTTTTTTGTCTAAAAATTGGACTCTAGTCATAAGACCAAAATAAGAACAGCACCAACGTCCGAATAAAACAGAGCTCGGATTAAGACCAGAATGGGACTAATACATAAGTAATAGTCGTATTACCGTATGAATCAAAATAATTCCTAAACCCGACGAAGTAAGGCCTTCTTCTCATGATCTACACTTTAACTTACCACAAACCCCACCCCTACTAACTTCCTAATCATTTCAACCCTAATCAACATTATATTTTGTGTTGTTATATTTTTTTTGTGTTAGTATTAAAATTTTGTGTTGCTATTTTTGTTTTGAGTTGGTATTATTATTTTGTGTTGGAATTTATTTTGACTTGGGATTTTTGTTTTGTGTTGGTATTATTATTTCGTGTTGGCATGTTGGTTTTACTATTTGTGTTGTTATTTGATGCGAAAGTACGACCCTTTTTTTGTATAAAAATTGGACTCCAGTTATGTGTTGGTATTATTATTTTAAGTTGGTATTTTTGTTTTGTGTTGGTATTGAAAATTTGTGTTGGTATTTTTGTTTTGAGTTGGTGTTTTTGTTTTTTGTTGGCATTATTATTTTGTGTTGGTATTATTATTTTAAGTTGGTATTTTTGTTTTGTGTTGGTATTTTTGTTTTTTGTTGGTATTATTATTTTGTGTTGGTATTGTTATTTTGTGTTGGTATTATTATTTTGACTTGGGATTTTTGTTTTGTGTTGGTATTATTATTTCGTGTTGGGATGTTGTTTTTACTATTTGTGTTGTTATTTGATGCGAAAGTACGACCCTTTTTTGTCTAAAAATTGAACGACTTGGTATTTATGGTTTGTGTTGGTATTATTATTTTGTGTTGGTATTATTATTTTAAGTTGGGATTTTTGTTTTGTGTTGGTATTATTGTTTTTTGTTGGCATGTTGTTTTTACTATTTGTGCTGTTATTTAATGCGAAAGTACGACCCTTTTATTGTCTAAAAATTGGACTCTAGTCATAAGACCAAAATAAGAACAGCATCAACGTCGGAATAAAACAAAGTTCGGATTAAGACCAGAATGGGTCTAATACATAAGTAATAGTCGTATTACCGTATAAATCAAAATAAGTCCTAAACCCGACGAAGTAAGGCATTCTTTTCATGATATACACTTCAATTTACCACAAACCCCACTCCTACGAACTTTCCTAATCATTTCAACCCTAATCAATATTATATTTTGTGTTGGTTTTGTCATTTTAGGTTGGTATTATTATTTTGTGTTGGTATTTTTGTTTTTTGTTGGTATTATTATTTTGTGTTGGTATTATTATTTTAAGTTGGTATTTTTGTTTTGTGTTGGTATTAAAATTTTGTGTTGGTATTTTTGTTTTGAGTTGGTATTTTTGTTTTTTGTTGGTATAATTATTTTGTGTTGGTATTATTATTTTAAGTTAGGGTTTTTGTTTTCTGTTGGTATTATTATTTCGTGTTGGCATGTTGGTTTTACTATTTGTGTTGTTATTTAATGCGAAAGTACGACCCTTTTATTGTCTAAAAATTGGACTCTAGTCATAAGATCAAAATAAGAACAGCATCAACGTCGGAATAAAACAAAGTTCGGATTAAGACCAGAATGGGTCTAGTACATAAGTAATAGTCGTATTACCGTATATATCAAAATAAGTCCTAAACCCGACGAAGTAAGGCATTCTTTTCATGATATACACTTCAATTTACAACAAACCCCACTCCTACGAACTTTCCTAATCATTTCAACCCTAATCAATATTATATTTTGTGTTGGTTTTGTCATTTTAGGTTGGTATTATTATTTTGTGTTGGTATTATTATTTTAAGCTGGTATTTTTGTTTTGCGTTGGTATTAAAATTTTGAGTTGGTATTTTTGTTTTGAGTTGGTATTTTTGTTTTTTGTTGGTATAATTATTTTGTGTTGGTATATTTGTTTTGAGTTGGTATTTTTGTTTTTTGTTGGTATAATTATTTTGTGTTGGTATTTTTGTTTTGAGTTGGTATTTTTGTTTTGTGTTGGTATTATTATTTTGTGTTGGTATTATTATTTTAAGTTGGGGTTTTTGTTTTCTGTTGGTATTATTATTTCGTGTTGGCATGTTGGTTTTACTATTTGTGCTGTTATTTAATGCGAAAGTACGACCCTTTTATTGTCTAAAAATTGGACTCTAGTCATAAGATCAAAATAAGAACAGCATCAACGTCGGAATAAAACAAAGTTCGGATTAAGACCAGAATGGGTCTAGTACATAAGTAATAGTCGTATTACCGTATATATCAAAATAAGTCCTAAACCCGACGAAGTAAGGCATTCTTTTCATGATATACACTTCAATTTACAACAAACCCCACTCCTACGAACTTTCCTAATCATTTCAACCCTAATCAATATTATATTTTGTGTTGGTTTTGTCATTTTAGGTTGGTATTATTATTTTGTGTTGGTATTTTTGTTTTTTGTTGGTATTTTTATTTTGTGTTGGTATTATTATTTTAAGTTGGTATTTTTGTTTTGCGTTGGTATTAAAATTTTGAGTTGGTATTTTTGTTTTGAGTTGGTATTTTTGTTTTTTGTTGGTATAATTATTTTGTGTTGGTATATTTGTTTTGAGTTGGTATTTTTGTTTTTTGTTGGTATAATTATTTTGTGTTGGTATTTTTGTTTTGAGTTGGTATTTTTGTTTTGTGTTGGTATTATTATTTTAAGTTGGGGTTTTTGTTTTCTGTTGGTATTATTATTTCGTGTTGGCATGTTGGTTTTACTATTTGTGCTGTTATTTAATGCGAAAGTACGACCCTTTTATTGTCTAAAAATTGGACTCTAGTCATAAGACCAAAATAAGAACAGCATCAACGTCGGAATAAAACAAAGTTCGGATTAAGACCAGAATGGGTCTAATACATAAGTAATAGTCGTATTACCGTATAAATCAAAATAAGTCCTAAACCCGACGAAGTAAGGCATTCTTTTCATGATATACACTTCAATTTACCACAAACCCCACTCCTACGAACTTTCCTAATCATTTCAACCCTAATCAATATTATATTTTGTGTTGGTTTTGTCATTTTAGGTTGGTATTATTATTTTGTGTTGGTATTTTTGTTTTTTGTTGGTATTATTATTTTGTGTTGGTATTATTATTTTAAGTTGGTATTTTTGTTTTGTGTTGGTATTAAAATTTTGTGTTGGTATTTTTGTTTTGAGTTGGTATTTTTGTTTTTTGTTGGTATAATTATTTTGTGTTGGTATTATTATTTTAAGTTAGGGTTTTTGTTTTCTGTTGGTATTATTATTTCGTGTTGGCATGTTGGTTTTACTATTTGTGTTGTTATTTAATGCGAAAGTACGACCCTTTTATTGTCTAAAAATTGGACTCTAGTCATAAGATCAAAATAAGAACAGCATCAACGTCGGAATAAAACAAAGTTCGGATTAAGACCAGAATGGGTCTAGTACATAAGTAATAGTCGTATTACCGTATATATCAAAATAAGTCCTAAACCCGACGAAGTAAGGCATTCTTTTCATGATATACACTTCAATTTACAACAAACCCCACTCCTACGAACTTTCCTAATCATTTCAACCCTAATCAACAATATATTTTGTGTTGGTTTTGTCATTTTAGGTTGGTATTATTATTTTGTGTTGGTATTATTATTTTAAGTTGGGATTTAGTTTTGTGTTGGTATGATTGTTTCGTGTTGGCATGTTGGTTTTACGATTTGTGTTGTTAATTGAGGCGAAACTACGACCTTTTTTGTCTAAAAATTGGACTCCAGTTATGTGTTGGTATTATTATTTATTTTGGTATTTTTGTTTTTTGTTGGTATTTTTGTTTTGTGTTGGTATTAAAATTTTGTGTTGGTATTTTAGTTTTTTGTTGGTATTTTTGTTTTGTGTTGGTTTTAAAATTTTGTGTTGGTATTTTTGTTTTGAGTTGGTAATTTTGTTTTTTGTTGGTATTATTATTTTGTGTTGGTATTTCTATTTTAAGTTGGGATTTTTGTTTTGTGTTGGTATTATTGTTTTGTGTTGGCATGTTGGTTTACTATTTGTGTCGTTATTTGATGCGAAAGTACGACCCTTTTTTGGTCTAAAAATTGAACTCTAGTCATAGGACGAAAATAAGAACAGCATCAACGTCGGAATAAAACGGAGCTCGGATTAAGACCAGATTGGGACTAATACATAAGTAATAGTCGTATTACATTGTGACTCAAAATAAGTCCTAAATCCGGCAAAGTAAGGATTTCTTCTCATGATCTCCACTTTAACTTACCCCAAACCCAACTCCTACTAACTTTCCTAATCATTTCAACCCTAATCAACTTTATGTTTTGTGTTGGTATTATTATTTTGTGTTGGTATTTTTGTTTTTTGTTGGTATTATTATTTTGTGTTGGTATTATTATTTTAAGTTGGGATTTTGTTTTTTGTTGGTATTATTGTTTTGTGTTGGCATGTTGTTTTTACTATTTGTGTTGTTGTTTAATGCGAAAGTGCGACCCTTTTTTTGTCTAAAAATTGGACTCTAGTCATAAGACCAAAATAAGAACAGCACCAACGTCCGAATAAAACAGAGTTCGGATGAAGACCAGAATGGGACTAATACATAAGTAATAATCGTATTACCGTATAAATCAAAATAAGTCCTAAACCCGACGAAGTAAGGCATTCTTCTCATGATCTACACTTCAATTTACCACAAACCCCACTCCTACTAACTTTCTTAATCATTTCAACCCTAATCAACATTATATTTTGTGTTGGTATTTTTTTTCGTTAGTTTTGTCATTTTGGGTTGGTATTATTATTTTGTGCTGGTATTATTATTTTGACTTGGGATTTTTGCTTTGTGTTGGTATTATTATTCCGTGTTGGCATGTTGGTTTTACTATTTGTGTTGTTATTTGATGCGAAAGTACGACCCTATTTTTGTCTAAAAATTGGATTCAGTTATGTGTTGGTATTATTATTTTGAGTTGGTATTTTTGTTTTGTGTTGGTATTAAAATTTTGTGTTGGTATTTTTGTTTTTTGTTGGTATTATTATTTTGTGTTGGTATTATTATTTTAATAAGCAGATATGCGGCCCATATCTGCTTTTGCTTGCAGAACAAGTTAAGGAAATTACAAAGTAGGCAACGTTTATACTAAATCACAAAGCAAAGTCAAACTAATAATGTTTGAAAAAGTCAAATTAAAGTCAAATTAATATAATTTAAACCAAAGTCAAATTAAAAATAAATTTCAATCCTGATAAGTAACGCTATTTATAACGGTCCACTAGCACAAAATTTTATTTTAATAAAAAAATATATAATATAATAAAAAAAATCAGATAAAATAATCCAAAACTTTAATCCACATTTTTGTTGCATTAATCTGTTTTGAGCAACGAAAATTTTTAATCATGTACGCAGTGTTTTTTTTAAGGTGTTTTGGGGGACCGAAACGGTCCCCCAAATTTCTCCACCGGTTTTTCAAATTTTGGACTCGCAACTTTTTGGTATTTAAATGAAACACTTGCGGTCTCTTAAAACTACTTAGGGGTCACCCAAACCAATGCGGTATATTGCCCTTGAGTATGGTAAGTACGAGTCAAGAAAAAAAACGATCTATATCTTCAGGTTTAAGCGCAAAATTCATTTTCAGAGTTGTAGGAGTATAATATTAAATTACTATATATATAAATATATATACCAACTCGTGCACCAAAGTATAAAAGAGAAAAAAATTACAAACCTGTAAAAAGGGCTTGTTTGACAACAGATATTTTTAACAAATTTTCCTTCAACAAGGATTTGTTGTTGCCACTACAGCCTAAAAGGTATATTGTGAAAGCATTAATCGAAACAAAAGCAATCTACTTTAGCAACCTATGGCGATAAATATTAAAACAATATTAAGAAAAATAAGCTATTTAAGCAACGAGTCGCATCTAAGAACCATCAAAATTTTGAGACTTTACATTTTATTTCATTCACCTTTAGTAAAAGCACGGACAACAAATATACTGCATAATAGTTATCCTTTTTTGTGCGTGTATTTTTACAATACTGAAGAAATAGCCGTCATGGTCCCATGAAAAGGCACCCCCAAACGCAGCGACTGTCAACTGTTTAAACAGCATTCAGTAGTTTGAAAACATTTGGGACATGGCTGCATGTTTGCGCTCGAGTTCGCTGGAGAACAGCAGGTATTTTAAAGGTTAATTGTTTTATGATTTAACGTTATAAATTAACGGCCATGCAAAGGAAAATCCCGGGTCCGCCCCGGAATGTTACTAAATTAGAGTCCACGAAAACTTTTTAAACGCAAATTTGGCCCTTTACTCAAAAAGGTTGGACACGTATGTCATAACGGAAGGCTGCACGGGATAGCCAGACAACTGTCCACACAAGGGCCGCTCTGAAACTTGTTTGTCTAAGCGTCTTCCTGCCTTTATACTGGCGTGACACTAACCAGATGACTATATCCATGACCCAGATAGAAAAGACAGGCGATATGTCCAGTACAGGATAAGTTTATGAGACGTTAACAAGCTCATGTTATAAATTATAGGCTTTATTTTGCCGATCAGTTTCGCTGTACTACATATAGCTGCACATTTTAGTCAAGTTTTGTGTAAATATATATTTTTAGGTAGGTTAAGGGTGTTGCTACATCCCACAAAAGTTTAACCGCAATGGCGTTAAACGTCAGGATATTATAACTCAAGAATTATAACTACCATGTAAAGCAGGGATTCTTGAGCTTTTTTAAACAGTTATCCCTAAAATATTTTTTTGGTTTGCGTGCACCAAGTGATGACGTTATAAAACAAATTGACTTTACAATCCTGCTGCTGTTAGCAAACCCCGCGCTAGTATGCAACTAGGCAAAGGATGACAAACAATTGGCCCGCGGGTTACAAAGTTACGGGTTACAGCATTCAGCGACCCAATTGTTATTTTAAAAAGGTAGTCACATAAGATCAAATATTTGGAATAAAACAAGAGATTCCAAAAACTCAAATATTTGTAACAAGGCACTGTGATTTAAACCATGTAAAAATACAATCCTTACAGCGTGAAGCTCTGTAAACAATTCATTTGCAGAACTAATATTAGCATAGAATTTAAAGTATGGCCCACTTGAATCGTTTGCGAGTATTAAAGTCTCGTTTGTGAGCTACGCAATACAAAAATTCTCCCTTCTTGGCGTATCACAAAACCTTAGCCGTAACCCTTGACTCATTGCAAAGAACTACCAGAGCGTTGGTAAACCCGGTCCTATACGTAGACTTTATTTAGCTACATCGTGACTTGGCACTTTGCGAGGTGTCCTATCTTTAACCCCAGTGTACCACACGTAACATAATTGAAATCGTTGGAGTCATGAAACGACGTCGCCGTGTGACATAACTTGACTCACTGCTCGCAAGCCTATAGACTACGATCAATGGATCCACTCGCGAGTTAAACAAGGGCTAGATTATTTAGGGAAATCACTTTTTAGCCTACTTCCTGGGTAACTCAATTTCTAGGTTCGGGCTTTCTAATTGTTTAGAATCGGTCAAAACACGCAAAGGGAAATTAAACTGTTCCGCGCCAATCACATAATAATTTTGTTAACAATTGCGTGCGCTTTAAACATAGATATCGAAAACTTACAATGGGAGTATTCTGACATTTTCATGAGCTGAAACAGGCATTTAATAAACAATAAAACTGCTCAAACTAAACAGTGAGTTGTAAAATGCAATGTAAACTCATTTGAAGAATTAGGTTTAAATTTTATGTGTTTATTGAAGAATTTAGGTTTAAATTGTTGTGCCATTATTAAGTATATAGTTGCAGTAGCGTTTTAAACGATAAACAGCTAAAAGAAAAGTCAAACCAGTCCTCTGTATAAAAGTGCACAAAAGTACCAGAAATTAAGCTTTAACACTTAAACCGTTCCGCACCAATTACGGAATAACTTTGCCAACAATTTCATGCGTTTTGAACGTAGCTATCGAAAATTTTTACAAATGGGCGTATTTCTGAAATTTTCGTGAGCTGAAAACATAGGCATATAATTACCAAAAAACTACTGAACAGTCAGTTGTAAAATTTGCGGTGTCATTGGCTTTTTAACATAAAAACACGTTTCGCATTTTTTTATGCTTATTGAAGAATTGCGATAGATAAATAAATTGAGATATAAATTCTGATTGTTTTGCCGTTATCCAGTATATAGTGACAGTAGCCTATTTAACGATAAACAGCTAAAATAAAAGTAATCAGGCCGCTGAATAAAAGTGGGCAAAAGTACCAAAATAAACAAAGATGGATTGGGTTTAAATCATGGCCATATAAGCAGTTACCAAAAAAAACTTTCCACTGATACTCCACACAGAAAAGCTTGTAAATAAACGAAAAGTTATATGAAGACATGACGCTATTTCGGGACACACCGCTGTGTTCGTTTTCGTTTCGAACGCACAAAACTAGTATAGTAGAGCTCCAGTGAAAGCAAAACAACCCAACAATAAAATAACGAATACCTAATACTTTATTATTAGAACCGCGTTACAGCGCTTCGTCATTTCGGGAGAAACTCGTTTCGGATCGTTTCTCGCCCAACCGCTCTAACGTTCGCTGAAATTTGCGGGCGAATACGGAAATTACAGCAGGGACGGCATCATGCGCCAAAATCCGCTTGAAATCTTTCAGCCCTCGGGCGCACAAAATTTACCAAAATCTACAGAAGCGCGCAAAATGCCCGCGAAGGCAGGTCGAGTAATACATCGGCGCCGACCACGGCCATAAAGGCAGTTTATTCCACAGCCTCGGGGTTCGTGCTTGTAGCCTTACGACTCTTCGCACATTTTTGTAACCGAGACGGTATCAGGTTCCTCTTTAAATTTCGCCGGGTTCGGTTTTTTCGCTTTCACGCGCAGCTGAAACCGGGTTTCGACAATTACTTTTGTTTTTTTATGTTTTTTGTGCTGTCTTGCCACCGCGGTGTCATATCCGCCCCTTATTGTTGATGTTAAAAATTTTGTAGCCCCATTTTTTTCAGTAATTAATAAACCAATACCACGCGTTTTCCACGCGATTTTAGTAATCAAATGGATTCATAGTTGCACGAAACCAACGTGTTACTCTCCATCAAACGAAATATATAATATATATATAATAAGGATATATTCTTTAGACTTTCCTGTCTTGGTCAAAGTCAGTCAAATAAAGTTCTAGTAATTTAGAAGAGAATTTATTTCGCCATAAAGGCATCATCAGTCTCTTAATTCGAATAAATCTATATTAGGGCGTAGCTTTCTGGAATTCAAAACCATTGGCAGCAGGTTTCTGCCTGTCGGTCACTGTTCCGATGACACGTATCTTAACAAAAAAACTACTTGGATTTTTAAACTTTGAGTTTTATTGGCTCCATCAAACAGGTGCAGTGGTGCACTCTATTACTTTTCGGCAACCGCACGATCCCATTCGAAATCATATTTCCCAGGGCCCGAAGGTGAATCATAATGCTTGTAAAAAAAATTCTATTAATATCCTATGCTCGGAGACCGCTATAGCAACCCACACTTTTGTACCGGTGCATAATTTCACTGTGCAAGCATGAATATTGTGGTGCGCGGTATTTGCACGAGAAGAATTTTCTTTGTGGGTATAACCAGATGTTTTTCATGCGAAACTTTAAAAAACGTGAAGCAATAATCACGAGAAACGTGACAGTATGTGCAACGCCTTTCTTCAAGACAGTGTTTTAGAAAACGAACGAAACCGAAAATCCGGGAGGTTTATTAGGGCCTAGAATAAAATTATTGCTTTGGTTATCTTAATTTTTGTTTTTGATTAAACCGATTCTTGCATATATTGGATCGGTTATACATAGGTTGGACGAGATTAACAAAAAGTATTATTCTTTTATTCAGAATACGAATATCAAAATCTCTGCAGTATAAGTCTTGCAAGTTGCTACTCTACGGCAAAACTTGTCTATACGTCAACGATAAAATAAAAAATGTCGTATACACTAGAGCAAGGTAACTTATAAAAAATAAAGTGATGTTAGTTTGCCGCATAGAACAACTTGTTACATATTGGCAGAATAACCTTATCTTTCAACTTCCAACAGGACAAGTTTATGACAATGCATATACGCGTTGTTTAACCATCTCATTTCCAAATTAAACAATTGAGGATCGCCAGTTGCTACTTTAATCGGCATAACATTGCTCAAAATTCAAAGCGGCGTTGTGGTATAAACTGTAATGCGTAAATTGTACAAAACACTTTAGCGGTTAAACTTTTTTCACTTTGGGCGCATTGTGAATCAAACAACGTCTGACAATGGGAATTTTATTTTAAACGAAAATCCCTAAAACGTAGTTTTTTTTAATCGCAACAGCTTCTACAACAAGAGTCCATTTAGTCATACTTTCGTGTAGTTCTGGTTTCGCCTTCAAAATATTAAATCGGAAAGTTTTGTCAAGCTATCGCAAAGCAATAATTTGAGGCAGTGTTACAAACAAGTTATTTTGAAATGACTTAGGTCCACTCAAGTCATTTGTGGAATATCTTAGGTTTAAGTCAAGTTATTTTGAATAAATAACATGTCCACTTCAAGTTAAGTCCTTGTCATAAAAATTAAAGTTTTATAACTGATAAACTTGTTCGATTATGAGCAATAACTCAAGTAAAATATAATATCAACGCAACATATTGCAAGTGAACTGTTTTATGTGCAATAATTAAGATAAAGAACCAAATTAAAAAAACTACCTGACACATTATTTCAACCAAATTCATTTGTCAAAAAGACTTAAGACAAGTCAAATTATTTGAAAACTGTGACTTAAGTGCACTTAAGTCAAGTCACTAAATTAGGTCATTATTAGAACACAGATTTGCGACTTCTTGAGAAAAATAAATAAACGGGGGCCGCACCAAATGGAGCCGTTGAAATAAAAAGAACCGACGGTATTAGTCTGAAAACCAATAACAACATTACGAAAATTAATTTGGTTTTAATTTTAAAACGCAACACCTTGGGTCACACCTGTTCCATATTTCTCTGATTACAATCTTGATTTTACAGGCATTTTTCTTCACAGATTTTTATACAAAAAAAAATATATTGTAAAACAGAAATTTACTTGGGGGATACATTCGTCGTATATGTGAGAGGGTATTTCACTCACTGTCCGTATAACAGAAAGATCGCTTGGCAAAACGGGCGAAACGACACGCTGTAAGCCCCGGGGCTGGGTGCTTATTTGCGACGAAAGGCGAAATTCCTCGGTTTCGTCGCTCGAGTATATATACATATGTAATCGCAGTTTTCTGATTCACGCCAATATCTAGCCATTCAGGATGTCGACGGAAAGTTCGGAAGCGTTGTATAGATCTAAGGAACGGAATACTTGTATTCTGAAAAACAACGTTATGACGTTAGTCAGTTGCCTATTCTTAGTGTGTTTTGCGTGGGAAACAGAAATAGTCACGAGTCTATTTTGTCGTCATGAAATATATAGGAGAACGCGAGTACTAACGCAGATAAAAATAAAGCCATACCTGTGCTTTATTTCGACTGTGATTAGAATCAGTTAGTTTGTAAGGCGGGGGTGAAACCAGTACAGTGATCCCGTGGAAGTAAACACCACAAGGGCGTCTTTATTTTGCTTGCCGCAAATTTGATTACGATACAGGGAAACTACAGTTTAGAGCAGTGCTTCCCAACCAGTGTGTCGCGAAGCATTTCTAAATGTTACAGTTTTCTATTAGATCGGGAAATTACTGCATTCGGACACTCGGAATGTTACTCTGCGTGTGAGCTTGTCCCAAATCAAGCCTCGACTCAATTTGATAATATCCAACATGCAAGCCCAAGTTTCGCAATAATAGTAAATTACATGTGTATACATTGTTTTTCTTTTCTCATTAATTTGTATTTCATTCGCTTGGTCATATCTTATTGTGGGTCGTACAATCAAACTTGCATTAAAAGTGGGTCACGAACTTATAAAGGTTGCGAAGCACTGGTTTAGAGCACTTTCAGTTCGGCAATTTAATTGTTTGAAAGCTAGAGATACAGAGAGTTAAAATACACCAGTGTTCATAAAGTGTAGAAATCACATTATGTCAAGTAAAGCGGAACGTCAAAATTGTGCGGTTCTCGTAAATCGGCCGAGAAAAATTTGTTGAGAAATTCCCTATCTAACTATGGTAACAACGTCTAACTAATTTTCTGGCGTCCGCTGGACTGGATAAATCAGTCACGAATTACCAAGTATTGGTCCATACGGCCAAAGATTAATACGTACAGTGAGTCTTATAATATATATATTATATTATATATATATGGTATACAGAATTCTCAAAATAGGATTTATTCTTTCAAAGTACCTTCTCGCATACTAGAAGTTCACCTGAACTTTACTCAAACTCGTGGCGATATAATTTACGTACGTTCGGTTAATTTAATATAAGCCTAATTCAAAACTTAAACTAAATATAATGTACAAGTTATCATCTGGTAATAAGTAAAAAATGACAGATATTTTGGTGCAGAGTGGTGGGTAGTCGTATAGTGGGATTGCACCCCTGAGAATTTTCACCCCTGAGAAGCATAGAGTAAAATATTGGACCGTTTTTCGAAAGAGTACGGGACAAGGTAAAATGTTTGACAATTTCAAATAATCTACTTTATTTCGCCACATTACCAATATACAATTTTGGAACGCTCTTTGCCAGATCTGGCAAATCTTAAAAGGCGTTTAACCACAAACAGAAGAAGGCGGCTAACTTGGCGACAGCGGCGGCTGCCGAGGGGCGTAGCTTTCCTCAGCAACTTCCTGTCTCGGGGAAAACGATCGCGCTAGGTGCGGCCCGGTTCGGGCGACAAGCGGCGCGCGCGCTGCTTCGAAAGCATATCGCCCCGGGGGGGGACGTGCCAGTTTTTACCCGCCGCCGCTGCCGCCGCTGCCGATGCCGCCGCACCTTGCGCGCAATGGGCGAAAAGGACGCGAAACTGCCATTGCTCTGCGTGGGCGACGTGCGTGCCTTACGCGATCTCAAGCCAGGATAATACTGCGCAGTTTTGGGCGTAGCTGAAAGCGGTCGCGACTGGGAGGTGGCAATTAGGAGGCGACTTGGCAGGGCGTTCAGGTAGCGCGAGCAGAGAAAACGCATAGGAGGTGGTGACTCACTGCTCAGGACGGCGGAAGCGGGCGAAGTTTCAGCTTTTAGATTTGCAGCCACTGCTCAGT
Source organism: Ascidiella aspersa (assembly GCF_963924565.1). NCBI lineage: Eukaryota > Metazoa > Chordata > Ascidiacea > Phlebobranchia > Ascidiidae > Ascidiella > Ascidiella aspersa. The sequence goes on from NC_139447.1 coordinate 5,660,614, forward strand.
TCTGCTTTCTGCTAGCAGGTCAGCTAAAAACTTTGCAGAAACTTAACTTGAATTTTTTGCAGCTCTAACTATTGGCCAGCCTATGTCGGCTTTCAGAAGCAGTCCAGCTACCCTTTGGCGTTTCAAGTGCGCGCGGCCACAGGATACGAGGGGATTGTGTTTAAGTGTTTTCAAATAGGCCATGTAAACTTTACCCTAGTGTAGCCCTAACTAGCATATTTAGAGCGCCCAGTAATACATGTTAAGTGAGCCCAATATAGACATTTTTGGAAAACAAACAACAACAAAAAAATCGTATATTAAAAATAGGCAGAACGGTGGGTTTAAATGTATTACGAGATGGAGTATTGTATCTGCAAGCTGTTTATTTAGACATAGGCCAGATATCGAATACCATACAAAGAAGAAGGTAACATAAGTGTATCGCATAAGAAGTAACATAACTCTCTATTTATACATTGACTTAAAAGCATATTCTATATTTCTGTTTTAATTACAGCCTGCTTTGTTATTTACTTCAGTATCTCATCCCCTTCGACATTTAGTTTTTATCATATTTTTCGGTCACATGTATTAAACGTATCAGGACTTAAAAGAAATGCCTTGCCGCTGAGATGTTTAAAAACGTCGTTTCCGTGACTAAATTTATCGCCCACCTATTTTTGTGTTCCATTACGTTCTTTGCGTAACATGACGCGCCCAAGGTTTCGTGACTTGCAGTTTATTTATAACTACCAGAGCACAATTTTAGCAAAACGTCGAGGAAAATTAAGTTACTGCGCAGACTAAGAAAAACAGTATGTCAAGATTCGTACTACAGACCCGCAGTTATTCAACTCAGCAGATCAGAAGCAGCCTTTGTTTGCGTTATAGTGGAAAGCTGCAGTCACACGCACTCAAGGAAAACGTGGGCGTATTAAACGCGCCGACCACCAGTCAACGATCTGTCATTGACATACTTCTGATAAAAGAGACCAGTTTTACACGAAATCTTGCTGCAACTAGCGCCCGACCAACTAGTTCACGCTATGTTTTCGTGGTTTTAGCAATTCCATAAAGTCCTGGCTTGTTTTGAGGCAGCCATATGTGAGGACCAGAAGCTCATACAGAAGTAGGTGTTAAAGCAAATAGAAAAGTAAGCATATCTTAGTGGCGTTCTGCAAATTCATAAAGTTTTGGTTTTGAAGCGGCTGTGTAAGCAGACCAAAAGCTCGAACAGAACGTCATTGAAAACGGAGAGCATGGCATTTGTTTTAAAAGATCAGAGGGCGAGCGCCTGTAACCTTATATCGCGTTTCTCCGGGCGACGGAGGAGAACCGACAAGGGTCACGGTACGTCGCGCGCCAATGGGTGGAAACAGACTTCTTTCCGTTCAGCAATTGTGGGAAATAACCGCGAATAGCAAGCAGAGCGGGGTTGGCCCGGTTCTGCGTCGCGCCGCTAGCAGTTCAACGTTGCCGTGTCGCGTACTAAGTGGGTGTTCTACCGGGGGAATTCGCACGATGACTCACGCCGATTTGCTCGGGTGCTAGTTGCTTACAAAGGCTCAAATTTCGCCCGGTTTAAATGCCACCGGAAGATGATTTAGCGTGGGTTAAGGACTTGAAATATCAAATGTAGAGTTATCCACCTACATACGAACTAAAATGTGGGTTGCTTTGCTGATAGTACATATTTATTCGTGTGTTGAATCGACTTTACAGTGATTTAGGACGAGTTAAATCAACTTTACAGTGATTTAGGACTGCAACACTGATTTAGGACGAAACATCAGTATTTAAAATGCTGTTTGTTCCACTGTGGAGTGGAATATATGTTTTTCTTTGCTCTAAAATTTCAGTGAACTTCTTAGGCCAGGCTGATCTGCATGTTACATTCGTTTGCTGCGAAACAGCGTTTAGCTGTGTATTCGGACTATCTGCACTGTACGTGACGTGTAAGTCGGCGGTTCTGTAGCACCAGCAGTTGTGTGCAGAAGCAAGTCAAACACGCGAACACGGACCCCGTCCAGGTTTTCCGTTTGGCCCAACAGCAGGCAGCCTGTCGCGAAATTAGGTCAACGGTTCTTCGAGTGTGTTGCGTCTCGTGGTTGGACCGAGACGCGCTTACAGCAGCCACGTTTTCGTGAGCAAGTTCGTTCTGTGCAAACTGGATCGTGTAATAGTCATCCTCGCTAGCGTTTCAAAAGTTCTGCAAACCTGTTTATGCGTACACTGGCAGGCAGTTAGAGTTGAAGGGTTTTCAGGAACGGTACAGATCGCAGTGTTGCGCGTGTGGTTTGGTTTATTTTAGGTAAAGGACGGAACAAAAATCGCTTTAAGCAGTTCCGCAAACTTTCTGCTCGTACTGTCGCTAACAGTTAGGATGGTAGATTATTAAGTCAGCTAGAAGTCGGAGTTTAGAATATAGTGTTGCGAGTGACAGTTTCTTTTATGTAAAGAAGCAGCAATAACGCTTTTAGCCAACAGTTTCGAACTGCCTTTAGATAATTTTTACAATAAAAACAAGTTATCCAATAATCTGAATAAAGGCACTGGTCTAGAATCCTACCACAGCGTTGAAACAATTATTAAATCAACGCACAATATTTGGGTTAGGGTGCGGGTTAGCGTTTGTGTGTGGGTGGGTCAAGCAATATTACATTTATTATTTAATTATAATACTTGACCTACCCCAACTCAAACACCAACCTTAACCCAAAAATGTTGGTTGTGGTAGGATTCTAGACCACTACCCACTGCAATAACTTGCTCCTGCCTACTGTTCTTTCTGCTGCTGCCCTGCTGCGCGCCGTGTTTCGTGCACTCACGCTTGATTGATTTTCGACGTCACGCCAACCCTCGTCTCCAGTGGTTGTTGAAAGGTCAACCAAGCTATTCGAGAAACGCTTTGCCCGAGAGTGGGCGGCTGGCGTACAGTGTGTAGAGTTGACGTTTTGAGGTATGTCTATTGTCCATGGGCCGCCACAGGCCAGCTTGGGGCGTCAGGCGATTTCAAGCGAGTCCCAAGTCAAGCTTTTACGGCTAACTAATTTGTGTCGCAGGGAATTGGCTGTGAGTTAGTTCACCTGAAGGCTGAAGTTCTATGTATACATGACTGAAAGCAGTGCAGAAAGCAGTAAGCGCTTTCTTGAAAAGTTAAGATTGCCTTAAAAATGGTTCAAGTCACAGGATTAGAATAGTTCTGCTGTGCGATTCTTTCCCTTCCGGAAATTTCAGATTTAATATGATTTTCATACTAGGTATCCATACCCAGGCACAATTAAACTATACTCTTAGCCAAGTTTAACTATGTACATAGTAATTTTTCGCGTGATCTTTTTATTCGTCTATTCAACATAAAGGCGATTTTTATTGTGTGCCATTTTGCGTCGCGTGACTCATAAACTTTACAGTTCAATTTCTGTTAAATTACGCTATAAACGCCATTATTTCTAACAAATTTAAACCTCTGTTTACTGTACCAAGTACCATGCATCACATATCTTTTAATTCAAGTGCTTAAAAGTTGAGGCTGCCTTTCAAACGTTTCATGTAAAAGGTGCGAATCTTTTAATTCCGGTCAACATGAAATACGTTAAGGTGCCACAACCCCGAGACTGAAATACTTCATTATAGCCAAGAATGATAGGGCAATGTTTTAGCTGTCGGTTAACCAAGGTCGTCCAACGACCACAGTATTTTGGTAGGCGCAGGCAGCTCAGCTCTGCACACTGTTAAGCGTCTTGTATCCGAGTGGCAGTTAAAATGTTGGCTGGAACCCAGAGCCCTTGCTCGTTTCGCCGCGCCAAATCAACAGAGTGACGCCGCCAGCCCGCACGCGCCTATTTTCTTTTCCTAAAGCGAACGCTAAACGGGAATGACGTTAAAAGACGCTGGTTGTGTGTGTGCGTGTATGTATGGGCACTGGGCGCCGCGTTTTTTTGCCATGAGCCAATACTATTATAGTGAAAAGCGTAAATCAACGACGTTTGGCTTTTGAGTTAGAAGCGCAATTGTGTCGTTCCGCCAGGGCAGCTTGATTTACGACAGCCAAGCCTAAAGGTCTATTTGTTTTCCGTTTCAATAATGTAATACATCTCGCCGTCTCGAGTTTGCGTAATGTCGTGCAATGGCTTTGACGAAACCCATTGGAATGTTAAAAAGTTCAAACCGAGTATTGACATTTATAAAAACTAGTTTTCTTCGACCGAAGTAAATCTTGAGGTTATTTTTCCTGGATCTAGAAACTTATTTTTACCGTTATTTTTACCGTTATTTTTACCGTTATTTTTACCGTTATTTTTACCGTTTTATATTAGTCCATTGCACCAAAATTGTTAGCAAAAACATACCTTTCAAGCCATTCGGTACGCACGCTAAACCCCAATTCTGCTGATTCCGCGAATACGTGACGGCGAAAGAGAGAAATCAACTCGAAAGCAAACGAGAAATTCTTCCCGATCGGAAAGCGCCCTATAATTGCACCGAAAGGCTTCAGCAGGATGCCGAATTGGCGCGTTTTCTCCAGCGGTCGCCGCCGCCGTAGCCGTGCGCCAGTTCTATTTGGGACGTCGACGCGTCAAAATCCCACCGCTGACGTCATCGGTTAGTGAGAAGGGCCCCATCGTTTCCCTGGCTACGCGCGCTTGCTTTGGCCGCGGGCCGCCGCAGTCCCGCAAATGCCGACTCGGCTAAGCTAAAAATTGCCCCCCCCCCCTCCACCCGAATTACTCCCGCCCGACTTTTTTCTTTGACGGCAGTGGTATAGGAGGCGTGCCTACTGCTGGGCAGTCGTTGAAAATCGTTTGCGGAAATTTCGGAAAGCTGTGTGTTGAGCGAAGGTCTCTCGGTTAAAGTTGCGAGGTTTGCGAAAATTCATAAAAAATGGTCTTAGATTCTTTTTACTATTAGTAGGTTTACTCGTACTTGATAAAGCGCATTAGTGCGAAAATTTGTCAACATTAGACTAAAAAAAGAGAGAGATTCTTAATTTGCAGATTTTAAATAAATGTTTTTTCTTAGAATCAGTTTTATAGCAAAGTTTAAAAGTCCAACATTAAATATTTTTTGGAACTTCTGGTTAGATATTTTTTAGAAACTGGTCCCATTGTTTTGTATCATTTGTCATTCATTAAATGCCTTCCGTCGTAAGTCCGGAGAAACAACCGTTTCCAGTTTTTGTGATGTGTAAAGCTATAAATCTCCTCGCTCCAAATCTGAATACAGAAATTTTCGTATTATGCAGGATCCATTTGCCTGAGGAAATTCTTTGTATTGACAACGGCGAGTCTCTTAAACGGTTACTAACCGCGTGGTTTCGTGATTAAACATCAATGCGAAACTGCACCAGAACATTGGCGAAATACTTAACCGTAGTCCAACTACTTTGATTTCGATGCGTATTAGTTGGGCGTATTATAGTTTTGAAAAACTGTTTTGTTGAGATTAATGTTGTATTTTTTTAGTTGGTTTTCAAGGTATTATACAATAGTTTCAAGTGTTAAAAAAAATTTGGGTTGTTTACCTACCACGGCGCAACGTGTGCTTTTTAGTTGGTTGTTTTTGTTCATCCTTAAGCGATGAGTAATATCCAGCGAGGAAACGACCTTTAAAAATTGTGTTGAGCCGCTAAACAAGCACGATCGCGTCTGTTTGCTTGCCGTGAATGTTACTTTACAGATGGTTAAGGCTTTAAACGAAAATCCCCTACTGCGAGAGACCTGTTTCGTGGCTTATCTTGAGAGAATGACAGATCTAGGCTGGTGTGTTCGATTTTGGCCGGTTTTTTGAGCTGTAAGATTTTCAATCGTCCAAACGGCAAGAGATATCTTGTATGGAGAACATTACTGGTCGCTGAAACGCCCACGTTCAAGTTCTGGATATTTATTGATTTGGCGTTGACCCCTTGGGGATAGATGAACTCATTTTAGGAGGTCGATGAAGGCCTTATTATTGAGTATTAGTATATATTTAAAAAGTAATCAAATTAAAAAAAAACGTTTAATTAAAAATAAAACGTTTTAACACTGAAGGTATTTAGGCTCCCTTTCACTTCCACATTTTTTGGACCAGAATAAAAATATTTTTCAAGTCTATTTGTATTGTGACGTAAATTTATGACGTCATCTCTAAAAACCTTGTACCGACACTGGTCCATACAAAACCAAAAAAAATAAGGGGTCCGCGGTAAAACAAGTCGCTAAGACGTATGGAATTGTTCTTTCCGTTGTGAACTGACGCCGGGAAACGGCAGAGAAATTCGCAGAACTGCGTTGTGCCTTTAACAGTTCGGCTTCCAACTATAGGCCTACGAAGTAACATATGCTTCGTTATCGGCTGCTTAAGAGCTGAATCACCGCTGCTAAAACTTGAACTAATTTCCCCGAGATAGAAAATGACATGCATTTGTGTAAACATAAAACCTACAAGCGACGACCGAACTAGCAAAAAATTTGGGCGCCTTCGCCTTCTAAAGCAGCCTACTGTATTTTGCTACCACACCAGTTTAGAACAGCGGTTCTCAACCAGTGGGCCATCAGAACATTTGAGGTGGGCCATAGACCAATTTAAAAAGCTAGATTTAGTTTCGTTTGTGTCATTATATTTTATGGGGAGGAATTAAAAAAGGAATGTAAATTTATTGTTCAGCCGCAATTATCTCACTAATGCACGGTTGAATAAATAATCTGTTTTGAAATATGTTCTGCTGTGTTTTGTTCTAAACCTATTTTAAAGTTTTTTCTTTCATGAATGTTCTATTGGGCCACAGAATTTTTTTGCAACGTAAATGGGCCACGCAAGTTTGAGAACCACTGGTTTAGAAACTGTGCCCAAGTCAGAACACGCCTTACGATAAACTCGTCTATATTGGGCCAGCGCCGAAACCGCAGTGCGCAATAACATTTCGATTCTAGCAACGTTTTACTGCGGGTGGCTTTAAAAGAAAGAGGGGGCACTTGTTTGCGCCCTTTGTTTGGTCCGACTTCACGGTTCGCCATTTCGGTGGCCTTTTCCTGTTTTTGGCGAATTGCTGGGGAGCACCTTTTCCATTTGCCAAACAAACTAGTCGAGAGCCCCCCCGTAAAACCAGACAAACACACCACGCGAGCGCCTGGGCTCGGAAAATGTGTCACGCCGACTGCGAGGTCATCCTAGTCTGGGTTTGCTTTCCACCTGACTGAGTCCCTGCCAACCAAATTCACCGAACTGCAGTAAGCGGCATATGGGTGTACAAAAGGGAGACCGACTTGGTCTTCGGACTTTCTTAGTTGTGAATGCGACCTTCAGTCAACTGGTTGGTAACGTATGGAAGGTAATTGAACAAATACCTGTATGCGCTTTTTTAAAAGAAATGAGAGAAATACTACGATAAAAATTCTTATTGGATTAAACGTAATGTTATGTCGCTATAACAAGTTTACTTCGTAAAAGGTTTTATATTGTTGTTGTATGTATTAATAGTATACTATTAATACATACAACAACTATACTCATCGAGTTATTTAAAGTAAAATTCATATTTCATTAAACGTAATGTAATGTAATGTCGCTATAACCAGTTTACTTTATAAAAAGTTTTATTTTTGTAAGGACTATACTTATCCAGGTATTTAAAAGTAAAATTCCTATTGGATTAAACGTTACGTGATTTCGCTATAACCAGGTCACTCCGTAAAAAAAAGTTGTATATTGTTGTTGTAGTGGACTATACTTACCTAGTTATTTAAAAGTCGATTCGTTTATTTCTACTCCGCTTAGAGGTAAATATAGTACAGAGATTTTTTGTTGGGATTTTTGTCCGTGATAAAACTTGTTGAACTGGAGTGGCCGAAACCGCATCGTTTTGAGAAGGGAAACGAGCCATTGTTTCAGTGAAAACAACTTCGCTGGCTTAATTTCTATAGCCTACAAATAGGAACATGCAGTAGGACAGTGTTTTTAATTTTTAACGCTCAAGGGTGCTGAGAGAAATTTCAAACTCAAGATTCCAAATGTTGCTCTATTAATAAGATTCCTGATACAATTTTTTGTGTATAATAAAAGTGCCAATAATTAAAAACAGTTAATGTGCTGTTTCAATCTGGTTTATTGTCACGTTACCGTTAACCACTCAGCAAAAATATAAGCAAGGGTGCCTTGTTTTTTCACAAAATACGTCACTGTGTGGAAACTAGACAGTGTGCAAGTGTTTATCCCGTTGAGGCTCCAGCACTTTGGCTTGTTTTCTCCCGTAGGCAATCGCCTGGTGTGTAAACCCCGCGGGACGTATCGCTTACCTGGAGTTTCCTAAAAAGGCTACCTGGTCTAGCAACCAGCAGCAGTAGTGCATAGCTAGATTCGTTTCTCCCCAAGCGAATCCAACGTTCGACAAATTGCTTCGAATCGCAACGTATAAGGGCCGTTTTAGGCAGATGCAAGTTTTGTAAATTGCGTACACCAGTTTTCGTTGATTGTGTGCGTCGAGAATTTGTCAATGTGGCGTTATTTTTTTTGGTAGTTCTCGAAAGTAGCCCCTACCATTACAAAAGGGTACAGGCAAGCAAATCGAAACTTAATAATACATCCGTTCAGAAGCCTAATAATATTTTGGTAAATATACTTTACACTTCCCGGTCTTAATTAAAGTAAGACCTCCAGAAGTTCTAGACTTTAACAGAGAAATATACTAGAACTTCTGAATGACTGACTTTGACTAAGATCGGAAAGTCTAAGTATATTTGCCCCCATTTAAAGCCATTGTCGTCTTTACGTGTAAGGGGGAGAAGATATATTCCTATTTTACACATTTAGTTTGTCAATATTTTGGCATTTACTTATTGCCTTGCTGTGTACGTTTGAATGTCAAAGTGTAACTGTGTCGTTTTGTAGAAATTGTGTCGGGAATCTTTTTTATGTCGTTAGTGTGCCCCAAGCTTATAAAGTTTCAGCACCACTAGCGTTCGCGCTTAACATTAACAGTTTTATCGAGAGGGATGCAATGTTTTGCATAACAGACTCGTGTTCCTTCATTGGAATTATGTTGTATGATTTTCAGCTTTCAACGGAAAACGCTAAAAAACAGCTTTTCGCTAAACTAGGAATACAAGTAGAAAAATTCCGTTCAAGAAATCAGGACAGAGCCAAGGCTAATAGTTTCCAAAGCTGGCAAAATTAGATTGATTAAGACATACGCGTTTGTCTTTTCGCAGCTGAACTAGTAACAGAGAGAATTATTTCGAGCAAGGCGGTTGGCAAAGTTTCTACACTTTATGTTCGTTCCAGGTGAGTGATACAAAGTCCAGCCGTCGCTTTACAAAGATCGCTTTGTAATCAAGGCCGCGGCAAACGATTGCCCAAAGGGTCGAGAGCTTTGGCAAATATTCAGTGCAGCATAATTCCAAAAGAGGTTGCTTATTAATTTGAGGTTAATACAGGTTGCGCCGGTCGGGAGTGCGCGCCAATATTAGCCAGCCAAAGCGGGTGGCATACAGAAGCCTATTAAGTTGTGCGGTTAACCCCTTACAAGCTATATAGTTTGTGGATCGTATGACACTTCCCCTTATTAAGCGATTGGAGCCGCGGTATTGACAACTACCGTCGCCCGTCGCGTCTATCGGGTGGCGTAAATAAACTGGCTTCGTATTTTTTTTCAGGATTTCGACAGCATTGTTTCGAACAATAGATTCTAAAGGCATGTATTTTGGATAATAATTAATAGGTAGTGTGAGTTGAGCTAACGGACAGCTGCCTTGATTTTATGGTGGTTGTTCAGCAATTGTGTTTAGTCGGTTTGCAGTGGCCTTTGCTTATCGTCAGTCTGTCGGCCTGTATCTTGTAAATGTGCATTGAACATTGTTCTTTGACCAGTTCCCAAGCTGAACGGTTGCCGAGTATACTTGATAAGCAATTTCCCGGTATCCCGACAGCCTGTTCGAATTAATGTAAAATTGAAAGGACGCACCTAATTTACATTTTTTTAATGTTGTTTTTGTAGGGAAAGAAGCTCCTTGGTGTATTTGAATTTTTTTAACCAAAACTTATTATTCTTTAGCCCAGTGATTCCCAAACTTTTCTTCTCGCGTAACATTTTCAGCTTTTGCACAGTGTTCATGTACCACCTAAGACTAGGTTAGAAATACATTGATTTAAATAGCTTATTGTTGTTTGAAGTACTGCATTAGTGTCTTGGCGTCTTCAACCACATGATTTCCAACACAAATCAGTATATTTTTCGGGTTTAAGCAAAACTCAAAAAAATACTTACAACAACTATAAAAATGTCAAAGAAAACAAGACGATGGTTATTTTATAAAAAAATGTGATGTAAACGGTTGAAATGCAACGTAAAAATAATTGCAGAAAATTAACAAAGACTTACTTATTGAAATAGGAAATGGATTAATTTCAAATCACCAGCAGAGAAAGACAACAAATACTGTTCAAGCCGTTTGTCCAAATCAGAGAGGCCTGGGTGGTTAATTTGTAGACGATTTACTGCTCTCATGTTAAACAGCTAACAATTGGCGTTTTATTATCTTGAACAAGATAAGTGTTACGTCATAAACGTGCGAAACCTCACATAAAAGGTAACTAAAACGCAACATGGCAAATTACCCAATCTGAAAGTTTTAAAAGTTGGGAGTTTTCGCAAATTTAAACGTATGCTGAAGTTAGTCGCGTACCACCTGAAAGACTCTCGCGTACCACAGTTTGGGAACCACTGCTTTAGCCCAAAAACTTGCTCACCCCAATGCTGAAAATTCGTAATGTTTTTTAGATAGCTAAACTTTTTTTGACAGCTGTAAAACCATTTATCAAGTAAAATGAGAATTTTGAAGTGGATATTTTCCAAAATTTTAACAAAGCTTAATAAACAAACAAATTCTGGAAAACCTGTATAGACCAACTTCGAAAGCACTGGGCTATATGTTGTTACTGATATGGTATGTTCAAGTTTTCAAATAATTTTCTAGATTTTTATTCCATGTAAAAGCAACCATGTAATTTAGCTGCCGATATTCTGCATAGTATACTATGCAAACATGACACGAAAATACCTACAGCATTTTTTCTTAAAATAATGCCTCAGCAAAGGGTTGAAATTTACAGTTCAGCAGTTAGACAAAGAACAGCAGCAGCGTAGGTTTGATTTCCCTGTGTAACAACTGAGGTGGCAGCAAAATACAGTAGAGTAGACTGTTGTGCTTTTTAACGCGAAAGCGCTAAGCAGCTGACCAATTTTCTATGAGTGGTCGTCGAGTCTGGACTTTGCAGAAAGCACCCGGGGCCCGGCGGCGTTGCGAACAACGCACTGTTCCTGCTATTTCCCGTGTTAATATTCATAAAAACCAAGGAACTGGCAACGTGCGTATAGGGGCTCCAGCTTCCTGTCAAGCCAGCGCGCGCACTCGCTTCGGTGCATTGACCAGACGAACAGGTAGACGGCCCGCTGTGAACTATACAGCCTGCCGCAGCAACCAGCGCCGCCGCAACCCCTGCCTTTATTGCTTGGAAAGCGATTTTATGACCGCTTTTTTTGGCGAGCAGGTTGCTGTTTGCCAGCATGCTCTATGTGCAGCGCGAGTCGGCTGCTGAAAGCCGCCGTGAGCCCCAATACAGCGCTGTGTGTGTTGCATAGCGAACCTTGGTGTATACTGAGCAAACACAGCACAGTGGGTCGTACTTTGCGTTTCGTTCTCCTTTTAACCTTGGCGCAGTTCATGTTGCCCTCCTTAGCGCGGCTCAGCTAGTTGGCGTGTAAACCTCTTTTGTGAAACAGCCTGTCAATACCATTGTTACGTGGAAAATTAACACTAGGCTAAATTAAGCGAACAATAACATGTTACTTTATGTTGGTTTGTGAATACCGTCATAGTCATAGGCCCATTTAAAAATGATTTTTTTTATTTAATATTGTCATGCGTTACCTTCCATACGAAAGCAGCATTCAGATATAAATTAGAAATCTGTTGTACTCAGTCTCTGTAACATCGTATCGCTTTAAAAGTTTATCAGTTTCTAACGGGAGTAATCAGATGCCTATATAAAGGCATATTGTATTGCTTCTCGACAAGCTTTCGCACAACCGTACTTGAAACAAGTTGTCTTTATATAGTGCCACCTTATTGCCGTTAATTAGAACTTTGACAAATACGGCCATTTACAAAGTTTCTTGAGACGAATTGTATAAGTCTCGACAAGCTTTCGCACAACCGTGCTTCATCAGGTCAAACTGGACTAAATACAATACAATACAAATTGTCTTTGTATTATGCCACCTGATTAATCAGACAAACACGGCCATTCGTAAAGTTTTTAACGCGTAACAACGTTTTTCTGGCTTGTATTTTTCAGGCAGACTGTCCCTCTTTAGGTGTACATATAATTCATCCTAGTGAAGCCACCATATTACCATAGTTAGAATCAGACAAACACGGCCATTTACAAAAGTTTTAACGCATAACCATCTTTTTCCGGCTTTTATTTTACAGGCAGACTGCCCCTCTTTAGGTGTACATAGTTTATTATCCTAGGCCACTCGCATCCCCCAGTTTCACGCTGTATGTATATTTTCGCGTGACGTGCCAAACGACCGACCGCTCGACCGACCACGGACGCAATGGCCAAGCTGCCGCCGGTCCTCGAACAATCTGAGCCGCTGCTCAAGACCATTCAGCGGGTCTACCACGAGCACTTGCTGCGCACCAAAGCGATGGCAAGCGTGGCAGCGCGCAGCGACCAAGCCGCGGCCGAACTGAGCTGGGCTCTGACCTGCGACGAAGACGGCGACACGTAAGTGTAACTATGGTAAAGGCTGGTATAAAAGTCCCCGCACCCCCTAGGAACACCCCCTAGGTTCTCGCATCGTGGTTAAGAAACCCAGCTTTAAATCAAATTTAAAAGTCCCCGCACCCCCCGCACCCCCTACGTTCTCGCATCCCTGGTTAAGAAACCCAGCTTTAGATCAAATTAATTATAGATCTGAACTGCTTTCATATGTTTTTATTATTGTATTATTACTTTGCTATGCATGTGTAGGCCTATTTTACTTGAATTATGGGAACCGACGATGCCGGTATTGGCGCAATATATATTCCTTAAAACATGTTTGATCCTGGTAGAATTGCTTAAATATGTCAACCATTGTAAATTTTTATATACACAAGTAACGGATAACACAGTAACACAATACCAAAATGTTAGTTAGTTTAACTGACAAAGAAATTAACATTTTCTGTGTCTGATTTAGCATCCCCGCGCCCCCCTAGGAACAGTTCTCGCATCTCTGTTAAAAAAAACCCTGCTTTAGATCAAATTAAATGGACCTGTTATCCAATGGTTCAACTTGCACTTACGCTTAGCTATAATAAGAATCCGAAATCTTGTGTACCTTTCAAACCGTTCAATGTCAGTGAAAAACCCAAACCAGGTTCTTTTATAGACTTTTTCCAAGTTTGACTACACAATAAAAAGTACGTAAATTGGGAAACGCGTAACCCTAGTTATCCACCAGACATTAATTACCGTTCGCTTTGACCCCTTAAAACAATTCCCAAATCGCCCTTTTAAAGAAAAGCCCCCAACAGCACTTAATCCACATAGCGCATTTCTAACAATCGATTCCTCGACTGAAAATCGCAGGCAGGCTGCCTGCTAAGCCCGTGACCAGAAGCGAGCAGTTTGATATTGAGAGTTTACGGTGAGGGCTACTTCACTTACGATCCCATCCACCAGAAAACATGTTCGACAGAGAACCGGACGGGAGGCTAATCGATAAATGGGCTACGTGTCTGCTAGGCGGCAAAACAGTTTTCGCTGGTGGCGTTCAGCGCTCGTTTAAAAGCGTTTGAACGATTCAAAAAAACAAAACAAAAAGTAGGCTTACATAATTTATATAAACTGTTGCTACCAGGCATAACAATATCAATCAAAAAACAGCTCCTCTGGAAATTGTACTCATTTAACAACGTTTTTACAATTACCTTTTTTTTATTATTAAAAAACAAAAAAATATGTTTTTATTTTTTTTTTATATGTTTTTGATCAGGTATGGTAACTTAAAAGATGCACGGGAAATACGATTATAAACGATATCCCGCAGCATTGAAGAACCACTCACTATTATTTAACGAAACGTTAACTTACCAAAAGTGGTTCCCATACATTTTTGGCTCACGGCACACTAAAAAAATCTTAACTATATCGCGGCAAACTTTTAAAAGAGAAACAATAGAGTATTTTTACAATCGCCTTAACACACTGCAAACTATATGTAAATGTCTCAAAATTATTAATTTGTATTGAATAGTGCAACTTTAGTCTAAAATTCCTGCGTGTATGCCTATTATTAATACAAATACTATCTTTTCCAAAATACAAATAAGCTTCGAGGCACACTAGAGTGTTTGGAAATCACTCGACTAAACAATGGTAAACGTTCACGTAGGCTTGCGTTTTCTGGCCCTGTATGCAAATTAATTTGGACTGACTACCACTTTCAGTCACAAAGGTCACCTTGTTTGGCGTTGAGGAGAAGCGTGACATTGCGCGCCCAGAAGGTTTAATCCAGACCTGAGGCCAGAAATTGCGTTCCGCGGCTTTTTAGCCCCCGCATAGGAGTTCGAAATGAAATCCAATGTTGTAATGACTTTCCTGTTTCCAAATAACGTGGCTTGATTTGGTTCTTTCGGAAAAGTGACCAAGGATCTTAAATGTTTTAGTTAAATACATGTATTGTTTTTGTCGTAGCTATGACCAAATAAATATGAAATTATTTAATTGTAAGAGTTTTATTTATTTTTTAATGTCGAACTCAGTCTTTCTTAAACCATTGGTCTCCGACTGTAGTCAACACGGTTAAATTTATTAGGATTGGAACTGGACAAAAACATCTCTTATATTTAAGGAAATAAGACGCGAATTTTTTAAATTTAAATTTATTTATGCGGTTTGTGTGTTCTACTGTGTTCACTTACTTTAAAGTTGATTTTATAGATTTGGGTTCCAAATTTTCGCTTCTATACTTAAGTATGGAAATTGGGTGGCCGCGAAAAAAGTCGAAAATTACCAGTGTTGTAAACAAGTCATTTTAAATTGACTTAAGTCCCAGTCAAGTTATTTGCAAAACAACTTAAGCCCAAGTCAAGTGTTTTTGAATAAATAACAAGTCCCAGTCCAAGTCATCAGTTGCGCAAGTCAAGTCCCAGTCAAGTCATAATTAGAGCAAGTCAACTTCAAGTCATGTCCTTGTTAAAAAATAAAATTTTAAACTATTAAAATTTTTAAATTTGTATGATTATGAGCAATCACTGAACTAAAAAATAAGAAAAAACGCAACATATAGCAAGCAATTTGTTTTATGTGCTAAAATTTGGATAAATAGCTCAATTTAAAAAAAAATACTTGAAAAAAACGCTTCATTTTAACCCAAGTCATCTGAATGACTTAAGTCAAGTCAAGTCATTTGTCCGAAAGACTTACGTCAAGTCAAGTCATTTTTCCCAAATGACTTAAGTCAAGTCAAGTCGTTTGAAAACAGTGACTGAAGTGCACTTAAGTCAAGTCATTGACTTAAGTCATTACAACACTGGTACAAGCAACTTCATATTGAAGGGGGTCTACAGTAATTAATGTTTTAAGTCCTTGAACCGCTTTGGCAATGACTTTACCTTGGACTGGCACTGACTGCAGATAATCAATCCGAGGTCATTTTTGGATAAAATATGTCCTTTATTGAATTTCGAGAAGCCGAAGCCGTATATATGCAAAAAAAAGTAAATTTTAAACTTCCATAAAATGTGGTTCGTTAGTTTGTGGACTTTGGCGGACCGCCAACTGCTAACCATATTTTTTCGCGGAAGGCGCACAAGAATGTTTTTTTTAAATACCAATGTCAGTTTTTTGCTCCTAGTCAGTCCACACATTTCGCCGTAACTAAAAAACATACCAGCATGGTCCACTGTTCCCAAAAAGAGTCTTTATTCTATTTCTGCACTCAAACATTTCCAAGTCTTGTGCCATCGGAATTCCGAACGCGATTTAATCACGAAATCTAACCGCCGCGACAAACCAGAGAACGTGTTTATTAAGAGCAGGAATGCCGCCACAGGCCGCAAGTAACAAAGCCTTAATCTCTCTGCACAGGCCGTTGCACATCGCGGTTGCCAAGGGCGACGAGGCTATGACGCGACGACTGTTGAAATGTCTCGCTGGCGGCAACGTTTCGTGCAACATCAAGAACAAACTGCTGCAGGTGAGCCAAAGGACTTTTTTGTTTTACTTTTTGTTTGATTGGATGGATGTAGCGGCAAAGCGCTTTACACAATATTGAAATTATTAGCCGTAAAAAAAGTTGGATTTCTATAAATCAGTAGTAAATGAATGAAAATTGACGGAACTTCATTATTATATTTTTATATTTTTTTCTTGTTTACGCATAGTAAGAATATTGTAAGAAGTATTCATGTAGTAAAAATACAGTATATACTTAGAATTAATGCCTTCTCACTATGTTGAAAATGAATTAACAATTATTCGATACGTGCAAAATACTACACTTTCGTATGGGCTTGGATATTCTTACTACCTCTCATTCCAACCTCCAACCAATATGCCCCAAAGAAGTATTCACTTTAATAATTCCTATTTAAGTTTAGTTAGACTAACACATATTTAAGTTTAGTAAGACTAACACATATTTAAGTTTAGTTAGACTAACAGCGTTTTTTTCCGGAAAACTTTGGTATACTTTCCAACATGCTGCGCAGTGCGCAGTCAGTGTCCGCCTCGAGATTCGACGGAGTCGGTAATTTTGCTAGAACCGGATTCGGGACTCCAGTAAGAATACGTGAGACTACCAGAGTCCCTCCGGCATGCACATGCATCAGAACCCAAAGACACCCCTCTAAGTGGATTACTGAATATTTAAAAATTACTTCTACATATTTGTCATGTCCCTGAGTTTTATGGATGAGCAAATTGACATTTTTTTCTAAATCTACCCCCCCCCCCCAAAAAAATAGCAAAATTAACAGTTTTTTTTTTTAAACGCTTAAAATGTTTTGTTCGTAAATGTCGATTTTTCAAAGGATAGCAAAATCTAGATGACAAAAACCCCCTCTTAGGCTGGTATCCCACCCGGATGCCTCAGATTAAGAATCGAAGCCCAAAAATCCGCGACCGTTTCGCAAATGTCAAAACAAGCTCAGACAAATCTCTCGTCCACCTGAAAAAAACAGAGTATCATTCTAATCACGCTTTTTGCCATATTTTTCAATGATTTTAATTTGATAAAAAAAAACGAAAAAACGATTTTAATTTGATAACCAACGCAACCGTAGTGATGCCGAAAACATCAACTTAAAATTGGACTTTGGCGGCTAAATGCCCCAAGCGCATGATCAAACAAGAAGACAGTCGCTCTCGCGTATTTTCCTGGCTCAGCCCCGGAACTAAGCCCTCGAAGCCTTTGCGCTATGCGCTGCCTAGGGCGATGTATTTCTGTCGATTCTCAGACAAACTTTTGTCAGTTGAAATTCCATTTTAAAACGACGGCCTATAGGTTAACCACGAGGCTTGAAAGTCGCCTAAATCAAAGCAAATGACACCCGACTGAGTTAGAAAAGTCATTTTAAACTGAATTAAGTCCCAACAAGCGATTCGTAATATAGCTACTGTATAGGTTTAAATTAGGCAATTTTATCAAATAACATTTGTCCAAGTCTAAATCATATATTATGAAATCAAAGCCCCCAGGTCATTTACACATCAATTAATTTCATTCCAGGTCAAGTCATTAATATTAAAGTGAGTGCGTTAAACTATTAAAATTGATCAACTCATTGTAGAGGATTCTTTCACATCACTACCACTAGAAGTAAAACAAATGGACCCAAACTGTTTAAAACGGAGAATTAAGTTCAAAGAATGTATTAAATAAACACACTTAATTATCCTCATTTATCTAAACGACGAGTTACCTAAGTGAAGTCGAGTTACTTATTTCATCACACAAGCAGTGGCTTGAGTGAACTTAAGTCAGGTCATTACAGCACCGTCTGATTTTCCAACCAGGTTGGTGTTTTGTACGGACGATAGTTCGATTGGCGAAGTAGGTCGTGCTATCTCGGATGAACCACGTCGACTTACGCGATGTTTGTTCTTTGCCGATCACGCCACTCGCTAACGCCCTGTATGATTTCACTGGCGGCCATTCGTTGCCCAGCGCGTAATCCTAGCCTACAACTTGGTAGACAAAGTCGTTGTCCTAAACTAAATTAAGCTTTATTTTGTTTTACGCCCAGCCGACAAAAGACGCCCTGACAGTGACTGTCAAATACTGTGTCCCCGCCTATTAATAAACTAGATTTGTTTCACCGTATGTTGTCTTGCATTTTGTTTACCGCCCTTATTGTGAGCAAGGCTACAAACGAAACTACAAATGTTTGCATCCATGTAAAACGCCCTGGTGCCGGTCCGCGTCAACTTTCCTGCCGGTCCGCCAAATATATTACAATCTTAAATCTCAACTACTAAATGCAAGATGCTGAAGGCTTGTCCATCAAATTTAAAACTTCGCCAGCTTCGTAATTTGCAACATTGTGACGTAACATGGAGTTAATGGTCTACTTAGGACTTTATCGTACGACACAATGCAAGTGTTGTGCCCAACTGTTTAAAATTAGGCTACTGATCGTTTAAGTCGTAAATTTTAGGACCAGTTGTATGTGAAAAACTTTAATAGAGCCACGTATAACACGTATGATATGAAAGACAGCAGCAAATTGCTCATTGAATTTAAGTTTCCATTCTTTGCTTTTAAGTTGCACACTTTTCTCATATTTGCATTTTGGTTTGATTTTGATTTTTGAAGGTCCACCGGTCCGCAAAATTTGTTTTGAAATTTTACCGGTCCGTAAGATGAAAAAGGTTGAGAACCACTGTCCTATAGCACACAAACCAGTGGTATAAACCAAAAGATTTTGTAATTTTTGGCCGTAGTAAACGAACCAGTGGTATAACTCCAAAAGATTTCTTAATTTTTAGCCGTTACATCAAAAGTTTTATTTATTTTTCGAACTCTGCAAACACAATTATGCTAAACTAAATATTTGCACTAAAATGTTCGAAGTTCGTACAAACATCTCCGGATTACCTAGTAAACCTATAACATACTCCTTAATGTTTTTATATATTAATGACTACCTCCAGTTGTCTTTGCAATGAGAAACATTTCTATTGACTTTCCTAACATATATGTCCACCGGGGTTTACATGAAAGCTAAGTTAAATTAATACTGCCTAAGATAGGCTTTACAGCTAGATGGCGTACGAATGACTTGGGCCCCGCATCAATGACGAAATTAATTCTAAACTATGTTTGCGTTTTGCTGTTAAAAATCATCGCACTCACTATAAACTGAAATAATTCTTTTCGAGAAAATTTATTTTCTGTATAAACAACATATGCATAAGGATTGCAATAACGCAAAATTATTTCCTACCAAGGGTTATAAGAGATTGTTCATGTATAGATATATTTCGAAAAAAGTGAAAAATTTTCGTCGAACTATTATCTGTTTGGACCACCAAATATTTACAATGAAGTGATTTTGCCACTGTTCAACAATAGCTCGATGTTGTTGTTTTAATTCGGCGTTGAACTGGTATAAGAGCAGGGCGGTTAACCTTGATATCCATAAGCCTTAGCGTTGACCGCATAACGTAAATCCAGCACACTTGTATTAGTGCCTGTAGTAGTGGCATAGTAATAACTCTGTAGCTGTGGCGTAGTAGTTACTTGTTAGATGCCCGCCTAACGTCATGCTGCTCCGGCGCTCTCTCTCAACCAATACTACAACTGCTTTTGATAATTTCTCTGCAAGTGGACTGGGCTATTTTAAAGCACAGTACAAGAAACCCCGAATCCCCAGCTGTATTTTAATGCCTCCCTGCTAAATCGCCGCTTTCTGACGTGTGTTTTATCCAGGGAGTCGAACCGCTTGACTTTTCCGGTTCAGGTTCGGTTCGGGTTCAAGGATTTTAGTTCCGGTTTCGGTTCGGAGTAATTTAAAAGTTCCGGTTCAGCTCCAGTTCGACCATCGTTATTTCAAAACCGGTTCATAAAGTTCCGGTTCAGATACAATATAATTTGCGTTAAATCTCAAAATGTGGATTGATAAATGTAGAGAATAATCTTTGAGTCATTTAATCTAAGTTCCGTGACTTATTAAAATAACAGCAACTCAATATTGAAATATCTAAAAAATAAAAAATAAACGATTTTTTTATTTAATATTCATATTTTTTTCATAAAATTTCGAACATGGCGTAACTTGACTCTCTGTAAAACAGAAGTTGTGACGTCATGCTGGAGCGAACCGCTTTTGTTTACAGGTTCGGGTTCGGTTAAGGTTCAGGTACTTTCAAATTATTCGGTTCAGTTCCGGTTCGGCTCCTTAAAATCTTATAAAAACCGGTTCAGGTTCGGTTACGGTTCGGAAAAAATTGACCCAAAACCGGTTCATAAAGTTCCGGTTCGGTTCCGGTTCGACTCCCTGGTTTTATCTCGCCTCTTTTTTCCGTTTGCACTCGTTTTGCTGTCCTTATATGAATAAAAAAATACCACTGCTTTTGCTATCCACCACATTAACAGCCCATTGCAACCGGGTATTTTAAATCTAGACTTCTCGCAGAGGCTCAATAAGTTAGCTAGATTATTCGCCAGCATTGTTTCCTTGTAAGGTACGCCACTGCGAAAATTTTAAGCCATTATTTTTTTATTTTACTGCTCCACTTGTACCGGATTGAAGGTGTACTTTGTTTGTGTTTTCCTAAAATTTTATACTAATCTTAACGATTTACCGAAGTTCTAGATCAGGGGTTCTTGAACTTTTTTTACCTCAGGCCCCTAATTTAATTTTGTGCCTCGCGTGCTCCACATTAGGCGCGAAATTTTGATGACTTCTTAAATTCACATTCACAATGACTTCAGAAATCCGCTGATTTCGGTTTAAATAATGTAAAAGTGAAGTGGAGTAAAAGTACAAAGACCGTTTTATTTTCAACTAAACTCTTTTGAAAAAAATGATTACTTCTTAAATATACACTAACATTTCAGTTAGGCCTTCATGGACCCCCTAAAAATTGTTCACGGACGCCCAAGGGACCCAAGTTTAAGAACCCCTGTTCTACATCCAGTGCTCTGCTACCTCAGCCGTAAAATATGTAGGATTACAGAAAAAAAGCTTCTCTGTTTTGAAAATTTTCTGAAACGGAACACTGAATAACAGTTGTGTGTTATGCTTTTAGACGCCATTTCACCTGACGTGCATCACCGACAACGCACCACTAGCGGCTCTCTTCGCCGAGTCGGACGCCAGCTGCCTTGACGTCACCGATCGCCATGGCAACAACGGCGTGCACTTGGCTGTCAAGCACAGCTGCAAGGAAACCGGACACGCCACCTTGCGGACAGTTTTGAAAGTCAGCTCGCCGGTGGCGCTAGAGAGCAAGAACATCTACGGTAGGAAACGCGTTTTGTTACCAAAGTTGTAACTGTAAATTAAGGCATATTTTTGTTTTTTCGCACACTTAATGGACGAAATTCAGATTGGGAAAAAGGAATATTTTGGAGCTTAATGGTTGGAGGTTATAGTAAGACGTAAAATTAATATCTAAGGCTATACAGAAGTAGGTAGCAGTTTGACCGTTTCGAACACTCTGTAAAAAATGAATAAAGATGTTTTTGAAACGTTCAAAATGATTCCTCCTTCTGTATGACCTACGATTCATTTCACGTATAACAACAATAAGTTGATTAAAGTGATAAAATAATTTTTAACCAAAGTAAACTCTGGATTTAAAACAAAAAAATGTTAAAATAGTGTGTGTTTTGGTTGTGGTTCAAGCAGGTGTACATAGACGGTTTTTAGGTGTCATTCTCTAAGACGTGTGTAGTTTTAAATGTTTTGGTGAATCAGCTGAACGGATGGATAACTGCCAGCGGCTGTTTTTGCGTGTTGGCGTGTTGGCTTGTTGGCTTGTTTTGCAACCGACGAATTTCCAAACTGTGCTAATTTAAATTCAGGCCGCAATCTATTTTAAAATCTGAACCTCGTTTAAAGCGTTACGAGGTTGTAGAAAGATGGCAAAGCGATATGAGATAGGATGCCGAAGTAGTTAAGCGTTTTCACCTGGTTTCCATTTTGTTATTAAATACATTTGTAATTGTGTAAACTGGTCTTTTTTAATTGTGAAATGAAGTTTACATGTTAAAGGCGAAAGCAAAAAAATAAAGCTGGGTTTAAAATAGGTTCTTCTGGCATATATTTCTTCAACCAACGTTTCGGCTTACTATACGGCAAGCCTTCGTCAGGGACTGACACACATAGCCAACAAGAAAAAAAATATATGCCAGAAGGACACCTGTTTTAAGCATACTATGCCTGGTAGCAACAGCATATTTAAAGCTGGGTTTGTAAACTTTATAATTGCTTGTACGAATGTATACATTAGGCGTCATTTTATTACAATAATGTCATTCGTGGACGAAAGTGTTATAGCAAAATAACATATCCACATGTGATTTAAGTGCTCATCGTTTCTCCTATTTAGTTGTTAAGTTGAAAATGGAGAAGACGAATATAAATATATTAGTGTGTGTCGCTAATTCGCAGTTAAATCCTGCCACCGCGACAGTAGCAACAAGTCTCGAACGATTAAATCGACATAATCACCTGAGCTAACCGGTCAAACCTTTTCAAAACGATTACCGAGAAACAACGTGTTTACTGAACCTTGTTTTTCGCTGCGGTGATCTTTGAGTTTCGCATTATCGACGACAATTCCTAAACAAGTCTATCAAATCTCGGTCCTGCCAACGCTAGCACAACCAACAGCGGCAAACAGCTTTTTACGACTTTCGAGGAAACGCGAAAAGCTTGACCTTCGGAACTGCACTGGCCCCGGGCCGTGAGAAAATCGCGGCCGGGCATTCCGGAAGTAAATGGCCGAAGAGTCGAACTCATTCATCGCCGAAGGGCTTTGTCCGAACAGCCTGGCTTCACCGGTAACGTTTTTCGTTTCGGGTAATCATGTGGCACTAAATAAAGACAAATTGTATTGTATTCTCAACAAGCTTTCGCACAACCGTGCTTTATCAGGTCAAAAGTAGAAATGAAAGCAATTAAAATGCAAAAAGTAGAACACATGCGCGAGGCATATATCCTGTGGATGCATTAAACCTCATTATTCTTATCGCCTTTTTATTATCGCCTTTTTGTTAAACTTCATTATGGCCTGAACGACAATATCAAAAAGCGGAATATAGTTGTTTAATTTTGTAAACGATTTATGTGCATATTTAATCGATTTTGACAAATAATTGACGTTTTTTACAAGTCAAAACATAATTGCCCTAGTTAAGGCATACACGCCTCACAGTAAAAACCTGATCGCAACACGTTTCCAGTTAGGTTACATGACAAAACACATCCCGCAAATTAAAATATTAGTAACTTTATTTTCATCCTTACAAATATATTCGCATACCGTGCAGCTAAAATCAACATCCAAAAATAAATAATTTTTGTCCCAAGGTTGTACAGTTGTCGTTTGCAAGAGTATGTCACTGAGCATCCCCGCCTATATATATATATATATATACTGTATAGCGACCGTGTAAAACATCAAAAGGTATAGGATACGCCCTAAAGCCTGGCGCACTCAATCAAGGCACGCTTGGCAGAAGAAGTGGATCCTTCCTTTTTGCGTGAAAGTTTCCACCGGTGTTCGAGGAATCAGTATCGCTCGCTTCTGGCCCATTGTGCATATCCTGGATTTAGTAACTCGCTGATCCATCGCGGAACTCTCATTTTGCGCTCACTTAAATGTATACTTGTTTTAATAAAATGAATGGAGAGAAATGCCTCCAGTTATCACCATAGTCTTGTTTCGATTTGATTCAACGTTTGCCTAAGTCTCCAAGTCGAAGCGTGGTTGTTGCAGGGTTGTTTTAAGCGCATAACATGCTAAACGTGGCGTACATATTTTTGCCCTTCACACACGTTCACATTTTTATTAGAATAAATTTAAACAACATTGATTTTGAGTTCAATAAATGTATTTCTAGTTCGAAATACGGTTTAATCTACTTTCACGAATTGAGTATTTATCTAAATTATTTGACTCTAGTCTAATTGTCCTACTGTGACCTTGCGACGTCAATCATCAAAATGGTTTTGTACTATATTCTTACCGACGTGCCTGAAAAATTCAAACATTTGCCTAAATTCGACCAGTCGAGGTATATGCACTCCCGCATTGTAAAAACAACTCTCTGGCCATTTTTGTTTTAGTTAATATCCAAACTAGGTACACTTCGGTTTAGTCTTACACTGTTGCGAAGTAATTTACACTTCTTATGAAACTACTTTTTACTAGTTGGACATTAAGCGTACCCGGAACAAGTTAACAGCAATCCATGCCAACTGACGAACTATGCGAACTATCATGATTTAAAAAAATGACCATCTCTGTTTTCGATTCCTGTAAGGGGCAGTTATTTTCTTCAAAATTTGACCTTGGTTATCCAGGATGTTGTTCTATAGCTAGTTTTTTTTCCTTTGCATCACTAACACACATTAGCACGTTGTGTTATGTGGTAAAAGTTCAAAAAATTCGGGTCCTGGTCGTCGCCGCCGTTGATTTTGCAAAGGTTGAAACGTGACAGGAAAATCGTGTTGCCGAAAGGCTATAAGAGTGTCCATTAGGCAAACTGGCGCAATATCCCCGTTTAGCTTAATCGCTTCCACGGTACAGGATGCAAGCTGACCGTCTTGACCGAAAATAGAGTGGTTATGCAACAGGTGGCCGGTCTTCTGTTTGAATTGTAACAGTGTACCACCGCTCACCGGACAACAGAGAGAAATGTGTAGTACGATTTGTTTGCCTTCTGGCCAGGATTATCAGTGAAAAGGAAGTAAAAAATAGAATTTAACAATTCTTCCAAGCCAGATAAAATTGACCTTTCGGAGGCGGCTATGATTGTTTGTTTACATTTGTACGGGTGTTCAGACAGCAAAAAAACAGTATTGTGTGTTTACTATGGTTTGTTTTTTGCCCGCAGTAAAATTAAACAATACATAAACATAAACTAAGGCCAAACGGTTGTAACAGTTCAACAGGTTTAAACAAACCTTGAAAATTCTAGTTGTTAGAATGTGGTCACACTATGAGTTTAGCAATAATTAAAGCCAGGATTGAACAGTTTTGGTGGTAACTAAAAAAAAAGTTTAATAAGGGACTGTTTTATTTTTATTTTACGCTGTAAAGCTTTGTTGACAGTTTAAGCTTTATATTTCAATTTTTGTATGCCATGAGTGGTGAACAACGTGGCCCTTAAAAGACACAAAGGTGTGCCACTAAAATTTACACCCAACGGTAGCTTTTCAAACTCGATTTTAGTGTGTTAGTTCTGTCAAAATGATGAATTCGCAGTCATTATGTGAATTCCTATTTTGGTTAATCCTTGAAACGAAATTACCAGTGACGTAATGCATCGTGGTATAGTTATGGTGTGACGCCGCTGTCTGAATCGCGGACCATTTTAATGACTGGGCCGCAGATTTACGCTCGTGTACGACTGTTCGTGCTGCTGTCAACAAAAATCGCGAATCGACTTTTGGGTAGTTTTGCGTTTGACGTAAGACCGGTTATACGTGATTTGTAATGTTTTCGCAGAGTTGTGTTTAAAAACTGATGTAAGCTAGCCTATTGAAACGCCCTAGGTACTATAGCGACTAGTGACTAGTGACTAGAGGCTAGTTCTTGTTTTCGAACCGAGGATGACGTAAGCTGAAAAATATTTAGAAACCAAGAGCTTAGTCACTACATTTTTCCGACAAAAGCGAAATTATCTGTTGGCGTCGTTTATGTACAAGCGGTTGCGGTTCACAGCGCGCTTCGCCGCCACTTCGCCCCGAGGCTTTTAAACTGCGAAGGCTCGTTTTATTCTTTCGATACGTGATTGACTTTTGGCGACGGTCGACAGCAATAGCCTAAGGGCCGTAGCACAAGCGTTCTCGACAGGACGTCTCTTCGTAGTTTACTTGTAGTCGTAGTGCTGCGAGTGCGCTTGTGTGAGTTGGCCAAATATCGCCGCGGTGTTCGCCGAAATCGCGCGTCCTATTTTCGTGCGCGTTCAACATGTTTTCGGTATGTTCGTGGCTTTGTTCCTTTTACGCGATCTCCGAATATGACCAGAGGCTCTTTCATCTCCGCGCAACAAACTTGTAACATATGTGCGTTACGATATCCACCCGTGGTTGGGTCTGACAGCTTAGCGGTTAAGTGATTTGAATATTTCTTTCGATGAGGTAGTGATGTACCCAAGGCAGGTTTTAAGCTTGCGAGGGCAGAAAAATTCGCTTCCTGATAACGTTTAGGTTTCGGTTGCTATGTGCGCAGAGCAGTAGATTTATGCGCTTCCTCTATCGCGTAGGTTTGATTGCTTTTATGGGCTTACAGTAAACAACCTCGGCGGAAGCGAAAGTTTGCAGTTTTTGCAAGATACGTGTGCTTAGTGTCGGGAGCACGCTTCTCGCCCGTTTTGCGCGTGTTAAAAAATTGGCCACAACAGAGGCAGCTGCGACCGCTTCGTTGGTCACGCTTCTTTAACAGCAAGCATCTCGCCTGCAGCAGGT
Source organism: Ascidiella aspersa (assembly GCF_963924565.1). Classification (NCBI taxonomy): domain Eukaryota; kingdom Metazoa; phylum Chordata; class Ascidiacea; order Phlebobranchia; family Ascidiidae; genus Ascidiella; species Ascidiella aspersa. Next base: position 5,687,277 of record NC_139447.1, read on the forward strand.
TTTACAGCGCGGTCACACGACGGAACTTTTGTGTCTCCTGTTTTTTGATGACGGTACAGTGGCCGGACCTTGTTGTCTTGCGGGCGGGTTGTGACCGTCAGTCATTCAGACGCAGACCTAACCAAGAAACGACAGAGTTTCACCCTATCATTAACCCTGATGAGGTCAACTGGTATCTGCTGCCGAAACGTCGGTTTATACTTCGTTTACACCAGAAGAGCGATTCCTATCTATTGATATGTTGCCAGTTGTGGCTAACTCTTTTTTTAAGAAAGACTTTTAAGATGAATTTTGAAGCGAGATGCCATGTAACTTTAAAACGCCGCTGTGTACGACTGTAAGTTTTTTCGCTCGAAAAATGCATTTTGTTGAGACAGTTGTCGCCGGTGTTGTTTACATTTTGTTGTCTGCCAAGGGAATAAACATTGAGTGCGTTTTAGATGTGGAAAACGTGTTTTATCAGGTTGACAATTCAATGTATTGTTTGTATTGCCTGATACGTGCTACGAGACACTTTCGTTTCCTGGAGTTTAAATTGCTTAGGTTTTATCGCTTACATACCACGATAATTTACAGCGTCTGTCGGTTATTGCAAAGGTTCTTGATATTAGTTAAAACCCATGGTATAAAAGCATTCGTAAAGCCGGCGATAAAAGGTATGTCGCAAGTCAATTTTTTCTTATTTGATGAAATTTTGAGGGAAAGTTTGTCTTTAACTTTCGCACAAGGTAGCTGGAAAACGCGCCCATTGTCTCCTCTGGTAAAACTTCCGCCAATTTACCACAGCGTATCACGTGAAAGTGTTCTCCTGATCTCCATGCACGCGTTCGCTTGCAAGCAACTAAGTTCTTCCGTGAATGGCGCGTATTCACTGAGTCGTTGCCACGAACAATGCCGAAAATATGTCCTGACAGTCACGTGCTACGCGCCCACAGAAACCGGAAAGTTCTAAAAAGGTGTGTGACGCCTATTGGCCGATGGACAATGGCTTGCCTGCAAGACAGCGTCCATTGTATGGTTGGTACGTGTTGTGTGTCATCGCCTGAATCGAGCTAAACACCTTTGTATAGAAGACTTAGCTTACTGAGAGGAACAATGGTGGGTTGGAGATCAATCCCGGGCGGCAAGTGGGATTTTTCCAAGCCCTGCATCGGGCAAATTGGATGTCACGACCGCGCCGCGTGACAAATAATATCGTGATGCTTGTAAGGGCCGACTTAATTGCGCTTTACGGTCGGTCCGGAAACAGTTCGGTTTCAGGGCGCTTTTAGACATGTCAGGCTGAACGTTCTGGGCAGCGCGGCAAGCCTTCGGTTTCCGAGTTATGTCTTGGACGGCTCAGCGAACGGTTATGGCCCGCGGCTATTGCGTTATTCGCTTGTATGTCGTCGTCTGCAACACGCCTGAGGCATAAAAAGCACTATTTAGGCGTTTCGTGTCGGTCTGTGCTGTTCTGTTTGTTGCTTAGGGTTTTTTGAACCACATATGAAGGTACACTTGTATGGTGTTTCGCTTTTGCAAATTCCGAACCTTTTGCAAAACGCAATCCCCCTAATTTATATGCACAACACTTACAAACGCGTACTATTATTAAAAGGCAGTTTTTTTGTCGCTGATACACACGTCGGCGAAACGTTTAAATTACTGAAAATTTCAAAAAATGTTTAAAGAAAGTACAGGAGGCCATTTTGTGCAGTACATAGAGTTGAGTGTTCTTTAAACCGTTTATGTAAGTTGTCGTTAAGGTTTTGTGTTCGGCTACGATTTGACATACACACAAGTTGATTTTTTGTAACTTTTGGGGCCAAATAATTGTAATATTCATTTGGCTTGGCGGACGTGGCGTGGTAAACCGATTGGTACATATCGATTCGTTACTTATTGACAGCACATGTGTTCGTCTGCAATAGAACAACGAACCCGCATTATATTATTCCTTAACTGGGCATTAGTCTACGCTAGTGGTCGACAAACTGTGGGCCGCGGCCTAAATGTGGGCCTTAAATCAACTTTTAGTGGGCCGCGGGCTAGTTTTAAAATTTCAGTTTTGTGTTGAGTGTGGGCCGCGTGATGGCAGTGACCTATAAACGCTACAAAGATAACTTTGAGACTACACACTTTTCGCACTTTACGGAAGATGTTTTAAGAGCAAGTGTGACGTAACTTTGCGATGTTATTTGTTTCACGTAGTGGGCCTTCAATAGCTCTTGAAAGAGCATTTTGGGCCGCGACAAAAAACAAATTGCCGACCCCTGGTCTACGCCATTCTAAACCGGTAACCTCTGACGGAATTGACGCCCTTTTCGATTGCTTGCTGTCGAGCATGCAACGTGGCGTGAAGCAAGGTCGTAGACGTAAGGTCACCGGAAAACGCCATTAGGATTGCGCCAGTCAGCGGGAACCCGCGCTGCTTTACGGGTTCAGATCGGCACTGCGAGTTCAAGCTGCTTCATTGTTTACCTGCTCGCTGCACGTTCGCCAGTTAGGATTTTTAAAGCCAAATTAAAAAAATGGGCTTTTTTTAAACCTCTTTGGATTTTATTGTTTCAAAAAAAATCCAAATTAAATTTGGCTTTTCTCGTTTTTTTTGGTTTTATTTAAAAATTGTGTTGTGTTAAAAAGAGATTAAACTAACACAAAAAGAGAAAAATTACCCCCCAAAAAAATTTACAAAAAAAGAAAAAACTAAGAAAAGTTGCCACAAAAGGAAAAATTGTATGTACCAGCATGACTATTGCATATTTTTGTTTATTTTGGGAAAAACATAGGCTTTTTAGAGTTTATAGTAGATTTGTTTTTTTTTTGGCTTTTTTAAAGGTAAGTTTGGCCGTTTTTTATTTTGGCCATCTAGCAACCCTGGTTCGCTGAGGCTGTTCAGTTAACTTGCGACGCATAAGAGTCGCTACGGCTTCGCTATTTTGTTTTTTTCCGAGTCGTTATTAACACTCGTCACCGCACGCAGCGCCGTCGGCGATTTTCGTATCGTATATAGATATTGTGACGTCACGCGTGACGTGTGCACGTATCCTCCCCGACAGGCGAACCAAACTTTCGCCTTGGTGAGCTCTGCGTTTGTGCAGAGTTGTTAGTAGAAAGCCGTCTGTGCTTTCAGATAATGTCCCCGAGTAGTTATACACCGCTTGATATTGATCACAGCCACTAGCTATAACGCAAAGTGGTTTAGGTGAACCAACTGGTGGCATACGGCGTTTATTCCGGTTTTCGCGATTTATCGTTTTTCACTTTCACGTTTTGCAGCATCGCAATTATACAACAAACTTAGCAATTAAGGTTCAGTTCACAACGCAAAGTGGGCCAACGTCTACAGAATTACCTATATTATCGCCGACCGCTGTGAAAATTCTACAATTGTGATAAATGGCTACTGAATCGCCAATACTGTAAACTAAATCATTTGGCTGTTATGAACGTAACAGCGATGTCTATTTTACAAGTAGAATGTGTTTTTATTCGCATTGACAGGCCATCCAACACATTTAGACCAATTCACAAGCTTAAAGTCGATCCCGCCTAGTAGTAGGCTATTTCGACCAGTTGTTTGTACTGCAGATCTCCCTCTGTTAAGCTTCGAACTATCATTAAAAAGGCTGCTTTGCTGTGTGTACGCGAGGCGGTATGCGAAGCTGCAAATCGATTTTCTGCCGACATTGAAAGCGCTGTAGGCACAAATCGCTTCCTTCAAATTGACGGTCCTTTTTTAAAATACGACTCTTCTTAAGTTGCGCAAGAAAAATGCAATGGCGGACGCAACGGCGTTTAAAGAATTTTAGAAGAAGTAAAAGTCTTACGTTTTGTTATTGGGTATAGCTGCCAACTAGATTTAATCTGTTTCGTCGTGTATAAAGAGCTTGACATTCACACAAGGATCAAGGTAAAAACGTAACTGCACGTGGCAGTCGTTGTTTCGTCGTGCAAAATTGCAAATTTGGCGACACCGAAAGCTGAAATAAATGCCTTGGTGCAATGAAATTTAGGTCAAATTGAATCGCTGGCTTTCCGCAAAAGTTCGCCAGAATGCAACGCATAAGTATTGATCGTCTGGATGCCGTCACTCTGCGGTTTCCGTTTGGTGAAGTTTCTGCAGTCGATTGGCTCTGTATGTTTCCTATTGGAAATGAAGTGCACGGGCAGTCGCGCACCGTTTCCTTTTTGCTCGGCTTTTATTTTCGTTTCTGATTTGCAAGTCGATCGCGCGCGTCTTTGGAAAGGCCATTGCGATTTTTCAACTGTCGCGTTTTTAGGGTGTTTTCGTGTGTACCATATCAGCATATGTAGGCAAGTGCCGGTTCTTCAATTTTGCCATTGCAGAGCGCAGATAGATTTCTGCAGGTAAGGCTCTTTTTGTGGACTTTTGTTGCGGTAACACAGGTTCGGTTTCGGTTTTGCTCAACCGCCGAGTTCTAACCTTTAGCGAAAATTTAACAGCAATTTTCTTTTGTTTGTATTCTGAACGTGTTTTTCTCTCCACCGTAAAGTGCCTCGCCGATTTGGCGGACCAAGATCGAAAACGAAACTCGAGCTAAGGTAAACAGACGAAACGCTCTAGCGCGGGCCGGCATTCTTGCTCGCCTTCGCAGACGTGTTCTATCGGCGCTTTGGGTTTAAATGCAAATAGACCGTGCTAAGAGCCCACAGAGGGCTTTCAACTTTGGAGCGGCGCTGTAATTTGCATCGTAGGTAAACTGCCGGTAAGAGGCAACGCTAGTGCTAGGGGCGGGAATTAGTCCCTGGTCGATTTACCATTTAGTTTTGGCGAAAGTCTCAGTAGGCTAGAACTTTTGGGGAAGCATTTATCCCTTTTATGCTGAATGAAACACTATTAAAAGTTGAAAGGTTTACAACGTAGCATGTGAATTGGACTGTTAATCCACTTCGTACTTATAAAACGACAGTAAGTATAGCTAGTAATAGAGTTTGAACTTAAAAGAAACAATTTCCTGGTCCTGGCAGCAATCAGCAGTGCACACTTGTGTCAATGTGAAGAAATCCGTTTCACGGCCTACAGTTTCCAGAGAAGAGAGGCATGAAAATAAAATGCATTAACTGTCCGCTGAAAGATTAGGCAGCCAGGTCACCCTTGTAAATCACCCAAATAAATCCGATACAGCAAGGCAGAGTTTGTCTTGTCGAATTCAGAAGTGCTCCATTCAGTCCACCACCAAACTTACCGATGTGGTTCCACGCTTTACAACGAGGTCTCGGTTAGATAACGAATGCGTCGGTTAATGCAGTTTCTGCTTTGGGTAGGCTGGCAAATGCAACTCGTGCGAGCTTGGTAATTGCTCTTGTGTGATATCAAAGCTGTTTGGCGGTTGAACGGCAAATGCTGTATCGTTTTGATTGAAAACTGATGGGTTTAGAGTAGTTTGCAGCAAACTGCGGTTGCGGTTTTTGATTACAAAAATGTGCTAGTCAGATTACGTTGTGAATTTGATTAAATACTGAGAACTGACGACGTGCGACCTGTTGTTGCGGCTTTTTGCTTCAAGCAGTATGATTAAAATAAAAATTAAGATGCTTTATAGATATTGATATAAATATAATTTATTTGGGACATCAATACACAAAAATCCACGAAATTATAATGTTTTGCAATATTTGACGTTTCCGGAAGACAGCGAAAGGCTGTAAAGTTCATCGAGTCGGCTTTCTCCTGGTTTAGATTCAGTTCAAGAAATAATTGTAATGTAAATTAAAACGATAAATTCAAATACATACATTACAGACGTTACAGACTTCCCTACAGACTTTAGAAACGTTACAAACATTACAAGCAGTGCAAACATTAACCTACATTAAATTACCTACATTATCTAAATTCCACAAGTTTACATACGCGTTGCAGATTAGACGAACGGCAATACACTTAACTAGATATATTTTAAAGGAGTAGGGATATAGGACTGGTATAGGGAAGTTGGTGTTGATTGATCTTTAGGTACAAATTGGCGACCTTGTTCCTGATTTGTGGCTGTGCCTTGACTATATGACGTGCTCGCGTTCGCGTCTGTTCGCTTTCTAAACAGAACCGACTGCCAGCCGCGGCACACAATGGCAAAGGTTCTACCCGGGGTTTTTCCAGGGCTAAGAATAGACGCAGGTAGGCCTTATCGACTAACCCCTTCTTCAGCGCCGAACCTTCGGGTTTTTTGTTGCTCTGCGCGCTCTTAGAAGTTGCAGATAGTTTTTGGAAGGGTCCCGTCGCACAGAAAAGGAGAAGTCGTATTTCGATTTGTTAGCGTTGCCTTGCGAATCGGTCTAGCCTTATTTCAGCAAGATCCGAGACTGCCAGAGTGTTTTAATTATTGTTGGATGTGCTCAAAGTCTGCCCCCCACAGAAACAGTTCACACAAGGCGATTTGCGCCGCATAGTCACTCTATAAAGCTCGTTTAATCTCCGTTGTACAGACTTAATCCGGTATAATATTTTTGGTTGATAATCAATGGAGAAAAGTTCAGACATTTTGTGCCCGGCCCGCCGGCGTGGTTTTCTGCCAGCATTTTAGGTATAAATCGTTTGCTCTAAGGAAATAATTTGCAAGCCACAATAGGTTGAAGAGTTAACGACGGGTGCCACTTTTCATTATTTCTAAAAGAACGGGATTTGCAAAAGCGGAAGCCGTATCTCTGCGCATTTGATAAAGGCAAATTCTCCCCCCTCCTCCATATATATAGGCCGCCCGCAAGGCTTGCGTTTAGATTTAGTTGCTGCGAATTTACGCGTCGTCGGCCAAATGCAATCTAATTAATAAGCCTAAAAGCAGGGTAAAGGCAATTCTTTGTAGATTTTTGTTTGTTCAGTTCGATAGTTTTTATGGTACAGGCAATTGTTCGTAGATTTTTCTTTTTGTTCAGTTTGTTTAGTTTTCATGGGTACAGGCAATTCTTTGTAGATTTTGCTTTTTTCAGTTTGTATGATTTCGAGTTTTTATGGGTACAGGCAATTCTTTGTAGATTTTGCTTTTTCAGTTTGTATGATTTCGAGTTTTTATGGGTACAGGCAATTCTTTGTAGATTTTGCTTTTTCAGTTGGTTTGAATAGTTTTTTATGTCTTTAAGCCAGCAAACTGTTTCGCTTTGCGATTCGCCTGGCAGCTTGGCTAAGGTCGTGTATTTTGTTTTCCCGTTGCTTCTAGCTTAAGGTTTATAGCTAACAGTCACATGCACCAAAGACCCCGAAACGCGGCAGCTCTTTTAACGACCTTGCCTGTTTCCGTCCTCTTTCAAGGCCTCGCCCCGATGCATCTGGCTGCGCAGCTCAACAACGCACCAGCGATTCGTCTCCTTCGACAGGCCGGAGCTGATATCAACGTTGCGGTAGGTTGAGTAGTAAGCAGCATAGTAGCTTTGCAATTCGTCGCATTTACGTAGGCTTGCGTTTGGCCGGGTTATCTTGCAAACCGCTGTTAATGCATTTAGAACAACAGAAAGACCCGACCATATGATGTAAACGCTACACTTCTATTTTAGATATAATTATGATAGGTTGGCACTCCACGGATCTGTAATGTAGATAGTTTTACTCCGGACAAAACGAATTGGGTCCCGATTTATATAAGTGAAGTTGAGATATATTCAATTCACATTATCTGAAGAATAATATATTTATATAATGGGAAACCTCATTCGGTTTTCGTATTTGCGACCATCACTGTTGTAAACAAGTCAAGTCCTGGCAATGTTTTTTTTTTCAACATTACCAAGTCCAGCCCTAGTCCAACATATTGCCATAGAAACAAAAATTACACTATTTTATCTAAAACTATGGATTTACTTTTTTCTGCGCGTTATTTCACGTACCTACACTTAATGTTTTACGCACCGTGAGTAGAAACATTTTACCAGAAAGGCTTTGTTTTGAAACTGCTCTGAGTAAAAGCAGAAGTGAACTATACTGTATTTTGTTTCGTTACGTCGCATATCGAACTGCCGAGGTAGCAACCTAGTTGCCAAAAAGGAACTTTGTAACGTTTGTAAATGCGTTTCAACTTGTTTAAAGCGCTACAATTATTTAGGTAATAAAAACGAAACTAAATAATTTCGGGCGATATTTTTCTTGGGCTGCAAAGATAAGAACGGGAACCGTCCCGGACTGCACAATACACAAACAGGAACTATCCCGAAACGCAACAGTAATTAAACGGCCCGTAACCATAAGCAGCAGCACACCTTTCGTAGTTGTGTAGCGTTACCGGCCGGTTTCTGGGAACTCCGTGCTGAAGGAAATATTTGCCCAGTGACGTGGATCCATTGTCGCAAACGCTATCGCCTTTGTGTCTCCAGTAGCAGCGCCAGCAGTAGAACAAAGTAGTCATTGATTGATTGCCCCGGGTAGGAACCAGTCACCTTTCTACAGGCTAGGGGAAGTACGACTCTGGTTACAATAACCGACTTACTAACTCCTTTTTAGAATCGGATCATTTCCAAAGTAACGACCGACGCGTAAAATTTAGCCTTCTTGTACTCGGCGCAGTTAAACGTAAAAAGAACTGTAATACCCATTAAACGAAATTTGCATAGCGTAATTTGACTTGGACTTGCTATGGAAATGACTTGGTATACGACTATACTTGGCTAATTTTAATCCTTGTTCTGAGACTTGATTTTCTATTTCTTGAAATTACTTGACTTGGCCGCCAAGTCATATCGAAATTCATTGTTTACAAAAAAAAATAGCGTTAGTTTAAATGGCACTTATTCAAGTGACATGCTGTCTTACTTTAGGTTCCAATTTTAAATGACACACTGTCGCCGTTTCAAAACGTATCAATACGCCAAAAACATATTTGAATCCAGAGAGGGAAAGGCAGCCTTTCACTATAAGCGTGGTCGTTACACTTGCCTACTCAAACTCGCGTTTGGTCACGAGCAAAGCTCCCTATTCGAAACCGTCATAAACCGCACGATCGAAACTCGAATTCAGTTAGGAACGCGTTCTTCATTTAACTCTTATGCTGAGTTAGGACCGAAAATCGCTCAAGTTAGTTTGTGGTTTACAAGTATGACGGGACCTTTGTGGTTATTGTAACTAAATTGGATAAAAGGAATCCGACTGCGTTTTGGTTCAAAATGTGAAGCGTGTCTGATATGCTACCAAAATAACATGTGCTTGGTAATAAACATCGCACCAATTGTAGATGTGTTCGTGTTGGTCTGTGTCTTATTTTACCAACATTAAACGACGAGAGATCTATTTCTTTTCTGAAACGGAAAGTTTTACGTTCACCTTAACTCGAGTTCATTATTATTGCACAAAGCTATAGTAGTCGCTCAGTGCAAATATCGAAACAGCCCTGAACCGAATTTGCAAAACTGCTGCTCGGCGGCGGACTTATTTGCATACAAGGTTCACATTTACATCTTACCGTCGTCTAAGCGCTTTCATAAAGGGTGGTTTTGATGACTCATGCCGGTCGCCATTAGGTAAACAACAAGCGAAAATTCGATCTTAAAAGCCGGCCTCAGTTTCGAAGCGTTCTTTTGCCCAGCTTGTGGTCGAGATAGAAATTTCGCGCAATTGACTCTACGGTTTCAAGTTACAGGGCTGACGAAAATCGCAATTGCCAAAGCGCGCCGTGAAAGGATAAGTTGGCGGAAAGCGGTCTAGAGTTTCAGTCAGCCGACATCAATTGTGTTTTTTCTTTGTATTTCGGCAGGACAATAAAGGCGGTGCTTCTCCGATCATTTTGGCCACCAGAGGGTCTCGGAGAGAAGCGGCACAAGCATTGCTCGAGGTAAGAGGGGAGTCGGCATTTTAGAGAATAACAACCTTGTCAAACAAAATGTTTATTAGAAGATATGGCCTTGTCCGTGCAAGTTAAATAACAACACTCCGCTTTAATTGATAAAGTTTGTCTTTACTTTTTATTTTAACCATAGTTTTTATTTTGCTTTCGAACACAAGACCTACAGAGCAAATTGTAAAAAAGATAGAAAACATAAGGTAAGGGGCAGTCGACTGAAGCGACAAAATCATGTTGGAGTATGGGAAATTTTATTTTGGTAGTAATTAGCGTCAAGCCTCAAGTGTTAATACAAAATCATACCAACAAACGAATGAAATTTCTAGAATCAATTGTCTAAATTTGGCTAGAAATCAAAATGTAGCTAGAATCATTTACCTGATCATTTACGCCAGGCATGAAAAACCGTCAGGGTTAAAATTAAGGATTAAATAAAAACTAAAACTACACCGACACCTGTGCTAAAAGTCACTGGCCCTTGACTCTGACAAACGTAAGGAAACCAGGTTGTTGTGGTATTTTTCTGTTTGACTGCGCAGTACCTTATAGGCAAAACAAAGAGTCCATAACCCGAAAACGAAAACTGCAGACGAATCATTATAGCCAAAGGTTCGGAGTAGGAACTGAACGCAACTTCAACAAAACAATGCCGAAAATTAGCCTACGTCGCAAATACGCCCAATCCTCTCTAATAGGCTGCCCGCATATCAGACTTGGACAACTAGATAATTCTAGTTGTGTGTTCTAATTCATTGAATTAGAGCAAAATGTGGCTAATTCTAATTCTAATCTAATTTATGAATTGCCTGTGCGCTCTAATTCTAGTTCTAATCTAATTCGGATTTTTCCAAAACTGCTACTTTGTCCAACGGCATTTTTAGTCACTCAGTTGAAACACAGAATTTCAATTAAAACTCTTTGGTTGGAACGAGTTGTATGTAATTTTTACAGTATAAAAAGCATAAAAAGGGTTTACCATTTACATTCTTATAAGAATACTTTGCGATTAAATTAAATTGCTTGTATGTGATTTTAGTTCAAATTCGTTTTTTTAAGAATTCGGTAATTCTAATTCTAATCTAATTTGAGAAAACTCAAAATGATCTAATTCTAATTCTAATCTAAATTGAAAAAACTGAAATGCTCTAATTTTAATTCTAATCTAATTTTAAAAAGCTAAAATAAATCAAGTTGTCCAAATCTGCCGCATATGTCCCCCTATTCAGACGCAAGCATACCGCGCAGGCCTATGGTGCTTTGATTGTTGTTGCTTGGAGTCGGATTTCGTGTCTCGACCTTTTCACTTTTGATTCGCTCGTTCAGTTAGAGTTCACATTTCCTGCGTCGATTGCATTGCGTTTGATAACTGTTATCCGTTTATTGTCCCACAAACAGGGGTAATCAATAAGCAGGATACACAGTGTACCCTGAACTGATCAACCCCTTAAAGAAAAAAATCCCTGATTAATAACCCCGTTTAATCTTCTTTGGTATATTATACCTTAAAAATGCTTTAATGGCAAACTATACTCCATGGGCGGAAAACCTTGACCTCGCCCGGATTGCATTCCAGTATCTTCCCGCCAAAGAACTTAGGCGTAAAATGCTTGCCCATAACTACGCCAGTGACATCATTTGGCGTGGGATATCGCCGGCCCAGAGAATTTAATACAACAAGTAGGCCTTCTAGCATATTTATAGTAAAATTTTAGCGTACAATTTCGACCTGAATTTATGGTTTGAATCTTAGGCGGCCATAATTATGGAATGCAGTCGGGGACCCCGCGGGCCATTTGTTGACCGGAAAATATGACTTGAGAACAAGCGTTGCTCATGCACTAGAAGTAGATTTTGACCAAATATTCGGGTTTACATCACATTTTCAAATCGCGGTTTCAGCCAGCTTACCATCGACTGCGCTACTCATGCCCTAAGGAGAATATTACGAAATATCAGGGTTTAAATCACATCTTCAAGTCGTGATTTTAGCCAGCTTAGCATCGCCTGCCCTACTCGTTCCCAAAGGAGATGTCCTGTTGCGTTTTAACAGGGACACTGTCTCTTCATTGTAGCTCGGAGCCAACCCCAATCTGCGCACAACCTACGGTGAAACCGCGTCACAAGTAGCCAGCGCTCGGAGCGACCGCGCCCTCAGCGAGCTTCTCGCCTTCTACGACACACCCTATGACGTCAGCCGACAGTCGGCTGCAGCTGCTACGTCATCACACCACCCCTCGTCCTCCACCACAACCGAAAAAAACGACTTCGAGTTGCAAACGCGATCCGGAATGTCGCAGATCGCTCGAACGGTGAGTGGTTTTGACTGAGAACTTCGATTTGCGTGTTTTTCGTGATCGTCAGAGTTTCAGAGACAACCGGAGGCGAGATTTTTTAAGTAAGCTTGGGCGGCTTATTTTCGATCATTGAAAATCGCCGCCCACACGCACTCATTTTTTATTTTTTCTGCCATTGCATGGCCAGTGATTTCAAACGGGGTCTTTTCTTCACGTGTAAGTTGTTGAAAGAAATAAATTGCATGAATAAAGTGGCTTTCCGCTTACGCTAAAGTATGTATAGGCTGGCCTATGGTAAATACGGACAAATTTCGATAGACGATACAACATGAAAATAATAACGAAAACATTTTTCTGCCAAAGTTACAAAAGTATGACGTAATAAGAATATCAAAGCCCATACAAATAGGTATCATTTTAAACGTTTCGAAAAGCGTTCAAAATGATACCTACTTCTGTATAGACTTTGATATTCTTATTACGTCTTACTACAACCTCCAACCATTATGTTACAAAAGTATATTTTAAAAGAAAACAAAGCTTAAAACTTTTCCTTGCAAATCTTGAAAAAAAAATCACCCGCCAACTTGCAATAACTCTGATGCCTAATCCGCTCGTTTCCTTGCCGCCTAGATTTACCCGCCGCCGAAACCGGACATCCACGCCGCCGCCTTCGGGTTGCCGCAAGCGCCTCCTAGCGGAGGAAATGGCGATATGATGACGTCATCACAGCACCGCAGTGCCGCCAGCGGCGACCTTTTCCTTCCGTCGGCGGTGAAGGTGGAGCGAGCGTCGCCCAGCAGAAACCCACCGCCCTTTCCCGAGCGCAGTGGGCAAAACCGTCGTCAAACAAACGGCGCTCTTTTGAAACGGGAAGTCCAAAAGGACCGCCAGCTGCAGCAGGAAAAACTACAGTTCCAGCAACAGCAGCAAAAAATACAGCAACATCAGAAACTGCAACAGCAACAGGCCGCCGCCGCTTTCTTAAACCACCTGCACCACCAGGTTCCGTTCCTGGTGCCAGCCACCGAGCTGGTTCCACAGTGCACCACGCCGCGTCACAGCACCCTAACGCCTGGATCCCAGGCCACAGCCGGCGGCAAAAGAAAGGCGCCGCCGCCGCCTACTAGAGCGACGCGGACACCTCCCCTGAAGCAGCAGCAACAGCAGGACCAGCCTCTCGATTTAAGCGTTAAGCGCTACAAGCATGCGCCTATGGAACGGGAGGCACCACTTCCTGTAGCGCAGCACACACCCCAACAAGCCCGCCGCGATCACATAGTCGCCGCGTCGCCAGTCCAGCCTACCTCGAAACTTAACGCCTCAGCGCCCCAGCCGTCACGTGACAAACCTCATACCAATCAGCATCCGCCACCGCCGCCGCCTTATCCTCACCTGCAGTCTGTTATCATGTCAAGCCCAAACGCTGGCGAAGCGACTGGCAATTTAAGCAACGTTAACAGCAGGCCGCGGCGATATCGCAGCGACGACGGGTATCACGAGAGCGCGGCGGGAGGCAGTATCCTCTCCGACGTGGAAAAACAGGCCTTAGATCGGAGGAGGAGCGCTCCGGATGGAGTAAAGCGGGTAGGTTGTGCAGTTTGCGCATTTCCCTGTAAACGCAATTGTTGTTGTTGTTTGGGCGTTGGAGTGTAACTTGTGCGGGCTTACTTTGAAACGAAACCGATGTTTTGATAATAGGAGAAAGCCGAACAGTGCGGGCTTTGGAACTCTTGTTCAACTTGCTAGCTTAGTGTCGCCTGTATTTGCGTAACAAATATAGATACGTGGGAATACTATGCACGTATCTGTAATGTAGCTCGATAATAAATTGCAAAGCCAAAAAGGTCGAGTAGATCGACATCATCATGATTAAGACGTTTCGAAACGAGCTTATATCATCTTCAGTTAATGTGACTAAGGAGTAATTAATGTGACTAAGAAGGACGCAATCGTTGTCATTCTGAGTTTCTATAAATTCCAATATAGATCTGAGTTTCTATAGATACCAATATAGATCTGAGTTTCAGGGTAGAAGTGTGAATGGAAACTGATGTTGGCCATGTTATAAAGCACGGTTAACTAGAGGGCTTTTTTCCATGGTATGTCGCAATCTAGTAAAATTTGCCTCCATTCATTGGACAGCTGCCTATGACTAACAAATCTATTTTACTTTTGCCAACTGGATTAGGAATACTTCCATGAGACAAGCCACAAAAACAGGCCAAGGTTTTTAAATTCTAAAATGACCAACAGGAAAAATCAAATGTTTAAAACGAACTTGTCAATTTTACTAGCTAAGAAAAGCGGGGAGTAAAATTAAAAAATGATTAAATAACCTGAACCCTGCCAGGCAGGCATTACCAGGTTTCATCTCCGACAAATTTCACTCTGGCTGCTAAGGTTGTGTTGACTATTTTCCCGTAGCAAAATATTTCAGGCCACTGCTTTTTATTTCATTTTTATCATAACTGATAAACGTTGATTTTATTTCGTCTCTTCATTCTTCATTTAGGCGTACTCAGGTCGACGTCAGATGGACCTCCACTCCTACACCGGGTGTCTTCCTCCCCACTACCTCCACCTTCTAGAGTCTTCCGGCAACCTCCCGATCCGGGCCAACCACGTCCTCCGAGACGTGTCCGACATCTTTGGCTCCTCAACCTCCGGCGCCGCTCTCCCTCGCTTCCCAGGTTCGTCGTCTTCATTTCCGACCTCCGCTCGCGGTGGGGAGTTCCCCAGCGGCGGATCAGCGGTGCCCACCAGCGTCATCGTGATGTCATCGTCGACGTCATCGTCAGCGAAAGGCGCGGAACTCGGGCTTGCCTTGGAACGACGCCTTGCCGATAAAGGTTGCAGGTTGTTATATGATTTCTGCCTTTGTTTTCGCCAGGGAATGCCCTACATAAGTGGTTCTTGACCCGTTTCCTTGTTGCACCCAGTCCCATGTTAACAACTAGCCCCCCCCCCCCCCCCCAGAGTCTATGGCACTTAGTTACATTTAGTACATGTTTTATGTTATGTTTATGTCATTTTGCAGTAAATAATTTCAATTTTTCATGAATGTGTTTTATAACTTTTTGTAGCTTGATTTGCAAAATCATGCCCTTTTCTTGTAAACAGCCTTAGGCAATCCGGCCGTGGCTGCACCCCTTTCAAATCGCCAACCAATTTTTGCACCCTATTCTAGAATTGCCGGCATAACAAAACGATTGTAATTTTATTTTTATTGAAGTAACACACGTACCCCTGGTTAAGACGTACCCCTGGTTAAGAATCCCTGCTCTACATGTTGCAAAAACACAATTATTTTACATCAATGCAATCTTAGTGAAATAAACCACTGGAAATAAATGTAGATTCAACTTGTTGATGAAGATTACTGTCTGTTGTTTTATTTGGTCAAGTTAAATCTTGGACAAATTGCAAAAAAATACAATAATATGTAACGATAGCGATAGCTACCTGTGATGTGATGTATAAGTACAACAGCGGTATAAAGAAATAAATGTTGCAACACCATTCATACGCAGTTATATTGGCATGTTTTCCACCAGGCTTCGGTCCACACATACATGCAATTTAGATTAAAATATTTCGATTTCAACGTGCTTAAGTAAATATATAAACAGCATGGGTTTTCTTGACAGTTTATAAGAACTCCAACGTTACACTTCGTAGTGGTTTCACTCAGTTCTGCTTAACATACAGTAGCTTCGAAACGGCCACAGGGCGAACAACACTAAAAACCACTGACTACCAAATCACGATTTCGCATCTGTCCATAACTTCGCTGAGATGTCTCACAACCGAAATCGCGATGATGCATTCCAAAACGAGTTCTAACTTCGATGTTTGTTTGTTCCATTATACGCTCGGCTGGAAAGCACCAGTCGAAATAATGACAAGCGCCGAGTTACCGCACGTTTCGACACAAACACGACCCCGAGTTTAAACCGAGAAACCAAACACTGAATCAGCGAAATTGCTGCGGGGTCATTCATGAAATTATGCTTAGCGCGCCGAAATAATTATACATTGAAAGGAATGAATTAGGATAGCAAACACGTATTCAGCGTATTATTAACTCAAACTGGTGAAATCGCTGCAGGGTCATTCATGAAATAATGCTTAGGCTTGCCGAAATACCGATACGCCGAAAATGACGGATTAGGACCCTTTCTAACGAGAAGGTATGAGCGTATAATTAACCCCGTTCCGGAAGCGTTCGCCCTCTAAGCAAAAGTGGACTTATACTACAAGCTCTAGTCTACATGACCTGAAGTGCCCCTTGACTAGTCAACTGTAACGCAACGTTAACGTCATGTGACTTTGTACAACGCAATTAGATTATTTAGTTTTATTTGGAAATGTTTGGTCAAGGTTTTATAATGATCTTAAAAATTAGTTTTTGACTTTTTAGAGTTTTGACCAAACTAGATGCTTTAAGTTAATTAAGTTCGTTGCATAAGGGTGTTGGATTTAAGAATGATAAAAGTTCGTGTTCTTATTTGTTTTCATTTTGCGTTACTCAGACACCACAAAGGCGCACTAAAATCCTTTCTACTGTTTTCGTTTTATTTTCCCACAATTAAGGCACGCTAACAAAAACAACAACAACAACAGCTGTTTACAATTTCTGCTCTCTTCCAAGGTAGAAGTCCGCACGTGACCACCGGCCGCCATGACGTCACCACGAACGACGCACCTTGGCCGCCTACGTCATCATCATCAACGTCATCGTCGGACGGGCGTCGGCCGCGTTCCGAACTGACCGAAATGACCGGAGGGTCGTCCGGGTTCGCTCCGACCGAAGTGCGAGCGACGAACCGCGACGTCACGAGCGATGACGTCAGACCGTTTTCTTCAAGCCGCCGGAGGTTTCCCAAGCTGGGGATGACTCACGTGGCCTCACCGAGCCAACGTCATTCTTGCCCCGGGTGCACGGCGTGGCGCGAAACCGCCGACGGCTCATTTTCTGATCGTCACAGTCAGCAGCCAAAGCAGCAGAGGTTCTCACTCAACGCAATGGAGCCCTTCAAAAAGTGAGTGAGCCGTTTTTGTCGTCGCCAAATGAGAAGATCGGGTCTGGCGCTCGTAAGACCCCCTCGTTTAACGCGTAGGAATGAAGTTAAAACCGAACGCGTGAGGATACACCTAGAGTAAACGCAAAGTTTAAAAAACGGTGTGAAATAATAGTTGAGTGACAGCGGTGGTTGTCAAAGTGTGTTCAGCGATATACCAGTGTCCAGTGTGCCTGAAGAGATTTGTAACTGAGAACCGAAACGTTTTCTATTTTAGAAAAATGAACTATTCGTGTTTTCTAAAGCATGTAAGTTGTCATGTGAGGCCACAATGCGCAGTATCCTTTGGAAAATAATCTCTTTGGTATTTACATATTTTAAAGCATAATGGTTAAAGGTTGTAGTAAGACGTTGCAAGAGTATCAAAGCCCATACAGAAGTAGGGATCATTTTTGAACATATCGAATAACCCTTTTATTTCAACATCAATGTATTTTATTTCTTACTACGGTTAACTTTTACTTATAGCTTGATAATCCGTTGAGAGGTGTAGAATGTAGCTTGGGCAGGTTATTTGCATACTCGCTGGATTTGCCTTAACGCTTAGCTTTGCATATTATAAGAAGGACGTTATTTCAGGTTAGCTTTTTTGTTAAAAGTGTATAGAATGGAGTTAGATCCAAGCTGAAAGCATTTACGTATAGAGGCTGATTTTAACTTGATTTGCTCTCTAGTTAAGCTCTGGCTAAACGTAATGCTCAGAGTGATTACTTTTACATGCCTTAAATTCTCCCGAGAGGTGAAAAATAAAGTCAAGCCTAGTTAATTGCACGCAGTACCTAGTATTAGATTACCTTTACTCGGCGTTTCTATGCAAAGCAGGGCAATTATTTCTGGTCAATCGTATAATTAAAATGTTTAAACATAATTTTTAAATGCATTTATGGATTTCCGCTTAAGCGCATTTGGAGCAACCCTGCAGACGTGCTAAGAGAGAGAAAATTAGCGTGAGTAAAGAAGTTAGACGGACCCTTTTTTTGTTTCGAAACTTTGCAGATTTTAACGTTTCCGGAGAAAGCTAATTACACTGAATTTTCAGTCAATGTCCGATTAAATTTGTAGCCGTTTTCTTGTTTGGGCTCGTTTGCCCACAGAGGGTCACGTATTTCGCTGTACTCTTTAACACGCAAGTAAAAAAGGCTGCTTCGTTGTAAACGGCTAATGGTCAGTGAGCAGTGCCTAGCACATTGATGGCTTACGAATGTCAGAAACGCGACAGTGCAGCAGGTCACTCAGTTGTTTACTTTTACAGTAGAAAGGCCTGTTTATTGAACTACATGAATGGTTAGTTAGTTGCCCAAGGCTTCGATTCGAACGATGGTGTAGAACGGTTATTTGGTGCGAATGCTACCATCCATTTTCAAAATAATAAAACCTTTTTCAAAATAAAAAATTCCGCGGGGCAGCCAACGAGGAAATGACGCCATTCGCGGTTTTTATTTTGGCGAGTTTCGATTCCTCAGTTCTTGAAAAACGGGAAAACATTTCGCTTTGCCTTCTTTGTGTGTCCACAGAATAGAGAATAAACAGCCACATCACGATTTTGCTCGCTGCGAAACTCAACTGCGGTTCGACATTATGCCAAGCGCAAAAGGCCCAGTTTAGTTAGGGATCACATTTCAAGCTAGTTATGCGCTGTGAGGCTGATTTGGTTTCGTGTTTTCGAGTTGTTCACCAATAGAGGCGCAAAGAGAGTGAGCACATTTCCGCTTCGACCAAAGAAAAACGATTTTCGAAGAGTTTCATATCCGCGCTCGATTCTTATGCTGGCGTTTCGAGTAGGCAGCGCTGACGTTCATATTTGCGCAATGGCCAAGGCGAGCGGTTGATCGTAGAGCAGAGTTTTAAAACGTTTGAGGTGCTTAGTTTCACCCAATCGTGACAAAGGCGAAACGCAAAGTGCAGCTTCAGTGAACTTGTTTTTTTTTCTTTCTATCGCCAAGACGTTCATCCGTTCATGTATAGCAAAATCGTGTTGAACGTAATTTTTATTGACGCAAGGCAAAACAGACGCCTTGAAAAAGTGCTTTTGGTAGGTAAGCCTGCAATTTAAGGATACTCTCATTATTTGGAGGCCATCCTTTTAACTGAATAAATATAATAAAGGAAAATACCCAAAACATTTTCAAATGCTAAAACAATTATGTTTTTTTAAGTCCTGGTTAACTTATTTGTTAAAAGATACAATTTAGTAGACTTTGACTGAAAATATTTTTGAGGTCGTGGAAGCCCGTTTGATAACTTACAGTGATTAAAATCGGCATTTCATTAAACGAACAACAATAAAATTTTTGAGACATGGTCAGCAGCGCTACAAAACAAACAGGCCGGTGTTGTCACCGCGGTTCGCCGCCGACGATTTGTCACCTTGGGGCATTTGAAACAGTGGAGAAAATGCCCTTCCGATAAAATCCTCAAGATTCCGACACGACGCCAGGCATCCGACCGCAGCAACGCTAATCGCCGTTTTTGTGGCTGACGTTTATATGGAAAAAATATCAACCTATAGTTTGTGATAAATTTTGCCTTCCCAAACGGATATGGACTCAACTGGGATGTTACTGTTCAAGGCCCAACAACGCCTTTTATAGCAATGTGCGAGACGCATCGTGACGTCACACTAGTTGTTTACATTCGTTTTTGTCGCTGTTTTGGCCCGAACAAGTGCTTGGTTAACCTTTGTCGTTTTCGCTTGTTTTGGCCAACACCGACACAATAGCTTTAAGGCATTTGCGCTCGTCCCAAGTGATGATTTGAATTACTTCTCAGTCACAGTCGCATTAACTGAAGATGATACAAGCTCGTATCGAAACGTCTTAATCAAGATGATGTCGATCTACTCGACCTTTTTGGCTTTGAAATTTATTGTCAAGCTACATAACAGATCCGTTCATACTATGCCCAAGTATGTTAGCATCCATTAATGCTTATGAATGCGTATAAAGGCCTATAGGGTTCACGAAAGGCCCACGATTTTTCCTTTAGGTTCCAAATGAAATCGAATCCAGTGGGTTAGAAATAACTAACTAACTAAATCTCTGTTTGCTGTCAATAGGAAATGCGTTGGTGCTAACTGCTGGCGGTTGCGAAATGCGTGGTACGGTTTCGGTTTCGTGTTTATTATGTTAACGCCCTTAAAGCTGCGCTAATTTGTGCGAGCTCCTGATTTTACATTTGCCCTCCCTGAGGCTTAAACTAGGCAAAAAGATCAAAGTGTTTTAATTTGATTAAAGTCCAAGTGTGAAAAATTGTAGGCTAACCTTAAACGAACTATCGCAGTCGGGTTAGCATACGTAATTATCAGGTATTGCACATTTCACATATAGTCTTGTCTTGCGTCAGCGGAAAGCAGTGAATGCGGAACGTCTTCCGTGTTACGCAGCTTGAGTCCAGATTTTAGACTTGTTGAGCAGATGACTTTAAGGATCAGTAAACGCTTGTATGGCGATGCTTACTGTTGCAGCGAAATAGATAGCAGTAGAAGCGCTGGGGTTAAAGTGGTTTGCAGCAAATTCAGAAGATTTCAGTGGCATTTTGACGCGCGCGGGGACTTCCAAATAAAAACCGAAAGGCTCCAAACGCTAATTCACAGGCCACATCATCCGTCCCACAGCTTTGCGCGGATGCGATTCGGTTTCGCACACGCAAGCGAAACGACGTGACGCAGAGGCCAAAAGAATTAACCAGTCTCGCTGTTGTCGCGCAGATACGTCACAGCCTCTTCCGCGTCATCTCCCAAGCTTGTGTTCTGCTCTGAGCTCGGCAAACGCGAGATCGTGCTAAAACGCATCCCCGTGCAACAGAAGCAGGCACTGGCCGCCACCGATCGCCAGCAACACCAGGAAGTTTCGACTCCGATTTCAACCATGGAAACTGGCGTCGGCGCCAAAACCCCCACCGCTGCCGCCGTTTTAAAGCTCGGCTCCGCAGAAACTTCCCCAGCAATTCAGGAAGCGCGGTTGCTGAGCGCTCTATCCTCAGCAGAGCGACACAGCCACGCCCAGCTGCTGTGCCAGCCCGCCTTCCACAAGTCGTCTTTTTCGGACACCGACTGTCCGGACGCCGCGTCATCGTCTTCGGACGATTCCGGCACCGACGTCACTTACCCTTCGCTCGATGGCGTCGGCGGCGCGAAACCGCGCGAACACGCGCGACTCGTTCGCAAGAGTTCGCTCGACGCGAAGTTGGAGCAATGGCGAGCGCGCAAACTCGACCAGCACCAATCACACTACGAGCGCGCGTGCGCACAGGACCCCGCTATTGCGTCATCATCTCGTGACGTCAACGAGCAAGAAGACCTGCTGGCCAACTCCATCGAAGATTCGGACAGCGAGGATGAAGGCGACAAAGCTGTAGCTGCTTGCTCGAAAGCTGCGCGCGGCGTGGCGCCACCTGCCGACGGCTTTCCAAAAATCATGCTGGTCGCTAGTGTCAGGCCAGAGCAGATGGAAACTATCAGCGCTCCACGGGTATCGCCAAGCAGCGGCCGAGTGCAGAGAAAAACACACAGGAACCTGCCGGCTCGCAAGCTGCCGTCCCCTGTTGGTGTGATCCCGGTAATGGGCAACCTCCAGGCTCTGCACTACAGCATCTTGCAGCAGCAGAGACTCCAGCGCGAAATGTTCCTTCATCATCACCACAGGAGCATGGTAAGCGTTTCTTGTCATGAGGCTTGATTAAGTCGCGGTTCTAACATACTGTATAAGATACAACATAGACTCGAGGAACCCTGAAGCGTTTGTTTCCAATCTAACTAATAATTTGAAAAATCGTCTTGTAGTCGAGCTATTTTTCCACTAATTCTACTACAAAATTACTTAAACCCAGTAACTTTTAAGTGCAAAATAATAATTAAAATCCTTTACAATCTCACTTTCATTAGACCAGTCCATGAGTGTGAATTTAAACAACAACGCTACAAATTAGGGCTCTTATAGGATTCAAACAACGTAACACGATTGCGTTATTTACAAAGTCTTGAAACTTTGTTAAACTTTTGTGAACTATCATCTATCTTATTTTCTAGATCCCACCTCGTCTGCTGTTCAGCGATCCGCGCAAAAGACGCGCTCGCCCGCCCGGAAAAATCCAGATCTTCCCTCCAACCGCGTCGCGGCTCTCTGGCGCCAATGAGCCTCAAGCGGACGACCTTGAGATGGGCGACCTTGAAATTAGCGACGAGGAGGAATGCCAGTCGGCCAGCAACTTGCACCCAGCCGGCCTCACCAACACGCACCTGGTCTACGGATAACCGAAGAGAGGGGCGAGCCGTATTGATGTTGTTTTGGGAGAGGCTATAGTTGTAAAGCAATGTTACTGTGCCCAAGTGTTGTCCAGTTTCTTTTTATCGCGCGTCTTGTTTTCCTTGCTGTTGTTGTTATGTCGCCGGACGCTGCCCTCGTTGGCCTAGTTAACGCTTTACTGCGCTTACCTTGGCAAGAATAAGAATTGGAGTAAAA
This sequence comes from Ascidiella aspersa, assembly GCF_963924565.1. Classification (NCBI taxonomy): domain Eukaryota; kingdom Metazoa; phylum Chordata; class Ascidiacea; order Phlebobranchia; family Ascidiidae; genus Ascidiella; species Ascidiella aspersa. The sequence continues at coordinate 5,709,878 of NC_139447.1, forward strand.
CTGTTGCCCGTAAGCTGCTCGTGGTGCGAATACCGTGCGCTAAAATACACACAACCTTAGAAAAATAAAACTATTTTTAGCTGACACCATAGCACGCCACAAAGTAATACACAAGCACTTAAACAACTAACCATTGTCATTTCCAACGGTGTACAAGTACCTCAAGTGTTCCGGAAAGTTCAATAATGGACTGACGATCCCGTAGTTGCCTAATAACTATTCATAAACATACTGGAAAGGTAAAGTTTCCATTTAGCTCCAAAACAAAAAATCGATCGATCTATCTATCTATCTATCTATCTTAGCAAAACAACCTGAGAACGTATTATTGTTTGTAATTCTGCCCTTAATTGTTTAATTTGTGAGAAATTTTCTGTAGTTTGAAAGAGTTTAAAAGAGAAACTGATCTCTCTAAGAAACACTAATTTTTGAGCGAGGGTTTGTACCTAAAACAATCTAATGAAAAAAATACTATTATTCCGCTGTTTGTCTTTTTTTACATTTGTAAATAAGCACATTTATAAATCGGTAGGCCGCATAGCGTAAAACCTCAGACAAATCACGCTTGTATATTATAAGAAGGAAAGTACAGGGTACATCAGCTTGATGATACTTTTATAAATATCCTCTAGGATGCCTTATAATTTAACTCGAGAGATAAATGCGCTGTCTTTTTTTGCTGTTAACACCATATTTAATATTAGTGTATGTGATTGTGTAGCTATAGTGTAGGAAGCCTATGTTTTAGTGTCTGTCGACTGTCGAAACACCATCACCGATCTTTTTTCGTTCCAATTTTGTTTTTTTTTCGCTTTTTCGCAATATACGGGTTTCAGTAAAAGGTCTACTTCCGGCCACGAAAGCCGCCGCCTTATTTAGGAAGGCCCAAGACCTGCATTTTCGCTTTGTGCCTCGCTGTAAAGCATCTGCGAAAATCTTTATTCACTACGCCTTGCGCTACGAGATTACTCAAAGAGTGCCTTCGTTAAAAATCGTTCCGCAAACTTTACAACGTTGAAAATAGGTTTTATGGGAATTTATAGCGTGTAACCTTAAGTTTATGGTTGTTAGTATGCGGTCATTCGCTTTTGTCGCGCATTCCAATCAATTGGAATTAGTAAATGCTACGTGTGGTGTATTTTGATCATGCGCAATGTGCGTAGCTACAGAGTATTGTCGCAGATGATTTGGATATCGGCGCTTGTATTCCGCTTTGCTTTCGTTTGTGTTCCTCACTCCACATCTATTTCAGCCCGAACTGCGGCATCCTGTCGTATTGCGTGTTTTCCGCCTTCTCGCTATGCAATGAAGCTAAGCGTTGTACCTCTGTCGAGTTTATTTCGCTTGTTCCATTTCTGAGATGACTGTTTTCTAATCGGATAGACAAACTTGAAAACTCAAGTTTTGAAAAAAAAGTTGTTTGAAAATAAAGTCAAATTCCTAATCCGCCAGCAGTTGTACAGCAGATTTTTTTTCAAACTGTTTTGATTTTAAGTCCTACTATTTAAGCATTACTGTTGTGCACAGTTACGATACGATTTCAGAAATTAATTAACACTATTAATTAAATTTGTAATTGTTAACTTTACCAGTGTAACGAAATAATCAACCTTTTTATACGTCGTTTTTCTTTTAAATAGTATTTTACCCAGTATAAAATGCTTTTGCAAAAATAATAAACCAGTATTTCAACTTAAAAAAAACCTTCGATATCGCAGTTTAAATTATGAGCAACCCTAGATAACTATTTGAAGGGAGTCGCGTATAAAAAAGTAAATCCCAAAACTGCGTTAAAAATATTCTGACAGAACATGCGGCTGAACTATGACACGGAATTAATTGGGAAAATTGCAAAATCGTGGACTAGGAACCGCATTATCACAATACGGTTCAGTGAGTCATTGCGGATTAATACTATGAACAAAAAGAATTCGTGATTTCCGACTATCTACTTGTCGCTGTAGCTAACGGCACGGCTGATAAACGCCGCGTTGTTGGATTTAACAGTTTTGTACCGGGTGACGCCGTCGCGTCACAGCTTATCATATACTTCAACTTCAATTTTTAGTATACAAGCTGTCTGACGCCTTCTCGTTTTAATTATTAACCCCGATGAGGTGAGGTGGTATATTTTGCCAAAGCGTGAGGTTATAACTTCCCTTGCACCAGAAGAGCGATTTTGTATGTTTTGGTATGTTGTCTGGTGAAGCGAATTCTAATTTTAAATTCGTAAGAAATTGTTAAATTGAACTGTGCCCTGAACATAATAGAATGATAAATGCCTTATATGCGCACCTGCCGGTAAACTTCAATCGTGTTAATTTACGCATGGTGGCGCAAAACAAACACATAATGTTTTTAGAAATATTGTTGTTTTGAACTTAAAAAAAGTTGCGGATAGCACCTTTATATATTCTTTTAAGATGAAAAAACAAATTTGGGATGAAACTGGTCAGTTAGAACAGACTGCACCAAAAGTGTTAAAAAACGCGAAAAACCAAAAAATACTTGTGTAGGCCTATATGCGCTTTAAACAGACTTTAACAGTGATTTTAAAACTATTTTTTTAGATAGTTTGCTTAGCATAATTTTCTAGACTTCCAATTGATACGCATAAGTTATTTTCTAATAGGCCTACTTCAACGAACTCCGATGCACGTTTAAAAAAACGTCAAAGCACACTGGCAGGCCGGCACACATTTTAAGAACCACTAAAGTACCCGGTATATTAATACAATACACATTTGCCACACGATAAAGATTCACACAAAAATACGATATATCGTATATGTAGAAACGGTCCGCGTACCCAAGTAGGCATGTAAGGAAGTTTTAAGTTGTTCGCAAAACATCTTTAAAATATACCTTTCTGCAGGTTTTTGTACAGTAAATAGTCGATTTAAATGACAAAATAACTATTGTACTGTGCTTGATTTAAGTTTCTTTTTTTTTAATTAATACGGTATAAAGGTGGACCATCAGCTCTTGTAAGGTTACGCATTAATAATAAAATTGTTGGAACGCTCTGAATAAACCTGTGCTTAAGTGTAATTCATGGGTAATACTGAGAAATATTATTGCACAACAAAAATACCATTCAATCTAGTCGTTAAAAATAATCAAAATTTGATAGTTTGCCAGTAAATTGTATGCAGGCCAAATAATGACAAACAGATAAAGTGTTCGACTTTTTAACTTTACGAGCGCGAAGTTGTTATTGAATGAGATAATTCAGTTGAGCCTCTACTTCTATAATCGCCCACCCTCGTAAGCCCTTTTAATCCAAATAAGACTGTCCAACGGCCCAACTAAGCCCATGAGGCCCCAATCTTTCTAGGTGCGTTACAATTCGCTGTCATACAAAACTTTTTTGAGATGAGAGTTCAAAATCACGTCGTTGTTCCGATTTGCTTCACAATTAAGATTCATTGGATTGGAAGCGTAAAAAAATTCACCCGGCTTAACAAAATTTAACGATGGCTCATTATGTGCGCCAAATTTGTTTTTTACATGTTTTGTAACGCGACTATAGCCAGGAGTTTCCCATGCCTGACACATTGCATAAATTTCCGCCTGGAAAATTATGTAATTAGACATAATCTTACCACTATATAGGCGAAGTTAATCGTCACTTACTTAAATAGACTATTTATAATTGCCCTCCGGCGCGCCAAGTAATTTTACTTTAACTTTTTCCGATCCTGATAGGACAAAAATAACTTATCACCACAACGTATCCCGTTAATGTTAAACTCGGAAGTCCAACGTTAAAAAATAAGCCAACCAAGTTATTTTACTGTTTTTTCCAGTAGTGGAATCGTAACTACTATAGAGTTAAAACTTTCAAAAATTTAGTTTTGGTATTTTTTTTTTTTTTTGGTATGCGAACTATTAATTAGAATTACGCATATGTCTATCGTTTTGTTTGGCAGTGCTGTATACTTGATGTTACTTAAATCGATTACCTTTCAAGTAGAAAGATTTACCGCTCTTTCATTAAATGGTTACCGAGCTGGTTACGCACATTGTCATCGTCGTTAACAGACGAAAAAAAACTTTCAACTTTAAAATAAAATTTCTGGAAATCTCATTTTCTCATTTTTTAGCTCATAAACGTGATGTCGTGCGTCCACGAGAGATTGCTGAAATATCCCCCTGTCTGAAAACGTGAAATTAGTTTTGCGGTTCAACGAAAAAAAGGTATAGTTTTCAGAAATTCAACCAGAATCAATGTTTATATAGACTTAAGATAATAAAAAATCTACCTTGTTTACCGCATATGCGCAAGACGTTGGGATAACCACAAAAACAGAAGTAATACTTCAGCTAATTTGGTAATCGTTAGTTCTAAAAGTTTTTCAGATTATGCTCGTGTAGTGTAGCCTACGTTGTAATAAAAGGCGAAACACAGAGAGTTGAAACAAGATGTAATAACATAGATAAATTGCCTTAATATAGACTTGCTAAATCGATTTGTTTTATAATTCAATTCAGGTATAAAATAAGCATGCAATTGTTGTTATTGATTCTTGCTGCCCTTTGTGTTTTGGTGTCGCGAGCACACAACGAATGTAACATTTCAAAACTAAACAGAAAGCAATGTCGATATGGCAGAATTCGGACCAAAGAGGAGTGTATTAGCAGGTGTGGTGATGCTTTAGTCTAGGGGATAATCCGGTTTTTAAGACGTCAAAGAGTGTTTTGTGAAAGTAATTTGTAGTGTAATAAACAATTTTTAAGAAGAAATTGTGGACTACAGGACGGAAAATATTTCGCATTTGAATGATTTGTTTTACGTAGGTCAGTATCCTAACAAACATCGTTGACTACTTGAAACTGTTTTTTTTACAAGGGTTGCTGTTTTGACTACAAACAAAGACATCCAGCTATGCGTTGCTATCGAAAAGGTATATCCGTTAAAAATTATGAAATACCTTTTTCAAATATAGAAGAATAGGCATAAGGAAAAGCGTAACTTATCAAAAAGAGCAAAAATGTGCACGGGTAGGATATATGATAGGATAATTTTTGGAAACAATTCTGATATATTTAAAACAGGGGCGCAAAGTCGGACTCGTGACTCGGGACTCGACGAGGTCGGTTTGTTTAGCTGGAGTCGGACTCGGGACTCGAGTGAAACGTTAGCATGCGCAGTAGCAATTTTAAAACTCATATTGGCGCTAACTGAAAATTGCAAAGGCGAAATAGCGTGGGGTGGATATGGATATTTGTCAACCCCGTATTTTGGATGGAAAAGTTAGATCAGTGCTGCCCAGCCACGGGGATCACGACCCATTGTTGGGTCGTGAAGTGATTTCAGGTGGGTCGCGAAGCATTTCTTAGTGTTACAGTTTTCTACTAGATTGGGAAATTATTGCGTTATCATTACGTAACATTCATGCAATAATATCAAAAATACGATGTGTTGGGCCGCATTAAGTATTTCAGTACGTACGCCAGTAGTAAAGATGCACGTTTTATGTAACTATATTTGTTTTGTCATATCTCACGTGGGTCGCACAATAAAACTTGCATTAAAGGTCACGGAAAAAGGTTGGGAAGCACTGAGTTAAATGACACCAACATAACTAGATTGCGGAGAATCCACCTCATTTTAACTACATAAAGGGTTGAAATACAGACTGTGGAATCGCAGCTGAAATCGGAAATCGACGCACATTTGGCCGGAGCCGGATTCGGGTTATTTGTAACCGACTCCGCAGCCCTGGTTTAAAACAGTATTCTCATTTTTGCAGGATACCCACTTTCGCTGAAGTTTCGGCCAACGAATTCGCCAGGTAAGCAAAAGTAGTTCTTTGGACTTTGGACAATTAGCTCAATGTGATACAACAAAGCCAACTAGTAAAAGAGTGTATTTTACTGTTTTTTAATGAAACACCAGAGCGAGAGTTTCTGCAAACCAACATAAGTCCTCTGTTAACTGGATTTTCTTTAATTTAAATAGTTTAGCAAAATTAGGTCGCACGTCGCACTGCTCTTGGATTTTAAACTATGATCATGATGAAAACAGCTTTTGCTCTTTCGTTTCAAGATGTTCGCGCCAGACCATGCTTACAACTGCTGATAATTTCAAAGAGGTGTTTCAGGGAAAATAAAATTGCAAATTTTTAGGAACCGCTTAACTCTTAACTTGGTCACATGTGTTTGACCTTTCCCGTAACCGAGCCAGCTGCACTACAGGCTTAATTCGTCACGGCCTTGTGTCTCATTGCCACGTTTTTCGTGAGTGCAGACTATAAAGTTTTCAACGTAACGTTCATATAGTGTCTCCTGCACGACTCGGAATACTCGGTCGCGTGTTCCAAGTAACGCAATTTCCAGAGAAAAAATACTGTTACGTGCCAGCAATAACAATAGGAAGGTATTCGAATTTACTGTAAAAACCCACATATATCAAAAAGCAAATCCTTATGTATAAACGTGACAATAAAGCAAATAAGGAAACTCTGTAAAACGTCCACTTAAATGTCAGCGTTTGAATGACTTAAGTCACTGTTTTCAAATGCCTTGACCTAATTCTTTTGACCAAAATGACTTGACTCGACCTAAGTCTTTTGGATAAATGACTTGACTTGGACCCCTACAATTTTTTTTTGCTTCGCGTGGACCCAGGTTGGCAAGAAATGTTTAAAAATTACGTCATAAATTTACTCACAATACAAATAGACTTTCAGAAATATGCTGATGATATACGTAAAATGAAGTCTAACTATACATTCAGTGCTAAAACTTTAAATTTTAATTAAACTATGTTCTTTGAAAAATGAATTAGTTTCTCAATATATACTATTATTTCAATTTGACCTTTATGGACCCACCCCCTTAAAATTAGCTCACGGACCCCAAGGGGTTAAGGAATCCCTGTTATGGTAGACCAAGCAATGTTTCTCGAAAAAAACAAAAAAACTCTAACTCGTTTTGTCAGCTTTATTTTTTGGCGGCGAGCCGGGGTACCCTGGTTGGATTATTCGGCGTGGATGCCCGTCCTTTCTTAACAAGTGGAGTTGCCGCAAGGACGTGAAAATTGTCGATAAGTAAGTTGGTTGGGAACACTCCCAGGTTACCCGTTCGGAGATATAACCCTTTTTGATGAATTTTAAGCTGTGTGCCATTATTTCAATAACACTGGGCTCGCGAAATAAACTGGGGACCGTCAACTAAGAGAAGTTTATATTTTTGGTATAAAAATGTTGTAGCCCGAGAGTGCTATATACTATCTAATTAAATATGTTTACTATTACTACCCTAAGTGGCTCGCTTTTTAGAAATACAATTTTACTTTACAAAAATTAAAAAAAATTATAAAACTAGGTGCAACAAAGATAGGTAGTTGTCCTATAAAAAAATTGTTTCCATATATTTTATCTATTTTACCCTATTTAAAAAAAAAGTTTGATGTGATTATTTTAAAAAGGTACCAGTGTTACCGCTTTGGTTGCTGTTGGGACTACGGGAATTGCTTCAAGTCAATTTACAACAGTGAGTATAACTTTGTCGTTGTTCCAAAAGGCACAAAGACTAAGCGAAAAGCAGGAACGACTTTATTTGACATTGTCTTGCCATAAGCGGGTTATAATACATGCAAAGGTATTTTTATGCTGTGGCCAAAACTTTCACGGACAACCTTCACGTTTTTCGCCGTTCATGAACAATAAGACGCAAATTAGTACAGGGTTGATTGCCAAGCATACAAGATGCACAATTTTGTATTTTCGGCGAACTACTGTACAGACGTTTGTGCCGTTAATATTGCACGTTTTCATCGGAGCTGTTTTAGATGTGCGCACCCTCATTTTGTATATAACAAATTTACCAAATATCAAGATATTAATCTTGTACCTGCTTGTTTTAAAACTGCTTACTGTGTATAATACTAAATTGCAGTAAATACCGTTTTTGTGGCAAATTTTTGTTTTATTTATGGTCCGTTTCGGCTATACTCGTTATCGGCCCGAGTTTCTTGAGAACACTACAAACCCGGCGTTTATTGCAAGGAGTTGGACTAAATCAGGGGTTCTTAAACTTTTTTTACCGTGGGCCCAAAAAATTTTGCCTTGCGTGGACTACGGCTGGCAAAAAAATCCAAAATGACATCATACATTGAGGTCACAGTACAAATAGACTACATAAATCTGCTGATTTTCGTCCAAAAATGTGAAAATGAAATGGAGTCTAACTATACATTCAGTGCAAAACCATTTTACTTTTAATTAAACTGTTTTCTTTGAAAAGTGGATTATTTCAAATATACACTTATATTTCAATTAGGCCTTCATGGACCCCCTAAAACTAGTTCGAGGACCCCTAAGGGGTTCATGGACCCCAGATTAAGAACCCCTGGGCTAAACACAGAATAATAAGGCCAAACTAAGCATCCGTATTAAATCAGCGTCAGATATTTCTACTAATTGTTATTAATATTATTTTCTTTGCAGTAATCAGAGTGCGAGAAAGATGTGCCCCTGGTTTTAGCAATCCTGGTCGCTGCGATGGTTTGTCTGCCTTAGACGATATTATGCAATAGGCCTATATGGTGTGTCGAAAATATATGTGAAGACCTTCATGATCTTCCAAATCTCTGTTCCTCAAACTTTACCACCTGAACTCAGTGTTGCAAGTCAGTGGTTACCAGAGTTGGATCAATTACTTAATCAGTTCAATTACAATTACAATTACTCCCTCAATTGTTTCTATTAAATGACAATTACAATTATAATAAAAACTGTAATTAACTACATAAATTACAATTTTCGGCATTGAAACTTCAGTTTTCTCAATATCAATGTATTGAGCCAAATATTTAGCAAACTACAATTACAATTAGAATTACACAGAATGAAAATGCCTCAATTACATTAAAACCTTTAAATAATTACCAGTTACAATTGCAAATTACAATCGGGATCCAACTCTCAAAGTTTGTTATAACCTTAGTAAGTCAATACAAGGTAACGTCATTGGCATCCAAAATAGCTGTTAAACCTAACATTTTAGAAACAAAACAAAAATCATGTTCAAATTTTTACCTTACGATTCATAACTTAACTTTACCGAAATGTATTAAATTATAGCACTTCAAACCAGGTAAAGTCATTTGTCGAATAGACTTGAGTCGATTACGATTACATCATTCAAAAACAATGACCTTAGTAGCCTACACTTAAGTCAAATCATTACTGTAAATGCCCCATAAACAATCGATTCGATTTTCTACAGTTACAAAATGCAGCGACAATCCTTGTGGACCCACGGAAACATGTGAAGACCTGTCGGACGGCTTTCGTTGTGTTGCAAGTATGACATATCACATGATACCATATAATTTATTAATCTTTGTGCAAAATTGTGATTTGCATGACTGGGTTTCTAGATAATATTTTTTTCAGCGGATCTAGTAGACTCTATTGGGCACCCTATATAGGGAGGAAAGCACACAATAAAATGTAAGAGAAATCCTTTAAAGATTTAAATTTAAATCCTCACCTAACAATTACAACAGCATAATACTCTAGTAAAGCTAGCAATTGACGCCAGACACTGTTAAAGATCTTAAGATAATGTATATAAGCCTATATATATATACATGTATATATATATATTCGCATCTTTAATATATATATTCGCATCTTAAGATATTTCAATAGTGTCTGACCTGAATTGCTAGCTTTGCTAGAGTATGATGCTGTTACTGATCAAGTTAAGGTCTTTTATCTTCCAAGGGCCGAAGTTATTTCCATTAGGACATATTTAGTGCTACCGGTACCTAGAATTACAAGATATTCTTACGTCACTTAATTGGTAGGCCCTATCAATAAAAATATCAAAGCCTATACAGAAGAAGGTATCAATTTGACTGTTTCGAATAACTCTTTATTCATTTTAAACATCAAAACTGTCCAAATTATATCTTTTTCTGTATGGGCTTTGTTATTCTTATTACCTCTTACTACAACCTCCAATCATTACTCTCCAAATTTAATGGGCATTAATTAGATTTCTAGAACCAACAGAAAGTGAAGTTGTGCAACTAGAGCCAGTGCGTGACACTACGTGTTTTAACAAAACTTTTTCAGCGAATTGCCCGACACCGAACACCCTCAGCGATGGTAGATTTGTGGCGACAACATCCGGACCGCCGTACGCCGTTGGAACAGGCCTGAGCTACTTGTGCATCACCACTGGTCACCAGCTTTTCGGCTCGCCTACGTCAACATGCCAAGTGGTGGGACAAGCGTTGGTTTGGGTTCCACCCAATCCAATCGGGTGTGGTCTTCCCCCTGGTAAGCCCGACAAGGAATTCTACCCTTTTAGACACGTGATTTCCAACAAGAGGGTAATTTCCCACTGGGGTGGAATTTGTAATTTCTATGGGTTAACTTGTGTCACAGTATTAATCTCTTAAACTGGTTGTCTGTGCTATTGCTGTTGTCTGTGCTATTTGCTATATATGAGCTGAGAGAAAGAAAGTTCTTGTATAATCGATTCAAAGCAGCAACGCAGAAAGTGGATGTACGAAGAAATTTCGAAAAAAGACAGAGCATTACACTAGTAAAACAAAACTAAATTTGTAGGGCGGAAATTATATTTGAATATCGGCTAAAAGTGTGCACATAACATAAAAGGTTGGGAACCGCACTGATTTTAGATGAAATTCCTTCGATACTCCTAATGCGGTTTATATCGCTATTCAACCTACAACATACGTTTTCAAGTTAGCTTTGAGAACCTAAATTGATTTGACCAAACTTCTACATTCTATAAGAGTGAACTTGTGTTGATTTGTTGTTGGTAACCAGCGATTTTATATTGGACCACTTTTCAACATTCTTTGTCGGTAGCTGTTGCAAACTTGCCCATAACTCATGTTGCAGTTCGCAACAGTGGCCTATTACAAATCATTCAAAACAAAGTCTGTACTTTGCCAAACAACATAGTTTCAAGTAATTGATGACAGCCTTTGTATTTCAGCTTGCGATTTCACCTGAACAGAGAAAAAATAAAAAAAAATTCACAAGACACACCTAACATCCTATAGTTTCCTGTTTTTAGTACCATTGCGTTTCAAGTAAATTAAGTTTGTTAAAAAATCGACTGCAAGAGTGTCTAACTATTGAATATGATGTTTCTCAGGCAGCATGCAGGATCCCTGTCTCAGTTTTCCGTGTTTGAACGGCGGGACCTGCCTCAATAAAGATGGAACTAATTTCGAGTGCGTTTGCACTGAATTTGCCACCGGACCAACTTGCAGTATGCGTAAGTGTAGATTCAACCTGGGTTAAAATATTAAATAAAGGTTTAATAAGCGGAAAAGGATATAGCCTAGCACCACGACTGGTATTAGGGTTTAAGTTTTTTAGCTGATCGTATCGTATCAAAAAACACGTGAAGATACAAAACGATAACACATACATGCACAAAAGAAAGAAAAAATACAACAAAATAAGGCGATGTATAGGTCAGCAAGTACCACTAGGTTTTAAAAAGATACAAAGGTGCCGAGGTGGTATCGATGTTTAGCTCTGGTTTGTGATGTACAATCATCTCCAGCAAATATAGACGGTATCTATCATGCCCAAATGAACCCAATATTTCCGGTTGATCGAAATAAACCTTATGGGTAAAATTGGCGGGCAGATGAGTATAAACCTCCGACATAGGCGGCGACTGATGTTCTTTTATACGCGTCTTAAGGTTGCGTTGCGTTTGGCCGATGTATGCTGGTCGCAGATTTATCGCAGTCGGATTTTATTAAATAAAATGTCTTTAGTATTTTTATTAAAATCCCAAACTTCATTTTTATCCTTTGCTGGCTTATTTCACTAACAGTGTTACAGTTATCATGTTTTAGCAAGTCAACGGTTCTAACCGCATTGTCGTTTGACAAGCTACAGGGAAAACAAGTTTCTGAAATTTAATGATAAAGTATGTTCCTATTTATATTGTTCCTACATTGTAAAACGGTTAATTCGTGTTGCTTAAACTTCGTTTATCCTGGCAATACATGCCGTAGGTAACAAAGTAAAAATAGTATTGGATGCTGCAAATCAATTTATCTTTTCTGTGTCTTTTCAAGAGCGAAATGGTTAGGGCCAAAGGGCCAAAAAGCACTGAAGAGTTGATGTGACCTGATAAAAGCATTAAAATACATTAAGTCAGTGTTTTACATAAAACGTGTAAAACTATATTCGTAGCTGCGAAATGCACTTTTTTAACAAACAAAATGTTACCATGTTTCCCAAGAAAATTTTAAATTAGTTATATATTCAAGTTTCTGTTTGCCTTTGATAAATTTTAGTGCATTTAGAAATGCAAGAGCGAAATAGACTTGAAACAAAATTTTAGGGTTAAATATCACGGTATCTAAATCGTCTCTGTCGGACTGTTAAATACATGTTATTAAAGCCTTTGTAAATCTTTTCAGCCACAGGATGAAGAAAAGTCAACAACTTTTTGGTTTTGCATAACCGATGTCTACAAAAAAAGCTTTCAACATTCCACCAATTGTATATAATTATCATGGCTTTACCATATTTTTCATATAAAGCTTACAATCAGTTTACTTTCTAAAACCCTGCGACTTTAACTATAAGTCTTTACAATTTTACAATTAAAACGCTTATTGGGCGAAGTACTCAAATTTTCATAACGATTCACCTCACAGAAGAAAATACAATAGTTGTTAAGTTTTGGATGTTATTCTATGTATCTCGCAATTTAACCACATTTCCGTCAACGAAAGTTATGATTGCCTAGACTGTTATAGTTGTATTGCATAATTGCATTGATTACTCGGTAAATAAACCAAAGTTGTGCATCATTTGTGGCCATAGAGACATTTATTTTTGTCGCATATCTGTTTTGCTTGATTGGATTTATATCATTATACATCTACGGGAACCTCTTTAACTTGGGTTGATTTAAACCGCAGAGTAAAATACTAAAATTTCACTTTCTTTTTATATTCTACCTTTTAACACACATAACAAAAAGGGTAAAACATTAACCTTCTGCCGATGCGCAGTTTGTTTATGGCCCTACCTCTAAGTGGCGGCACCAACTCCACAAACGGCGATTAGTTGTCCGAGGAATGGATCTGAACAAATACCGATCTTTCGCGTATTCCCGGCCTGCTTTTTGGCCAATGGGAAGAATACTGCCATAACACATTTGCCCATTACTTTACAATTAAATTAGATGAATTGATTAAATGTAAAATATCGTCAAGTAATTTCAATCGGCTTGTTTACAATTTTTGCAACACCACCCACCAATTTTACGAATCGAGACAAACGTAGCTATGCGACCTCGCAAATCAAGTGAAAGCCCATTTTTTCTGCATTGAAATGTCTTTGACATTTAATGTTTATTTGCCCGATTCAAATAGGCCTCAGGAAATGATTTAACTCGTTCTTTCAAAACACTGTAAACTGAATAGTGGCTCAACCTTGATAAAAAGATTATATTTTAATACGAAAATTACTATTGATCCGTTGTCGTTTAGCGTTGTTAGGTATCTATCTGGACTCCAGCTATAAGATCCAAATAGGAACAACATCAACGTCGGAATTAAACACATTTCGGAATAAGTAATACCGTCTAAATCAAAATAAGTCCTACATCCGTCAGAAAAAGACCTAAATGGTCACAATCAGGCAACAACCTTTTACCTAACCTCAAACCTCCTAAGTACATCACTAGCTCCCCTGATAATTTTAACCCTAACCCAACTTCTAACCTCCACCATTACCCTCTACCCAATAACCCCAAACAGGCGCAAAAAATTCGATGCCAGACCTACGGCCCCGATCGTCCCATACAGCTACAGTTTCAGCGTTGTTTGGCCATTTAGGCGTATTCCGACAGGTTTGGGTTTTATTCAGACGATTTTAATCCTATTCGGTCGTAGATATTGCTATGTTTTTGGCTTTTTTATGTAATTGGTGTTAATAATATGGTATTATAAATTATTCTGCTTAGATATTTTTACCTTGTAGGTTTTATTTTATGTTCCAATCTATCAATACCTTTATGTTATTGGCGGTGCGAGAAAAGATATCGCTAAACATCGCGCTCGACAAGCTTTTCCCCCAAAGGTCGCGTAATGTTTGTTTGAAGGAAGGTCTCGCTCTTCCTCGTAATACGCTGACGGCAAAAAAAGGCTGGCTGGGAAACCGTAGAAACCTCTAAAAACCGATCGAACAAATGCGCAAGTGACAAAACACAGCGACGCGCAGCGGCAATCACCGGGAATATCACCGGACCCTCAGGGCAAAATATGATGCGCAAAATTTTGTCACAACCTTGGCAAACGAATCGGCGGAGTAAGGTGCAGGTTGGCACGTGCCAGCACTGGCGACCTTAGCCATCTACTCTCTATAGCAGTCGGCGAAACGTAGGCTGCTATCTTGGCTGAGGCGTTAACTTTGAAGTCAAGTTGTTAGCTGACATGATTTTGAAAAGGGTATAGTGCCGTTGTGAGAGACTGGATTTTACGACAGTCTTGTGAAGGGTTAAATAGAGGTTTTCAATCGGGGTGCCGCGGCGCCCTGGTGTGCCAGTTCTAATGCTCAAGGGTGTTGATAGGTTTTTAAGGATATGATTTGTGTTTAATTGGTAAGCTTCTTCATACAACTATCTGTGAACGATTGAGACCATTATGTCAAATTACATTTTCCTACAGTGCGGTGTCAAAAATTTATTTATTATTTTTAAGGGGTGCCATATGCCATGAAAGGTTTGAGACTCACTGGTTTAAATGGTTGCAAAGGTGACTTACGCTTACGGAGCTGCCAGGGTAAAATGTCACATTCGTATTTGACATTTATTTCCGAGTAAATACGATGAGTTAAGCTCAATTGCATTGTTACTTTGTCAATTTTCCATTTCAATGAATTGAAAGAGAGTTAACGAGTTGAAGTGCTAAGGTGATGTGTGTGTTACTTTATTTCATTGCTAACTTGTTTAGTCGATCCACACAATAAATGTTTCGGATGTGTTTACCTCCTTTCTAAGTGATTATTAGCGCAGGCAGGCAATTTTGTTACACCTGAGAGTTGTAAATGGCTTAGTCATAGATTTTTGGGAGTGCTAAACCACAGTATAAATAGGGCGTTTGGTTTTTAATCGCAGGGCATTTTTCCCAGCCTCTATTTTTGCTCCTAGAGATGTCAAACGCCATTCTATTGCGTTATATAACATACTATCCAATCAGAAATTTCTGATCGCGTTAACAGGTGCAACACCGCTACAGGGCGCTATGGTTTACCACAAGATGTATTTGCTCTTCGTGGAAACAGTTTTATATCGAACAGCCAAGTAATATGAACTTATAAAAAGTGCATAGTGCCAATAGGTTCGCTTAAACATTATACAATAAGCCAGTACTGAGTTAATTAATTATGGGTTATTCTTTTCATACAACCTACTTTTTATTCTTATACCCGCGTTAATATAAACCGCAAATCAGGTAATTGTGTGGTAGGAATTTCGATTTTTATTAAAACAATGACATCTCAGCAAAGATAAAACGCACGGAAATTGTTCGCAGGTGGAGCATTTATTTCTTCTATATTAGGAAAAGTTATAAAACTAATTTTGAAAATAGAGTTATAATGTCTATACCAGGGGTGGGCAAACTGCGAGTCCAGGGGTGGGCAAACTGCGAATCGTAAAATTCAAAAAAATTGTAAAGGCTACCTAGAGTATCGTTTATGAACGTTTCCCTTTTTTATTTGTTTACTTAGGCCAGTATTTCGATTATGACGTAACACTAGACATAGAATCTGAAGAGTTAGTTGCAAGTCTAGCAATTTCATTGCTAAGGTTTCAGAGATTAGCAAATCAAACAAAAGACTGATATTGATAAGTATTGTGCGTGTTGTTTTGTTATTACCGTTTTGTTATATTACAATTTTGTTATTATTGCTGAACTTGCATTATTTTGCGTTTTTGTATTGAAATATTTTTGTGGCTCTTTGGTACATGCAAAATGGCTCTTCCATTTGAATACATTTGCCCACCCCTGGCCTATACTTTACAAAAGAACAAAAACAATAATCCTGAAAATTGTTCGTAAAGCAGCAATTTTTGCAATTTTAAAATTTAGTAAGGCCCAAGTTCTTTTGGTTAAAGCAAATTTTAAATCTCTACTATAAATTCTAAACAAATCGGCGTAATTGTGTGCGCTTACCATAAAATTCGGTGTCAGTACGTTTTAAAAATCTAATTTTTGAGTTTTTACGTTCCGGTTATCCGTTAATCTAGACTCCGGTAAAAAGTCGTTATCTTTTAAAGCCCAAAGTGCCTTAAAATTAGTCAACCCGAGGTTTAATTGCCTTCGCTATAATTGCCCTAGTCACTGGGCTTCTAAATGTAATAATAGGCCCCAGTTTTGAAAGCTAAATAACACCAAACGAATAGGGCTTCTACACTTTTTACAAAAAAAAAACTACGAAACGTTACTCTATCAAGAATCGTAGAAAACTAAACAAGGTAGTTGATTTAAAAGCGCAACAAGTTAGTTTTAGTTGTATCAATAAACAAAAAAATAAAAAATGTTACGATATCTACAAGCCAGTTTAGTCGACGGTAATCACACAAGTTCATTTTATAAATGTATTACACAACATCAACTTTGACTGAAAATTTAATTGATATTTTTACGCAGTTTAAGGTAGGAAAACAGTGTGGACGTTATACTCGCCAATTTGGTTCGATGATTGTTAGGCGTAATATCGCGTAGATGAGGAGAAATATGTTACTGTGTTGCAGAAATCGTACAAGAAAAAGGTTGTGCCCAATCATAAATCACTTGCGTGCTGTGGCAATGTTAACGAAGTTACGTTTGACCTTAATTAATTCATCTCCGGTTCAATTGAGGCGGAACTCTAACTTTTACAGAAGGATAAATATCCCTGAAACCATAAGGCACCCTCACAACGCATAAATTCACCTTATTTTGAACAAAAATTACCTTTTTCTGTTTGGGGTAAAAAATCTAGGAATTCGCAAATAGGGTATGGAAATTTCCGAAGGAGGACATATCCAAAAAGAAATCGACATTGACCTGCCGGTCCACTTTAGATAAATGTAATGGTTAACATTAAAGGATAAAGGTGCAGTCGGGGAAAAGTGCTATAACACGCGCACACGCTTCCAGCCAATTGCCCTTGGATTGTGCCTCAGGATATTACTCACGTGCAAAAACTATAAATATAAACACAACGATTTGCTGCGAAGGTCAGTCGTCACAAGTCCAGCGGGCATGCGCGGTCCTATTTTAAATCGCTCGCTTAGCTGTGGGGAAGGGCGGCAACCTTCCGTCCAATTTGCAACGCTATCATTTCAGGTTGCCTTTTAGAAAAAAAAAACTTTTTTATCGAGAAAGTTGGCGAAGGCGAACGAAATCATGGCATCTGCCCGGTTTGGGTATTTTTGGTTTAAATAGCTCTTTGCGTTTTTTTAATTTAAACGATTGTATATTTAATACATGTCAAATGGTCAGATTACACACTAGGAGAAACAAATTTTTAAAAATGCTTTGAAGACAGGAGAGACAGACTGACCAGGGCGGGTATAGGCCTATAGGCCATCGTTTAACAACAAATTTGCTTATACTCTACAACCTTTTTTCTGGATCATCCTAAATCAGTGTTGTAATGACTTAAGTCACTGTTTTCAAATAACTTGACTTGACTTTAAGTATTTTGGGGCAAAATTACTTGACTTATTTTACTTGAGATTACTTGAGAATTAAGTCATTTGGACAAATGACTTGGGTTGAAATAAAGTGTTTTTGTTCAACATTTTTCATTATAAACCTGTTAACAGCATGATCTTTGTTTATTTAAGGTACATCTTTGCCAGTTCTACTTTCTAATGGGATGTTTTTTTTTTTTTAAAGATACTGAATAGAGAATGCCATTGTCCGGTTGACGTTTTCGTTTTGTAGCAGCGGCCTGGCCCTCGTGCGATTCGCCCAATCAATCCAACCCTACGCATCATTATAGAATAATTTCAACAAACCTAAGCGCAATGCCACAACACGTGCGGTTTGCTGCGGCTATTTCACGCCTATTTTGCAGTCAGTCCCCAGTCAAGCTTGCCAGATTGTTGTTGGTCGTGTCTCTGTGCTTAGACCACGTCGCCTGGTGCCAGCGTAGCACGTGCAAAGTATCTCCCGAAAGGCGCCGAGGCTGTCCCCAGGGTTCAAACTTACAACCCTTCCAGTGCCTTATGAGGTGACTACTTTCAATTGTGTGTAGGGCTTATCGTTAAGGTATTCCTTTCGCGTACGAAGTATAAGCTCCGGTGGTGTAAGCCAGTTGTCTTCAGCCTATGGACGGGTCGCTAAAACCTATTCTGGGGTCGTCATCACTCCCCATTTTCTGCAGTTCTAATAATTTCTTGCCCTTGTGGTTTAAACGAGCGTAATGAGTAGGCTACATTTAAAATGTTAATTTAAAAAATATAGTGTTTAATGTGATAACTTTAAATCCGTGTATTAATTAAAACTTCTAATTTCGGTACACATGGGAAGCCACATAAATTGTATATATCTTAAGTTTATTATTGAAACAAATTTGGGTCGGATGCAAATACTAATTTCATTTTATATTTAATTTGGAGCCGGTTAATAAAAAAGTTGGAGACCAATGGTCTTTGCTCACTGTAATGCCTTTGCAGGGGGGTTTCAGGTTTTTATTTGAAATTGAACAACATCAAATTTTTGTAGCCATTTACTTTTTGCACCATATCGGGCCTGCATTATATTCGTAAAAGTTTTCGCTTGCTAAATTCAATTTACGAGACGATGGTTTGTTTTACCTTCTTTTTTCCACAGTGGTTGCTGCTACGAGTCAAGAGGGCAAACTGCTTGCTACCGGGCAGGTAAGCGACCCTGTCTAAGAGTAATGCTGCTGTACGGTTGGTTAATGTAGACGAGACCAGGGTGCGCAACCTGTCGCCGTTAAAAGTAACTCATGTTTGAGAAAACACAAGTGTCGGCGGCCGTACGTTGGTCGTTGTAAACTTTTTGTTCATCGGACACTGATCATCCTATAGTATAAGTACTGATACTACCACTTGGCATCGGCTCCGATCCGATTTTTTTGTTCTTCGCTTTAACTTCTGTAATGTCCGTTACTGGAAAGGGGTTTTCAATGAACAGCAGAAATTGTTTGCCAAGAAACAACTCATCAAATCGCATTGTTAAGTAAATACTGAGACATATAAGGTCCGGATTCAACACTAAAAAGGTCCGCATTTGGACTGCGGTCCGCCAGTTGAGTAGCCCTGCTATATGGCATCCCTATAGGCGGCCGTGAGAAAAGACTGCTAATGCGAAAATCAATGGCTAAAAGGTTGTCTACCCTGATGTATGCCTAAACCTCCGTGATTATATGGTGGGCAACTGTTACTGTATTTGTAGAACAAGTTATCAATTGAATTTTAAATTGTTTTGACGCATACTAGTTTGGTAGCGTTTATTGTTCCCAGTATATCCGAAACCACTCAGGTTTAGATGGTTGAATGATTTTGTTTTATTTATAGGTTTTCCAAACGTCTAATTATTTTATCAAGTAGCCCACGTCATAGCCTAAAACCAGCTTCTACTTTGCTTATCAAAATGTAGCTACTCATTGAAGAAACCTGGTCAGCTGTTGTGTCGAAATCACATATAGAAACTCGTATTAAAACACATTCTTGATGTTTTCGACGATGCGTATGAAAATTTGTGGAAAAATACATTTAATCTACTTTAAGTTCGCAAAACTGTTATTATAAAATAGGCGGTTATCAACCTGGACAACCAACCGTTGTAATTTTATTTTTTTTGTATTTCGAAACTATACTTTATGCGTATTAATTTTACGCCTGAATATTTATGTTTTTTTCCACAGTTTCGACAACTATACGCTTCGTTCCGACTGTAAGACCAGACAGAAGTTCAGGTAAACATAAACATTACCAACGTGTCGTCCATAATTTATAACTATTGCCGATGATGTACTTAAATATTTCAGAAGAGATGTCTATATGGTAAAAGCATATTTTGCTTTTAAGTTTTTATCGTTTTATCAAACTTAAATAAAATTGTCAGGTCCCACTTGATTTAACCGTTTTTCTCATATATTTAAGATGCACCCCTGACAAATATATTTCCGCTACGTTCAGTTTTACTTTTCTGGATAGTGTACCTCATCCCCAGGTTAAGCCCTATTACAATGCTTTCCGACCGAACTGGTAGCGCAAACCATGCATTTAAAGGCCTCAATGATGACAAAAACCTATTGCGTTGGCTTCAATAACCTCATCACATACAGTTACACAATGACAGCAAATGGATGTTACCCTGTTTACAAGGCAAATACAACATGAGCATGTCGCATAAAACTGCTTAAAAAGCTACATTAGGCGCGCGAGCCTGTCTTAGAGAACCCCTATAACAAGACCTCACCGAACTGAGCGGGCCGAGATTGTTATAGAGCAATATCTCCAAAAGTTGTGACGTTAAAGAGTTGACATTTTTTAAATTTGAACTTGCTGGCTCGACAGTTAAGGGTGAATATCTCTGAATATTCTTATTCATATTTATTAATATTATTTTTTTATATTTTGTGCTGGTGTGTATGCTGGAAAGGTGTAGCCAATACAAGGACTGTGTAAAAATATCAGCTCTGTAACGTCACGACTTTTGGAGATATTGCTCTATGACAGTGGTTCTCAACCTTTTTAGCTTACAGACCTGTAAAATTTCATACCAAATTTTGCGGACCGGTGGACCTTCAAAAATCAAAATCAACCCAAAATTTAATTACAACAAAAGTATGCAACTAAAAGTCTTCTTAGCTTTCACATAAAAGTGGGCTTGAAGTTTAAACTGAAACGAGTTGTAGCCTACTTTTAGACAGTTGGGCACAACACTTGCAGCATTGTGACGTACGATAAAGTCGAAAGTATCATTAACTCTATGTTACGTCACAATGCTTCAATTACGGAACTGGCGAAGTTTTAAATTTGGTCGTCAAGCCTTCAACATCTTGCATTTTGCAATTGAGATATAAAATTGTAATATTTGACGGGCCGACAGGAAAGTTGACGCGGACCGGCACCGGCGGTTGAGAACCACTGACTCTATATTACTATTAGCGCGATCAGTTCGCTCAGGTGTCAACGAGCTTCTTATTGTTTATTGTTTGTCCCAGGCCTTGAGTTCGGCGGTGAGCCTGGCTTTCCTGGTTCGAGGATACAAAGGCAAATCTGCAATCGAACTATTCGAAATCAAAATGCAAACACGTGCGGTCTTTCCTGGGTGGCTTCGAGGTTTGGATTTTTTCGTTTAATTTTAAGCAAAACGGAAGCCGAAACAATAAGGGGCAGTTAAGTTGTTGGCATGTCGTTAACTGCCCATAGTCGGACATGGTGTAAATTAATTGAAATTATTTTTTAATATTTGTTTTCTCTGTAACGTCAGAGCAAATGTGTTTTTTACTTTTTAGCTTTTTATTAAACACTCCAGCTTTTAATTGTCTCTAATCGTGTGGAAATATTTTTTAGATAAGTTTTTTGTAACCCTTTTCCGCATGCGGTATATCAGTATATCCAATACCATGTATAATGTGCAAGGTTGCCCGATTGTAAAGGGTAATTTTGATCAAAGTTGTATTTGAGTGTTATGTGTACTGTTATATTACATTTTTGCAGAGGTATAACCATGACAACAATTCTTACGCCTAAGCCGGCCGTAAGGCAATATTATAAAAGAGGCAGCAGAACAGCGAATAATCTTTTGCATCTTCGTCTTAATCTAGATAAGAAAAAGATTCAGTTGACAATAGTAAACGTTACTTAAATATCTCGGCTTCTATCAAAACCTCACCTCCAAGCTCTCTGTATGCGCCAACCGAACCAAAAACCTAACTATCAGTAGCGTTAAAATTGTCTCAGCAGTTGAGTAGCGTTCGTCGTTTAACATTTAGTAACATTTCATGCCCGCTACGGCGTTACGCCTTAGGTTGAGATGTCAGTCGTGTAAAAAAATCCGTTTTTTTCAGCGAAAAATGTGAGAGATGGGGTTGCTGTTGGGATCCTTCAAGAGAAGCCTGCTTCCATTCCGAATACAGAAGTAAGCCTAACAAAAATTTAGTCAAACGCCCAAGGTCCGCAGTTATTGATAGATGGGTATAATCGAAACCAACCCGCCATTTTATAAAAAAAAATTGCATTTTCATAGTAAAAGTGGGCGAAAATATAC
This sequence comes from Ascidiella aspersa, assembly GCF_963924565.1. Classification (NCBI taxonomy): domain Eukaryota; kingdom Metazoa; phylum Chordata; class Ascidiacea; order Phlebobranchia; family Ascidiidae; genus Ascidiella; species Ascidiella aspersa. The sequence goes on from NC_139447.1 coordinate 5,732,154, forward strand.
TTTAAGGGAAGGCATGGCCAGGTGCCCTCTAGTATCCGACCCTAGATGGTAGATTCAAGTCACTGATGAACAACGTGATAGCCTATATGCAAAGCAACACAAGCGCGAAAGAATACGGAAAAAAACACTAAAGACAATAAATTAGACAAACGCGTATACCTTACACGGGCCGCCAGGCGGTTTCTAATAATAACTGACGTTATGAATGTTCACTATACTTTATAGAACTTGACTGAGTTATATAAGTATTTCATTTTTTATGTGTTAATAGATTATTTAAGTTTAGTGTAGATTTAAGTTAAGAATTTAGGTTCAATGTAAGCTACGATACCATTCGAACAAAATTCACGCTCAATATTCAATGACATTGCGTTTTCTGAAGCTGGTTGGTCTAACTCTAAATTTAAACCTTTTTAAAGTAAGCTATTTTTCTGATTAGAAATTTTCCAATTATCGCGTACTGTGTTTTACTAACAAACTAACTAACAAATGGAATACGCGTTTTTATGTTACAGTCACACAACTAAGGCGAACTTGTCCGCCAGGATTTCAAAATCCGCCGAGATGCGATGGTAAGCATAGGCTACTATTTTCAATAGATCTGATAAATATCGTTTTGCAAGGTCAACTGTCTTACTTTTTTTACCAGATGCTCATTTTCGCAAGGTCATACTTTGCCTAGGGCCAAAGCATCTCTTTTTGATGTGTAGGATTAACTTCTTTGTACACGGTACCCAAGAATGACAATAATACTTATTCAGGCAGACTAAACTGGCACAGGGTGGCATGAATATAGGCCTGTTAGGTCTTTATAATTTAAATCTTAGCCGTAACGTAATGTAACCAAGTGTAAAAGACAAGATACGTTAACCTAAACATATATCATAGTCTATTTATTGACTTTACAACAAGTTATTGTTTAGCTCAGCGCTTCTCAACCGGTGCGCCGCGGCGCACTGGTGCGCCATGGAAGGCTGCCAGGTGCGCCGCGAGCAAATGGAAAAAATATTTTAATATATAAAACATGTATTTTTACTTTTTTTTTAAGCTTAGCTCATTGATTCCGCAGCACTTTCAAGTAGGAAACACAATAAGACATTCAAAGCAACAACATTTAAATCAGATAATCTATAGACTAATACCATAGTACTAAGATCACCGACATAATAGCGCCGAATTCGCAGGAATTACCACGACAGAATAAGATTTGAAATAGTCTAGATAAGACCTAAACATGTCAAATTAAGCCCAAAATTAATCGGAGGAAGACTTAAATAGACAAAACTACGCCCAAGATTGTAGGGAAAACCCGTTTGCTGTCGGCATTTGGGCGCCGCTGTTTTAGCCCCGGATTTTTTGCCCCCGTTTGGGGTTATGGGCGGGTAGTTGGTGGTGCTAGGAATTGGGTTAGGGTTGAAAATATTCGGGTAGTTAGTGATAGTTATGGATTGTGTTTGGGGTTAGATAAAAGGTTATATAGGCCTTATTTTGGCCATTTAGGTCCGATTCCGATTTCGTCATTATTACGACTATTAGGTTTTAGTCTTATGTACGCCTTATTCCTAACAGTCTTTTATTCTGAAGTTGATGTTGTTACTATTTTGGTCTCAAGGCTGGAGTCTCTTTTAAGATATGCAATTATAAAGCCTATATAATAAAAAATTGCAAGCAATTTAAGAGAAATAGAGGTACACCTCAAAAATTTCGCGCTCGCTTCGCTCGCAAAGTGCGCCGCCTCGTTTTAAATCGTTTCTAGATGCGCCGCCAAATAAAAAAGATTGAGAAACACTGGTTTAGCTTATAAAATAAAACTCCAGTTTGACCTTTTTTTAACAACATTGGACTAAATGTTTCATTGGACTGAAATAACGTAGCTAGCCATGAGTTTTTGCTTAATTAAGCACACTTTTTTCCAAAGAAATATATAAATAGGTTTGGTAATAATCCTTATAAAATTCACATCACTATCTCAACAGAATCGAACGAGTGCCTATCGAACCCGTGTTTGAACGGAGGAGCGTGTTTAGATCGGGTCAACGGATTTACGTGCAGATGTCCGGTCGGAACATTTGGGGAGTTTTGCCACAAACGTAAGTAGTCATCGGCCAGATGTTCTGTTCGGAGACTTAAATTACATTTTTCTATTCATAGTTATTAGATAACCTTTAGAAATTCTAACCGAATACAAAATTAACATAATAACGGTTATATATATTTTAGCCTATACGCTATAATTTAGGCCTACTTGTATCGAAATATTTTAGGCCAAGTTAGATAAGGCAAAACGAAAAGGCATAAAAAATTAAAGTAATTTCTCTATAATTTGTCAAAATTACTATTGGTTAAGGCAGAGATCGGCAAACTGTGACGTTAAATGAATTAATTTTTAAAGTATATTTTACAATTTACCAGTATCAAGTAAATGTACTTTATCTCTACCGCCATCTGCCGGTGGCTGTATTTACCTCATCGTCTGCGACCTTACTTTCTGTCTTTCTTCCTGTTGGCGTTCAAAAACTTTTTCTGGAGGCTAAGTCGCTTACCACCCAAATTATCTTGCTTCGCCCCAAAGTGCGACTTGTCGCCATTGCATTATCTACAGTACACAACGTAATTAAACCAAATCAAATATTTTTTGCATAGAAGACATTAGGATGCTGATCTGGACTCCTACCACTTTTTATTTTAACGATACGAGTTGTCAAAGATGAAATTACAAGCAAGACACCCGATCCGTCAGAAATTGGTGCATTTTTAAGCAAAAAAGGTCTACGGCAATTAGGGCATCCAAAGGACCGAAGTCTTGCTTGATAATTAATAAATAAATATATATATATATAAATATAATAATAATTCTGGACCTACCCGAACCCAAGTAATGTTAGCAATATATGACGAAAATGTAATGGAGTTCTAGAGTAGACAATCGCCAAAAAGCTAAGTAAATTCACATGTAGGCCTACCGAAAATGCCCAAACGCTATTAAATTGTTGTTTTCGCAGCGTGTCCGTCGCCTCCTCCTATTGCTATCGGCAGTTTCTCACCTGTGCTGACTGTCTACTCGCCCCCTGTAACTGTCGACTACTCCTGCCCAGAGAGCTATACACTGATTGGTGACCCCACCATCGACTGTTTGAACGACGGGACTTGGACCAACGACGTGGCGCCCACTTGTCGTCTGAATAGTAAGCAGAAATCGTGGAATGTTTGTTAACATGTTTAGTTAATAGTACCTATCTCATTATAACCTGTCGCGTATTCAAAGTAATTTGCTTCCGATTACTCTACAGTTTAAAACTTAAAATAATTGAAAAACAAACAACGTATTTAGAATCACTGGCATTTGCGTATGTTTTTTTAAGGAAATGTCTAAAGCAGTGGTTGTCAACCAGGGTTCCGCTAGTACAGGCCAGGGGTTCCGCAATTTCTAAATTGTGTAGCTAATTGAGGTTTGTTTATTACACTTGGGTTCCTCGAGCCAGTGGAATTATTGCACCGGGGTTCCTCGAGCCAGTGAAATGTTTCCATGGGGTTCAACCGTAGCGAAAAGGTTGAAAAGCACTGGTCTAAACACAATATATATTACGGTATACAGTATACACTCGTTGAGTCATTTTACACTATTGTTCTATACTTGGTCCACTATACAAAACGGCATTGGTGTTTTTGTTATGACTGGATTAATTGTAATTGTGCTTCACTGCAAACATAATTCTGTTGTTGTACTTGATTGTTGTTGTGACATACAAAGTTCTACCATTTTACTACCAAAAAAGTATGTAAAACATCAGTTATGATTGCCTAACAGTCAAATAATTTGCCATGTCTTATTTGCTGAAGCCTGCAAAAGCCCAGATCCTATAAATTGAAGTTTATAAAATATTCTGCATAACTTAAGTATCCAATAATTGTCATTTTGTGGTTATATTTTTTCTATCGTAATGGGAATGTTGCTGGAAAGAAGGATATTTACCAAAAATGTTTCTTGCAGCTTGCGAAAACCCGCCAACTATACTGATTGGAAGATTTGAGCCAGTCTTTCTCACATACAACCCTGGAGAAACGATAACATACATATGCCCACCAGCGCAGTACGATTTGTGTGGGAACGCCATAAACCGATGCTTGCCTTCTGGGGCCTGGAGTGAATCTACTGCTCCACTATGCATTGAAAAACGTATGATCAATCAATTTAAAATGTTGTTTGTTGTTATTTTTAACATAAAAGAGAGTAAATAATTTTGCATGGGTCTAGAATCGTACCACTTGTTCACAGTAACTAAGCGAGTTGTCAAAATTTAAATTGCAAGGAAAAAATAAATGTAACAATATTACTTGACCAACTCAAACCAAAACACTAACTCATACCCTAGTTGAAATATTGTTGGCAACATTAACCTCTGAACGAAAATGTGGTAGGACTTTGGACGAGTGGTAATAAATCTGCTTTCATCTGTAAAATCAGACCATTTCTTACCCTGTTTATTTAAATTGCTTGGTTTTTAATCTGTAGAATGTGGGAACCCACCAACAATTGCAAATGCTGTTACGCCTGTGTCAATGGCATACAGACCAGGCGATTCTTTTACCTATAATTGTTTGGGGGATTTTGTTATTACACCTCCTGGAGGGCAAACCGTCAGTTGCCAGGAGGATAAAACGTGGACTGCAAATCCACAATGTGTAAACAACGGTGAGGGTTTGGTATTATTTCTAAACAAGTATTTGATCCTAAAACTTGAATAATATTAAGAAGTTTGTATAATTTGCCATAGTCATTGATTTTGATTTTAATTACATGCAGCCACTACCTTATCACAAAAGCGTATTCTAAACCCAATTTCGTAACCGCTCATCAAAGAACGCTCAAATTTGTTGCAAACTTATTTTTTTCTTTAAGATCCTTAGCTGTTTGAAATATGAAAAAATCTAAGAACATGGGTTCCGGCCCTTTAAATTAAGCCTGGACTGACCTGCCTTTAACCCTCCCCTAACCTCAAATTGTATTACTTAGTGATCAAAATAATGTTAATGTTAAAAGTTTACCAGACATAATCATCTGATTTTTGCAGAATGTGGTAATCCACCTACAATTGCAAATGCTGATATTCCTGCGTCTATACCCTATTTGCCAGGAGACAGTTTTACCTATAATTGCTTTGGTGGATTTGCTATACAACCTGTAGGAGGTCAAACAATTATGTGTATGGCAGATGGCTGGAGTGCAAATCCACAATGCGTGCAGGAAGGTTAATATAATGGAAGACGTTGTACCTTAACCATAATTATCAATTTAATCTTAGAAACTAAATGTAAAAATTGCAGAAATCTTAAGTTTCTTGTCTGATTGTGGAATTACAAAGTGTTAACTTTTTTATTGTGTATTATGGCAAGTATTTTTTGTGCAGAGTTTCATTTCTTATTTTTGAGCTTCGTAAATTGCCGTTATACTTTCATAGTTTTATTGCAGGACTGGGTGCGCTTTAGTAGAGAGCAATTTGTCTGGCGCAGTTATAAGAGGCCCAGCACAATGTTTCTAGAAAATAACCGGCATTACATAATCAATGTACTATGTGCTGTTACGTTTTGTTGGCCATAAGTAAGCGTTTTTGTTGGCCATTTAGTTTTGTACTGGGTCAAAAAAAAAACCTTCGAATTTTGAAAAATCAGTGTCTGCGAATAAATTATATCTCTGTCTGCGAAATAAATTATATTGGTTCCAGTTAACCTATCAAAACAGTAAAACTGGATTTGAATACCTTTCAATGTTGTGCTTTGAACTTCCGTAGTACTAAAATTGCGTATGTATTAACTATGCATACAATAATATTTGTAGAATGTGGTGATCCCCCAACTATTTCCAATGCTGATATTCCTGCGTCCATAACCTATTTGCCAGGAGAGATGTTCACCTATACTTGCTTTGGAGGATTTGCTATTACACCTGTAGGAGGTCAAACAATTTTGTGTACGGCAGACGGCTGGAGTGCCAACCCACAATGCGTGCAGGAAGGTTAATATGAGATATTGTACCTTTTAATCTTAAAAAACTTAATCTAAAAATTGCAAAAATTTTAAGTTTTTTGTCTGTTTGTGGAATAAAAAAGTGTTAACTTTCAAAGTTACACATTACTAAATTTCATTTTTAGGGCAATTTTTTTTTTAAAAATAAATAATAAAAATTGTGTATGACATCCACTTGCAGGTTATGGTACATGATTTCAGATATTTTTGTACGATTCTATCTTTACCACAAAGTCCTTGTATTTTTAAACATATTTTATCCTGGACTGGCGCATTTTACGTGGAAAAGTTACTTTTGTTACTTAATGCTTATAAGAAAATTACTAAATTTCTGCATCTGACAAATGTTAGCTGCTAGCCCAATAATAGTTAATTGTAGGGTTGGCAAGCCTGTCAATTGACCGGTCAAATACGGTCAATTGACCACACTTTATTTAACCGGTCAAATACTTATATTGGATTTAAATGTTGTAAATTTTTTAAGAGTTGTTTTGTGATTTGAGTTTTAAATAATCTTGATTGTAACTTTTTTAAAGAATTCAAATATAAAATTGTAGGGTTTACCTGATGCAAACACAGGTTCTGTGGTAATCACAAAGTGTTTGTAATAGCAAAGTAGATTTATTTTGTTTAGAATAAGTACACATATATCATGAATCGCGTTTGTCATAAAAGAAAACACTAGTTCCAGTGGTGGGATTCAGCCGGTTCGCACCGGTTCTGTAGAACCGTCCCACGAAATTTTATGAGATCAGCGAACCGGTTAGCAGCATTACTGGTTACTGTCAACAGATTTTTGCATCTTATCTGATACACCGAATTTTGAGATCCAAGTAGCTCACATGTTTGTTTTTTTCATAATGTAGAATGGTTAAGTTCTCAAGTAAAAGTTATACATTGTGTTAATTTTTTATAATTATTTTTTTTTCTTTTGTGATTGTTTGTCTGAAAATTGAATTGCTACGTCATAAGTAAAGTAAAAAACGCTGCTTTTCAATGTGGCTGTTATATAGCAGTGATGGGATTCAGCTAGTTCGCACCATTTGCTGGAACCTGGGGTTGCACCCAGTTTTTGCAACAACTTTAATCTCAAGAATAGGTTGTTAGATAGTTTGGTTTATAAGAATGTGATAGAAAAAGAAGACGTTGTCTTCATAAAACGAAGTTCTGTCGTATATATAAAAATTATCTGTTTACTGCCTAAAAATAAGACTTTTTGTAACAGGACCGGTTTAAAATGTGACTTTTGCGATAGAAACTGCTAACAATAAAAATGTTTCCCACCACTGGGTATACCACAATCTTTTTTACTGATGCATTTATTTGTTGTAAAATTTCGTTAATAAACTTGTTGGCTTTACTTGGTGGTTGTAGTAATGGTAAAAGTTACTACAATACTGCTATAGTATTGCTTGCAAGATGGGCATTGTTTTGCAAAAATTCTTATTGATAATCAAAAAATAATTGTTTTTGTTTTGCAAACTATTGTACTTAAACCAAAATGACCTATTTGACGAGTATTTGACCGGTCAAATGCCCAACCCTAGTTAATTGATTTACAATTAAACAATGATTGCACGAAGGTTATGGGCGACTAATTGATCGCCAAAAAACACTGAAGTTGCCCTAAATACCATTATGTGGAATCCACTTGTTTTGCCACAGCAACAGGCCTTAATTGAAACATTAAAGCTCGCAAAATAAATTTTATCTGTTCCAGTTATCGAATAAAAACGAAACTGGATTTGAATATTTTGGGATTCAATATCCTACTTTGAACATCACTAGTAATCAAATTGCACACTGTATAAACTATCCATACACTATTATTTGCAGAATGCGGTGATCCCCCAACTATTTCCAATGCTGGGATTCCTGCGTCCATAACCTATTTGCCAGGAGACACTTTTACCTATAATTGCTTTGGTGGATTTGCTATTACACCTGTAGGAGGTCAAACAATCATGTGTATGGCAGATGGCTGGAGTGCAAATCCACAGTGTGTACAAGATGGTATAAAGCCCTGCACTTATTTTTATACACTAATGCTAATTTAAATAAATTGAAATCTGTGTACTTTGTACTCTATATTGTAATACTAATTTGTAACAGTACGTGCTATATAAACTTACACACAACTATGTAAGTGTGAAATTTTTACGTTTAGCCTGTGGAGAGCCTCCTGAAATTGCTAATGGAAATTTTCCTATTTCACCCCTGTATGATTTCGAAGAGATATTAACCTACAGCCCTGCACTTATTTTTACACTCAAGCTAATTTTATTAAATTAAAATCTGTGTACATTTACTATCAATCCGAATTAATAATTTATACCAGTAAAGGCAGTAAGTGCTATATACACTTACACACAACCATGCAAGTGTATTTTTTGGTGTTTTAGCCTGTGGTGAACCTCCTGCTATTGCTAATGGAAATTTTCCTATTTCACCCCCGTATGATTTCGGAGAGATGGTAACCTACAATTGTTTGGCTGGATTTACTCTGCAACCCCCAGGAGGGGGCTCGATAATATGTCAAGACGGAACTTGGACTGCTAACCCACAATGTGTTCAAATAGGTAATATATTTTGTTTTCTAATTTTTACTTTGTTGTATTTTTGATTTTAGTTTGCAATTGTGTTTCACTCCGGCATAATTCTGTCGTTGGAATTGATTGTTTTTTGTGACACATAATGTTCTGCCATTTTACTACCAAAATAATATGTAAAACTCCACTCCATTTTTTAAACTATACTATGTAAAAAGTATTAGGATGTCAACCACTCTTTAACTGAGGGGTTCTTAAACTGGGGTCCATGGACCCCTTAGGGGTCTGTCACCTAGCTTCAGGGGGTCCATGAAAGCCTAATTGTAATATTAATGTATATTTAAGAAGGAATCAATTTATCAAACACAACAGTTTAATTAAAAATAAAACGGAATTGCACTGAATGCATTAAGACTCCATTTCACTTTCACATTTTTGGACCGAAATCAGCAGACTTATAAAGTCTATTTGTATTGTGATGTAAAATCACGACGTCATTTAAAAAAAATTGCCTATAGTGGTCCACGTGAGGCCCCAAAAAAAAAAGGGAGTCATGACCTGGTTCCCTCAACCCCCTGAATCTGCCCCGACTTTATGTACACTTTTGATATTTTCTGTATGTAGGTAGGACACAAACACAGTATCTTCCAAACCAAATAGAAAAAGTTTTTCTGTTACTAAATTAAACAATGTTCTGCAGTACAGAAATAATGATGTTGCTGGCCTGTTTGCCTGGGTTGAACCACCTCGCACTAAACAACTAAAAAATTTTAAATGTCAATGGCAAAAAAAAACGCTGATTTGTGATTGGCCTACAAAGACTAGACACAAAGAGAATTAATTGTTTTATGCTTTAAAGTTAAACCTTGATCTACACACTGAGTTAAAGCTGCTACAAAGCAGTTGTTTATAGAAATATTATTTTTATAATTTCCTCCACTGGAAAAGACATGCCACCTACAAGCCATGGCTGTTTGACTAAATCCACTTTTAGTTTAACCAATGTACCTAAATATTATGATCTCAGAGGTAATATGTTTTAGTCTCAGTGTAAATAACTAGGGCGCTTTAAAATAAAAATGTTGTTAAATTGCTACAGCTTGCTTTTTACTTTCAATTAACTTATGAGGTTTCCTCCGAATATGGCAATGCCACCTTTGATTTAAGCTTGTTAATCATGCAAATCTTTTGTCACATAGTTTGCTCTGAACCAGTTACTGTGGCGACCGGCACTGGTGGTTTCATGACCTCCCCGCCGGCCCCACAAGCGTTTGTTGATGGTGTGTCAGTCACCTATTTTTGCAACTTCGGGTATGAACTTGTTGGAATGCAAACAAGTGTTTGCCGTACAATGACCGGCATAGGCATTTGGGAACCAGCAAATACGCAGTCATGTCGGCTGATTGGTTAGTATAAATATTTATAAATAGCAGTATATAGCACTGATAGCCTTAACTAAAATAAAACAACCTAACTCTGTATAAACACCATCATAGAGTCTCGAATATTTTGTTGTACATTATCAACCTTTCTAACCTAATAGTCCACTCTCATCAAACTTTCTGGCGGCCCATGTTTACTGAAAAATTGTTTTGTGACTATAATGAAGCATGATAGCAAAACCAATACCACAACGTAAAATACAATTTGCTTTCAATAGGAATAAGAATATCTTTAAAATTAACAGGTGTTAGTGCGACGCCGAAATTTGCGAAAAGAGTAATCATACCCCAAGTAAAATGTGAAAAAATGTTCCATCTTTGACTCATTAGGTTCTTAATCTTTTTCTTATTCTTAAAAAATTACTTCTCACATTCATTTATTTGGATGTTTCTCAACAGTTATAGGACTCTAATTAACACACCTTTTAAAGTCCTAACAAGAATGAACTTGATGAAAGACACACACAAACATATGTGTTTAATAACATCTGTGATCTAGCCCCTCGGAAGTTGCTTTATGACCAACGATTACGGCTTCCGTATCAATAGTACACCGAAAAGCCATCGCAGACTCGCCGAATCTGTCGATCTATGATGCAAGCAGAGCAAGCCAGAAAAACAACAACAAGAATGAACTTGTTTTACTTTACAGAATGTGGTGACCCGCCAACCATTCCTAATGCTCCTATACCACCAACAACAACCTATATGTCTGGAGTCACCTATACTTACACTTGTACAATTCCATTTGTCTTATCCCCCGCTGGAGGGGGCACTGTAGAGTGTCAGGCAGATAAAACTTGGACTGCTAATCCACAATGCGTGGCACCACAGGGTGGGAAATGCATCTTTTTGTCTTATTCGTTTTTGAATAAACCACATGGCGTTTTTTTATTTCATTTTTACTACATTTGGCCGAGAAGGCAAACGTTTAAAACTAAATTTAACCATTACTTCAGTTTTAAGTGATCTCAATATAAAAATTCATAGTGAATTGTGATAAAATATTTATACAACTGTTTGCACCACTTCAATAGTTTTACTTTTTGCATTTCACAGCTAAAGCTGTTCTATAAACTTGAAAGTATGTAATATAACTTAAAAACAACTTTGGAATAAAACTTCGGTGCATGTTAACTTGTTGCAGGCACCGTGTATATATTACTTTAACAACATGTTTTAGTAATGTGGTAAAACATCTAAGTCTGCAACAACCCTAATGTATAATTATCCAAAATCAATAGAAAAAAAAACAGTTTCAAAATGGTGGGATTAAATCTATCTCACATAATCCACAAAAAATTACAGGTCACTAGCATTTGTTCTTCCAAATTTGTAAGCACTATGTTTATTAACAACTGAGTGTGTAGTGTTATTTTTTTAATAAGAATACCTTTCAGCTTTTAAATTAGTACAAAAGGCCATTTTTTTACTTTTTTGTTTTTTACCTTTTTTTGTTGAGGCATTTAAGTCATCAAGTGCATAAAAGTTAGCCCTTTCTTTTTGGCTGTCTAAATTACCTGATGATCACATTTTATTTACCTTTTACCACTATAGAATGTGGCAATCCACCAACTATCCCATTCGCGATGGCACCTCCCTCTATGATTTACCAATCTGGTGACACATATGATTACGTTTGTATTACCGGGTATTCCATTGAACCAACTGGTGGAGCAAGAGTAACATGTATGAACAATGAGTGGTCAGCTAATCCACAATGTGTACAGATTGGTAAGTTAATCGGACTGATTGCTATAAAAAAAAAAAAGTCATTAAATGCACAGTTGAGTTATTAAATGTATTTGTTTAATAACTATCATTGTTTTTACATATACTATTTACTTTTCATCTTGTATAAGTTATTTACTTGTGTTGCAGTTTGTCCTGATCCAGTTGATTTGGTTGTTGGATCCGGTACCAGAACAATCCAATTGAATGGCAATATGGAAATTGTGAATGGTGTAATGGTCAGCTATGTTTGCAATGCTGGGTTTGAACTAATAGGTGTTTCCCCAAGTACATGTGGTACTGGAACAGGTGTTGGAATATGGAATCCTTCTAACACCCAATCATGCCAGGCTATAGGTTTGTGAAACATATAGCAGGTTACCTTTACCAGGTTTTAAAATCTAATCACAGCAATTAAAAGTTGAATTTCAGGTAATTCCAAGTTTTGCATTATTTCATCCCACGCCTTCACACACATAGCGATATTCAACCTCACAACTACTCGTGTTTAGTTTACAAAGGCTTATTTCAATAGCAAAGTTATGTTCAACACCTCCACAATACTTTAGCTCAAATATCACATCAACATCGCTGGCAATGTTAGAAAACAAACGGTTGTCTGGCCTTATTTCGAAGATTAACGTCATACCTTTTTTGGCTCTTTTTCTAATTCTGCAATATATTGCAGAATGTGGCATTCCACCAACAATTCCAAATGCTGGAGCGCCCTCAGCTGGAACCTATCTGCTTTCATCCACCTTTACCTACACTTGCAATGCTCCTTTTATCATTACACCTGTGGGAGGAGAAACTGTCCAATGTCAAGCAGATAAAACTTGGACTGATAATCCCCAATGTGTGGCATCACAACGTAAGAAGGACAATATTTGGGTTCATTTCTACTTTGACCTGATAAAGCGCAGTTAAGCAAAAGCTTGTCAGGACATTAATACAATTTGTATTTATATAGTGCCACCTGATTACATTTTTGGAATTAGATAAATATGGCCAATTACAAATATTTGGTTTCACACAGCCTTACTAAACACAACAATTTAAAGTGACTTTGAGATACCTCTATTTAGTAAAACGTGTTGTGTTTAGAGTTTAAATAAAATTTTCGAATAAATAAAAAACAATTTGTTTTTAAAACTATTTGGATTGTTATGTTTTTGTTGCATTTATTATAATATCTGAAATGCAATTTGACCGATTTACTAAATAATATTAAGTAAATAATTTTTTTTAGTTTTAATTTATTAGACAATATACACTTGTGGCTCTTTGAATTAACAATTTCACAACACCAATGTTCTTTGTCTGGAAAATACTTAAAACATATACTGTCATTCTTTGCACCCAATCATGCAAATCTTTTTTGTATTTCAGAATGTGGCAACCCGCCAACTATTCCAAACGCTATGACTCCACCGTCTATGGTTTATAATTCAGGTGACACATATGATTATGTCTGTGATGCTGGGTTTGTCATTGAACCAACTGGTGGAGCAACAGTAATGTGTATCAACAATGAGTGGACCGCTAACCCACAATGTGTACAGATCGGTAGGTTAATCTTGACTGTTTGCTATAAAACGTCATTAAATGTACATTTGAGTTATTAAATGTATTTGTTTAATAACTATCATTGTTTTTACATATACTATTTACTTTTCATCTTGTATAAGTTATTTACTTGTGTTGCAGTTTGTCCTGATCCAGTTGATTTGGTTGCTGGATCAGGTACCAGAACAATCCAATTGAATGGCAATACGGAAATTGTGGGTGGTGTTATGGTCAGCTATGTTTGCAATGCTGGGTTTGAACTAATAGGTGTTTCCCCAAGTACATGTGGTACTGGAACAGGTGTTGGAATATGGACTCCTTCCAATATCCAATCATGCCAACAGATAGGTATATATGAAAATGGAATTATGCATTAGACAATTGAATATTCAAAAGCATGTCTACACGATTTCCTAATACGTTATTTCTTTGTTGAAGCGATTAATTTTAGGGTTTTTAAAAATCCATGTGACTATTCAATTTGTTGCTGGTTAATAAAGTAATTAGCTGTCAGGGACCATTTTGCTTTACAATTTTAAGATAAAGTTACGAGGATATGGCTTTCACTTGTATCTGCTTGAGTCCACAAAATTACTTAATTAGCAAATGGAGTTCAGAAACCCAGGTTTAACATATTTTTGTTTGGCCAACCTTCTAGTTTATTTGTTTTTATTAGAAATGGCCATGAATAATAGCATAAAATGTACACAATTTCGCGTGCAGTTTTAATCTAGCGTGGGAACAATAACTTATACTACCATCCTTTTATCGTACATGTCATACAAAAAAGCGAGGATTGCTTTTCTTAAGGCTGCAATTTATTCTTAGATTTTTCTACAATTGTGAAGCTCTACTGTATATTTCAAACCACTGGATCTATTTTACCTAAAAGACCCATTTTTTCTTCCTCGAAATAGTACAAGGCCACAATTCTTAAAACCAGAAAAATAGCGCAATGCAATAATTACTCATTTTTATGTCACAGAATGTGGCGTCCCACCAACAATTCCAAATGCTGCACCGCCCTCAGCTGGAACCTATCTGCTTTCATCCACCTTTACCTACACTTGCAATGCTCCTTTTATCATTACACCTGTGGGAGGAGAAACTGTCCAATGTCAAGCAGATAAAACTTGGACTGATAATCCCCAATGTGTGGCATCACAAGGTAAGAAGGACAATATTTGGGTTCATTTCTACTTTGACTTGATAAAGCACGGTTGTGCGAAAGATTGTCAAGATTTTAATGTAATTCTCTTTTATATAGTGCCACCTGATTACCCTATTTAGAATTAGACAAATACAGCCATTTACAAATATTTGGCTACACACAGCCTTGATAAACAGCATAGTTTAAAGCAACTTTGAAATACTACTAGGTAAAATTTGTTGTTTTTAGAGTATAAATAAAATGTTTCAATTAATAAAAAAACATTTTTTTTTAAATGTGTTAGCTTTTTTATGTTATCTGTTGCATTTATTATATCATCGGAATTTCAATTTGATTGACTTACTAATTTATTTCTTTTTTGTAATGTTAATATGGACTTTTTTATAACAGTTAAAAAGCAAACACATTTGAATAAACAACCAACTCAATACCTTGCTAAACTGTTAGAATAATATTGAGTAATTGCTTTTCATTTGAGTTTCAATTTATTAGACAGAATACACTTTTTGCTCTTTTAATTAACAAATTAAATTAAAATACTTCAGAGCACTTATATTCTTTGTTTTGAAAATACTTTCAACATATACATTGTTGTTCTTTGCGCCCAATCACGCAAATCTTTTTCTAACCTTTTTTTGTTTTTTAGAATGTGGCAACCCGCCTACTATTCCAAATGCTATGACTCCACCGTCTATGGTTTATAATTCGGGTGACACATATGATTATGTCTGTAATGCAGGGTTTGTGATTAAACCAACTGGTGGAGCAAGAGTATCATGTATCACTAATGAGTGGACAGCTAACCCACAATGTGTACAGATTGGTAGGTTATTCTGATTGTTGGTTTGCAAAACATATTAGTGTCCCGTAGTCATCATTGTTTTCCAAATATACAATTCAACCTTTTCGTCAATTATGAGTTGTTTAATTGTGTTGCAGTTTGTCCCGATCCAGTTGATTTGGTTGCTGGATCAGGTACCAGAACAATCCAATTGAATGGCAATACGGAAATTGTGGATGGTGTGATGGTCAGCTATGTTTGCAATGCTGGGTTTGAACTAATAGGTGTTTCCCCAAGTACATGTGTTACTGGAACAGGTGTTGGAATATGGACTCCTTCTAACACCCAATCATGCCAACAGATAGGTATATATGAAAATGGAATTATGCATTAGACGATTGAATATACAAAATCAGGTCTACACGATTTCCTAATACGTTATTTCTTTGTTGAAGCGATTAATTTTAGGGTTTTTAAAAATCCATGTGACTATTCAATTTGTTGCTGGTTAATAAAGTAATTAGCTGTCAGGGACCATTTTGCTTTACACTTTTAAGATAAACTTATGAGGATATGGCTTTCACTTGTATCTGCTTGAGTCAACAAAATTACTTAATTAGCAAATGGAGTTCAGAAACCCAGGTTTAACATCTTTTAGTTTGGCCAACCTTCTAGTTTATTTGTTTTTATTAGAAATGGCCATGAATAATAGCATAAAATGTATACAATTTCGCGTGCAGTTTTAATCTAACGTGGGAACAATAACTTATACTACCATCCTTTTATCATACATGTCATACAAAAAAGCGAGGATTGCTTTTCTTAAGGCTGCCATTTATTCTTAGATTTTTCTACAATTGTGAAGCTCTACTGTATATTTCAAACCACTGGATCTATTTTACCTAAAAGACCCATTTTTTCTTCCTCGAAATAGTACAAGGCCACAATTCTTAAAATCAAAAAAATAGCGCAATGCAATAATTACTCATTTTTATGTCACAGAATGTGGCGTCCCACCAACAATTCCAAATGCTGCACCGCCCTCAGCTGGAACCTATCTGCTTTCATCCACCTTTACCTACACTTGCAATGCTCCTTTTATCATTACACCTGTGGGAGGAGAAACTGTCCAATGTCAAGCAGATAAAACTTGGACTGATAATCCCCAATGTGTGGCATCACAAGGTAAGAAGGACAATATTTGGGTGCATGTCTGCTTTGATCTGATAAAGCATGTTCATGCAAAGCTTGTTGACAATTCAATAAAATTGTCTTCATCTAGTGCCACCTGATTACCCTATTTAGAATTAGACAAATACAGCCATTTACAAATATTTGGCTACACACAGCCTTGATAAACAGCATACTTTAAAGCGGCTTTGAAATACTACTAGGTAAAATTTGTTGTTTTTAGAGTATAAATAAAATGTTTCAATTAATAAAAAAACATTTTTTTTAAATGTTTTAGCTTTTTTATGTTATCTGTTGCATTTATTATATCATCGGAATTTCAATTTGATTGACTTACTAAATTATTTATTTTTTGTAATGTTAATATGGACTTTTTTATAACAGTAAAAAAGCAAACACATTTGAATAAACAACCCACTCAATACCTTGCTAAACTGTTAGAATAGTATTAAGTAAACGCTTTTCATTTGAGTTTCAATTTATTAGACAGAATACACTTCTTGCTCTTTTAATTAACAAATTATATTAAAATACTTTAGAGCACTTATATTCTTTGTTTTGAAAATACTTTCAACATATACATTGTTGTTCTTTGCGCCCAATCACGTAAATCTTTTTCTAACCTTTTTTTGTATTTCAGAATGTGGCAATCCGCCAACTATTCCAAATGCTATGACTCCACCGTCTATGGTTTATAATTCGGGTGACACATATGATTATGTCTGTAATGCAGGGTTTGTGATTGAACCAACTGGTGGAGCAAGAGTATCATGTGTCACTAATGAGTGGACAGCTAACCCACAATGTGTACAGATTGGTAGGTTATTCTGATTGTTGGTTTGCAAAACATATTAGTGTCCCATAGTCATCATTGTTTTCCAAATATGCAATTCAACCTTTTCGTCATTTATGAGTTGTTTAATTGTGTTGCAGTTTGTCCTGATCCAGTTGATTTGGTTGTTGGATCCGGTTCCAGAACAATCCAATTGAATGGCAATACGGAAGTTGTGGATGGTGTGATGGTCAGCTATGTTTGCAATGCTGGGTTTGAACTAATAGGTGTTTCCCCAAGTACATGTGTTACTGGAACAGGTGTTGGAATATGGACTCCTTCCAATATCCAATCATGCCAACAGATAGGTATATATGAAAATGGAATTATGCATTAGACGATTGAATATACAAAAGCATGTCTACACGATTTCCTAATACGTTATTTCTTTGTTGAAGCGATTAATTTTAGGGATTTTGAAAATCCATGTGACTATTCAATTTGTTGCTGGTTAATAAAGTAATTAGCTGTCAGGGACCATTTTGCTTTACAATTTTAAGATAAAGTTACGAGGATATGGCTTTCACTTGTATCTGCTTGAGTCAACAAAATTACTTAATTAGCAAATGGAGTTCAGAAACCCAGGTTTAACATCTTTTTGTTTGGCCAACCTTCTAATTTATTTGTTTTTATTTGAAATGGCCATGAATAGTAGCATAAAATATACACAATTTCGCGTGCAGTTTTAATCTAACGTGGGAACAATAACTTATACTACCATCCTTTTATCATACATGTCATACAAAAAAGCGAGGATTGCTTTTCTTAAGGCTGCAATTTATTCTTAGATTTTTCTACAATTGTGAAGCTCTACTGTATATTTCAAACCACTGGATCTATTTTACCTAAAAGACCCATTTTTTCTTCCTCGAAATAGTACAAGGCCACAATTCTTAAAACCAGAAAAATAGCGCAATGCAATAATTACTCATTTTTATGTCACAGAATGTGGCGTCCCACCAACAATTCCAAATGCTGCACCGCCCTCAGCTGGAACCTATCTGCTTTCATCCACCTTTACCTACACTTGCAATGCTCCTTTTATCATTACACCTGTGGGAGGAGAAACTGTCCAATGTCAAGCAGATAAAACTTGGACTGATAATCCCCAATGTGTGGCATCACAAGGTAAGAAGGACAATATTTGGGTTCATTTCTACTTTGACTTGATAAAGCACAGTTGTGCGAAAGATTGTCAAGATTTTAATGTAATTTGTCTTTATCTAGTGCCACCTGATTACCCTATTTAGAATTAGACAAATACAGCCATTTACAAATATTTGGCTACACACAGCCTTGATAAACAGCATAGTTTAAAGCAACTTTGAAATACTACTAGGTAAAATTTGTTGTTTTTAGAGTATAAATAAAATGTTTCAATTAATAAAAAAACATTTTTTTTTAAATGTTTTAGCTTTTTTATGTTATCTGTTGCATTTATTATATCATCAGAATTTCAATTTGATTGACTTACTAAATTATTTCTTTTTTGTAATGTTAATATGGACTTTTTTATAACAGTTAAAAAGCAAACACATTTGAATAAACAACCCACTCAATACCTTGCTAAACTGTTAGAATAATTAAGTAAATGCTTTTTATTTGATTTTCAATTTATTAGACAGAATACACTTCTTGCTCTTTTAATTAACAAATTAAATTAAAATACTTCAGAGCACTTATATTCTTTGTTTTGAAAATACTTTTAACATATACATTGTTGTTCTTTGCGCCCAATCACGCAAATCTTTTCTAACCTTTTTTTGTATTTTAGAATGTGGCAACCCGCCTACTATTCCAAATGCTATGACTCCACCGTCTATGGTTTATAATTCGGGTGACACATATGATTATGTCTGTAATGCAGGGTTTGTGATTAAACCAACTGGTGGAGCAAGAGTATCATGTATCACTAATGAGTGGACAGCTAACCCACAATGTGTACAGATTGGTAGGTTATTCTGATTGTTGGTTTGCAAAACATATTAGTGTCCCGTAGTCATCATTGTTTTCCAAATATGCAATTCAACCTTTTCGTCATTTATGAGTTGTTTAATTGTGTTGTAGTTTGTCCCGATCCAGTTGACTTGGTTGTTGGATCCGGTACCAGAACAATCCAATTGAATGGCAATACGGAAATTGTGGATGGTGTGATGGTCAGCTATGTTTGCAATGCTGGGTTTGAACTAATAGGTGTTTCCCCAAGTACATGTGTTACTGGAACAGGTGTTGGAATATGGAATCCTTCCAATATCCAATCATGCCAACAGATAGGTATATATGAAAATGGAATTATGCATTAGACAATTGAATACACAAAAGCATGTCTACACGATTTCCTAATACGTTATTTCTTTGTTGAAGCGATTAATTTTAGGGTTTTTTAAAATCCATATGACTATTCAATTTGTTGCTGGTTAATAAAGTAATTAGCTGTCAGGGACCATTTTGCTTTACACTTTTAAGATAAATCTACGAGGATATGGCTTTCACTTGTATCTGCTTGAATCAACACAATTACCTAATGCGCAAATACAGTTTAGAAATCCTGGTTTTATATCTTATAGTTTGTCCAACTTTCTAATGTAATTGTTTTTTTTAGAAATAGCGTTGAATAGCAGCATAAAATTTGCTTCACTTTGTTTTCCAAAGTGTAATCTAAACTTGGAACAATAACTTATACTCTCACCCTTCAAAATTTTATCATATGTTTCATACAAAAAAGTATACAAAAAAGCCAGATTTTTCTACAATCAGGAAGCTGTGCTGTATATTTTAAACCACTGGATCTATTTCACCTGAAAGACCTCCCTTTTTTTCCCTCAAAATAACAAAAGCCCACAATTCTTCAACTCAGGAAAAACATAACACACATTAACACAATGCATAAATTACTCTAACTTTTGGGTCACAGAATGTGGCGTCCCACCAACCATTCCAAATGCTGCAGCGCCCTCAGCTGGAACCTATCTGCTTTCATCCACCTTTACCTACACTTGCGATTCTTCTTTTATCATTACACCTGTGGGAGGAGAAACTGTCCAATGTCAAGCAGATAAAACATGGACTGGTAATCCCCAATGTGTGGCACAACAAGGTAGAAAATAAAATTTTGTCTATAAAAGAAAAGAATAGTCTTACCATGTTTTGATTATTTCCACTGATTATTATAGTAACTGCTTTTTATTTATTTGGCGTTGAATGCCTAACGACAAGTTGATTAGCTTTAAATTATAATTCAACTTGTAGTAGAAATGTATTTGCATTTTTTCTTCTCAATTGTTTGTTGTTGAATTATTCCAAGTTAACATTATATTTTATTTTAATCCTTCAAATAAACAATCTGCTAAACATTTTTAATATTGGTTAAGTTAATGTGAAAACTAAATTCCAATTTAATTTAAGCCTAAGTGTTTTTCACAATAGCTTATTGTTTAAGTAAATATTGACAATAAATGTAACTAAATTTTCGATGCTAAACACAATTTTTTCTTATAATGCTGGAAAACATATGTTAGCATGTTTCAATTTGATCAGTTTTGCTTATTTTACCAAAGTTACTTCATCTTTTATACTAAATATTTGCCATCGTAATAAAATTTGAAGTAAGAGAGACATGGCTACAATAGCAAATATTCGAAACTTGTTAATCTGTTTTACTCTTAAAGATTAAAAGTCTGCAGCAGATTTTAACAATCATTTTTACCCATTGGCTGCCTAAAACCACACAAATTTTACTTACCTATATTTTACAAATACAAACCCAATAAAGTAATACACAAAGACAACTCTTTTGATTACATCATATATCGTGCTTGAAAAGCAAAGCTATAATGCACAAAAATATATTTATAATGCAGTAACCCCATAGTTTCAGTTTAAGCAAGTTCGTCCAAATTTGTTAACAATTAAATTATAAGGTATTCTATTATTTATTTTTAGATTCAGATAGTAACTTAAATTTAATAACCTTTTAGAATGTGGAAATCCGCCTACTGTTCCAAACGCTTCAACTCCACCATCCATGGTTTACCAATCAGGGGATACGTACGATTACACTTGTAATGCTGGGTTTGCTTTAACACCAGTGGGTGGGGCCAGAGTAACATGCGAATTAAATGTGTGGACAGCCAACCCACAATGTGTCCAAATTGGTAAGTTACTGGTAATTGGGTATATATTGGGATTAGATATGCAGAATGCAGATCAACATACAATGTTAGTTTTGATTTGTGTATATTTTTGTTCCTGTTGAAAATGGTTTTCTGTTGTTTTGGTATTTGCAGTTTGTCCTGAGCCAGTTGAATTGGCTACTGGGTCTGGTACAAGAACCACTAACTTGGGTGTCAATACTGCTTATGTGGATGGTACATCTGTTGATTATGTTTGCAATGCTGGATTTGAATTGATTGGAAATTCAAGAAGTACATGTAATACTGGGACAGGTGTTGGAGTATGGAGCCCAGCCAATACCCAGTCATGCAAGCAAATAGGTAATTTGTTGTATTGAGATTGTAACAAATAGTGTACGGTCAGTCAAAATATATCATCTTTCTAAGTTTTATATTTGTTTTTCACAACTGAGTATATATTTTTTAAGTCTATGAAAACTAAACCCAATAAAAGTTTGTTTTTAAAGCGAAGACTGTGGGTGCCTAAATTCTGTTTTCCTTAAATCCTGTAAACGAACTAAAAATTAGCAGGAAAATTAATGCTTAACCTTTAATTGTCTCAACAGGACTATAAACCAACGGAAACAACCTTAAAATTGCATTTTTATTTATTTTGTGGCAAAATATGAATAACCTGGCACACATGTTGCAATTTCGCATTGTTTTTGCTGTGCATATCTCATTTTAAGCATTGTGGTATTTGAATTACCCTTGTTTTCGAGTCAATTCTATTAATTATTTGTTTTTAATTCTTAAATGTTGTTGTCTGATTAACAATTATTTTATTTACAAAATGTTGTACTCTATTCAATGTCTATTTGAAATCACACTGCATTCCGGTTTGTTTGTAAAATTGATTGACCAAAACACTACCTTTGTTGTCATCTGAAATAAAATGTTGCTTACATAGTAAATTAAAATGGTTATTGGTGCACATACTGCATAATTATGGAGTGGCTCTTTAGATGCCAACAGTTATGGAATGCAGACAGTTACATTAACAGCACTCCTTTATGTATTTCAGTGTGTCCTGAACCAGTTACTCTAGATGCTGGGTCTGGTACAAGAACCACTAACTTAGGTGTCAATACTGCTTATGTGGATGGTACATCTGTTGATTATGTTTGCAATGCTGGATTTGAATTGATTGGAAATTCAAGAAGTACATGTAATACTGGGACAGGTGTTGGAGTATGGAGCCCAGCCAATACCCAGTCATGCAAGCAAATAGGTAATTTGTTGTATTGAGATTGTAACAAATAGTGTACGGTCAGTCAAAATATATCAAATTTCTAAGTTTTATATTTGTTTTTCACAACTGAGTATATATTTTTTAAGTCTATTAAAACTAAACCCAATAAAAGTTTGTTTTTAAAGCGAAGACTGTGGGTGCCTAAATTCTGTTTTCCTTTAGGAATCCTGTAAACAAACTAAAAATTAGCAGGAAATTTAATGCTTAACCTTTAATTGTCTTAACAGGACAATAAACCAAGGGAAACAACCTTAAAATTGCATTGTTCTATTTATTTTGTGGCAAAATATGAATAACCTGGCACACATGTTGCAATTTCGCATTGTTTTTGCTGTGCATATCTCATTTTAAGCATTGTGGTATTTCAATTACCCTTGTTTTCGAGTCAATTCTATTAATTATTTGTTTTTAATTCTTAAATGTTGTTGTCTGATAAACAATTATTTTATTTACAAAATGTTGTACTCTATTCAATGTCTATTTGAAATCACACTGCATTCCGGTTTGTTTGTAAAATTGATTGACCAAAACACTACCTTTGTTGTCATCTGAAATAAAATGTTGCTTTCATAGTAAATTAAAATGGTTATTGGTGCACATACTGCATAATTATGGAGTGGCTCTTTAGATGCCAACAGTTATGGAATGCAGACAGGTACATTACCAGCACTCCTTTATGTATTTCAGTGTGTCCTGAACCAGTTACTCTAGATGCTGGGTCTGGTACAAGAACCCCCAACTTAGGTGTCAATACTGCTTATGTGGGTGGTACATCTGTTGACTATTCCTGCAACGCTGGATTTGAACTAATTGGAGATCCAACAAGCACATGTGGAACTGGGACAGGCGTTGGAATATGGACTCCTCAAAATATTCAGTCATGCCAACAAATAGGTTTGAATTAGTTTACTCATGGTATATAAGGGAGAGTGGCATGGTACATTTGTTGCATCAGTAAATATTATCTATTGTTTGTCTCAGTTTTGTTTCCATGTTTAGTAACACATATTGCTTTCTTAATTTAATTTATTATTGTGATTAAACACACTATAATCACTTCGTGCAATTATGTTAAAATAGCTTATAATTGTAATCATAAAAAGAACACTTGGTTAACATAAAATTATAAATATGAAACAGACCAAGGGTTCTCAAATTGTGAGGGGGGTATGTGAGCAATCCCATTTACTGGCACCGTGACGTTTTTTTAACCAAGTACCAAACTATTAAATCTTTCCACAAGAACCAATGTTTTGTTTGACACCATTACCCGATTTTGGGTCATCAATGTCTGCTTCGTAGATAGAAAGCTTAAAAATTGCCTAATGGCAGTACTGGCATCAACTGGAATAGCTGCAGTATATGTTAATTAGTTGTACATAAGAAAATGGGCCCAATTGTCTTTTGGCTAAATTTTATATAAAGCAAGCTTCCAACATTCAAAACACATGTCTTGTTTTTATTTTATATTGGGGTGGGGTGTGCCACACATGCAGAACCATCTAAACCAGTGGTTCTCAACTGCGGGTCCGCGTCAACTTTCCTGCCGGTCCACACAATTTTATATCTCAATTGCAAAATGCAAGATGTTAAAGGCTCTTTGTTTATTAAATTTAGAACTTCGCCAGTTTCGTAATTTGTAGCATTGTGACGTAACAAAGAGTTAACAGTCTACTTCAGACTTATCGTACGTCACAATCCCAACTGTTAAAACAGAGGCTACAACCCGCTTAAACCTTAAACTGTAAGACCAGTTGAAAAAAAAACTTCCAATAGAACCACGAATAACAGTTATGATATCAAAAAAACAGCAGCAAATTTCTCATTAAATCAAAGGTCCACCAGTCCGCAAAATTTGTTTTGAAATGTTACCGGTCCGTGAGCTAAAAAGGTGGAGAACCACTGAAATTTACTGTCTAGCTTGAGACTTCATTGTATTTCTAAAAAAGTTTACTTGCTTTTCTTTTGTACACTGATTCAGACTTTGTATTAGTATTTATGACCAGTTTGTACCTTGTGTATTTGCTTTGTACCATATCTATTTGCTAAAACCTTCTTATTTTCTGGTTTAATATCAATGCATACCAAGCCTCAATTACCAGTATTTCTTTTTAATATCTGAGTCACATGGATGGCGTTATCTGCTATGAAACCACATTCTAATTGCCGCACACCAAAGTTTAGATAGTGTATTTCTCTTTGTTTCCTTGTTTTCTGCCTTCTGCCTCAGCAGTATATTATATACCTACAATCAATGCCTTCTCACTATGTTCAAAATGAATAGAAAATATTTGAAACGTTCAAAATGATACCTACTTCTGTGTGGGCATTGTTATTCTTACTTTGTGTTTCTTAAAACTTTTTCTTTTTATTAGAATGTGGTGACCCACCCACCATTCCCAATGCTCCAACACCCCCGACAACAACCTATCTGTTTGGAGCCATTTATACTTACGCGTGTACAAGCCCTTTTATCCTATTGCCTATTGGAGGTGCCACCGTTCAATGTCAAGCAGATAAAACCTGGACTGCCAACCCACAGTGTGTGGCACCCGAGGGTAGAAAAATAAATTTGTTTGGCCTCAATGGAGCCAATTTTTATAGTTACTGTAGTTGTAGTTTGAAAGCTGTAAAAAATAGTTTAAAGCTTGTTCCAAACAGCTAAGAATGGCTTTTTTACCAAAGGTTGCAGGTTATCTGCACCTTGATTAAAAAACTTATCTAGGCAACTACGGATTTTTATTAGAATCATTTTTTTGTGACTTTATTATGTATCGAGCAATCATAGTTTTGCCTAAAATATATTACCGACGTCTGAATTTCAGATTATTTTTTTAAATCGAAAATTCGGACATCATTAACCCTCTACCTAGTCATAGACTCTCAATTTGTGTGTGTAAAGCGTTTTGGACAGTTTAGTTTAAATATTTGTTTAAATCAGGGCAGGGGTTCCTAACCTGGGGCCACAAGCCTTTTTCAAGGGGGCCATGAAAAAAATTGAAAAACAGTAATATCTTTAAATTATCATCTCTAAGTCTACTACACTATAACAAAAGAAATAAATTAAAATTTAATAAAAATATTAGTACAACAATAAGTACTTGGTAATCTTGAGTTTCCAAGAGTGTGCAAGCCCCATTGTGTTTATGTTTTTTTACCATCACAACAGAATATGTAATAACTAGGTTTAGTATCATGTTTATGTTGTATTTATATCGTTTTATCACTCTAACCACCAGTTACTGTAAAAACCTTTTTTTTTATTAAAATGACGTTTCTCATTTTTTTGCAAAAGGTTGAAAAAAATTGGGGGCCATTGATTTATCAAAATTTTCAAAGGGGGCCACGGTGTAAAAAAGGTTGGAAACCCCTGGTATAAAGGGTTAAGTGTTTTGTACTTTGTGGTGTTCTGGTAGGAATAACTTTTTTCGACCGCATGGATGTTTAGAAAGGTCAATTTTCAGTAAGCATAGATTAAGTGTTACTTATTTAGTTCTCTTTTGCATTATAATTTTAATTGTAACGTCATGTATCCTTTATAATATTGTTGTTTTACAACGTTAGTTTTTAGTGTGATGTACCGAGACAATCTATATTTTATTTATTTATGGTATATGTTAAAAAATCAACAATTCTATCGATGGCTAAACTCTGCTAAAAGGCCTTAATAGTCATTCTTTTCCAGAATTATAGGTTTTAACTGGTGTTACTTTTTAGAATGTGGCGATCCACCAACTATTCCAAATGCTATGACTCCACCGTCTATGGTTTATAATTCGGGTGACACATATGATTATGTCTGTGATGCCGGGTTTGTCATTGAACCAACTGGTGGAGCAACAGTAATGTGTATAAACAATGAGTGGACCGCCAATCCACAATGTGTACAAATCGGTGAATTATATTCTTTTTTTTCTATATGTGTACATCAAATATATGGAATGATTCCTTAGTTGCGTTTTCTTTGGTTATATTACATGAGCCTAAAAAGTGTTATTTTTGCTTTGCTTAATTCATTTTAGGCAATGAGACAATTACCTTTTGATTTAATAAATCACACTCACACATTCTGTTTTTACAGTTTGTCCTGAACCAGTTACTCTAACTACTGGAACTGGTACAAGAACCCCCAACTTAGGTGTCAATACTGCTTATGTGGGTGGTACATCTGTTGACTATTCCTGCAACGCTGGATTTGAACTGATTGGAGATCCAACAAGTACATGTGGAACTGGGACAGGCGTTGGAATATGGACTCCTCAAAATATTCAGTCATGTCAACAGATAGGTTTGTATTTTTTACAGAATTTGTAATCATTGAGAAAAACTCTTGTTTGTACATTTGAAAAATCAATTATTTTTATAAAACCAGAGAAATGTCACACCAAATCTAGTTAATTGTTTAAGACCTGACTTTATAAAGTACTTCAGCTGCAGTTTGTGAAAATCTGTTGTACAGTTGTTATTCTACAAAATTGGTTCTCAACCGCCGGTCCGCGGACCGGTGCCGGTGTCAACTTTCCTGCCTGTCCGCCAAATATATTATAATTTTTTGTCCTTAATCGGAAATGCAAGATGTTGAAGGCTTGTCCATTAAATTAAGAACTTCGCCAGTTACGCATTTTGCAGTTGTGACGTAACATAGACTTAATGGCCTACTATGTGCAGTACTTTATCATACGTCACAATGCTGCAAATGTTGTTCCCTATTGATTAAAAATAGGCTATACAACTCGTTAAGTCTTGAACTTTAAGACCAGTGTAAGTCAAAAACTTCAATAGTACCGCGTATAACACGTCATGGCTCATTAAATTGAAGTTTTCATTCTTTGCTTTTAATTTGCATACTTTTGTTGTAATTGAGAACCACTGGTCTACGCCTCCATGCTAAAAATTATCTGAAAAAATGACTGTAGTTTGGTATATAACACAACCAAACTTCAGTGATTGCGTCAAGTTTCCCGTGTACAGCAAAAAAATTGAAAAAAAAAACTTTTTTCATGATCCCC
This sequence comes from Ascidiella aspersa, assembly GCF_963924565.1. NCBI lineage: Eukaryota > Metazoa > Chordata > Ascidiacea > Phlebobranchia > Ascidiidae > Ascidiella > Ascidiella aspersa. The sequence goes on from NC_139447.1 coordinate 5,759,874, forward strand.
TGTACACTAAAAATTTGAAAAAAATTTAAGGTCAAATTTTAAACTTTTTTCATGACCCCGGGTACCAGACAAAAATAAAGCAATTTTGACTTCTTTCATTAGCCCAAGTTCATGACATAAATAAGCAAATTTTGGAGTTTTTTTGTGATCCTGTGTACAGGACAACTAATGGTGGAATTTGGGACATTTCTATGACCTCACCCCCTTTGTTAAAAGAAATAGCTTTACTCCCTTTTTTTTTATTTAAAAAAAAATGAAAATCATTTAAGATGTACCTTAGTGATGTTCCTTTAAGACATGAAAGTTGTCAATTGAATAAGGTCTTGAACCAATTTCGCTAAAATCATTATTTGGAATAGCTTTACAAATCTTTAACATCCATTATCTCCCAAAGCTGTTATGTAACCTAAGTAGTTTTATAACTCAGGTCTTCAATTTTTGTTTTAATTTTTTATTATAAATCAGCAGCATTTACTTTTGGTACTTATTTTATGTGCAGTATGTGGGAATCCACCTACAGTTGACAATGCTGGGTTTCCTGCTTCAGTTCCTTACTTATTTCAAGAAGCGGTTACTTACACATGTAATGCTGGATTTACTGTATTACCGGGCTCAGGTGATACAATAACATGTCAGGCAGATCGATCTTGGACAGGAAACCCACAATGTGTACAAACTGGTAAAGATAATATGTTTGTCATGTTCATTTTTTGGTTGAACTTAGTTTTACACTACTTTACTTAATAATCTAAAGTTAGCCAAAATTGTTTGTAAAGTATTTTCTGAATTGCAAATCTAGGGCTCGTACTAACATAGAGACAACTTTTTTATAAATACAAATAAAAATGTTTTAAATTAAAATATTTTTATTGCATGACATTTAAATAAAAATGATGGTAATAAACATTAAAAAAAATACCTTTATGTGCATACCAAATATATGGGTTGGTTCCTTAGTTGCATTTTCTTTGGTTATATTACATGAGCCCAAAAATGATATTTTTGCTTTGCTTAATTCATTTTAGGCAATGAGACAATTACCTTTTGTTTTGATAAATCACACTCACACATTCTGTTTTTACAGTTTGTCCTGAACCAGTTACTCTAGATGCTGGGTCTGGTACAAGAACCACAAACTTAGGTGTCAATACTGCTTATGTGGGTGGTACATCTGTTGACTATTCCTGCAACGCTGGATTTGAACTGATTGGAGGTCCAACAAGCACATGTGAAACTGGGACAGGTGTTGGAATATGGAACCCTCCAAACATTCAGTCATGCCAACAGATAGGTTTGTAAAATTGTGCAGGATTATATTTTTTACAGAAAAATATTGTTGGTCAACTTAGAAAAGCAATTTTTTTAAATAAATGTTTCTGCATTTGTTTTATGAAACCAGTTGTATCACAATAAGTTTAGGAATTGTTTTTTGTTTTGTTTTTAAATCAGCAGCATTTACCCTTGGTAAATATTTTATGTGCAGTATGTGGGAATCCACCTACAGTTGACAATGCTGGATTTCCTGCTTCAGTTCCTTACTTATTTCAAGAAGTGGTTACTTACACATGTAATGCTGGATTTACTGTATTACCGGGCTCAGGTGATACAATAACATGTCAGGCAGATCGATCTTGGACAGGAAACCCACAATGTGTACAAACGGGTAAATATAATATGTTTGTCATGTTCATTTTTTGGTTGAACTTAGTTTTACACTACTTTACTTAATAATCTAAAGTTAGCCAAAATTGTTTGTAAAGTATTTTCTGAATTGCAAATCTAGGGCTCGTACTAACATAAAGACAACTTTTTTATAAATACAAATAAAAATGTTTTAAATTAAAATATTTTTATTGCATGACAGTTAAATAAAAATGATGGTAATAAACATTAAAAAAAATACCTTTATGTGCATACCAAATATATGGGTTGGTTCCTTAGTTGCATTTTCTTTGGTTATATTACATGAGCCCAAAAATGTTATTTTTGCTTTGCTTAATTCATTTTAGGCAATGAGACAATTACCTTTTGTTTTAATAAATCACACTCACACATTCTGTTTTTACAGTTTGTCCTGAACCAGTTACTCTAGATGCTGGATCTGGTACAAGAACCACTAACTTAGGTGTCAATACTGCTTATGTGGGTGGTACATCTGTTGACTATTCCTGCAACACTGGATTTGAACTGATTGGAGATTCAAGAAGCACATGTGGAACTGGGACAGGCGTTGGAATATGGACTCCTCAAAATATTCAGTCATGTCAACAAATAGGTTTGAATTAGTTTACTCATGTATTTGGGGAGAGTGGCATGGTACATTTGTTGCATCAGTAAATGTTATCTATTGTTTGTCTCAGTTTTGTTCATATTTGTTTAGTAACACATATTGCTTTCTTAATTTAATTTATTATTGTGATTAAACACACTATAATCACTTTGTGGAATTATAGCAAAATAGCTTATAAATGTAATCATAAAAAACAGTTGGTTAACATAAAATTATAAGTAACAAGTAAAGGCCAGAAGGTAATAATATCAAATATACCAAGGGTTCTCAAATTGGTGGGAGGGTTCTCAAACTTAGTGGGTGTGAGCAAGTTCATTTACTGGAATTCTGACAATTTTTTAAGCTTACCAAGTAATAAAGTATTAAATTTTTCCACCATAACCAATGTTTGTTTTGACACCATTTCACGACTTTGGGGTCATTAAGGTCGGCTTCGTAGATAAACGGTCTTGCTTGAGACTTCATTGTATTTTTTAAAAAAACGTTTGCTTGCTTTTCTTGCATACACTGATTCAGACTTTGTATTAGTATTAATGGCCAGTTTGTACCATGTCGGTTTTCTTTGTACCATGTCTATTTGCTGAAACTGTTTTTTTCTTTTTTAATATTAATGTAGACCAAGCCTCAATGCCACTATTTCTTTTATAATTTCCGAGTCACGTGGATGGCTTTATCTGCTATTGACTCACATTCTAATTTCCACACACCCTGGTTTAGATAGTGCATTTATTTTTGTTTCATGTTTTTCTGACATCTGCCTTAGTAGTATAATATATACCTAGAATCAATGCCTTCTCATAATGTTAAAAATGAATAAAGAGTTATTTGAAACATTCAAAATGATACCTACTTCTGTGTGGGCATTGTTATTCTTACTTCGTGTTTCTTAAACCTTTTTTTTTTTTAGAATGTGGTGACCCACCCACCATTCCCAATGCTCCAACACCCCCGACAACAACCTATCTGTTTGGAGCCATTTATACTTACGCGTGTACAAGCCCTTTTGTCCTATTGCCTATTGGAGGTGCCAACGTTCAATGTCAAGCAGATAAAACCTGGACTGCCAACCCACAGTGTGTGGCACCCGAGGGTAGAAAAATAAATTTATTTGGCCTCAATGGAGCCAATTTTTATTGTTACTGTAGTTGTAGTTTGAAAGCTGTTAAAAATAGTTTAAAGCTTGTTCCAAACAGCTAAGAATGGCATTTTGTTACCAAAGGTTGCAGGTTATTTGCACGTTGATTGAAAATCTTGAATAAAAATCTATGCACCTACAGATTTTTTCATTCTTATAACAATCATTTTTTGTGACATTATTTTGTATTAAGTAACCATAGTTTTGCTTCAAAATATATTCAGTAAAAAATCTAAAATATGGACATCGTTAACCCTGTACCTAGTCATGGACTCTCAATTTGTGCGTGTAAAGTATTTTAGACAGTTTAGTTTAAATATTTGTTTGAAGGGTTAGGTGTTTTGTACTTTGTGGCGTTCAGGTAGGATTACCTTTTTTCGACCGCATGGATGTTTAGAAAGGTTAATTCTCAGTAAGCATAGGTTAAGTGTTACTTATTTAGTTCTCTTTTGCATTGTAATTTTATTTCTACCGTCATGTATCCTTTTTATAATATTGTTGTTTAACAACGTTAGTTTTTCAGTGTGATGTACTTGCCGATACAATCTATATTTTATTTATTTATGGTATATGTTTAAAAATCAACAATTCTATCAATGTGTAAACTCTGCTAAAAGGCCTTAACAGCCATTCTTTTCTAGAATTAAAGGTTTTAACTGGTGTTACTTTTTAGAATGTGGCAACCCACCAACTATTCCAAATGCTATGACTCCACCATCTATGGTTTATAATTCGGGTGACACATATGATTATGTCTGTGATGCCGGGTTTGTCATTGAACCAACTGGTGGAGCAACAGTAATGTGTATAAACAATGAGTGGACCGCCAATCCACAATGTGTACAAATCGGTGAATTATATTCTTTTTTTTCTATATGTGTATACCAAATATATGGAATGATTCCTTAGTTTCGTTTTCTTTGGTTATACTTGAGCTAAAAAGTGGTATTTTAGCTTTGCTTAATTCATTTTAAGCAATAAAGACATTTACCTTTTGTATAATTAACTGCTACTCACGCAATTTGTTTTTACAGTTTGTCCTGAACCAGTTACTCTAGATGCTGGGTCTGGTACAAGAACCACAAACTTTGGTGTCAATACTGCTTATGTGGGTGGTACATCTGTTGACTATTCCTGCAATGCTGGATTTGAACTGATTGGAGGTCCAACAAGTACATGTGGAACTGGGACAGGTGTTGGAATATGGAACCCTTCAAACATTCAGTCATGCCAACAGATAGGTTTGTAAATTTTGCAGAATTTGTAATCATTGAGAAAAACTCTTGTTTGTTCATTTGAAAAATCATTTATTTTTATAAAACCAGAGAAATGTCACACCAAATCTAGTTAATTGTTTAAGACCTGACTTTATAAAGTACCTCAGCTGCGTTTTGTGAAAATCTGTTGTACAGTTGTTAGTCTACGCCTCCATGCTAAAAATTATCTGAACTGTAGTTTGGTATATAACACAACCAAACTTCAGTGATTCTGTCAAGTTTCCCGCATACAGCAAAAATTTTGAAAAAAAATACTTTTTTCATGCCCACGTACACCCAAAAAATGAAAAAAATCTAAGGTAAAATTTTAAACCTTTTTTTATGACCCCGGGTACACGACAAAAATAAAGCAATTTTGACTTTTTTCATGACAACAATGAGCAAATTTTGGAGTTTTTTTGTGACCCTGTGTACCGGACAACTAATGGTGGAATTTGGGACATTTCCATGACCTCACCCCCTTTGTTAAAAGAAATAGCTTTACTCACTTTTTTTTTCAATTTTTAAAAAATGAAAATCATTTAAGATGTACATTAGTGATATTTCTTTAAGACATGAAAGTCGTCAATTGAATAAGGTCTTGAACCAATCTCGCTAAAATCATCATTTGGAATAGCTTTACAAATCTTTAACATGCATTATCTCCCAAAGCTGTTATGTAACCTAAGTAGTTTTGTTAACTCAGGTCTTCAACATTTTTTTTTATTATAAATCAGCAGCATTTACCCTTGGTAAATATTTTATATGCAGTATGTGGGAATCCACCTACAGTTGACAATGCTGGATTTCCTGCTTCAGTTCCTTACTTATTTCAAGAAATGGTTACTTACACATGTAATGCTGGATTTACTGTATTACCGGGCTCAGGTGATACAATAACATGTCAGGCAGATCGATCTTGGACAGGAAACCCACAATGTGTACAAACAGGTAAAGATAATATGTTTGTCATGTTCATTTTTTGGTTGAACTTAGTTTTACACTACTTTACTTAATAATCTAAAGTTAGCCAAAATTGTTTGTAAAGTATTTTCTGAATTGCAAATCTAGGGCTCGTACTAACATAGAGACAACTTTTTTATAAATACAAATAAAAATGTTTTAAATTAAAATATTTTTATTGCATGACAGTTAAATAAAAATGATGGTAATAAACATTAAAAAAATACCTTTATGTGCATACCAAATATATGGGTTGGTTCCTTAGTTGCATTTTCTTTGGTTATATTACATGAGCCCAAAAATGTTATTTTTGCTTTGCTTAATTCATTTTAGGCAATGAGACAATTACCTTTTGTTTTAATAAATCACACTCACACATTCTGCTTTTACAGTTTGTCCTGAACCAGTTACTCTAGATGCTGGGTCTGGTACAAGAACCACTAACTTAGGTGTTAATACTGCTTATGTGGGTGGTACATCTGTTGACTATTCCTGCAACGCTGGATTTGAACTGATTGGAGGTCCATCAAGTACATGTGAAACTGGGACAGGTGTTGGAATATGGAACCCTCCAAACATTCAGTTATGCCAACAGATAGGTTTGTAAAATTGTGCAGGATTATATTTTCATACAGAAAAATAATGTTGGTCAACTAAGAAAAGCATTTTTTTTAAATAAATGTTTCTGCATTTGTTTTATGAAACCAGTTGCATCACAATAAATTTATGAATTGTTTTTTGTGTTGTTTTCAAATCAGCAGCATTTACCCTTGGTAAATATTTTATGTGCAGTATGTGGGAATCCACCTACAGTTGACAATGCTGGATTTCCTGCTTCAGTTCCTTACTTATTTCAAGAAATGGTTACTTACACATGTAATGCTGGATTTACTGTATTACCGGGCTCAGGTGATACAATAACATGTCAGGCAGATCGATCTTGGACAGGAAACCCACAATGTGTACAAACGGGTAAATATAATATGTTTGTCATGTCAATTTTTGGTAGAACTTAGTTTTACACTACTTTACTTAACAATCTAAAGTTAGCCAAAATTGTTTGTAAAGTATTTTCTGAATTGCAAATCTAGGACTTGTACTAACATGGAGACAACTTTTTTATGGTACAAATGAAAATGTTATAAATTAAAATTTTTTTATTGCTTGAAAGTTGAATAAAAATAATGGTAATAAACATTAAATAAAATACCTTTATGTGCATACCAAATATATGGGTTGGTTCCTTAGTTGCATTTTCTTTGGTTATATTACATGAGCCCAAAAATGTTATTTTTGCTTTGCTTAATTCATTTTAGGCAATGAGACAATTACCTTTTGTTTTAATAAATCACACTCACACATTCTGCTTTTACAGTTTGTCCTGAACCAGTTACTCTAGATGCTGGGTCTGGTACAAGAACCTCCAACTTAGGTGTTAATACTGCTTATGTGGGTGGTACATCTGTTGACTATTCCTGCAACACTGGATTTGAACTAATTGGAGATCCAACAAGCACATGTGGAACTGGGACAGGCGTTGGAATATGGACTCCTCAAAATATTCAGTCATGTCAACAAATAGGTTTGAATTAGTTTACCCATGGTATATAAGGGAGAGTGGCATGGTACATTTGTTGCATCAGTAAATGTTATCTATTGTTTGTCTCAGTTTTGTTCATATTTGTTTAGTAACACATATTGCTTTCTTAATTTAATTTATTATTGTGATTAAACACACTATAATCATTTTGTGGAATTGTAGCAAAATAGCTTATAAATGTAATCATAAAAAAACAGTTGGTTAACATAAAATTATAAGTAACAAATAAAGACCAGAAGGTAATAATATTAAATATACCAAGGGTTCTCAAATTGGCGGGAGGGTTCTCAAACTTGGTGGGTGTGAGCAAGTTCATTTACTGGAACTCTGACAATTTTTTAAGCTTACCGAGTAATAAAGTATTAAATTTTTCCACCATAACCAATGTTTGTTTTGACACCATTTCACGACTTTGGGGTCATTAAGGTCGGCTTCGTAGATAAACGGTCTTGCTTGAGACTTCATTGTATTTTTTAAAAAAACGTTTACTTGCTTTTCTTGCATACACTGATTCAGACTTTGTATTAGTATTAATGGCCAGTTTGTACCATGTCGGTTTTCTTTGTACCATGTCTATTTGCTGAAACTGTTTTTTTCTTTTTTAATATTAATGTAGACCAAGCCTCAATGCCACTATTTCTTTTATAATTTCTGAGTCACGTGGATGGCTTTATCTGCTATTGACTCACATTCTAATTTCCACACACCCTGGTTTAGATAGTGCATTTATTTTTGTTTCATGTTTTTCTGACATCTGCCTCAGTAGTATAATATATACCTAGAATCAATGCCTTCTCATAATGTTAAAAATGAATAAAGAGTTATTTGAAACATTCAAAATGATACCTACTTCTGTGTGGGCATTGTTATTCTTACTTCATGTTTCTTAAAACTTTTTTTTTTTTAGAATGTGGTGACCCACCCACCATTCCCAATGCTCCAACACCCCCGACAACAACCTATCTGTTTGGAGCCATTTATACTTACGCGTGTACAAGCCCTTTTGTCCTATTGCCTATTGGAGGTGCCACCGTTCAATGTCAAGCAGATAAAACCTGGACTGCCAACCCACAGTGTGTGGCACCCGAGGGTAGAAAAATAAATTTATTTGGCCTCAATTGTGCCAATTTTTATTGTTACTGTAGTTGTAGTTTGAAAGCTGTTAAAAATAGTTTAAAGCTTGTTCCAAACAGCTAAGAATGGATTTTTGTTACCAAAGGTTGCAGGTTATTTGCACCCTGATTTGAAAATCTTGAATAAAAATCTATGCACCTACAGATTTTTTCATTCTTATACCAATCATTTTTTGTGACATTATTTTGTATTAAGTAACCATAGTTTTGCTTCAAAATATATTCAGTAAAAAATCTAAAATATGGACATCGTTAACCCTGTACCTAGTCATGGACTCTAAATTTGTGCATGTAAAGTATTTTAGACAGTTTAGTTTAAATATTTGTTTGAAGGGTTAGGTGTTTTGTACTTTGTGGCGTTCAGGTAGGATTACCTTTTTTCGACCGCATGGATGTTTAGAAAGGTTAATTCTCAGTAAGCATAGGTTAAGTGTTACTTATTTAGTTCTCTTTTGCATTGTAATTTTATTTCTACCGTCATGTATCCTTTTTATAATATTGTTGTTTTACAACGTTAGTTTTTCAGTGTGATGTACTTGCCGATACAATCTATATTTTATTTATTTATGCTATATGTTTAAAAATCAACAATTCTATCAATGTGTAAACTCTGCTAAAAGGCCTTAACAGCCATTCTTTTCTAGAATTAAAGGTTTTAACTGGTGTTACTTTTTAGAATGTGGCAACCCACCAACTATTCCAAATGCTATGACTCCACCATCTATGGTTTATCAATCGGGTGACACATATGATTATGTCTGTGATGCCGGGTTTGCCATTGAACCAACTGGTGGAGCAACAGTAATGTGTATAAACAATGAGTGGACCGCCAATCCACAATGTGTACAAATCGGTGAATTATATTCTTTTTTTTCTATATGTGTACATCAAATATATGGAATGATTCCTTAGTTGTGTTTTCTTTGGTTATACTTGAGCTAAAAAGTGGTATTTTAGCTTTGCTTAATTCATTTTAAGCAATAAAGACATTTACTTTTTGTATAATTAACTGCTACTCACGCAATTTGTTTTTACAGTTTGTCCTGAACCAGTTACTCTAGATGCTGGGTCTGGTACAAGAACCACTAACTTAGGTGTCAATACTGCTTATGTGGGTGGTACATCTGTTGACTATTCCTGCAATGCTGGATTTGAACTGATTGGAGGTCCAACAAGCACATGTGAAACTGGGACAGGTGTTGGAATATGGAACCCTTCAAACATTCAGTCATGCCAACAGATAGGTTTGTAAATTTTGCAGAGTTTGTAATCATTGAGAAAAACTCTTGTTTGTACATTTGAAAAATCATTTATTTTTATAAAACCAGAGAAATGTCACACCAAATTTAGTTAATTGTTTAAGACCTGACTTTATAAAGTACTTCAGCTGCAGTTTGTGAAAATCTGTTGTACAGTTGTTAGTCTACGCCTCCATGCTAAAAATTATCTGAAAAAACGACTGTAGTTTGGTATATAACACAACCAAACTTCAGTGATTCTGTCAAGTTTCCCGCATACAGCAAAAAATAAAAATAAAAATACTTTTTTCATGCTTTTTTTTCAATTTTAAAAAAATAAAAATCATTTAAGATGTACATTAATGATATTTCTTTAAGACATGAAAGTCGTCAATTGAATAAGGTCTTGAACCAATCTCGCTAAAATCATCATTTGGAATAGCTTTACAAATCTTTAACATCCATTATCTCCCAAAGCTGTTATGTAACCTAAGTAGTTTTATAACTCAGGTCTTCAATTTTGTTTTAATTTTTTATTATAAATCAGCACCATTTACCTTTGGTACTTATTTTATGTGCAGTATGTGGGAATCCACCTACAGTTGACAATGCTGGGTTTCCTGCTTCAGTTCCTTACTTATTTCAAGAAATGGTTACTTACACTTGTAATGCTGGATTTACTGTATTACCGGGCTCAGGTGATACAATAACATGTCAGGCAGATCGATCTTGGACAGGAAACCCACAATGTGTACAAACGGGTAAATATAATATGTTTGTCATGTTAATTTTTTGGTTGAACTTAGTTTTACACTACTTTACTTAATAATCTAAAGTTAGCCAAAATTGTTTGTAAAGTATTTTCTGAATTGCAAATCTAGGGCTTGTACTAACATAGAGACAACTTTTTTATAAATACAAATAAAAATGTTTTAAATTAAAATATTTTTATTGCATGAAAGTTGAATAAAAATAATGGTAATAAACATTAAATAAAATACCTTTATGTGCATACCAAATATATGGGTTGGTTCCTTAGTTGCATTTTCTTTGGTTATATTACATGAGCCCAAAAATGTTATTTTTGCTTTGCTTAATTCATTTTAGGCAATGAGACAATTACCTTTTGTTTTGATAAATCACACTCACACATTCTGTTTTTACAGTTTGTCCTGAACCAGTTACTCTAGATGCTGGGTCTGGTACAAGAACCACTAACTTAGGTGTCAATACTGCTTATGTGGGTGGTACATCTGTTGACTATTCCTGCAACGCTGGATTTGAACTGATTGGAGGTCCAACAAGCACATGTGAAACTGGGACAGGTGTTGGAATATGGAACCCTCCAAACATTCAGTTATGCCAACAGATAGGTTTGTAAAATTGTGCAGGATTATATTTTCATACAGAAAAAATTGAAAATTGGTCAACTTAGAAAAGCATTTTTTTTAAATAAATGTTTCTGCATTTGTTTTATGAAACCAGTTGCATCACAATAAATTTATGAATTGTTTTTTGTTTTGTTTTTAAATCAGCAGCATTTACTTTTGGTACTTATTTTATGTGCAGTATGTGGGAATCCACCTACAGTTGACAATGCTGGATTTCCTGCTTCAGTTCCTTACTCATTTCAAGAAATGGTTACTTACACTTGTAATGCTGGATTTACTGTATTACCGGGCTCAGGTGATACAATAACATGTCAGGCAGATCGATCTTGGACAGGAAACCCACAATGTGTACAAACGGGTAAATATAATATGTTTGTCATGTCAATATTTTGTGTTTAACTGTAGTTCTACACCTTTAACTTGATAATTTAAAATGTTTACCTTTTTTAACAATTTTCTAAGATGTAAATCTAAGGACCTTACTCACCTGAAATAATAACAATTTTTTAAATTAATATATTTTCATTGAAAGACAGTTTGAATAAAATATGGTTATAAAAATATTGAATATAAAACCTATATGCGTATACCAAATATATGGGATCATTGTTTTTAACCGTTATCTTTTACCTTATTACATTATATAAAACATGTTTTTTACAGTTTGCACTGATCCAGTTGAATTGGATCCTGGATCGGGTGTCAGAACACCAAACCTAATGGGCAATACTGCTTATGTGGATGGTACAACAGTTGACTACACGTGCAGTCCTGGATTTGAACTTATTGGAATGTCAAGAAGTACATGTGAAACTGGGACAGGTGTTGGAATATGGAACCCTCCGAACATTCAGTCATGCCAACAGATAGGTTTGTAAATTTTTTCAGAATTGGTAGTCTCCAAAAAATACTGTTGTTTGTCTATCTGAAGAATCAGTTAGCAAATGTATGCGTTATTTTGTGTTAGGTCAATTTTTTATTTAAAACTGAGTGGAAAACAAATTAGTTTAGAAAATTCTATAAAACCCGCCCAAGGCCATTTTGCCAGGTTGCAAAAGTATTGCTCTTCCGCCAATGTATGTATAAATCTGGATGTACATTTAAAATACACAGGACTGCTTGATATTAAATGCTTCATTTGTCAGAGTGGTTGATGAAATAGTCATAATGAAGGTTTGTTAGAGTTAAAGATAAAGTTTTGAGCTGTGCAAAGGGTTTATTGCTTGCTTTTGATTTTGGTTTATAGAGGAGCTTATTGTGTTGCTGAACGATTCTAGTGTGATTTAATATGAATCACACCATAGCTATTTAATTGGTCATATAAAACATTTTATATTTACTCTTTTATGTGCTCGACTTTCATTTAGGCTCCAATTACTCTGGATTTGTATTGATTAATTTTTGGTTTGGTATTTTTTATATTTTATTGCTTTAAAAGTTTTGTTGGCGCATTTTTAATAAGTAAGTTAGATTTAAATAAAATGGTAAACAAAAAAGCGTGTTTCATGCTCTTGTCTAACACTAATTTACTTTTTTTGTCTTGCAAAACTTCTCAAATTATTTTGTACTTTAAAGATGATTTTATTAGATTATTTATTTACACAAAATTGCAATCTCTGTGTCTTTCCTAGGTTCAAAATGACGGTATTTTTTAGAATTTAATATACTAATAAATTTAACATTGCAGCGACTCATGTTTTAGTTTTACCCCTTGGTGGTCTCCAAACTGCTAGTCATGGACCTTATGAGGCCTGTGGTGTAAACTATTCTTGTCGCAGTATATCATTTTAAAGTATCCCAAAATATTCATTGCTAAAATGTTTGCCAGAGGTATGTCTAAACCAAATTTGAAAACGCTTTTAAACCAAATGAAATTTGTATTAAGCTCACTTTTTCAAAACAAATAATTTATTTGTTATGTTTACCACTTTTTATGAGGCCAATAAAATTTAACACAAAATGTAATAGCAAAAATGCGTTCATTAGCTGTAGATTTATTCAAATCGTCATCTAGACTGTTGTTTGATTGTTTCGTAATTACTAGTTTTAGCTATTGTTTTAAACTTTATAGAACTGTACACTTTAAGTACACTTTTCACTGAAGAAAATGTTTTTATAAGTTTGTGAAATTAACTGAATATCTAATGTACACAATTTATTCTATCTTGTTGAGTTAGTTACCATGTCATGCTTAGGTGGCCAAATCGGGAGGTTAGATTTTGTTGTGATATGAGAAAAAATATATATATATGTTGTTTTACAGTTTGTTCTGATCCAGTTGATATCACGTCTGGCACCAGGACTGATAACTTAATGGGCAATGCTGCTTTTGTTGATGGCACATCTGTTGACTATGTTTGCGATGCTGGATTTGAACTGATTGGAATGTCAACAAGTACATGTGGTACTTTGACAGGTGTTGGAATATGGACCCCACCAAACATTCAGTCCTGTAGATTTATAGGTTTGTAAGCTTCACATAACAAATAAAAACAGTTTTAAAAAACTTTATATGATGCTTAATGTATCTCTGTTGTCTAACAAGGTGTTTTTTAACGTTTTGGGTTAAAAAAAAGTCTTAAGACGTTGCGGGATTAATTCACGTATTTTATTCACCGTGTTTAGAGTCACCAAAGGACGCACGCACGCGTCTTGAAATTAAACCTTGTGGTATCTCCGAAAATAAGATATCGATCAGATGTTTTTTACAGATTACTCAAAGCAACCCAACTTAGCTAGCAATCAGACTTATTTCAAAAATATATTAAATTTTAATATTCATATTTTATGAATATTTAAGCTTGCCCAAAGTTACTTACATAGGGTGACACCTACGAGTCTACTCTTTGAAAAGAGCCGTTACTCGACCAATAGTTATGCGCGGATAGGATATTAATATTCGTTCAAAAATTCATAAACGTTAAAAAGAGTCTGCAATGGCTGCACTAGAATCACATGTTTACAATTTGTACGCGACACTAAACTAACTAGCATAGTCGCATTTTAAATTACATTATAGAACGCCCTCAAGTAGCACCAAAGGGTAGCAATTATATAAGCGATAGACTGGTGCATCTTTAACTATGTAAAACTCGGTGAATTTACTACAAAAAATTACTGGTATTTGTTAATCGGTACAAAATTTTAAGCTGCGTGTTGTGTGATATTATCGGGTTAAACTATAAACAAACGTATTTTTAAATGTAATTTGAATCAAGGGCAGACAAATACTTAAATGCTGTTGCCTGTTGCTACCTTGCGTAGTATATACTGAAAATATGTTCTTCTGGTATTTATTTATTTATCCGACGTTTTTGGCTAACTCCGAAGAGTAGTTGCTCGGGGAAAAAATACACGATATTAACCTGTATCCTTTTTTACTTTTTATTATTATTAATAAATTAATTGGAGAAAAATGCACAACGACAACAATATATAATAGAAAAGCTAGAAAAGCAGCTAACAACCGTTTACTTTCCTGTATCGCCATACTTCCCTTTTGCAAGCCGAATATTGCTCGGAAGTTCGGATAGCAGATAACTTCGCAAAAAAGCGTAACATAGTCGGGTCACTTGCAGCATATTTACATTGACATCCCTCGCACATAAAAAGACACAAATCTTTGTGCATCCCAAAGAGTAATGACCTGGGGCAGGGGAAACACGATATTGACGTATCTAAGTAAAGGTAACTAAGAAAAAGTAAAAGAAAGTAAAATAAAAAAATAAAGTAGATAAGGGTTGTGGCTCGATTCTTCTCATTGGCCAAAAAGAAGGCCTTGATTTTCTGAGCCCAGTCCTCTGAGTCTGACAACCTGTCTCCACGAGGGAGCAGGTGCCGCCACGGAGGTAGGATATTGACCTGTATCCTAATTTGTTTTTTCTTCAGTTGTTTGCGGTGCGCCACCCGTGGGCTCGAAGGCATCTCCGACTGGAGGTACACAGACCAGCTACCTTCCCGGCGAACGGCAAGAGTACGAGTGTACCACTGCACCATTGTGCGCCCCACCCTACAACTATTGCCAAAGCGATGGCAGCTGGCTGTTTAACACACCTGGTTTAGTGAACAATGGATTGTGCTCTTAGTTGTTGTATAGACTTCTTTGTAGTATTTTACCACGGTGTCGCATCATAGGAGTTTTCCTATATCTGTTGATCCTTCCAGCGAACAGAGGTGTTCTTCGTTTTTGAATTTTTTAATATAATGTGACGAATACCCTCCACACGTTTTTAACGAAACTTACTTGTTGTCTGTTGGAAATTTCTGTCTAAAGCAGTGTTTCTCAACCTTCGCTCACTACGACGCAAAAACTAAAACGTAGGTACAACAGTGAAGCTTTGGCGACACGTTTTTCTTTGCTGAACTTTGTACGCGAATAAAGCGTAAGAAATGTCTTCGTATCACTCCCGCAATATTCTCAAATTTGAAGAAATCCTTCTCAGAACAAATCTCAATAAATCCAACAATGTGAACTACTGCAGTTGGTGTCCAACCAAATCAAACCACTACCCTATTTGGGTCGCGACCGATAGGCAAAAAGACACTGATCTAGACAAACCATGCGACCCCTTTAAAAGACCGGTTCGACCAATATACGTGTTTTTTAATTCCAATAAAAATGATGTACCAATGATACTTGGGATTCAGTGGAAATTATCGTATTGGACCGTTTATTTTTGCCACTATGCTACTAACTTTTGTCAGACGACTAAATTACTTCAAACTAGTTTGTGTCACTTTAACTTTTCGTATAGTTCATTTAGGCTTACATGTTAAATCACCTCAGTTATTCAATTTGGATATAGACCAGTTTTCACCAAACTACGTCCAGATCCGGCCCGCAGAATGAATTCTGCCAGGCGGCGGCATATTTCCGAATAAACAAAATTCTGCCGGATGCAAGTCACTTATATTTCCTTCGATTACCGATACTCCAGTTTAAATGAAGTTCGACACAAAATGTTATATCCCGACGGCGATCGTCAGGTCTTACAGGTTGACTCCTGATAAAGACAAAAATAGTCTTTGCCATATTACAATGCTTGTGTTCTCACATGATGGAGAAATTAGAAAATTTATGTTACTTAATTCACAGTAACACAAAAAAGGACTCACAAATTACCTTAAAGGACACAGGTTAAACAAAAAAAAACATTTCTTGAAAAATATCACCATCGTGTTCGTTTGAATTCGTTGGACTAACAGGTTTTGATGTACAGTCCGCTAAAATGTTGTTTTTTCGGCATGTACATTTATACGATTTATAGCAAGCTGTTAATCTGTCCTCGTCTGATAACGAGAAATTTATTTAACTTGTTTCGTTACTTAAGGCTACGCTGCAAAGTTAAGTTTAGCGTAACACACTTGTTATGTTTGAAATTCCTTAGGTATTTCGTATAAAACAAACAACATAGTATTGTAACAAAAAATAATAGGGATTTTACTTTTTAACAACAAAAATGTGCCGTCTCCTGACGATTATTCTTAAAACCTACCACATATCAAAGAACGTAAAAAACTGCCGTAATATGGCTGCCTGATATAAACGCAAATGCATAAAAGGTGTTCATATACTTTTTAATGTTAAGCTATCTTTTTCATATTAATCTTAACATTTGTTCAGAATCCCTACTATTTTTGTTGCTTTTAACGTTAAAGGAAAACAGAAGTCAAGGGGTTAGAAAATTCTGTTAACAAGAAACTTTCACGATTAGGAGTTTGCCAGATAGCCTACACGCAATTTTTCTACATAACGGCCAGTTATCTGCGTATATAAGCTTAGATGTCTTCAGACTGGCGAACAAACCACACTTACAAATTACGATGTATTTACAGTAAAATAAAGCATTTAGGTAAAATGTTAATAAAAATGAAACGGGTTACCAATGTAGGTAAATACATAAAAAGAGTGCACATAGGTAAGGTCCTTGTTACAGAAAGTTTAAGCAAGATCCATGTATTCCTTTTGGTGACTCAACACACCCATGTAGTGAATTATTTTTCCCAAGTATACTTCCACGAATGGGGCAGGGGAGAGTTGTTTTTTCTACAAATTTCAATGCATATATTTTAGTCACAATCGTGATACACAAAATGAAGTAAAAATTTACCTCAATACAACGTTACTTTAAGCAAGATTTCGTACTAAACAATCGTTTATTGTGATTCGGGGAAATTTAGCTTCTCTTGAGTGTTTGCAATGTAAAAAAAATCATAGGAAAACGATTAAGATTTAACCTAAGTAATCTTTTGTATTTTTATTCACATTTGGCCAACATACGTGGAGACTGGAGAGTTTAAGAGTGATTTTACCTATATAATTGAAACGACTTGTTGCAATAATAATAATAGATATTGTGCAAGCACGCATAAGCTTCAGGTTCCCACATACGTAGCCTAGTTGAGTATGTTTTAAAATGTTTACGTATTTTTGGTCGCCCTGTTACAGTCTGCATTGCCAGTAACTAGAATCACATATCTGCAATTTGCAATGAAGCAATAAACAGAAATCAGATTACCTTACGCGGCGTGTGTTTTTTCTGGCCGCCCTACGCGACTAGGCCATTCTCAAGAAATTAAGACCTAATTAAAGAACATTTTCAGCCCGCAACTCAACAGATTGAGAAAACGTTAAGTTCGCAACTCACTTGAAACCCCTCATTTCAGATTCACTTCGTTTTGCAAAAGCCCGTACTCACCTTGACATACTTTTCCATTGCTGGATAAACCCGCATTGCACCAAGCATGCCAGACAGGTTAAAATGAAAAGGAAACTGAGCATTAACTGCCAGTTGCACTTCTGGTAGCTCAGCGATTAAGAAGTTGTGCTTTTTCATGTGTTCAACCACGCTTGGGGATGCTTCATTGGAAGATATATCTGGATTTACAGGCAAAACCGCCCCAACTGCATACCGGAGGTTATTTTTAGGAACCTGTCACAAAAAACTATATTGAATTTTTGGCGCTCTTTCACTATTGTACGTAAAATTAATAAAAAATTTTTTTTCTTTACATACCGCATACCATATTTATTTTCTTCACATACCGCATACCACAACACATATTGTTTGGGTTAGCGTTTGGTTGAGGGTGGGTCAAGTTATTATTAATAATAAACATAATATTACTTGACCCACCCTCACCCAAACGCTAACCCGCACCCTAACCCAAACAATATGCGTTATGGTATGCGGTATTATTATTATTTTTTTTTGCTTAACTTTTCACGTACAATAGTGAAATAGCGCCAAATTTTTCAGTACGGTATACCATGTAAACAGGTATATCAGGATTTTTGGCGCTGGTCTAAAATCCTACCACAGCATTTAAATTATTAAATCAACACACACATTTTTTTGAGTTAGGGTGCGTGTTAGCGTTTGGGTTCTGGTGAATGATTCTCCCGTTTTCAATTTTAACGTCTGGCTTTGTAGCTGTATTTTGTTATTGTAAAAAAGGATTTTAGGCAGTGCCCGATTTTCTTACCACTGCTGGATCATCAAAGTAGACACCAATGCAAGGAGGATCTCCAGGAAACACAGATAATACTTCTTCAAAGTGGGGTCCGCATTTTTCGTACGGGCCTGTATGGCGTTTGTACGCCATTAAGCACCTGCCCAGCACAGGCTTGCCAACAGTAACTTTAATTGACCCGATCAAACCAAGATAACGAAGGATGTATAGCAAACCAATAATAACGACCAAAACTGCACCGAACAGCAAGACACCACCGCTGCAAGCCATCGCGTAACTTGTGAAATTGAAACAAAATCCACGCGTTTTATAGAAGATTTGTTTGGCGCGAAATTGGTTGTTTTGATCCTAAGCACGCTCTACTTTATGTTGAAATGCAAATATAACTGATTTTGAATCAGTACAATATGAATATTTTTAACAATCTTTAATATTTATGAAAAAGATTAAATTGACTTTTTAAACAAAATAATTTTTGAAATTCGACTTTAAATATTTAAATAGAGACCTACTGCTTTGGAAAATATTGCCACATATTGCACAATAGTGTGATATTCATTGCACAACGCGTTGGAAATACGTGCAAGATCAAACAACTAGTTTCGTCGAGTTAGCAAACAGTTGATTGGTTAATGCATAACATTTAAAGTTAAGAAATACAAATGGACCCTATACTTAAAAAAATATCAAAAAACGTCAAAATCGATGAAGCTCAAGTTTTTTTAATGATCAAAATAGGGGAATCCCGTTTTTAGAAACGAAAACCAAATGAACTTCATAATGAAACCATTGTCATTTCGGCGAAATAATTTTTTGGATTTTTTTTTTAATTTTTTTTTGCGCTGTTTACCACATAGTGCACATATTATGAATTGAAAGATAAAACATAATATAAATAAGTAGTTCGCTTAAATAGAACTGGCAATTCATTTCTTTGAATTATACATTAATAAGCAATAAAATACAAGTTTAATGATGTAAAAAGTAGTGCATATTCACTTAATTTTATTTTTTAAAGCTTAAGATTATTTAAAAAAATACTGGATAATCAAGACCGAATTCAAACACTATCCGAACTAAGAAAGTTTATAAAAATCGCTATGAGGCTACTATAGAACACACTAAATAAAATAACATTGGTCTCTCACTCACCTGATTAAGAAATTTACAGCGAAATGACTTTTTCGAAGCCTAATATTCGTCAAAAAAATGTTGATATTTTACGCGTTGCCAAGAAATCAAGGGCGATTTTGAAAACTATCCGAACTGAGAAAGTTTATAAAAATCGATATGTAGCTACTATAGAACACACTGAATAAAATAACACTGGTCTCTCACTCACCTGATTAAGAAATTTACAGCGAAATGACTTTTTCGAAGCCTAATATTCGTCAAAAAAATGTTGACATTTTACGCGTAGCCAAGAAATCAAGGGCGATTTTGAAAACTATCCGAACTGAGAAAGTTTATAAAAATCGCTATGAGGCTACTATAGAACACACTAAATAAAATAACATTGGTCTCTCACTCACCTGATTAAGAAATTTACAGCGAAATGACTTTTTCGAAGCCTAATATTCGTCAAAAAAATGTTGACATTTTACGCGTAGCCAAGAAATCAAGGGCGATTTTGAAAACTATCCGAACTGAGAAAGTTTATAAAAATCGCTATGAGGCTACTATAGAACACACTAAATAAAATAACATTGGTCTCTCACTCACCTGATTAAGAAATTTACAGCGAAATGACTTTTTCGAAGCCTAATATTTGTCAAAAAAATGTTGACATTTTACGCGTAGCCAAGAAATCAAGGGCGATTTTGAAAACTATCCGAACTGAGAAAGTTTATAAAAATCGCTATGAGGCTACTATAGAACACACTAAATAAAATAACATTGGTCTCTCACTCACCTGATTAAGAAATTTACAGCGAAATGACTTTTTCGAAGCCTAATATTCGTCAAAAAAATGTTGACATTTTACGCGTATAGCCAAGAAATCAAGGGCGATTTTGAAAACTATCCGAACTGAGAAAGTTTATGAAAATCGCTATGAGGTTACTATAGAACACATTAAATAAAATAACATTGGTCTCTCACTCACCTGATTAAGAAATTTACAGCGAAATGACTTTTTCGAAGCCTAATATTCGACAAAAAAATGTTGACATTTTACGCGTAGCCAAGAAATCAAGGGCGATTTTGAAAACTTTCCGAACTGAGAAAGTTTATAAAAATCGCTATGAGGCTACTATAGAACACACTAAATAAAATAACATTGGTCTCTCACTCACCTGATTAAGAAATTTACAGCGAAATGACTTTTTCGAAGCCTAATATTCGTCAAAAAAATGTTGTAATTTTACGTGTAGCCAGGAAATCAAGGGCGATTTTGAAAACTATCCGAACTGAGAAAGTTTATAAAAATCGCTATGTAGCTGCTATAGAACACACTAAATAAAATAACATTGGTCTCTCACTCACCTGATTAAGAAATTTACAGCGAAATGACGTTTTCGAAGCCTAATATTCGTCAAAAAAATGTTGATATTTTACGCGTTGCCAAGAAATCAAGGGCGATTTTGAAAACTATCCGAACTGAGAAAGTTTATAAAAATCGATATGTAGCTACTATAGAACACACTGAATAAAATAACACTGGTCTCTCACTCACCTGATTAAGAAATTTACAGCGAAATGACTTTTTCGAAGCCTAATATTCGTCAAAAAAATGTTGACATTTTACGCGTAGCCAAGAAATCAAGGGCGATTTTGAAAACTATCCGAACTGAGAAAGTTTATAAAAATCGCTATGAGGCTACTATAGAACACACTAAATAAAATAACATTGGTCTCTCACTCACCTGATTAAGAAATTTACAGCGAAATGACTTTTTCGAAGCCTAATATTCGTCAAAAAAATGTTGACATTTTACGCGTAGCCAAGAAATCAAGGGCGATTTTGAAAACTATCCGAACTGAGAAAGTTTATAAAAATCGCTATGAGGCTACTATAGAACACACTAAATAAAATAACATTGGTCTCTCACTCACCTGATTAAGAAATTTACAGCGAAATGACTTTTTCGAAGCCTAATATTTGTCAAAAAAATGTTGACATTTTACGCGTAGCCAAGAAATCAAGGGCGATTTTGAAAACTATCCGAACTGAGAAAGTTTATAAAAATCGCTATGAGGCTACTATAGAACACACTAAATAAAATAACATTGGTCTCTCACTCACCTGATTAAGAAATTTACAGCGAAATGACTTTTTCGAAGCCTAATATTCGTCAAAAAAATGTTGACATTTTACGCGTATAGCCAAGAAATCAAGGGCGATTTTGAAAACTATCCGAACTGAGAAAGTTTATGAAAATCGCTATGAGGTTACTATAGAACACATTAAATAAAATAACATTGGTCTCTCACTCACCTGATTAAGAAATTTACAGCGAAATGACTTTTTCGAAGCCTAATATTCGACAAAAAAATGTTGACATTTTACGCGTAGCCAAGAAATCAAGGGCGATTTTGAAAACTTTCCGAACTGAGAAAGTTTATAAAAATCGCTATGAGGCTACTATAGAACACACTAAATAAAATAACATTGGTCTCTCACTCACCTGATTAAGAAATTTACAGCGAAATGACTTTTTCGAAGCCTAATATTCGTCAAAAAAATGTTGTAATTTTACGTGTAGCCAGGAAATCAAGGGCGATTTTGAAAACTATCCGAACTGAGAAAGTTTATAAAAATCGCTATGTAGCTGCTATAGAACACACTAAATAAAATAACATTGGTCTCTCACTCACCTGATTAAGAAATTTACAGCGAAATGACGTTTTCGAAGCCTAATATTCGTCAAAAAAATGTTGACATTTTACGCGTAGCCAAGAAATCAAGGGCGATTTTGAAAACTATCCGAACTGAGAAAGTTTATAAAAATCGCTATGAGGCTACTATAGAACACACTAAATAAAATAACATTGGTCTCTCACTCACCTGATTAAGAAATTTACAGCGAAATGACTTTTTCGAAGCCTAATATTCGTCAAAAAAATGTTGACATTTTACGCGTATAGCCAAGAAATCAAGGGCGATTTTAAAAACTATCCGAACTGAGAAAGTTTATGAAAATCGCTATGTAGCTGCTATAGAACACACTAAATAAAATAACATTGGTCTCTCACTCACCTGATTAAGAAATTTACAGCGAAATGACTTTTTCGAAGCCCAATATTTGACAAAAAAATGTTGACATTTTTTCTAACTTAGAAGATGCATTATTACATTTTACAGGTAGGGAATTACTCAAGGTCGATTTTAAAAATATCCCAAATACTTTTTCGAAAGCCTAATATTCGTTCTGCATATTGGTGAGCTTTAATTGTATATTTTTATTGCAATAATATGTTTGTATTTCGTGATTCATTTCGTATTTGAAAACCGCATAGTAATTCGGTTGTTTAAAACGCCACAATGGTCATTGTGTTGTTGATAACACGCTGGATTCAAATTTCATTTTTTCTTATTTTGTTTCTTGTCGTTTAAATGTTACATTAGTTGAGCGTGGTAAAATAGCACTGTTTACGCTTAGCAGTTTTGTGATAGTTTATCTGACTTAATCAAAATGTAGCAAAACACAAGAAACTGTTTAATAAGTTAAATATTACAGTACTAACTCAGTAATTAGTTTACCGTGCTTAAAATAAATTTGACGCAGCTACATGTTACTGTAAATCTGTTATATGTCGATGTAGAGTTTAAAAAAAATTGCAAGATACTAAAATTTCGGTAAATTTGGTATCCAACACAACATTAAATTCCCTATGTGCTAAATATTGAAAAAAGTAGGAAAGGTTTAGTATTGTTGCTGCCAGTTTAGGAATTATCCAAATTTCAAACCTACTTTTTATATGTTAGACGTGAAACATTTAACTATAGCGTTTGGCCTAATCTAAAAAGCTTTGGTATCAGGTTTTCATTGAATAAGGTTTATTAAAGTTGACTATTCTTAAAAAAATTACCACTTTAGGATACTATTTAAAATGTTGAAATAGATTTTGTTCAGATGTTTGTTAATTGCAAATGCAATTCGCAAAGTACACATAACAATACTATGTTCCGTACCTGTGTAAAAAGTACGTGCCAGTTAACATATTCGAATGGTTGATTTTTAAATCACTTTTTCGCTGTTGAGAATAATGTTTTGTGTTTTGTTGCTTTCAGCTTAAGATTTTTGATCTGCTTATTTCCAACTGCGACTTATTGAAAAGCAAAAGTGTGATAATTTGAAAGGGTTGATTGTATCGACTTACAATTTACTGACCTATACAGTGCTGATTTGTTTCAGGAAGTGTGGGCTTGTGACTGGCATTTTACTTCTTTATCGCTTGTTCATAAACGAGTTTACGAAATTTTTTAGTAAGTTTTACAGAGAGGAAAGAGATGTTTCGGCGCAAGGAGAGGGTTCGAGGGTATCGGACGAGGACGAAGAAGTACATTCTCGGTGTGAGCGGGAAGCAGACGGCCTACCTTCGACCAGAGCCGTCCAGACTGCCTTCGGTGCTTCTGGTGACGGACAGCAACGGCCGGAACATCGTTTATCCGCAGGTACAGCAAACTTAGATCAAGAAAAGGCTTTATTTTAGACAATTGTAGCATTATTAGGCGAGTTATTACTTCCACAACACTTTTGATTAGTTATTATTTTCTTCCATTTGAATTCGCAATAATTATAGATCGAGAGATTTAAAACTTTCTCTCTATACATGTTTTTGGCTTTTTGCCTGCAGCGGGTGGCGGCTATATAAGTATAGTATTAAGATGTCTTGACAGATTAATAACTTCTTAGTACAGTTTAATATAAAACACGTGGTTTAAATTCACGCAAAATTTTGTTTCCCGCCATTATTACTAGTGTATTTGACACCTTACTAGTAAATATCATGAGCAGTTATAATATAGGCTAAATTCTTGTTGCGTTTAAATAAACTGTACAGTTTAAAACGCATGTTCAAAGTTTCGTAACTTTATTAGGCTATCTACATCAAATTTAGATGCGAACCATCACTTACAAGTAACCTTTTAAAAATATCAATTAAACGTTTTTGTGAAATGCTCAACTGTGACGAAACAGTTAACCAGAATATACTAATTGTAATTCCGTGTGGATTTCAAAGGCACGTAGAAAAGGCGAAATTCATACTTAGTGTAAAAAATTTACGAACATCTGCCTATCATGATAAATAAGCCAATTCATATTTATATATTCGGTTGGTAGGAATAGAAGATGTACAGGAAGGGATTATTAAAAAATATGTACTTTTTCTGCCTTTATTGGCATTAATGTACTTTGTTTACTTTATTGGCTTATATAAATTTTCAAGCTCAATTTTAATTACGCATTTTCAAATGTCCTAATATTAATGTATAAACACTGATTTTTAAAAAAGGACCTTAATTTACATACAGACCAAATAAAAAATATTTTTTACGAGCAGATAGACTTTTTCACAACTCATGAACAATACAAAACAACTTTTATCTTAATGCATTTCAAGGTGGTGAAGTGCGCGAGCGAGGTGTTCTCTCTGTCTGCGATTTCGATCCCAGGCGGGGAGATCGACCATGGTGCGATCGAGCTGACGGAGGGGACGCGGTTCGAGAACGTGAGCTACATCGTTCTTGCACTTGGCACCAACGACTTCAGGAGGTGGTGGGACAACGACATCGGTGCCAAGTGTAAGAACATCATCGATGTATGTCGGGAGTGGTATCCAGGTTCCGAGGTATGTAAACCGTACATTAAGTTTAATCCAGTCTTAAAGAGTCAACCGTAATAATCCGCTTTATTCGTTATTTTAATCATGGTTTTTTGAAATATTTAAATTACAAAGTTTATAAAAAATAACATCGTACAGCAATTCATCAAAAACAGTATAAGAATATGAGTTACAGCGTAAAAGTCGCCAACAATACACTCGCGTTGGTTACATTTAACATTTTTGTAACGAGAATAATGAAACAAAATACTTAAAAGTAAATTTAATTTTACACTGCGCTCTACCGTCAAAGATCAATTTATTGTCGTTAATATACAAATGACTGACCCTAATTCTTTATTGTTTTTTTTTGTTTTTTATTTCAATTGGCGCAACAACATTTAAACCTATGAAAATATTTATTTTTAGATCGTGCTCGCCGAGATCCTCCCGCAGACCGGTCCCCATGCTGCGCACGTCGATGAGGCCAACAGCGTTCTTTGGAACGTTGCTCGTCGTGAGAAACTTTCGTTTCTTCACTTCGACATCGGCGAGGAGAGGGAGATGTGGAGTGATGATGTGCATCTCTCTGATGCTGGTCTACGGAGGTACATGACCAGCATCGAGGACCACATGGGCGCCCTCATCCAGGCTCGTGTGGTCCAGGAGAGAGAAGAAGTTCGTCACACGAGCGATGGTATGAAGGCCATTTATAATGAATAGTTTAAAACGTTAACCACAAAGCAAAACAAAGAATGTTATATTGTACTAAAATATATAAGTCCTCTTCTAAGCAACAAATACAAGGCTTCGAAAAAGTCATTTCGCTGTAAATTTCTTAATCAGGTGAGTGAGAGACCAATGTTATTTTATTTAGTGTGTTCTATAGTAGCCTCATAGCGATTTTTATAAACTTTCTCAGTTCGGATAGTTTTCAAAATCGCCCTTGATTTCTTGGCTATACGCGTAAAATGTCAACATTTTTTTGACAAACATTATGCTTCGAAAATGCCATTTCGCTGTAAATTTCTTAATCAGGTGAGTGAGAGACCAATGTTATTTTAGTTAGTGTGTTCTATAGTAGCCTCATAGCGATTTTTATAAACTTTCTCAGTTCGGATAGTTTTCAAAATCGCCCTTGATTTCTTGGCTATACGCGTAAAATATCAACATTTTTTTGTCGAATATTAGGCTTCGAAAAAGTCATTTCGCTGTAAATTTCTTAATCAGGTGAGTGAGAGACCAATGTTATTTTATTTAGTGTGTTCTATAGTAGCCTCATAGCGATTTTTATAAACTTTCTCAGTTCGGATAGTTTTCAAAATCGCCCTTGATTTCTTGGCTATACGCGTAAAATGTCAACATTTTTTTGACAAACATTATGCTTCGAAAATGCCATTTCGCTGTAAATTTCTTAATCAGGTGAGTGAGAGACCAATGTTATTTTAGTTAGTGTGTTCTATAGTAGCCTCATAGCGATTTTTATAAACTTTCTCAGTTCGGATAGTTTTCAAAATCGCCCTTGATTTCTTGGCTATACGCGTAAAATGTCAACATTTTTTTGACAAACATTATGCTTCGAAAAAGTCATTTCGCTGTAAATTTCTTAATCAGGTGAGTGAGAGACCAATGTTATTTTATTTAGTGTGTTCTATAGTAGCCTCATAGCGATTTTTATAAACTTTCTCAGTTCGGATAGTTTTCAAAATCGCCCTTGATTTCCTGGCAACGCGTAAAATATCAACATTTTTTTGACGAATATTAGGCTTCGAAAAAGTCATTTCGCTGTAAATTTCTTAATCAGGTGAGTGAGAGACCAATGTTATTTTATTTAGTGTGTTCTATAGTAGCCTCATAGCGATTTTTATAAACTTTCTCAGTTCGGATAGTTTTCAAAATCGCCCTTGATTTCTTGGCTACGCGTAAAATGTCAACATTTTTTTGTCGAATATTAGGCTTCGAAAAAGTCATTTCGCTGTAAATTTCTTAATCAGGTGAGTGAGAGACCAATGTTATTTTATTTAGTGTGTTCTATAGTAGCCTCATAGCGATTTTTATAAACTTTCTCAGTTCGGATAGTATTCAAAATCGCCCTTGATTTCTTGGCTGCGCGTAAAATGTCAACATTTTTTTGATGAATATTAGGCTTCGAAAAAGTCATTTCGCTGTAAATTTCTTAATCAGGTGAGTGAGAGACCAATGTTATTTTATTTAGTGTGTTCTATAGTAGCCTCATAGCGATTTTTATAAACTTTCTCAGTTCGGATAGTTTTCAAAATCGCTCTTGCTTTCTTCTCTATACGCGTAAATTGTCAACATTTTCTTGAAGAATATTAGGCTTCGAAAAAGTCATTTCGCTGTAAATTTCTTAATCAGGTGAGTGAGAGACCAATGTTATTTTATTTAGTGTGTTCTATAGTAGCTACATAGCGATTTTTATAAACTTTCTCAGTTCGGATAGTTTTCAAAATCGCCCTTGATTTCTTGGCTGCGCGTAAAATGTCAACATTTTTTTGTCGAATATTAGGCTTCGAAAAAGTCATTTCGCTGTAAATTTCTTAATCAGGTGAGTGAGAGACCAATGTTATTTTATTTAGTGTGTTCTATAGTAGCCTCATAGCGATTTTTATAAACTTTCTCAGTTCGGATAGTTTTCAAAATCGCTCTTGCTTTCTTCTCTATACGCGTAAATTGTCAACATTTTCTTGAAGAATATTAGGCTTCGAAAAGGTCATTTCGCTGTAAATTTCTTAATCAGGTGAGTGAGAGACCAATGTTATTTTATTTAGTGTGTTCTATAGTAGCTACATAGCGATTTTTATAAACTTTCTCAGTTCGGATAGTTTTCAAAATCGCCCTTGATTTCTTGGCTATACGCGTAAAATATCAACATTTTTTTGACGAATATTAGGCTTCGAAAAAGTCATTTCGCTGTAAATTTCTTAATCAGGTGAGTGAGAGACCAATGTTATTTTATTTAGTGTGTTCTATAGTAGCCTCATAGAGATTTTTATAAACTTTCTCAGTTTGGATAGTTTTCAAAATCGCCCTTGATTTCCTGGCAACGCGTAAAATATCAACATTTTTTTGACGAATATTAGGCTTCGAAAAAGTCATTTCGCTGTAAATTTCTTAATCAGGTGAGTGAGAGACCAATGTTATTTTATTTAGTGTGTTCTATAGTAGCCTCATAGCGATTTTTATAAACTTTCTCAGTTCGGATAGTTTTCAAAATCGCCCTTGATTTCCTGGCAACGCGTAAAATATCAACATTTTTTTGACGAATATTAGGCTTCGAAAAGGTCATTTCGCTGTAAATTTCTTAATCAGGTGACTGAGAGACCAATGTTATTTTGTTTAGTGTGTTCTATATCAGCTACATAGCGATTTTTATAAACTTCATCAGTTCGGATAGTGTTTTAAATATTCGGTCTTGATTATCCAGTATTTCTTTAAATAATTTTAAGCTTTAAAAACTAAAATTAAGTGAATATGCACTACTTTTTGCATCATTAAATTTGTATTTTATTGCTTATCAATGTATATACTTCAAAGAAATGAATTGCCTGTTCTATTTTAGCGGACTACTTATTTATATTTTGTTTTATCTTTCAATTCACAATATATGTACTATGTGGTAAACAGCGAAAAAAATTAAAAAAAAAAATCAAAAAAATTGCAAAAATTTATTTCGCCGAAATGACAATGGTATAATGAAGTCTTCATTACTCACTCTGTTTTTGTTGTAAAAAAAACTTAATTTCATCTAAAACATATATGTTATAGTTTAAAATTGTAAAAATTGGAATAACCTTCTTTCTAGCAATAATTTTTTTTTTGGTAAAATTTGAAACAACCTGCTTTGTTAAATCAAATGTTTTACGCTTTATAAATACACAAGTGGCAGGTTCTTCATGGACGCTGTTATTTTAACACACTCTTTGTTTATTTTAAGTAAGTAAAGATTGGTGTTCTGTGTTAGTAAGGAAAACATTGTTTAAAAAAATTATATATTTGATTTGTTGTTACTGTTATGACAGTCATATTTACATTGAAATATGTAGAGAGGAGGCTATTTACCCGAACACTACAGTAGTTCAAATCAACATATTATACTAACGAATGCAAGCGTAAAAGAGTGATTTGGGCAAAAAGCAACCTCCGTAAACATGTTTATTTTTAGCTCACATTTTAAACTATATCAAATGTTTTAAGTTTCCTCTTATTTTGCTAAACGCCTATTTTGTAAATTGTTTTTTTTAATATAGTTTTTCAATCCCCTGCACTGAGTGACAAATTTGTCGTTTGTTTATTATATATAAAGTTATAATATAGACTTCTAATTTTTTTATAATCCTTAGTTTTAAATACCTATGATTACTTTAATTTTGTTGATTTTTACTTTGATCAGGTGGATTTGGTTTGTGCTTTTTTTATCTCTATAGCTGACCTACACTGTTTTAAAAAATGCATAGTTTTTGAAATTTATTTTGGTTACAACTGCACTCGCGTTGGGTTTTCCGAAGTTTTGGGTATGGTACCACTCAATTACAATAGAATATCCTGATAAAGAGTATGATTTCATAGTAGGTAAGTACCTATTCAGTCCTTTTTTATGCAAAGCACAAATAAACATTAAAACCAAGCATATCTCTTCAGATAACTGTGTAAAAATATAATATGTTGCACTGAATATGTGATAATGGAAATAACCTAGACCCTTTCAAAATAAATGTTAACCTTAATTCCTGATCGGTAACAGCAGAATTCTCTAAGAAAGCTAGCTATTCAGGTCAGACACTATTAAAACATCTTAAAATATATTGCCAATAAAGGCATCATCAATATATATCTCAATTGAAATAAATGATTTTTTTATTAGTGCCTGACCTGTATTCTAGCTTGCTAGAATATTCTGCTGTTAAACATATAGGCTAAATTGTTATTGTGACTTTTATTTTGATTCTTCAAAGTATTAAGCATACTTAAAATTGCAAACAACACGCAATTTAAAAATTATTGTTAAAATTAATTTAATTTTTGTTTTTTATTTCCATTAATTATGACTATCATATTTCAGTTGGATCTGGTGCCTCAGGAAATGTTGTTGCAAGTAGACTAAGTGAGATTTCTTCACAAAGGTTTATTTTTTTGTTTCTGTCTTTAGAGCATTGCAGTGGTTCTCAAGCTTTTTTAGTCCACGTCTAAATCCCTTCTAGCATAACATTTCACAGACTTGTTTAATAGAAATAATATATAGATTATGACACTAAACAGTATTCTAAAAACCAAAAGAGAGTTGCTTATGAAACACTTCTAATTTCATTTTAGCTTAAATGCACCAATGCCTGCTTAAGAACAATTTTTACTTTTTTAAAAAATTATTGTATTTGGCCTCTTTGTTACCAAGAAGCCCTCATGATGTCATTAATGATTTTGCATATATAGCACAAGAAATAAACTACATTCAGAGTATTGTTGCTTGAAGCTGGTGATGAGGAATTTATCAATACCTTCATGGAAATTCCAATGCTTGTCCCATATCTACAGCGAAGCAGTATTGACTGGCAACATGTGACTGAACCCCAGTAGTTTTCATTTTCGGCACTTAAACAAAAGGTGGAAATATAGTTTTGGATCTGAATGAGTATTATGTTGATCTATTGAAAAATACCATTTTAATAAGATGCAGTCCTTAGCACATCTCTGTACCCAATGGATGACATTGCAACTGTTTGAGCTGTGTTACTTCAAAAAAAATGTAAACCAATGT
Source organism: Ascidiella aspersa (assembly GCF_963924565.1). Classification (NCBI taxonomy): domain Eukaryota; kingdom Metazoa; phylum Chordata; class Ascidiacea; order Phlebobranchia; family Ascidiidae; genus Ascidiella; species Ascidiella aspersa. The sequence goes on from NC_139447.1 coordinate 5,790,894, forward strand.
AATAACTTGACTAATAAATAAACATTATGCTAATGTAACTAAAAAAGTTTGTTTATGCTGCTTTGCATATTTCTGGTTTATTTGTAAGCTAGATTTATATCTATCTTCAACGTATTTTGGTCTTTCAAATAGCTGGATACATAAAACAATTGTATAAACTGGTAGAACCATATACTCCATTATTATATATATTTTAAAGGTTTTATTTATTACCACACAAAGCATTTTAACCTAATTTTAGCAACAGCTCTTACGAAAAGACAACCAAAACAAAAAGACAACCAAATCCTTTTTTCTTTCTTTTTCTTTTTATCATATTATGGTACAATGGAAAACAATAAAAGTTGTTGCTCTATCTTACATCTTTTTACTTCTTTTAAAAGGGGCTTTTGGCCTTGTGGCAAAGTTCTTGGCGGCTCAACCTCTATCAACTACATGATCTACGCCAGAGGAAGCCAGCATGATTTTGATTCTTGAAATGCTTCTGGAGTGTCTGGCTGGAGTATGATGATGTTCTGCCATACTTTAGAAAGGCCGAAAGAACCCTTTTGAACTATCAACGTCCATCTTTAGTGGAAGCAGTGACACTAGTGAACTTACTCTTTCAACCTCAGGAAGAATTGCCGATTTTTTTCTTGCAGGCACCAAAAGGTACAGTGCTTTAGTTGGTGTTTGGACTGCTAGACCAGCAAATTTTGTTATTGTGTTTAGGTGACTTCCTATTTATAATACAGTAATAAAATGTAAATAATACTTTGTAGAACAATGTGTGTTGTACTGCTGTTTTTTCAAATTGGTGGTATACTGTTATTATAAATGTGTGTGTTTTGTAACTTGGATACAATATTGTTGATTGTTGTTGTAAACATTTTTTTTTTAATAATTGTTTTTTTCTTGAAGGTTTCTTGCAAAGGGAACCTAATAATGAAACAGATGATGCTACATTTATTTGGGGATTTACAAAGGTGCATGGTCGTCGCCAAAGTGCATCAACTGCCTATTTATATCCTATAGCAAATCAAAGGTATTTTTAGAAGTTTTTTTACACTTGATGTGATTATGTATATGTAAAGTATAACTAATTGGGAACTGCATGTAATTACATTGTTAAAATTAAATTGATTGGGTATGTATTTTTATGATTTTTGGTACTGTAAAATTAAATCAACCTTATTTACAAATAAAGCTACAATGCAAATATCAAATTTCAGTGTACATTTCTCCTTGTTTTACTTTTTTGTTAAATGTATAACATTTTTTTTGCTTTGAAGCATAATGGATGGAGGTTATAGTAAGGCGTAGTAAGAATATCAAAGCCCATACATAAGTAGGTATCATTTTGACTGTTTCAAATAACTCGCTGAAAAATTATTAAAGAGTTATTCAAAACTTTCAAAATGATACCTACTTGTGTATGCGCTTTGATATCCTTACTGCATATTTTTTTAATTTGTTGCTTTACGAGGAAACTTTTAGGCTTGCTGTTCTATGTTTGCCAATACACATGCTTTTTGTTTGCAATTAATGCTAGTTTTTATTTCACAATTTTGAATATCGTGTGCAATGCTCATGTAAATAAGATTCTATTCAAATCCAATACAAATGGTGAAGTGTATGCATCAGGTGTTTCGTAGGGAAGTTATTTTAAGTGCCGGAGCAGTTGGGACACCTCATTTGCTAATGTTATCTGGGATTGGACCAGAGCAACAGTTTAAAAATCATAAAGTATCTTTACTTAGCATGCATGACAAGTGTAGCGAATGTGTCTCTAGGCATGTTGTCAACCTTAGTGGGGACAAAGGGTGGTGTTTTTTTAGTTCAAAGTTTGTCATGTGTCACATTTGCAAGTTATTACCCGGGCAATATTCTAGGTTATGATAATGACCGATATTTTTCCTTTTATAAGAAAAAAATTAGTGGCTGTTGTATTTTGGGGATACGTTCCCACTTCCCATCAATGGGAAAAGACTGATCAACAATGTTGTTTAACATATACATCACAGCAAAATGTTTTAACAAATAAAAAGAAATAAGCAAAATAAGTTGTTTTATGTTAAAAATTAGAATTTTAATGAAATCTATGTCACAAAGGTACTCTATGTATGTCACAAAGGTACTCTATGTACTGAATAAAAAAATATTTACTGGCAATTCAAACTGACAGTTACTATTAAAACACACTTGCAATGTCACACAACCATGCAAAAAGCACCTATTATCGAAAAAGTTGTAGCATTAGATGAAACAACATACTCTTTAGTTATGCAAGAAATGCACTGTTTTAAAAATGCCAGTGTTGAATACTCCATATACCAAATGTTAACCTTGTAAGCTGAAATAATATTTCGTCCAATCACTTTTTAGTAATCCTACTGTTTCAGAAAAATTACACTTTTTATACTGCTACATATTAAGCTTTCTAGCATCATGGGGTTGTAATTGGTTGTAGAATAAACATTTGAGCCCATAGAGAAGTAGGTTGCATGGTTTGGACATTTTGAATCTTTCAAGTACATTTATTTATATTCATCATTAGGCTTTGTAAAACTAAAGTGTATTAATTTGTATTTATTGCAAAGACTTGATGCGCACACATATGTGTGTTAGCAACTGTGCTAGCGCTTTGTGAAGCTGCTTTTTGCCCAACGGTTATGGCTTATGTATCATTAGTACACTGAAAGCCCTGGGATAACTGGAAGTTGTGAGTTCGAACCTCACTACAGGCTAGTTGTTTTTCTAGCCTGCCCTGCATGCATCATTGATCGACAGATTCGAAGAGTCTGCGATGGCTTTTGGTGTACAGGTACTAGTTTGTAACAATTTCAAATAGCCTTCAAGTTGCCCTTGTTTTTCAAAAATATAATTCTGGTATTTTCATTATATTGCTTTTTATTGTTTACCCCTCTGTTAAAGAAACTAATAATTTTGTTTTGTTAGATACCAACTATTAAAACCTGAAAGGCGTGGGATCGAATCTGCAAGATCATCTACTTTTTCTAACTTACTTTAAGTCCAACAAAACTGATCTTTTAGGCGATGTATTCACTGCATCAAGTGTAGGTTTTATTGAAATTGTTTTATCACAGAATAAACTGCTACTGCCAGGCATTGTATCAATTATAAAATTCTTCCGGCAAATCTTTTTTATTAATAAATGTAGTGACGTTTGATAACCAATACAGAAAATCTTCATCAGGGTTTCATCATGAACTTGCAACTGGGTAAAAATATATATATTTTCTACTATGTCTTGTTTTCCTGCTGTTTTTTCTTAATTTTTTGCCTGCTATATATTTTTTTCGCCCAGTTGCAAGTTTGTTGCCCTGACAAAGATTTACCGTATAGGTTATAGAAACATCAAAACATTTATTAATAAAAAATTTTCGCCGAAGAACAATTTTATAATTGTTTTTCAGAACTTTTTGGTATTTAGGACAATGAGGAATAAAGACTTATCTTGTAAATGTAAGACTTAGTATATTTCAGTCTTCGGGTAAAGCATTATTTTTTAATTTAAATTTAGCCAAAACTATTTGTAATACTTCCGTTCCCTACAATTAGTTGCTTTTTTACAGGATTACACCAGATCTTATTCCATATTTGATTTCTGGAACTGGAGACTACAGTGGAATTGCTATGAATGCATTAGGTCTTTTGAAGTTTGATAAAGATTACAGGTTCAATAGGGAATATTCTTCAAAAAAAAAGTTTATGACAATCGTTTGTTGTTCTTTATCTTCGAATTTGTTGTCACAGAATCAAATGGTAAACGTATGCAGTTGATGTCTAATGCAAATGATAAGGTTTGACTAACTGAATACTTAAAAAGATTTGCAGTCTTTCTTAAAAATTGTTAAACAGGCTTGCAGAGTTACGACTCACTGGAAATCTATCAGATTTTACAGTGCTGTTTGGAATCTGTCATCCATACAGCGTTGGAATGATACAATTGAATTCATCCAATTACTTAAACCGACCACTTATTCAACCAAATTACCTCTCCGACCCACGTGATGTGGATGTTATGGTCAAAGGTAATACAAAAAGGCTGGTAAATATGATGACCCAGCACCTGACAAAAAGTAATGCGAAATAAATGTATGTAAGTCTACAGGGTTGCCACAAGGTCTTTAAATGTATCTTATGTGCAGCTTTAAATTAAATTAAAGAAATATCGAGCGATTCAATTTAAGATTTTTTAAAGCGTATAAATTTTCTTTGAAGTCTAAATTTTTTCATAAAATTGTGTGGCTCTGTATATTGTGTATATTATATATATATATATATAAAACATATTTGGGTACATTATGCATGGATCTGTAATATAGCTTGATAATAAATTGCAAAGTCAAAAAGGACGAGTTGGATTGACATCATCTTGATTATGACCTTTCGATACGAAACGATGATACATAATATAAAGGTTGTATGGAAATGTCTTAGTCAATATGATGTTGATCTACTCGGCCTTTTTGGCTTTGCAATTCATCATAAAAGATATTTTATGTGTAATTAATTTAACACTAACAATTTTGGCATCAAGAAAAGACATATCCCTAATAGTAACCCTTTGCTTTTAAGGGCTATTTGTAAATAATTTAAAATCTGGAAATAAAATGCACCAAATAACATGAAAATGTTTAAGGTATGACCCGTTTAATGATCTGCATTTCAGGTTTTAAGCTGATGAAGGAACTAGAACAGACTCAATATTTAAAGAGAATGGTCTTAGAATATATATGACAAAAGATTGCCAGGGTTATGACCCACATAAAAGGTACACCCTACTTTCTCAGATTTTATTTTAGATGTTAGGTCTAACACACCTCACGGTGCAAATTTAAGGTCACGTTTAATAGTTTGAATTGTGTGAAACCTTTTGCATTCAATTTTAATATAAATAAACTACATGTAAGCAAGTCCGTAGACTATGTTGATCTGTTTTTCTTTTATTAGACGTTTTGCAGTGACACAATATCATCCTTGCTGCACCGCTAAGATGGGCAATGATGCACTTTCAGTGACTGATGTTCGCTTGAGGTAGCTGAGTGTTTTTATTGTGTTACTTAAACAAGAATGTTTAGCAAAGGAAAAGCAGAGCATACGTGTATGGAATTACTTACATTAGTGATATAAACAAGTCATTACAAGTTCTCAGTCAAGCCATTTGCAAAATAACTTGCCTGAGTCTTTTCTTTTGCAAAAAATAGCGAAGTCTAATCCAAGTTAAGTTATTGACATAAAAATAAAACCTACAACTTTAAAATCATGATTATATGCAATTTCATAAATGAAAAATAACAGAAACGCAACATATTCTGTGCAAACTATCCTAATTTTATAAAAAATGTTTATTGAAAACACTTCCGTAAGTCTAAGTCAAGCAATTTTGCCCAAATGATTTAAAGTTTTTGAAAATAGTTTCTAAAGCAGTGGTTCTCAAACTTATAAGTACTGTCGCCCCCTTACAGCAAGCTATACGTCATTAATACAAACGACGGAAAGAACGAATTTTATTACAAACACATTGAACAAGCATGATAAACGCAGTATATGGTGTTTTTTAATGAGATGGATGAGCTTGATGTGTAGAGAGTAGGTCGATTATGAGTAAATGTCCCTTTGCCCCGATCAATCACCTACCGGTACTTCTACAATGGGTATTGCTGTAGTCTGATTACAAATCCACACAGTTTTTGTTGGCTGGTGTTGAGCTGGCCTGGCAGCAAGTCGGCCACACCCGCTCAGTGTATTGACTAAACAAGACTGATTATACTGATATGAGCTTTCGCATATACAAGTTGGAAGTTTGCATGAAAGAGTAAAGGCGACACCAAAACGCGAAAATGACTTATATCCCGGAGCCTTTTTGGCAGCCGGGAACTGTTACAGCAACGCGTTCACACAGGTGAAATACTTTTATCTTTAACGGAAATATGTATCACACAAAAACATTTATCATGTGTGAAAATGCCAAGCGGTTGGTTCGCAAGCGACGGGATGTTTTGGTAAAGGGATGCACGATTTACAAAATCGTCAATCATTACATTGTGAAAAGAACACAACTCAAATAAACGTCTTAAATACTCAATAAAACATCTTAAATGACCCCAGTCGCTACAGATGATCTTTAGCGAGCTTTTTAATATTTGGACACACTTTAGTAAGGTATAATCGTAAGTCACCACGTTTGCTAATGGAAAGGCGATTTCTTTGTTTTGTTTGAAATAGCGTCACGGCTGAAAATCCTTTTTCGACCAAATAAGATGTCGGGAATGAAAGAATCCATATTATTACTTCATTCCATAGCAGCGGGTATTTGTTGGATGCCTTGCACCAAAGTGTGTCATATCTTTCTTCTTTAAAGGTCATTTTGGATTCATCATCATTCTGTAAGTCGATAAACTGATTTTGAAGTTCAAGTCACAAGACACTAACGTAGCTATGCGACCTCGCAAATCAAGGGAAAGCCCATTTTTTTTTAATTGAAATAATTTACTGTTTGTTTACCCCATTCAAATAGGCCACAGGGAGGGATTAAACTCGTTCTTTCGAAACACTGTAAACTGAATAGTAGCTCAACCTTGATAAAAAAATATAATTTAATATGCAAATTATTTATTATTGATCCGTTGTCGTTGTTAGGTATCTATCTGGACTCCAGCCATAAGACTTAAATAAAAACAACATAAATGTCGGAATAAAACACACTAAGAAACAAAAAACTAAGAACAAAATGGAAATTACAATATTTTAACTAAACCTAAACTCAACCCCTAAATACATCACTAACTCCCTAATAAATTTTACCCTAACCAATTTATAACCCTAACCATAATATCCAAGACCGACGCCCCCCTAACGTCCCACGCCCTCTATATAACGACGGTGTCAGGCGTTATTTTGGCCACTTAGGCGTATTCCGACAGGTTTAGGTTTTATTCAGACGATTTAGATCCTATTCTGTCGTAGAAATTACTATGATTTTGGCTTTTTATATCATTGTTGTTAATTATATGGTATTATAGATTATCCTGCTTAGATATTTTTGCCTTGTGGGTTTTATTTTATGTTCCAATCTATCCATACCTTTATGTTATTAGCGGTGCAAAAAAACAGATATCGCTGAACATCGCGCTCGACAAGCTTTTCCCAAAAAGGTCGCATAATGTTGGTTTAAAAGAAGGTCACGTTCTTCGTCGTAATACGCTGACGGCAAAAAAGGGCTGGCTGGGCAACCGTAGAAACCTAAAAAACGATCGGACAAATGCGCAAGTGACCTAACACAGCGGCAAACATCGGGAATATAGCCGAACCCTTGGGGCAAAATATGATGCGCAAAATTTTGTCAAAACCTTGGCAAACAAATCGACGGAGTAAGGTGCTGGTTGGCACATGCCAGCACTGGCGACCTTAGCCATGCACTCTCTACAGCAGTCGGCGAACGTAGGCTATCTTGGTTAAGGCCGTATCTCTGAGAACTATTAACTGACAAAATACTTTCAAAAGGTTATAGTGTTGTTGTGAGAGACTCGATTTTACGACAGCCTTGTGAAGGGTTAAATCAGAGGTTTTCAACCGGGGTGCCGCGGCGCCCTGGTGTGCCATTTTTAATGCTCAAGGGTACCGATAGGTATTTAAGGATATGCATTTTGCTCAATTGACAAACTTCTTGATTATATCAATGACATTTTCCTACATGTTAATTTGAAAAAAGTTAATTGTGTTGTTCCTGTTCCATTTATAGTAACATTTCAGTAAAATACTCGACGAAAATTCCACTCAGGTGTTGAAAATCTATTTATTATTTTTGAGGTGTGCCGTAAGCCATAAAAGGTTGAGAATCACTGGTTTAAATGGTTGCAAGGGTGACTTTCGCTCAAGAAGCTACCAGGGTAAAAGGTCATATTCGTATTTGACATTTGTTTCCGTGTAAATGTTACGAGTTGAGCTCTAGTGCATCTTTACGCTGTCAGAAAGTTAACGAGTTGAAGTGCTAAGGTGGTGTGTGTGTTACTTTATTTCATTTTTAACTTGTTTTGCCGATCCACAAAATAAATGTTTCGGATTGTTGACCTCGTTTTTAAGTGATTTGCGAAGACAAGCAATTTTGTAACACCCGAGAGTTGTAAATGGCTTAGCCATATGTTTTTGGGAGTTCTAACCTCAGTATAAATAGAGCGTTTGGTTTTTAATCGCAGGGCATTTTTCTCAGCCTCTATTTTTGCTCCTAGAGATGTCAAACGCCATTCTATCGCGTTATATAACATATTATCTAATCAGAAATGTCTGATCGCGTTAACAGGTGCAACACCGCTACAGGGCGCTATGGTTTACCACAAGATGTATTTGCTCTTCGTGGAAACAGTTTTATATCGAACAAGTAATATAACTTAAAAAAGTTGCATAGTTGTAGGTGTCAAAAAAATATCCCTGGACTTGATATTTTACTCAGATAAAGCGGAACTTAAACAGAAAAGTCACGTACTTTACAACTTTAGCTGGTATTTCGCCCAAGCTCTATTGCTTAAATATAAATATTTTTTTTTAATTGCGTTAAGTCTCTACTATAAATTCTAAACAAATCGGCGTTATTTAGGTGGCCACAACGAAACAGTGTTGTACGAAACACGTTGATATAAACCTTAATTATGTGAGCTTACGATAAAATCCAATGTAATGCGTTTTTAAAATCCAAATTCGATATCGGTTAGTCAGTTCAGTCATCGTTAATCACACAAGTTCATTATAAATGTATTACACAACTTCAATTTCGACCGAAAATTTAACTGATATTTTACGCAGTTTAAGGTAGGAAAACAGTGTGGACGTTATACTCGCCAGTTTGGTGGGAATAATGGTAATTTCGCTTAGATGAGGAGAAATATGTTACTGCGTTGCAGAAATCGTACAAGAAAATAGTTGTGCCCAATCACGAATCACTTGCGTGCTGTGGAAATGTTAACGAAGTTACGTTTGACCTTAATTAATTCATCTCCGGTTCAATTGAGGCGTAAATTTATGTAATAATAATACACAAGATGCCCAAACGGTGGTTAGTAGTTTAATGCAAACTCTAACTTCTACAAAAGAATAAATATTTTCCAAACCATAAAGCACCCTCACAGCGCATAAATTCACCTCATCTTGACCAAAAAGTGCGACAAAAACATTGCCTTTTCTGTTAAATTTCCGATCGAGGGCATATCCAAAAAGAAATCGACATTGACCTGCCGGTCCATTTTTTTGATATTTCTAATAATTAACATTAAAGGATAAAAGTGCAGTCGTGGAAAAGTGCTATCATACACGCGCACAGTCGCACACGCTTCCAGCCAATTGCCCTTGGTTTTGTGCCACAGAATATTACTCACGTGCAAAAACTAAACAACATTTTGCTGCGAAGATCAGTCGTCACAGGTCCAGCCGGCATGCTCGGTCCTATTTTAAATCGCTCGCTTAGTTGTGGGGAAGGGCGGCAACCTTTCGTCCAATTTGCAACGCTATCATTTCAGCAGGTTGCTTTTTAGAAAAAAAACTTTTTTTTATCGTGAAAGTTGGCGAAGGCGAACGAAAGCGGCACATCTTCCCTGTTAGGGTAATTTTTTGTTCAAATAGTTTTTCGCGTTTTTTAAACGATTGTTTTTAATGCATGTCAACGTTTCAACAACAATCATTACACTCCAAGAGAAAAATTTTTCAAAAACGCTTTAAAGACAGACTGACCAGGGCGGGTATGGGCCTAGGGCTTAGTTTAAAAACATATTTGCTAATACTTACAACCTTTTTTCTGAATCATCTTAAATCGGTGTTATAATTACTTAAGTGCACTCAAGTCACTGTTTTCAAATGACTTGACTTGACTTAAGTATTTTGGGCAAAATTACTTGACTTGAATTAAGTAATTTGGACAAATGACTTGGTTGACGTTTTCGTTTTGTAGCAGCGGCCTGGCCCTCGTGCGATTCGCCCAATCAATCCAACCCTACGCATCATTATAGAATAATTTCAACAAAATACCTAAACGCTTAAACAGGCTGAAACGCAGCGCACATTGAGCGCAATGCCACAACACGTACGGTTTGCAGCGGCTATTTCGCGCCTATTTTGCCGTCAGTCCCCAGTCAAGCTTGCCAGATTGTTGTTGGTCGTGTTGGCGACTATGTGTCTTTACCACGTCGCCTGGTGCCAGCGTAGCACGTGCAACGTATCCCCCGAAAGGCGCCGAGGCTGCCCCAGTGGTTCAAACTTACAACCCTTTCAGTGCCTTATGAGGTGACTACTTTCAATTGTATTTAGGGCTTATCGTTAATGTTGTCCTTAATTTCGCGTAAGAAGTATACGCTCCGGTGGTGTATGCCAGTTGTCTTCAACCTATGGGTCGCGACCCCATGTATGGTCGCCTAAACCCATTCTGGGATCGTCATCACTCACAATTTCCTGGCGTTTTTTTGCTTTCATTTCGCTTGTGGTTTAAACGAGTGTATAGGCCTACTGAGTATATTTTGTTAACTTTAAATCCATGTATTAATTGAAACTTCGCATTTCGGTACACATGTGTATAGACACAGTCCTCTGAATTTGTATATATCTTATTTTTTAAGTATAAAAATTTAAAAAAATACTTATCGGAGAACAAACTGGGGTCGCATGCAAATACTAATTTCATTTTGTACCTAATTTGGGGCCAGTTGATGAAACGGTTCGAGACCACTTGTTTTGGCGACAGTTAAAAATTACTGTATTGCCTTTGCGGGGTGGTTTCAGGTGTTTGTTTGGAAATTAAAAGCATAATTAATTTTGTAGCCATTTACTTTTTGCGTCGCATAGGGCCTGCATTATATTCGTTACTTTTTTTCGCTTGCAAAAACTGTTACGAGGCGATAGTTTGTTTACCTTCTTCTTTCTATACAGTGGTTGCTGCTACGAGGCAAGAGGGCAAACTGCTTGCTACCGAGCAGGTAAGCGACCCTGTCTCAGAGTAATGTCATACGGTTGGTTCATATAGACAAGGAGTGTAAAACCTGCGGCCGTTCAAGGTAACTCATGTTTGAGAAAACACAAGTGTTGGCGGCCGTACGTTGAAGCAAACTTTTTGTTCATCGGGCACTGATACCACCCTAGTATCTGATGAGTAGTAGTGATGTTTCCACTTGGCATCTGCCCCGATCCGATACCATATTGCAGGGGTAGCTAACACGTCACGTCAATCACGATCGACCGGTCGATCGGCACATTTGTTGACTACACCTGGATATGGCATCCTTACTGGCGGCCGTGAGAAAATTAAAGACTGATAATGCGGCCATCAGTGTCTAAAATGTTGTGCACCCTGATGTAGACATAAACCTGTGTGAATATGAAGTGGGCAACTGTGTTTGTAGCACAAGTCATTAGTTTTAAATCGTTTTTACGTATACGGTTTTTTGTAGTGTTTATTGTTCCCGTATATCCGAAACCACTCCTGTTTAGATCGTTGAATTATGTTGTTTTATTTATACGTTTTCCAAACGTCTAATTATCAATGAAGTACGACATACCCTAAAACCATTAACTATACTGTGCTTATCAGAATGTAACTACTCGTTAAAGAACCTGATCAGCTGTTGTGGTGAAATCACATATAAACTCAACACACATATTCTTGATGAAAATGTGTGCAAAAATACATTTAATTTACTTGCGCAAAACTGTTATTTTAAGATAGGCGGTTTTCATCCTGGACAACTAGCCGTTGTAATTTTAATTTTGCATTTGGAAACTACACTTTATGCCTATTAATTTTACGTCTGAATATTATTGTGTTTTTTTTTACAGTTTCGGCAACTATACGCTTCGTTCCGACTGTAAGACCAGACAGAAGTTCAGGTAAATATAAACATTACCAACGCGTCGTCCATAAGTTACAACTATTGCCGATGATGTACTTAAATATTTCAGAACAAATGTCTATATCAGTGGTTCTCAACCTTTTTGTTCTCGCGACCTCTTTTGAGTTTTCGATGACTTTCGCGACCCCCCAATTATAGTGTGTGATACATAAACCTGAGTAAATAAAAACACATTTTAAAATTGGCAAAATTCGAATAGGAAAAAAATCTAGACTAGGATTGCATCAAAATTTGGCTAAAATGTGCTATGCACGTTGCACAACAAGCTAACGTTACGGTTTGAGCCAGCAGGGTTGTTTGGGGTCGCCTATAAAAAAGGTTGGAGACCACTGTCTTAGACAAACCCTTTAACAAGACCTCGCCGAATTGAGCGGGCCGAGACTATTATAGAGCAATATCTTCAAAAGTTGTGACGTTACAGAGTTGACATTTTTTTAATTTGAACTTGCTGGCTCGAAAGTTTAGGGTGAATATCTTTGAATATTATTATTTATATTTATGAATATTATTTTTTTTTATATTTTTGGCGAATAGTGTGTATGCTGGTGTAGCCAATACAAGGACTGTGTAAAAATATCAACTCTGTAACGTCACAACTTGTGGAGATAGTGCTCTATAATACTATTGGCGCGCTCAGGTATTAACGAGCTTCTTATTGTTTATTGTTTGTCCCAGGCCTTGAGTTCGGCGGTGAGCCTGGCTTTCCTGGTTCGAGGATACAAAGGCAAATCTGCAATCAAACTATTCGAAATCAAAACGCAAACACGTGCGGTCTTTCCTGGGTGGCTTCGAGGTTTGCCCTTTTCCGTTATATTTTTGGTAAAACGAAAGTCAAATCAAGAATGGGCAGTCGCGTTATTGTGGGCATGTCGTTAACCGCCCATAGTCGGAAATGGTGCAAATTATTTGAAATTATTTTTTTCTCATGTCTCGTTGTTTTCTTTTCTCTGTAACGTCAGAGCAAAAGTGTTTTTCGCCTTTGAATGTTTTTTTTTAATTTCTTAGGTTTTTTTTTTGTTTTTAAAGAATTGAACTTTTCATTAAAGGATCGAACTTTTCATTAAAGGATCGAACTTTTCGTCTTAAATCGTATGGAAATATTTTCTAGATGTTTTCCAACCTTTTTTCAGGTGCGACATGCTTGTATATCAAATCCCATGTAGAATGTACAACGTTGCCCAATTGTAAAGGATAATTTTGCTCAAATTTTGTATTTGATGTTGCGTGTATTGTAATATTGCATTTTCACAAAGGTAACCAAGACAATAATTCTTACGTCTAGTCGTAAACCGGCCGTAAGACAATATTATAAAAGAGGCGTTCAGGTTCAGCAGATCAGCGAATAATCTTTTGCATTTTCGTCTTAATCTCGATCAGAAAAAGATCAAATGACAAGAGTAAATGGTACTTAAATATCACGCCTTCGATCAACCTCACCTACAAGCTTCCATTAGCCAACTAACAATCAATAGCGTTGAAATTGTCTTACCAGTTTATGAGCGTTCGTTGTTTAACATTTAGTAACATTCCATGCCTGTTACGCCTTAGGTGAAGATACCAGTCGTGTTAAGAAGTTCGTTTTTTTTTCAGCGAAAAATGTGAGAGATGGGGCTGCTGTTGGGATCCCACAAGAGAAGCGTGCTTTCATTCCGAATACAGAAGTAAGCCTACCACAAAAATAGTCAAACGCCCAAGGCCGGCAGTTACTAATGGGTGCCTGATCAAAACCAAACCGCATTTTTCATGACAAAAAAAATTGCATTTACATAGTAAAAGTTGGCAAAACTATAGTTTGAAGGGGAGGCATGGCCTGGTGCCCTCCTGTAGCCGACCCGAGAAGGTAGATTCAAGAATACCTCAAGTAACTGATAAATAACGTGATACGCAGCAACACAAGCACGAAAGGACACACCCAGCATATAGTCAATAAATTACAAACGTTTCTATAAGCGGTTTCTAATAATACAACGTTTATATAAGCAGTTTCTAATAATAACTGCCTTTCTTACTGTTTACTACTTTATGTAACTTGACTGAGTTAGATTACCATTTTATTTTTTATGTGTTTATAGAATTATTTAAGTTACGTGTAGTTTTAAGTTTAGTGATTTAAGTTGTAAGCTACAATTAAGTACGAACCAAATTCACGCTCAATATTCAGTAACAATGCGTTTTCTGAAGCTGGTTTGTCTAAATTTACACCTTTTCAAAGAAAGATATTTTTCTGATTATAAATTTTCCAGTTATCGCGTTCTGGGTTTTACTAACAAACTAACTAACAAATGGAATACGCGTTTTTATGTTACAGTCACACAACTAAGGCGAACATGTCCGCCAGGATTTCAAGATCCACCGAGATGCGATGGTAAGCATAAGCTACTATTTTTAGTAGATCTGATAAACATAGTTTTGCAAGGTCAAGTGTCCTACTTTTTACCAGATGCTCATTTTCGCAAGGTCATATTTTGCCTAGGGCCAAGGCATCTCTTTTTTTATGTGTAGGATAAACTTCTTTGTATGCCTAAGAATGACAATAATGCTTATTCAGGCAGACTAAATATGCACAGGGTGGCATGAATTAGATCCATTCAGTCTGCATATTTTATATCTCGGTCATAACGTAATGTAGCTAGATATAAATGACAACATACGTTTAAAACCTAAACATTTATCTCAGTATATATTATTGTCTTTACAACAAGTTATTGTTGAAGTTATAAATTAAAAGAAAACTCAAGTTTGAACATTTTTCTTAACAATTTAGGACTAAATGTTTTATTGGACTGAAATAAAGTAGCTAGGCAATGTGTTTTTGCCTAATTAAACACATTTCCACAATAAAAATATAAACAGGTTTGGTAATAATCCTTATAAAATTCAAATCACTATCTCAACAGAATCGAACGAGTGCCTATCGAACCCGTGTTTGAACGGAGGAATGTGTTTAGATCGGGTCAACGGATTTGAGTGCAAATGTCCGGTCGGAACATTTGGGGAGTCTTGCTACAAACGTAAGCATAGTCATCAGCCAGATGTTCTTTAAGGAGACATGAAAGTGCATTTTTTATTCATAACTTTCGGGCAACCTTTGGAAAATATTACCGAATACAAAATTAACGCAATAAACAATAGAATACATGTAGCTTGATAGTGCATAGCGTATCTAAACCAGTGGTTCCCAACCTTTTTACGATCTCGTAACACTTGGACCCTCTGTACTGCCATGCGTACCACCCTATGAAAAAGTTAAATACTTAAAGATGGAGCTCGCGCTCACCTAAGAATTTATTAGCCTAAGAATTTGCTCCCCCTAAACAATAAATGGGAACCAGGTTTGCATTTGGTTATCTGCTTAACACTTACCTAATTATATGAGCCAAACATTTATTTTACGTCACATATCTTGTTTTAGACGCTATTCTTTTTTAGTTTGCTTTGGTTTGCATCGGTATGTTTCATGCATCTCTGTTAGTGTTGGTTATTATTTAATATGTAAGTTTTAATGTTGTTTAAAAAAAATAGTACGGTAGCTAGCAATTTTAACACAAATCTCTAGTAAGTAACAAATATATTTAAAAAAAACGGGTAGGCCCATATATTACAGCCTATATCTAATAATCAACACAATAATAACGGTAATAGCAAAATAACACGCACAATATTTATTAAACTAACTCTTCGGACTCTATGTTTAGTGTTACGTCATAAACAAAATGCTGGCCCAAATAAAGAAAAGAAAAAGAGAGAAACGTTTATAAACGGTACTCTTGGTAACCTTTACAATTTTTTTGAAATTTTAATATTCAACTAGAAGAGCCATAAAAAACATGCCGGAGAGGCGCATGCGGCTCGCGAGCCGCAGTTTGCCCACTCCTGGTGTAGTCTATTATAATAAATTAATGTACCACTCTACCGCAACCTAGCGGTGACTGTATTTACCTTTAAGTCAGCGACCTAACTTTTTTTAGTGTTCGCGTTCATAAACTTCTTCTACAGGCTCAGCCGCTCACCACCCAAAATTATCTTTTTCGACCCCAAGTGCAATTAACTTTTCGCCATTGAATTATTTACACAACCTAATTCAACACAAACAAATAAATTTTGTAAAAAATGTATTAGAACAGCAAACCAAGTCCCTGGCATGTAAAATTAGGGTGCTGATCCAGAATCACGCCACTTTATTATAGTAACGAAACGAGGTGCAAAGATGAAATTGCAAGGAAGAAATATATATGGCAAAATGCACCCGACCCGTTAGAAATTAGTGCGCTTCTAAGCAAAAGGTCTACGACATTTAGGGCAGGGTTTCCCAAACTTTTTTCGACCGCGGACCACTATTTGTGAATCTGATTTTTCGCAGGCCGCAATACAAAGCAATCAAAATTTCAATACAAAGCAATCAAAAAAATTTTCTAACAACATCAACGAGACGGCTCTAACTTTATTGCAAGCAAACGGTTGGAATGATCTCAACAAAGCCGCTAATTTCGAATGGCCATAAGAATATATTATTACACCATAGACGAGAGATACGAGAAATTTTCTTAATTAACTTTTTGACTACAACGAAGGCTCAACAAGCAAGATTCACGATATGTTAGCAAAATAAAAATAATTGTTGTTTTTCGCAGCGTGTCCATCGCCTCCTCCTATTGCTATCGGCAGTTTCTCGCCTGTGCTGACTGTCTACAAGCCCCCTGTTACTGTCGACTACTCCTGCCCGGAGAGCTATACATTGATTGGTGATCCCACTATCGACTGTTTGAACGACGGGACTTGGACCAACGACGTGGCGCCCACTTGTCGTCTGAATAGTAGGCAACAGTGGTGGAATGTTTTGTTAATAGTATCTCACTAGGACTTGCCGCGTATTCGAAGCAATTTGCTCCAGATTAACTACAGTTTAAAACTTCTGGAAGTCGCATATTTTTTAAGGGAAATGTCTAAAGACTATATTTATTACGTTATACACCGGTTTTACACTATTTATTTGTTATATATACGTGGTCCAGTATACAAAACGGCATTTGTTTTTTGTGATGACTGGATTACTTGTTATTGTGCTTCACTGCAACCATAATTCTGTTGTTGGACTTGACTTTTCGATGTTCTATTATTTTACTACCACAGGAATATGTAAAACTTCAGTATGGTTAATGGGGGACCTGGTCAGTCAAACAATTTGCCTTATCTTATTTGCTGAAGCCTGCAAAAGCCCAGATCCCATAAAACTTTATTCTGCTTAAGCTAAGAATGGCATTTTTTGTGTATGTATAGTTTTTTGTCTTTTAATGAGAATGTTGCTGGAAAGCAGGATATTTTACCAAAATTGTTTCTTGCAGCATGCGAAAACCCGCCAACTATACTGATTGGAAGATTTGAGCCAGTCTTTCTCACATACAACCCTGGAGAATCGATAACATACATATGCCCACCAGCGCAGTACGATTTGTGTGGGAACGCCATAAACCGATGCTTGCCTTCTGGGGCCTGGAGTGAATCTACTGCTCCACTTTGCATTGAAAAACGTATGATCAATCAATTTAAAATGTTGTTTGTTGTTATTTTTAACATAAAAGTAAGTAAATAATTTGGCACGGGTGTAGAATCCTACTACTGAAATTGTCAAAATTTAAATTGCAAACGGAAAAAATAAATGTAACAATATTACTTGACCAACTCAAACCAAAACACTAACTCATACCCTAGTCGAAATATTATTAGCAACATTAACGTCTGGACGAAAATGTGGTAGGACTGTAGACCAGTGGAAATAAATCTGCTTTCATCCATAAAATCAGGTCATTTCTTACCCTGTTTATTTAAATTGCTTTGTTTTCAACCTGTAGAATGTGGGAACCCACCAACAATTGCAAATGCCGTTACGCCTGTATCAATGGCATACAGGCCAGGTGACATTTTTACCTATAATTGTTTGGGAGGTTTTGTTATTACACCTGCCGGAGGGCAAACCATCAGTTGCCAGGAGGATAAAACATGGACTGCAAATCCACAATGTGCAAACAATGGTGAGGGTTTGGTATTATCTCTAAACAAGTATTTGATCCTAAAGCTTAGATTAATATTAGGAAGTTTTTTATCATTCACCGTAGTCATTGATTTTGACTTTAATTACATGCGGCCACTACCTTATCAAAAAAGCTAATTGTAACCCCAATTTCGTAAAAAGCCCTACCCCTTTTTCTCAACTGTATTACTAAGCGATCAAAATAATGTTTATGTTATGTAAGTTTAACAAGAATGTAATCATCTGATTTTGCAGAATGTGGTAATCCACCTACAATTGCAAATGCTGATATCCCTGCGTCTATAACCTATTTGCCAGGAGACAGTTTTACCTATAATTGCTTTGGTGGATTTGCTATACAACCTGTAGGAGGTCAAACAATTATGTGTATGGCAGACGGCTGGAGTGCAAATCCACAATGCGTGCAGGAAGGTTAATATAATGGAAGACGTTGTACCTTAACCATAATTATCAATTTAATCTTAGAAACTAAATGTAAAAATTAGAAAATCGTAAGTTTCTTGTCTGATTGTGAAATTACAAAGTGTTAACTTTTTATTGTGTATTATGGCAAGTTTTTTTTTTTTTTGCGCAGAGTGCCATGTCTGAGCTGAGTAAATTGCCGTTATACTTTCGTAGTTTTATTGCAGGACTGAGTGCGCTTTAGTAAAGAGCAAATTGTCTGCCGCAGTTATAACAGGCCCAGCACTATGTTTCTAGATAATATCTGGCATTACAAAATCCATGTACTATGTGCTGTTACGTTTTGTTGGCCATTAGTTTTGTACTGGTTCAAAAAAAACCCCTTGGAATATTGAAAAATCAGTGTCTACGAATGAATTATATCTCTGTCTGCGAAATAAATTATTTCGGTTCCAGTTAACCTGTCAAAACAGTAAAACTGGATTTGAATACCTTTCAATATTGTGCTTTGAACTTCCGTAGTACTGAAATTGCTCACTGTATTAACTATGCATACATTGATCTTTGTAGAATGTGGTGATCCACCCACAATAGCAAATGCTGATATTCCTGCGTCCATAACCTATTTGCCAGGAGAGATGTTCACCTATAATTGCTTTAGAGGATTTGCTATTACACCTGTAGGAGGTCAAACAATTTTGTGTACGGCAGACGGCTGGAGTGCCAACCCACAATGCGTCCAGGAAGGTTAATATGAGATATTGTACCTTTTAATCTTAAAAAACTTAATCTAAAAATTGCAAAAATTTTAAGTTTTTTGTCTGTTTGTGGAATAGTGTTAACTTTTAAAGTTACACATTACTAAATTTCATTTTTAGGGCTATTTTTTATTTAAAAATACATCCACTTGCAGGTTATGGTACATAATTTCAGATATTTTTGTACGATTCTATCTTTACCACAAAGTCCTTGCATTTTTAAACGTAATTTATCCTGGACTGGCGCATTTTACGTGGAAAAGTTACTTTTGTTACTTAATGCTTTTAAGAAAATTATTAAATATCTGCATCTGACAAATGTTAGCTGCTAGCCCTATAATAGTTAACTGATTTACACTTAAACAATGATTGCACAAAGGTTATGAGCGACTAATTGATCGCCAAAAAACACTGAAGTTGCCCTAAATGCCATTATGTGGAATCCACTTGTTTTGCCACAGCAACAGGCCTTAATTGAAACATTAAACCTCACAAAATAAATGTTATCTGTTCCAGTTATCCAATAAGAACGAAACTGGATTTGAATATCTTGGGATTCAATATTCTACTTTGAACATCACTAGTAATCAAATTGCACACTGTATAAACTATCCATACACTATTATTTGCAGAATGCGGTGATCCACCCACAATTGCAAATGCTGATATTCCTGCGTCTATAACCTATTTGCCAGGAGACACTTTTACCTATAATTGCTTTGGTGGATTTGCTATTACACCTGTAGGAGGTCAAACAATCATGTGTATGGCAGATGGCTGGAGTGCAAATCCACAGTGTGTACAAGATGGTATAAAGCCCTGCACTTATTTTTACACTTATGCTAATTTGAATAGATTAAAACCTGTGTACTTTTTACCCTAAATCCCATTAATAATTTGTAACAGTAAGTGCTATATAAACTTACACACAAGCATGCAAGTGTGAATATTTTATGTTTCAGCCTGTGGAGAGCTTCTTAAAATTGCTAATGGGAATTTTCCTATTTCACCCCTGTTTAATTTCGAAGAGGTATTAACCTACAGCCCTGCACTTATTTTTACGCTCGAGCTAATTTGAACAAATTGAAATATGTGTACTTTTCACTAAATCCTATTAATAATTTGTAACAGTAAGTGCTATATAAACTTACACACAGCCATAAAACGGTAAAATTATTACTTTTATAGCCTGTGGCGATCCTCCTGCTATTGCTAATGGAAATTTTCCTATTTCACCCCCGTATGATTTCGGAGAGATGGTAACCTACAATTGTTTGGCTGGATTTACTCTGCAACCCCCAGGAGGGGGCTCGATAATATGTCAAGACGGAACTTGGACTGCTAACCCACAATGTGTTCAAATAGGTAATATATTTTGTTTTTTAATTTTTTACTTTGTTGTATTTCGATTTTTGTGTGTTTCGCTGCAAGCATAATTCTGTTGTTGTTGGAATTAATGAGTTTTTTGTGACGTACAATGTTCTACAATTTTACTACCAAAAAAATATGTAAAACTCCACTCAATTTTTTAAATTATTTATGTAAAAAGTATTATGATGTCAACCACTCTTTACCTTAATAAAGTTAATGACGCATTAATATTTTTGAAGTGGAAATGCGCCGCTTTAATGTAAAGGTTAGACATCCCTGGTCACATATTGTAAGGGAGTCCTGGCCTGGAGCCCCAACCCCTGAATCTGCCCTGATTGTCCCTTATTAAATTAAACAATGTTTTGCAGTACAGAAATAATAAAGTTGCTGGCCAAACTTGGCCTGTTGTCCTGTGTTGAACCATTTTGCACTAAATTTTTTGACAATTGGCTATATAGTTTGGAGGCTTGCATGCCATTTTCTATTAGGTTGCATGCCTCATGTTGGACACCCCTGGTTTACACTCTACTCACTAAGTTAAAGCTGCTTCACAAAGCAGTTGTTTATAATTTTTTTTATAAATTATTTTTACTGTAGGTAATGCCATCGCTATTTGTCAAGTCCACTTTTAGTTTAAACAAATTTAGCTAAATAATATGATCCCAGAGATAATATGTTTCAGTCTTGTAAATAACTAGGGCTGTTTAAAATGAAAATATTGTTAAATTGCTACAGCTTGCTTTTTACTTCTAATTAACTTATAAGTTTTCCATTAAATATAGTAATGCCCCCTTTGATTTAAGCTTGTTAATCATGTAAATCTTTTGTCACATAGTTTGCTCTGAACCAGTTCTCGTAGCTACCGGCACTGGTGGTTTCATGACCTCCCCGCCCACCCCACAAGCGTTTGTTGATGGTGTGTCAGTCACCTATTTTTGCAACTCCGGGTATGAACTTGTTGGAACACCAACAAGTGTTTGCCGTACAATGACAGGCATAGGCATTTGGGAACCAGCAAATACGCAGTCATGTCGGCTGATTGGTTAGTATAAATTATAAATAACAGTATATAATACATAGTATATATGTATATAGTGATAGCCTTAACTCGAGTTTAATTATGTATAAACATAGTCTAAATGGTTTTGTTAACACATTTTTATTACAACCTTTTTGACCTCATCCCCAATCTCATCAAACTTTCTGGCAGCCCTTGTTTACTGAGAAATTGTTTTGGTAGTGTAATGAAGCATGATAGCAAAACCCATAACACAACATACAATTTGCTTTTAATAGGAATAGAAATATCTTTAAATTCTTTACCATTAACAGGCTGTATTAGTGCGACCCCAAAATTTGTGTAAATAATATTATGATACGGCCAAGTAAAATGTGAAAACTGTTTCTTATTGACTTATTAGGTTCTTATTCTTTAAAAAAGTACTTCCATTCATTTAGTTGGATGTTTCTCAACAGAAGTAGGGCGATTATTTTTTGACTTGTCAAAAAAATCAAAATTTTGTCAAAATTTACACGTTAGGTCAAAATTTGTCAAAAATTTTTTATGTCAAAATCAAATAAAAATGCACATAAATCGTTTACAAAATTAAAAAAAACTATAGTCAGCTTTATGAAATTGGTTGTTCAGTTGTTTTGAAATTTATCTTTCAATTTTATCAAAAAATTGTAGTTTTGTTTTATGTTTAAAGTAATTTTAACCGTATTATATATTTATTAGAGCAATATACGCTATAAAAAATGTGTGATTAACGACGCCTAGGTTATTTACATCAAT
Source organism: Ascidiella aspersa (assembly GCF_963924565.1). Classification (NCBI taxonomy): domain Eukaryota; kingdom Metazoa; phylum Chordata; class Ascidiacea; order Phlebobranchia; family Ascidiidae; genus Ascidiella; species Ascidiella aspersa. The sequence continues at coordinate 5,813,160 of NC_139447.1, forward strand.
TTATTTCTAACAGGTCAAAATTTTGTCAAAATAAATTATTTAAAGGTCAAAATTTTAATTTTTCAGGTCAAAATTTCCTATTTTTTATTGCCAAAAAATAATCGCCCTAGTTATAAGACTATAATTAATAGGCCTTTTGAATTCCTAACAAGAGCAAATTTTTTTACTTTACAGAATGTGGTGACCCGCCAACCATTCCTAATGCTCCAATACCACCGACAACAACCTATATGTCTGGAGTCACCTATACTTACACTTGTACAATTCCCTTTGTCTTATCCCCTGCTGGAGGGGGCACTGTACAGTGTCAGACAGATAAAACTTGGACTGCTAATCCACAATGCGTGGCACCGCAGGGTAGGAAATGCATCTTTTTGTCATTTTAATATTTCGCGGCCTTATAAAAATTCAAGGGTCAGTTGACTCATGCAATTCGCTAAAGCCGATTGTTTAAAAACTTAAAAACTAATTCTCATGGACCCTCTGAAACTGCTGCACGGACGCCAGTTGGTCCACGGACGTTTAGGACCTGCTACTATAAAACATTATAATATTTTACAGCTAAATCTGTTCTATAAATTTGAAATGATAATTAATATATCTTAACAACAACTTTGAAATAAAACTTAGGTGCACGTCAGCTTGTTGCAGGCATCATGTCTATTGTATATATTACTTTAACAAAATGTTTTAGTAATGTGTTAAAACATATAAGTCTGTTAACACCCTAATGTATAATTATCCAAAATCAATAGAAAAAAAAAACAGTTTCAAAATGGTGGTATTGAATCTCACATAATCCAAAAAATTACAGGTCACTAGCATTTGTTCTCCCAAATTTGTAAGCAGCATGTTTATTAACAACTGAGTGTGTAGTGTTATTTTTTTAATAAGAATACCTTTCAGCTTTTAAATTAGTAGCAAGACCATTTTTTTACTTCTTTTTTTGTCGAGGCATTTAAGTCATAAAGTGCATAAAAGTTAGCCCCTTCTTTTTGGCTGTCTAAATTACCTGATGATTACATTTTATTTACCTTTTACCATTATAGAATGTGGCAATCCACCAACTATCCCATTCGCGATGGCACCTCCCTCTATGATTTACCAATCTGGTGACACATATGATTACGTTTGTATTACCGGGTATTCCATTGAACCAACTGGTGGACGAAGAGTAACATGTATGAACACTGAGTGGTCAGCTAATCCACAATGTGTACAGATTGGTAAGTTAATCTGGCTGTTTGCTATAAAATGTCATTAAATGAACAGTTGAGTTATTAAATGTATTTGTTTAATAACTATCATTGTTTTCATATATACTATTTACTTTTCATCTTGTATAAGTTATTTAATTTTGTTGCAGTTTGTCCTGATCCAGTTAATTTGGTTTCTGGATCCGGTACCAGAATGATTGACTTCAACAGCAATACAGAATTTGTGGATGGTGTAATGGTCAGCTATGTTTGCAATGCTGGGTTTGAACTAATAGGTGTTTCCCCAAGTACGTGTGGTACTGGAACGGGCGTTGGAATATGGACTCCTCCTAACACCCAATCGTGTCAGCCTATAGGTTTGTGAAACATTTAAAGGAGGTTATCAGGTTTTAAATAATCTAATTAAAATATTAAAGATGTCATAGCGATTGATTGAAAGTTGAATTTTAGCTAATGTCAAGTTTCGTATTTATTTCATCCCACGACTTCACTCATAGATAGTAATAATCAAATTCACAACTACTTGTGTGCAGCATGCATGGGCTTATTTGAATAGTAAAGTTGTGTTTAATACCCCGAAAATACTTTTGATCAAATATCAATTCAACATTGCTGGCAATCTTAGAAAACAAACGGCTGCCTGGCCTTATTTCAAAGTTTAACGTCATAACTTTGTTGGCTCTTTTTGAAATTCTGCAATATTTCACAGAATGTGGCGCACCACCAACAATTCCAAATGCTGCAGCGCCCTCAGCTGGAACCTATCTGCTTTCATCCACCTTTTCCTACACTTGCAATGCTCCTTTTATTATTACACCTGTGGGAGGAGAAACTGTCCAATGTCAAGCAGATAAAACTTGGACTGATAATCCCCAATGTGTGGCACCACAAGGTAAGAAGGACAATATTTGGGTTCATTTCTACTTTGACTTGATAAAGCACGGTTGTGCGAAAGATTGTCAAGATTTTAATGTAATTTGTCTTTATATAGTGCCACCTGATTACCCAGTTTAGATTTACACAAATATGGCCATTTACAAATATTTGTGTATACACAGCCTTGATAAACAGAATATTTTATAGAGGCTTTAAGATACCTCTAGTTATTCAATTAGTTTGAATAAAATTTTCATATTAAAAAAAAAAAAAATTGTTTATAAAATTGATTTTTTTATGTTTCCCATTGCATTTAACATATTATCTAAAATACCATTTGATTGACTTACTAATTATTTTTAATTTTTAGTGATGTTAATACAGCATTCTTATAATGATAATATTTAATATAATTGAAAAAACAACCCACCTAATACCTTGCTAAATTGTTAGAATAATATTAAGTAAAGGCTTTTTATTTTAGTTTTATTTTATTATGCAGTATACACTTCTGGCTCTTTTAATTGTCAAATTATATTAAAATACTTTAAAACACATATATGCTTTTTCCGGGAAATTATTAAATCATATATATTGTTATTCTTTGCACCCAATCACGCAAATATTTTTAACCCTTTTTTGTATTTTAGAATGTGGCAACCCGCCTACTATTCCAAATGCTATGACTCCACCGTCTATGGTTTATCAATCTGGTGACATGTATGATTATGTCTGCAATAATGGGTTTGCCATTGTACCGACTGGTGGAGCAAGAGTAACATGTATAACTAATGAGTGGACAGCTAACCCACAATGTGTACAGATTGGTAGGTTATGCTGATTGTTGGTTATAAAATGTTTTATGTTGATTTGCAAAACATATTAGTGTTCCGCAATTATCATTGTTTTCTAAAATATGCAATTCAACATTTTCGTCATTTATGAGTTGTTTGATTGTGTTGCAGTTTGTCCCGATCCAGTTGATTTGGTTACTGGATCAGGTACCAGAACAATTGAATTGAATGGCAATACGGAAATTGTGGATGGTGTGATGGTCAGCTATGTTTGCAATGCTGGGTTTGAACTAATAGGTGTTTCTCCAAGTACATGTGTTACTGGAACGGGTGTTGGAATATGGACTCCTCCTAACACCCAATCATGCCAACAGATAGGTATATATGAAAAAGGCAATATACATTACACAATTGAATTAACAAAATTGCCTTTCAAGTGAGAATTTGTAATTAGGGTAAATGCCACAAAATCCATGTACTATGTGCTGTTACGTTTTGTTGGCCATTAGTTTTGTACTGGTTCAAAAAAAAAACCTTAATTTTTGAAAAAATCAGTGTCTACGAATGAATTATATCTCTGTCTGCGAAATAAATTATATCGGTTCCAGTTAACCTGTCAAAACAGTAAAACTGGATTTGAATACCTTTCAATAGTGTTTTAGCCTGTGGAGAGCCTCCTGAAATTGCTAATGGAAATTTTCCTATTTCACCCCTGTTTAATTTCGAAGAGGTATTAACCTACAGCCCTGCACTTATTTTTACGCTCGAGCTAATTTGAACAAATTGAAATATGTGTACTTTTCACTAAATCCTATTAATAATTTGTAACAGTAAGTGCTATATAAACTTACACACAGCCATAAAACGGTAAAATTATTACTTTTATAGCCTGTGGCGATCCTCCTGCTATTGCTAATGGAAATTTTCCTATTTCACCCCCGTATGATTTCGGGGAGATGGTAACCTACAATTGTCTGTCTGGATTTACTCTGCAACCCCCTGGAGGGGGCTCGATAATATGTCAAGACGGAACTTGGACTGCTAACCCACAATGTGTTCAAATAGGTAATATATTTTGTTTTTAATTTTCTACTTTGTTGTATTTCGATTTTTGTGTGTTTCGCTGCAAGCATAATTCTGTTGTTGTTGGAATTAATGAGTTTTTTGTGACGTACAATGTTCTACAATTGTACTACCAAAAAAATATGTAAAACTCCACTCAATTTTTTAAATTATTTATGTAAAAAGTATTATGATGTCAACCACTCTTTACCTTAATAAAGTTAATGACGCATTAATATTTTTGAAGTGGAAATGCGCCGCTTTAATGTAAAGGTTAGACATCCCTGGTCACATATTGTAAGGGAGTCCTGGCCTGGAGCCCCAACCCCTGAATCTGCCCTGATTGTCCCTTATTAAATTAAACAATGTTTTGCAGTACAGAAATAATAAAGTTGCTGGCCAAACTTGGCCTGTTGTCCTGTGTTCAACCACTTTGCACTAAATTTTTTGACAATTGGCTATATAGTTTGGAGGCTTGCATGCCATTTTCTATTAGGTTGCATGCCTCATGTTGGACACCCCTGGTTTACACTCTACTCACTAAGTTAAAGCTGCTTCACAAAGCAGTTGTTTATAATTTTTTTTATAAATTATTTTTACTGTAGGTAATGCCATCGCTATTTGTCAAGTCCACTTTTAGTTTAAACAAATTTAGCTAAATAATATGATCCCAGAGATAATATGTTTCAGTCTTGTAAATAACTAGGGCTGTTTAAAATGAAAATATTGTTAAATTGCTACAGCTTGCTTTTTACTTCTAATTAACTTATAAGTTTTCCATTAAATATAGTAATGCCCCCTTTGATTTAAGCTTGTTAATCATGTAAATCTTTTGTCACATAGTTTGCTCTGAACCAGTTACTGTGTCTACCGGCACTGGTGGTTTCATGACCTCCCCGCCCACCCCACAAGCGTTTGTTGATGGTGTGTCAGTCACCTATTTTTGCAACTCCGGGTATGAACTTGTTGGAACACCAACAAGTGTTTGCCGTACAATGACCGGCATAGGCATTTGGGAACCAGCAAATACGCAGTCATGTCGGCTGATTGGTTAGTATAAATATTATAAATAACAGTATATAATACATAGTATATATGTATATAGTGATAGCCTTAACTCGAATTTAATTATGTATGAACATAGTCTAAATGGTTTTGTTAACACATTTTTATTACAACCTTTTTGACCTCATCCCCAATCTCATCAAACTTTCTGGTAGCCCTTGTTTACTGAGAAATTGTTTTGGTAGTGTAATGAAGCATGATAGCAAAACCCATAACACAACATACAATTTGCTTTTAATAGGAATAGAAATATCTTTAAATTCTTTACCATTAACAGGCTGTATTAGTGCGACCCCAAAATTTGCGTAAATAATATTATGATACGGCCAAGTAAAATGTGAAAACTGTTTCTTATTGACTTATTAGGTTCTTATTCTTTAAAAAAATACTTCCATTCATTTAGTTGGATGTTTCTCAACAGAAGTAGGGCGATTATTTTTTGACTTGTCAAAAAAATCAAAATTTTGTCAAAATTTACACGTTAGGTCAAAATTTGTCAAAAATTTTTTATGTCAAAATCAAATAAAAATGCACATAAATCGTTTACAAAATTAAAAAAAACTATAGTCAGCTTTATGAAATTGGTTGTTCAGTTGTTTTGAAATTTATCTTTCAATTTTATCAAAAAATTGTAGTTTTGTTTTATGTTTAAAGTAATTTTAACCGTATTATATATTTATTAGAGCAATATACGCTATAAAAAATGTGTGATTAACGACGCCTAGGTTATTTACATCAATTTATTTCTAACAGGTCAAAATTTTGTCAAAATAAATTATTTAAAGGTCAAAATTTTAATTTTTCAGGTCAAAATTTCCTATTTTTTATTGCCAAAAAATAATCGCCCTAGTTATAAGACTATAATTAATAGGCCTTTTGAATTCCTAACAAGAGCAAACTTTTTTACTTTACAGAATGTGGTGACCCGCCAACCATTCCTAATGCTCCAATACCACCGACAACAACCTATATGTCTGGAGTCACCTATACTTACACTTGTACAATTCCCTTTGTCTTATCCCCTGCTGGAGGGGGCACTGTACAGTGTCAGACAGATAAAACTTGGACTGCTAATCCACAATGCGTGGCACCGCAGGGTAGGAAATGCATCTTTTTGTCATTTTAATATTTCGCGGCCTTATAAAAATTCAAGGGTCAGTTGACTCATGCAATTCGCTAAAGCCGATTGTTTAAAAACTTAAAAACTAATTCTCATGGACCCTCTGAAACTGCTGCACGGACGCCAGTTGGTCCACGGACGTTTAGGACCTGCTACTATAAAACATTATAATATTTTACAGCTAAATCTGTTCTATAAATTTGAAATGATAATTAATATATCTTAACAACAACTTTGAAATAAAACTTAGGTGCACGTCAGCTTGTTGCAGGCATCATGTCTATTGTATATATTACTTTAACAAAATGTTTTAGTAATGTGTTAAAACATATAAGTCTGTTAACACCCTAATGTATAATTATCCAAAATCAATAGAAAAAAAAACAGTTTCAAAATGGTGGTATTGAATCTCACATAATCCAAAAAATTACAGGTCACTAGCATTTGTTCTCCCAAATTTGTAAGCAGCATGTTTATTAACAACTGAGTGTGTAGTGTTATTTTTTTAATAAGAATACCTTTCAGCTTTTAAATTAGTAGCAAGACTTCTTCTTTTTTTGTCGAGGCATTTAAGTCATAAAGTGCATAAAAGTTAGCCCCTTCTTTTTGGCTGTCTAAATTACCTGATGATTACATTTTATTTACCTTTTACCATTATAGAATGTGGCAATCCACCAACTATCCCATTCGCGATGGCACCTCCCTCTATGATTTACCAATCTGGTGACACATATGATTACGTTTGTATTACCGGGTATTCCATTGAACCAACTGGTGGACGAAGAGTAACATGTATGAACACTGAGTGGTCAGCTAATCCACAATGTGTACAGATTGGTAAGTTAATCTGGCTGTTTGCTATAAAATGTCATTAAATGAACAGTTGAGTTATTAAATGTATTTGTTTAATAACTATCATTGTTTTCATATATACTATTTACTTTTCATCTTGTATAAGTTATTTAATTTTGTTGCAGTTTGTCCTGATCCAGTTAATTTGGTTTCTGGATCCGGTACCAGAATGATTGACTTCAACAGCAATACAGAATTTGTGGATGGTGTAATGGTCAGCTATGTTTGCAATGCTGGGTTTGAACTAATAGGTGTTTCCCCAAGTACGTGTGGTACTGGAACGGGCGTTGGAATATGGACTCCTCCTAACACCCAATCGTGTCAGCCTATAGGTTTGTGAAACATTTAAAGGAGGTTATCAGGTTTTAAATAATCTAATTAAAATATTAAAGATGTCATAGCGATTGATTGAAAGTTGAATTTTAGCTAATGTCAAGTTTCGTATTTATTTCATCCCACGACTTCACTCATAGATAGTATTAATCAAATTCACAACTACTTGTGTGCAGCATGCATGGGCTTATTTGAATAGTAAAGTTGTGTTTAATACCCCGAAAATACTTTGATCAAATATCAATTCAACATTGCTGGCAATCTTAGAAAACAGACGGCTGCCTGGCCTTATTTCAAAGTTTAACGTCATAACTTTGTTGGCTCTTTTTGAAATTCTGCAATATATCACAGAATGTGGCGCACCACCAACAATTCCAAATGCTGCAGCGCCCTCAGCTGGAACCTATCTGCTTTCATCCACCTTTTCCTACACTTGCAATGCTCCTTTTATTATTACACCTGTGGGAGGAGAAACTGTCCAATGTCAAGCAGATAAAACTTGGACTGATAATCCCCAATGTGTGGCACCACAAGGTAAGAAGGACAATATTTGGGTTCATTTCTACTTTGACTTGATAAAGCACGGTTGTGCGAAAGATTGTCAAGATTTTAATGTAATTTGTCTTTATATAGTGCCACCTGATTACCCAGTTTAGATTTACACAAATATGGCCATTTACAAATATTTGTGTATACACAGCCTTGATAAACAGAATACTTTATAGAGGCTTTAAGATACCTCTAGTTATTCAATTAGTTTGAATAAAATTTTCATATTAAAAAAAAAAAATTGTTTATAAAATTGATTTTTTTATGTTTCCCATTGCATTTAACATATTATCTAAAATACCATTTGATTGACTTACTAATTATTTTTAATTTTTAGTGATGTTAATACAGCATTCTTATAATGATAATATTTAATATAATTGAATAAACAACCCACCTAATACCTTGCTAAATTGTTAGAATAATATTAAGTAAAGGCTTTTTATTTGAGTTTTATTTTATTATGCAGTATACACTTCTGGCTCTTTTAATTGTCAAATTATATTAAAATACTTTAAAACGCATATATGCTTTTTCCGGGAAATTATTAAATCATATATATTGTTATTCTTTGCACCCAATCACGCAAATATTTTTTAACCCTTTTTTGTATTTTAGAATGTGGCAACCCGCCTACTATTCCAAATGCTATGACTCCACCGTCTATGGTTTATCAATCTGGTGACATGTATGATTATGTCTGCAATAATGGGTTTGCCATTGAACCGACTGGTGGAGCAAGAGTAACATGTATAACTAATGAGTGGACAGCTAACCCACAATGTGTACAGATTGGTAGGTTATGCTGATTGTTGGTTATACACGTTTTATGTTGATTTGCAAAACATATTAGTGTTCCGCAATTATCATTGTTTTCTAAAATATGCAATTCAACATTTTCGTCATTTATGAGTTGTTTGATTGTGTTGCAGTTTGTCCCGATCCAGTTGATTTGGTTACTGGATCAGGTACCAGAACAATTGAATTGAATGGCAATACGGAAATTGTGGATGGTGTGATGGTCAGCTATGTTTGCAATGCTGGGTTTGAACTAATAGGTGTTTCTCCAAGTACATGTGTTACTGGAACGGGTGTTGGAATATGGACTCCTCCTAACACCCAATCATGCCAACAGATAGGTATATATGAAAAAGGCAATATACATTACACAATTGAATTAACAAAATTGCCTTTCAAGTGAGAATTTGTAATTAGGGTAAATGCCACAAAATCCATGTACTATGTGCTGTTACGTTTTGTTGGCCATTAGTTTTGTACTGGTTCAAAAAAAAACCCTTAATTTTTGAAAAAATCAGTGTCTACGAATGAATTATATCTCTGTCTGCGAAATAAATTATATCGGTTCCAGTTAACCTGTCAAAACAGTAAAACTGGATTTGAATACCTTTCAATAGTGTTTCAGCCTGTGGCGAGCTTCTTAAAATTGCCAATGGGAATTTTCCTATTTCACCCCTGTTTAATTTCGAAGAGGTATTAACCTACAGCCCTGCACTTATTTTTACGCTCGAGCTAATTTGAACAAATTGAAATATGTGTACTTTTCACTAAATCCTATTAATAATTTGTAACAGTAAGTGCTATATAAACTTACACACAGCCATAAAACGGTAAAATTATTACTTTTATAGCCTGTGGCGATCCTCCTGCTATTGCTAATGGAAATTTTCCTATTTCCCCCCCGTATGATTTCGGGGAGATGGTAACCTACAATTGTCTGTCTGGATTTACTCTGCAACCCCCAGGAGGGGGCTCGATAATATGTCAAGACGGAACTTGGACTGCTAACCCACAATGTGTTCAAATAGGTAATATATTTTGTTTTTAATTTTCTACTTTGTTGTTTTTCGATTTTTGTGTGTTTCGCTGCAAGCATAATTCTGTTGTTGTTGGAATTAATGAGTTTTTTGTGACGTACAATGTTCTACAATTTTACTACCCACAAAAAAATATGTAAAACTCCACTCAATTTTTTAAATTATTTATGTAAAAAGTATTATGATGTCAACCACTCTTTACCTTAATAAATTTAATGACGCATTAATATTTTTGAAGTGGAAATGCGCCGCTTTAATGTAAAGGTTAGACATCCCTGGTCACATATTGTAAGGAAGTCCTGGCCTGGAGCCCCAACCCCTGAATCTGCCCTGATTGTCCCTTATTAAATTAAACAATGTTTTGCAGTACAGAAATAATAAAGTTGCTGGCCAAACTTGGCCTGTTGTCCTGTGTTGAACCATTTTGCACTAAATTTTTTGACAATTGGCTATATAGTTTGGAGGCTTGCATGCCATTTTCTATTAGGTTGCATGCCTCATGTTGGACACCCCTGGTTTACACTCTACTCACTAAGTTAAAGCTGCTTCACAAAGCAGTTGTTTATAATTTTTTTTTATAAATTATTTTGACTGTAGGTAATGCCATCGCTATTTGTCAAGTCCACTTTTAGTTTAAACAAATTTAGCTAAATATTATGATCCCAGAGATAATATGTTTCAGTCTTGTAAATAACTAGGGCTGTTTAAAATGAAAATATTGTTAAATTGCTACAGCTTGCTTTTTACTTCTAATTAACTTATAAGTTTTCCATTGAATATAGTAATGCCACCTTTGATTTAAGCTTGTTAATCATGTAAATCTTTTGTCACATAGTTTGCTCTGAACCAGTTACTGTGTCTACCGGCACTGGTGGTTTCATGACCTCCCCGCCCACCCCACAAGCGTTTGTTGATGGTGTGTCAGTCACCTATTTTTGCAACTCCGGGTATGAACTTGTTGGAACACCAACAAGTGTTTGCCGTACAATGACAGGCATAGGCATTTGGGAACCAGCAAATACGCAGTCATGTCGGCTGATTGGTTAGTATAAATATTATAAATAACAGTATATAATACATAGTATATATGTATATAGTGATAGCCTTAACTCGAATTTAATTATGTATGAACATAGTCTAAATGGTTTTGTTAACACATTTTTATTACAACCTTTTTGACCTCATCCCCAATCTCATCAAACTTTCTGGCAGCCCTTGTTTACTGAGAAATTGTTTTGGTAGTGTAATGAAGCATGATAGCAAAACCCATAACACAACATACAATTTGCTTTTAATAGGAATAGAAATATCTTTAAATTCTTTACCATTAACAGGCTGTATTAGTGCGACCCCAAAATTTGCGTAAATAATATTATGATACGGCCAAGTAAAATGTGAAAACTGTTTCTTATTGACTTATTAGGTTCTTATTCTTTAAAAAAATACTTCCATTCATTTAGTTGGATGTTTCTCAACAGAAGTAGGGCGATTATTTTTTGACTTGTCAAAAAAATCAAAATTTTGTCAAAATTTACACGTTAGGTCAAAATTTGTCAAAAATTTTTTATGTCAAAATCAAATAAAAATGCACATAAATCGTTTACAAAATTAAAAAAAACTATAGTCAGCTTTATGAAATTGGTTGTTCAGTTGTTTTGAAATTTATCTTTCAATTTTATCAAAAAATTGTAGTTTTGTTTTATGTTTAAAGTAATTTTAACCGTATTATATATTTATTAGAGCAATATACGCTATAAAAAATGTGTGATTAACGACGCCTAGGTTATTTACATCAATTTATTTCTAACAGGTCAAAATTTTGTCAAAATAAATTATTTAAAGGTCAAAATTTTAATTTTTCAGGTCAAAATTTCCTATTTTTTATTGCCAAAAAATAATCGCCCTAGTTATAAGACTATAATTAATAGGCCTTTTGAATTCCTAACAAGAGCAAACTTTTTTACTTTACAGAATGTGGTGACCCGCCAACCATTCCTAATGCTCCAATACCACCGACAACAACCTATATGTCTGGAGTCACCTATACTTACACTTGTACAATTCCCTTTGTCTTATCCCCTGCTGGAGGGGGCACTGTACAGTGTCAGACAGATAAAACTTGGACTGCTAATCCACAATGCGTGGCACCGCAGGGTAGGAAATGCATCTTTTTGTCATTTAAATATTTCGCGGCCTTATAAAAATTCAAGGGTCAGTTGACTCATGCAATTCGCTAAAGCCGATTGTTTAAAAACTTAAAAACTAATTCTCATGGACCCTCTGAAACTGCTGCACGGACGCCAGTTGGTCCACGGACGTTTAGGACCTGCTACTATAAAACATTATAATATTTTACAGCTAAATCTGTTCTATAAATTTGAAATGATAATTAATATATCTTAACAACAACTTTGAAATAAAACTTAGGTGCACGTCAGCTTGTTGCAGGCATCATGTCTATTGTATATATTACTTTAACAAAATGTTTTAGTAATGTGTTAAAACATATAAGTCTGTTAACACCCTAATGTATAATTATCCAAAATCAATAGAAAAAAAAAACAGTTTCAAAATGGTGGTATTGAATCTCACATAATCCAAAAAATTACAGGTCACTAGCATTTGTTCTCCCAAATTTGTAAGCAGCATGTTTATTAACAACTGAGTGTGTAGTGTTATTTTTTTAATAAGAATACCTTTCAGCTTTTAAATTAGTAGCAAGACTTCTTCTTTTTTTGTCGAGGCATTTAAGTCATAAAGTGCATAAAAGTTAGCCCCTTCTTTTTGGCTGTCTAAATTACCTGAAGATTACATTTTATTTACCTTTTACCATTATAGAATGTGGCAATCCACCAACTATCCCATTCGCGATGGCACCTCCCTCTATGATTTACCAATCTGGTGACACATATGATTACGTTTGTATTACCGGGTATTCCATTGAACCAACTGGTGGACGAAGAGTAACATGTATGAACACTGAGTGGTCAGCTAATCCACAATGTGTACAGATTGGTAAGTTAATCTGGCTGTTTGCTATAAAATGTCATTAAATGAACAGTTGAGTTATTAAATGTATTTGTTTAATAACTATCATTGTTTTCATATATACTATTTACTTTTCATCTTGTGTAAGTTATTTAATTTTGTTGCAGTTTGTCCTGATCCAGTTAATTTGGTTTCTGGATCCGGTACCAGAATGATTGACTTCAACAGCAATACAGAATTTGTGGATGGTGTAATGGTCAGCTATGTTTGCAATGCTGGGTTTGAACTAATAGGTGTTTCCCCAAGTACGTGTGGTACTGGAACGGGCGTTGGAATATGGACTCCTCCTAACACCCAATCGTGTCAGCCTATAGGTTTGTGAAACATTTAAAGGAGGTTATCAGGTTTTAAATAATCTAATTAAAATATTAAAGATGTCATAGCGATTGATTGAAAGTTGAATTTTAGCTAATGTCAAGTTTCGTATTTATTTCATCCCACGACTTCACTCATAGATAGTATTAATCAAATTCACAACTACTTGTGTGCAGCATGCATGAGCTTATTTGAATAGTAAAGTTGTGTTTAATACCCCGAAAATACTTTGATCAAATATCAATTCAACATTGCTGGCAATCTTAGAAAACAGACGGCTGCCTGGCCTTATTTCAAAGTTTAACGTCATAACTTTGTTGGCTCTTTTTGAAATTCTGCAATATATCACAGAATGTGGCGCACCACCAACAATTCCAAATGCTGCAGCGCCCTCAGCTGGAACCTATCTGCTTTCATCCACCTTTTCCTACACTTGCAATGCTCCTTTTATTATTACACCTGTGGGAGGAGAAACTGTCCAATGTCAAGCAGATAAAACTTGGACTGATAATCCCCAATGTGTGGCATCACAAGGTAGGAAGGACAATATTTGGGTTCATTTCTACTTTGACTTGATAAAGCACGGTTGTGCGAAAGATTGTCAAGATTTTAATGTAATTTGTCTTTATATAGTGCCACCTGATTACCCAGTTTAGATTTACACAAATATGGCCATTTACAAATATTTGTGTATACACAGCCTTGATAAACAGAATACTTTATAGAGGCTTTAAGATACCTCTAGTTATTCAATTAGTTTGAATAAAATTTTCATATTAAAAAAAAAAAATTGTTTATAAAATTGATTTTTTTATGTTTCCCATTGCATTTAACATATTATCTAAAATACCATTTGATTGACTTACTAATTATTTTTAATTTTTGTTGATGTTAATACAGCATTCTTATAATGATAATATTTAATATAATTGAATAAACAACCCACCTAATACCTTGCTAAATTGTTAGAATAATATTAAGTAAAGGCTTTTTATTTTAGTTTTATTTTATTATGCAGTATACACTTCTGGCTCTTTTAATTGTCAAATTATATTAAAATACTTTAAAACGCATATATGCTTTTTCCGGGAAATTATTAAATCATATATATTGTTATTCTTTGCACCCAATCACGCAAATATTTTTTAACCCTTTTTTGTATTTTAGAATGTGGCAACCCGCCTACTATTCCAAATGCTATGACTCCACCGTCTATGGTTTATCAATCTGGTGACATGTATGATTATGTCTGCAATAATGGGTTTGCCATTGAACCGACTGGTGGAGCAAGAGTAACATGTATAACTAATGAGTGGACAGCTAACCCACAATGTGTACAGATTGGTAGGTTATGCTGATTGTTGGTTATAAAATGTTTTATGTTGATTTGCAAAACATATTAGTGTTCCGCAATTATCATTGTTTTCTAAAATATGCAATTCAACATTTTCGTCATTTATGAGTTGTTTGATTGTGTTGCAGTTTGTCCCGATCCAGTTGATTTGGTTACTGGATCAGGTACCAGAACAATTGAATTGAATGGCAATACGGAAATTGTGGATGGTGTGATGGTCAGCTATGTTTGCAATGCTGGGTTTGAACTAATAGGTGTTTCTCCAAGTACATGTGTTACTGGAACGGGTGTTGGAATATGGACTCCTCCTAACACCCAATCATGCCAACAGATAGGTATATATGAAAAAGGCAATATACATTACACAATTGAATTAACAAAATTGCCTTTCAAGTGAGAATTTGTAATTAGGGTAAATGCCACAAAATCCATGTACTATGTGCTGTTACGTTTTGTTGGCCATTAGTTTTGTACTGGTTCAAAAAAAAACCCTTAATTTTTGAAAAAATCAGTGTCTACGAATGAATTATATCTCTGTCTGCGAAATAAATTATATCGGTTCCAGTTAACCTGTCAAAACAGTAAAACTGGATTTGAATACCTTTCAATAGTGTTTCAGCCTGTGGCGAGCTTCTTAAAATTGCTAATGGGAATTTTCCTATTTCACCCCTGTTTAATTTCGAAGAGGTATTAACCTACAGCCCTGCACTTATTTTTACGCTCGAGCTAATTTGAACAAATTGAAATATGTGTACTTTTCACTAAATCCTATTAATAATTTGTAACAGTAAGTGCTATATAAACTTACACACAGCCATAAAACGGTAAAATTATTACTTTTATAGCCTGTGGCGATCCTCCTGCTATTGCTAATGGAAATTTTCCTATTTCACCCCCGTATGATTTCGGGGAGATGGTAACCTACAATTGTCTGTCTGGATTTACTCTGCAACCCCCTGGAGGGGGCTCGATAATATGTCAAGACGGAACTTGGACTGCTAACCCACAATGTGTTCAAATAGGTAATATATTTTGTTTTTAATTTTCTACTTTGTTGTATTTCGATTTTTGTGTGTTTCGCTGCAAGCATAATTCTGTTGTTGTTGGAATTAATGAGTTTTTTGTGACGTACAATGTTCTACAATTTTACTACCAAAAAAATATGTAAAACTCCACTCAATTTTTTAAATTATTTATGTAAAAAGTATTATGATGTCAACCACTCTTTACCTTAATAAATTTAATGACGCATTAATATTTTTGAAGTGGAAATGCGCCGCTTTAATGTAAAGGTTAGACATCCCTGGTCACATATTGTAAGGAAGCCCTGGCCTGGAGCCCCAACCCCTGAATCTGCCCTGATTGTCCCTTATTAAATTAAACAATGTTTTGCAGTACAGAAATAATAAAGTTGCTGGCCAAACTTGGCCTGTTGTCCTGTGTTGAACCATTTTGCACTAAATTTTTTGACAATTGGCTATATAGTTTGGAGGCTTGCATGCCATTTTCTATTAGGTTGCATGCCTCATGTTGGACACCCCTGGTTTACACTCTACTCACTAAGTTAAAGCTGCTTCACAAAGCAGTTGTTTATAATTTTTTTTATAAATTATTTTTACTGTAGGTAATGCCATCGCTATTTGTCAAGTCCACTTTTAGTTTAAACAAATTTAGCTAAATATTATGATCCCAGAGATAATATGTTTCAGTCTTGTAAATAACTAGGGCTGTTTAAAATGAAAATATTGTTAAATTGCTACAGCTTGCTTTTTACTTCTAATTAACTTATAAGTTTTCCATTGAATATAGTAATGCCCCCTTTGATTTAAGCGTGTTAATCATGTAAATCTTTTGTCACATAGTTTGCTCTGAACCAGTTCTCGTGGCTACCGGCACTGGTGGTTTCATGACCTCCCCGGCCACCCCACAAGCGTTTGTTGATGGTGTGTCAGTCACCTATTTTTGCAACTCCGGGTATGAACTTGGTGGAACACCAACAAGTGTTTGCCGTACAATGACCGGCATAGGCATTTGGGAACCAGCAAATACGCAGTCATGTCGGCTGATTGGTTAGTATAAATATTATAAATAACAGTATATAATACATAGTATATATGTATATAATGATAGCCTTAACTCGAATTTAATTATGTATAAACACCATATAGTCTAAATGGCTTTGTTAACACATTTTTATTACAACCTTTTTGACATCATAACCCAATCTCATCAAACTTTCTTGCAGCCCTTGTTTACTGAGAAATTGTTTTGGTACTGTAATGAAGCATGAAAGCAAAACCCATAACACAACATACAATTTGCTTTTAATAGGAATAGAAATATCTTTAAATTCTTTACCATTAACAGGCTGTATTAGTGCGACCCCAAAATTTGCGTAAATAATATTATGATACGGCCACGTAAATGTGAAAACTGTTTCTTATTGACTTATTAGGTTCTTATTTTTTTTAAAATACTTACATTCATTTAGTTGGATGTTTCTCAACAGAAGTAGGGAGATTATTTTTTGACTTGTCAAAAAAATCAAAATTTTGTCAAAATTTACACGTTAGGTAAAATTTGTCAAAAATTTTTTTTATGTCAAAATCAAATAAAAATGCACATAGATCGTTTACGAAATTAAAAAAACTATAGTCAGCTTTATGAAATTGGTTGTTCAGTTGTTTTGAAATTTATCTTTCAATTTTATCAAAAAATTGTAGTTTTGTTTTATGTTTAAAGTAATTTTAACCGTATTAGATATTTATTAGAGCAATATACGCTATAAAAAATGTGTGATTAACGACGCCTAGGTTATTTACATCAATTTATTTCCAACAGGTCAAAATTTTGTCAAAATAAATTATTTTAAGGTCAAAATTTTAATTTTTCAGGTCAAAATTTCCTATTTTTTATTGCCAAAAAATAATCGCCCTAGTTATAAGACTATAATTAATAGGCCTTTTGAATACTAACAAGAGCAAACTTTTTTACTTTACAGAATGTGGTGACCCGCCAACCATTCCTAATGCTCCTGTACCACCGACAACAACCTATATGTCTGGAGTCACCTATACTTACACTTGTACAATTCCCTTTGTCTTATCCCCCGCTGGAGGGGGCACTGTAGAGTGTCAGGCAGATAAAACTTGGACTGCTAATCCACAATGCGTGGCACCGCAGGGTAGGAAATGCATCTTTTTGTCTTATTCGTTTTTTAATAAACCACATGGTGTTTTTTTATTTCCTTTTTACTACATTTTGCCGAGAAGGCAAACATTTAAAACTAAATTTAACCATTACTTCAGTTTTAAGTGATCTCAATATAAAAATCCATGGTGAAGTTAGATGAAACATTCATGAAAACTGTTCGCACTTCAATAGTTACTTTTTTTCTATAAAGCAGTTCCCAAACTTTTCTAAAAATCTTGCCTGGTGGACCCTTTGCAATCATTTCAATATTTCGCGGCCTTATAAAAATTCAAGGGTCAATTGACTCATGCAATTCGCTAAAGCCGATTGTTTAAAAACTTAAAAACTAATTCTCATGGACCCTCTGAAACTGCTGCACGGACGCCAGTTGGTCCACGGACGTTTAGGACCTGCTACTATAAAACATTATAATATTTTACAGCTAAATCTGTTCTATAAATTTGAAATGATAATTAATATATCTTAACAACAACTTTGAAATAAAACTTAGGTGCACGTCAGCTTGTTGCAGGCATCATGTCTATTGAATATATTACTTTAACAAAATGTTTTAGTAATGTGTTAAAACTTATAATACGAAAAAAACAGTTTTAAAAATGGTGGGATTGAATCTATCTCACATAATCCAAAAAAGTACAGGTCACTAGCATTTGTTCTTCCAAATTTGTAAGCACTATGTTTATTAACAACTGAGTGTGTAGTGTTATTTTTTTAATAAGAATACCTTTCAGCTTTTAAATTAGTATCAAGGCCATTTTTTTATTTCTTTTTTAGTCGAGGCATTTAAGTCATCAAGTGCATAAAAGTTAGCCCTTTCTTTTTGGCTGTCTAAATTACCTGATGATTACATTTTATTTACCTTTTACCACTATAGAATGTGGCAATCCACCAACTATCCCATTTGCGATGGCACCTCCCTCTATGATTTACCAATCTGGTGACACATATGATTACGTTTGTATTACCGGGTATTCCATTAAACCAACTGGTGGAGCAAGAGTAACATGTATGAACAATGAGTGGTCAGCTAATCCACAATGTGTACAGATTGGTAAGTTAATCGGACTGTTTGCTATAAAATGTCATTAAATGAACAGTTGAGTTATTAAATGTATTTGTTTAATAACTATCATTGTTTTTACATATACTATTTACTTTTCATCTTGTATAAGTTATTTAATTTTGTTGCAGTTTGTCTTGATCCAGTTGATTTGGTTTCTGGATCCGGTACCAGAATGATTGACTTCAACGGCAATACAGAATTTGTGGATGGTGTAATGGTCAGCTATGTTTGCAATGCTGGGTTTGAACTAATAGGTGTTTCCCCAAGTACGTGTGGTACTGGAACGGGCGTTGGAATATGGAATCCTCCTAACACCCAATCGTGCCAAGCTATAGGTTTGTGAAACATTTAATGGAGGTTATCAGGTTTTAAATAATCTAATTAAAATATTAAAGATGTCATAGCGATTGATTGAAAGTTGAATTTTAGGTAATGTCAAGTTTCGTATTTATTTCATCCCACAACTTCACTCATAGATAGTAATAATCAAATTCACAACTACTTGTGTGCAGCATGCATGGGCTTATTTGAATAGTAAAGTTGTGTTTAATACCCCGAAAATACTTTTGATCAAATATCACATCAACATTGCTGGCAATATTAGAAAACAAACGGCTGTCTGGCCTTATTTTAAAGTTTAAAGTCATAACCTTTGTTGGCTCTTTTTGAAATTCTGCAATATATTGCAGAATGTGGCATCCCACCAACAGTTCCAAATGCTGGAGCGCCCTCAGCTGGAACCTATCTGCTTTCATCCACCTTTACCTACACTTGCAATGCTCCTTTTATCATTACACCTGTGGGAGGAGAAACTGTCCAATGTCAAGCAGATAAAACTTGGACTGATAATCCCCAATGTGTGGCATCACAAGGTAAGAAGGACAATATTTGGGTTCATTTCTACTTTGACCTGATAAAGCACAGTTAAGCGAAAGCTTGTCAGGACATTAATACAATTTGTATTTATATAGTGCCACCTGATTACATATTTAGATTTACACAAATACGGCCATTTACAAATATTTGGTTT
Organism: Ascidiella aspersa; assembly: GCF_963924565.1. NCBI lineage: Eukaryota > Metazoa > Chordata > Ascidiacea > Phlebobranchia > Ascidiidae > Ascidiella > Ascidiella aspersa. The sequence goes on from NC_139447.1 coordinate 5,832,886, forward strand.
CACACAGCCTCAATAAACACAATAATTTAAAGTGACTTTGAGATACCTCTATTTAGTAAAACGTGTTGTGTTTGAAGTTTAAATAAAATTTTCGAATAAATAAAAAACAATTTGTTTTTAAAACTATTTGGATTGTTATGTTTTCTGTTGCATTTAATGTATTGATTGAAATAATATTTAACCGATTTACTAAATAATATTAACTAAATGATTTTTTTTAGTTTTAATTTATTAGACAATATACACTTGTGGCTCTTTTAATTATCAAATTCACAACAACAATGTTCTTTGTCTGAAAAATATTTAAAACATATTTATAGTCATTCTTTGCATCCAATCATGCAAATCTTTTTTATATTTTAGAATGTGGCAACCCGCCTACTATTCCAAATGCTATGACTCCACCGTCTATGGTTTATAATTCGGGTGACACATATGATTATGTCTGTAATGCCGGGTTTGTGATTGAACCAGCTGGTGGACAAAGAGTATCATGTATAACTAATGAGTGGACCGCTAACCCACAATGTGTTCAGATTGGTAAGTTAATCTGACTGTTTTCTATAAAATGCCATTAAATGTACATTTGAGTTAGTAAATGTATTTGTATCACAACTATCATTGTTTCCATATATACTATTAAGTTTTTATTATTTATGAGTTGTTTAATTTGGTTGCAGTTTGTCCCGATCCAGTTGATTTGGTTGCTGGATCCGGTACCAGAACAATTGAATTAAAAGGCAATACGGAAATTGTGGATGGTGTAATGGTCAGCTATGTTTGCAATGTTGGGTTTGAACTAATAGGTGTTTCCCCAAGTACATGTGTTACTGGAACGGGTGTTGGAATATGGAATCCTCCTAACACCCAATCGTGCCAAGCTATAGGTTTGTGAAACATTTAATGGAGGTTATCAGGTTTTAAATAATCTAATTAAAATATTAAAGATGTCATAGCGATTGATTGAAAGTTGAATTTTAGGTAATGTCAAGTTTCGTATTTATTTCATCCCACAACTTCACTCATATATAGTAATAATCAAATTCACAACTACTTGTGTGCAGCATGCATGGGCTTATTTGAATAGTAAAGTTGTGTTTAATACCCCGAAAATACTTTTGATCAAATATTGCATCAACATTGCTGGCAATCTTAGAAAACAAACGGCTGCCTGGCCTTATTTCAAAGTTTAACGTCTTAATTTTGTTGGCTCTTTTTGAAATTCTGCAATATTTCACAGAATGTGGCGCACCACCAACAATTCCAAATGCTGCAGCGCCCTCAGCTGGAACCTATCTGCTTTCATCCACCTTTACCTACACTTGCAATGTTCCTTTTATTATTACACCTGTGGGAGGAGAAACTGTCCAATGTCAAGCAGATAAAACTTGGACTGATAATCCCCAATGTGTGGCACCACAAGGTAAGAAGGACAATATTTGGGTAGATTTCTACTTTGACTTGATAAAGCACGGTTATGCGAAAGATTGTCAAGATTTTAATGTAATTTGTCTTTATATAGTGCCACCTGATTACCCAGTTTAGATTTACACAAATATGGCCATTTGCAAATATTTGTGTATACACAGCCTTGATAAACAGAATACTTTATAGTGGCTTTGAGATACCTCTAGTTATTCAATTAGTTTGAATAAAATTTTCATATTAAAAAAAAAAATTTGTTTATAAAATTGATTTTTTTATGTTTCCCATTGCATTTAACATATTATCTAAAATACCATTTGATTGACTTACTAATTATTTTTAATTTTTAGTGATGTTAATACAGCATTTTTATAACGATAATGATTAATATAATTGAATAAACAACCCACCTAATACCTTGCTAAACTGTTAGAATAATATTAAGTAAAGGCTTTTTATTTTAGTTTTATTTTATTATGCAGTATACACTTCTGGCTCTTTTAATTATCAAATTATATTAAAATACTTCAAAACACATATATGCTTTTTCCGGGAAATTATTAAATCATATATACTGTTATTCTTTGCACCTAATCACGCAAATATTTTTTAACCCTTTTTTGTATTTTAGAATGTGGCAACCCGCCTACTATTCCAAATGCTATGACTCCACCGTCCATGGTTTATCAATCTGGTGACATGTATGATTATGTCTGCAATAATGGGTTTGCCATTGAACCGACTGGTGGAGCAAGAGTAACATGTATAACTAATGAGTGGACAGCTAACCCACAATGTGTACAGATTGGTAGGTTATTGTTATAAAATGTTTTATGTTGATTTGCAAAACATATTAGTGTTCCGCAATTATCATTGTTTTCTAAAATATGCAATTCAACATTTTCGTCATTTATGAGTTGTTTAATTTTGTTGCAGTTTGTCCCGATCCAGTTGATTTGGTTGTTGGATCAGGTACCAGAACAATCCAATTGAATGGCAATACGGAAATTGTGGATGGTGTAATGGTCAGCTATGTTTGCAATGTTGGGTTTGAACTAATAGGTGTTTCCCCAAGTACATGTGGTACTGGAACAGGTGTTGGAATATGGAATCCTCATAACACCCAATCGTGTCAACAGATAGGTATATATGAAAAAGGCAATATACATTACACAATTGAATTAACAAAATTGCCTTTCAAGTGAGAATTTGTAATTAGGGTAAATGCCAATGTATTACAGGGGTCTACAATGTTTGTCCTAATCTGTTTTTTCTTTGTTGAAGCAATTCATTTTAGGGTTTTTTAAAATCCATGTGACTATTCAATTTGTTGCTGGTCAATAGAGTAATTAGCTGTCAGGGACCATTTTGCTTTACACAGTTAAGATAAAGATATGAGGGAATGGCTTTCACTTGTGTCTGCTTGAGTCAGCACAATTACCTAATTAGCAAATACAGTTTAGAAATCCAGGTTTAATATCCTATAGTTTGTTTAACTTTCTAATGTAATTGTTTTTTTAGAAATAGCGTTGAATAGCAGCATAAAATTTGCTTCACTTTGTTTCCCAAAGGGTAATCTAAACCTGGAACATTAACTTATACTCCCTTCTTTAAAATCTTACCATACGTTTCATACAAAAAAGTATACAAAAATGTCAGATTTTTCTACAATCATGAAGCTGTGCTGTATATTTTTAACCGCTGGATCTATTTCACCTGAACGACCCCCTTTTTTCCCTCAAAATAACAAAAGCCCACAATTCTTCAACTCAGGAAAAACGTAACACACAATGCATTAATTACTCTAACTGTTATGTCACAGAATGTGGCGTCCCACCAACAATTCCAAATGCTGCACCGCCCTCAGCTGGAACCTATCTGCTTTTGGACACCTTTACCTACACTTGCAATGCTCCTTTTATTATTACACCTGTGGGAGGAGCAACTATCCTATGTCAGGCAGATAAAACGTGGTCTGGTAATCCCCAATGTGTGGCACCACAAGGTAGAAAATAAAATTTTGTCTATAAAAGAAAAAAATAGTCTTACCATATTTTGATTATTTCTACTGATTATTATAGTAACTGCTTTTTATTTATTTGGCGTTGAATGCCTGAATACAAGTTGATTAACTTTAAATTATAATTCAACTTGTAGTAGAAATGTATTTGCATTTTTTCTTCTGAATTGTTTCTTGTTGAATAATTCCAAGTTAACCTTATATTTTATTTAATCTTTCAAATAAACAATCTTCTAGACATTGACACTTGAAATAATTTAATGGGCCGCAGAACCTATTAAGTTTCAAGATTAAGTATTGCTCTTTAGAGTTATAACGGGCCTTTAGAGTTACATGTATATTTTTTTACCTTTATTATACTATTAGTGCGCCCCTAAAAGCTGACTGGTACATTTTAATTAGGCCAATATTGAACGTTTAAAATACTACTTGGGAGTGAAAATGACTAGCGGAAATATTGACAATAAATGTAACTAAATTTTCCATGCTAAACACAATTTTTGCTTATAAAGCTGGAAAACATATGTTTGCATGTTTCAATTTGATCAGTTTTGCTTATTTAACCATAGTTACTTCATCTTTTATACTAAATATTTGCCATCGTAATAAAATTTGAAGTAAGAGAGACATGGCTACAATAGCAAATATTCAAAACTTGTTAATCTGTTTTACTCTTAAAGATTAAAAGTCTGCAGCAGATTTTAACAATCATTTTTACCCATTGGCTGCCTAAAACCAAACAAGTTTTACTTACCTATATTTTACAACTACAAACCCAATAAAGTAATACACAAAGACAACTCTTTTGATTACATATATCGCGCTTGAAAAGCATAACTATAATCCACAAAAAATATATATAATGCCATTGGACTAAATATTTTACCCATAGTTTCAGTTTTAGCAACTTTGTCCAAATCTGTTACCAATTAAATTATAAGGTATTCTTTTATTTATTTTTAGATTCAGATAGTAACTTAAATTTTAGCCAACCCACAATGTGTTCAAATTGGTAAGTTACTGGTAATCGGGCATATTTTGAGATTAGATATGCACAATGGAGGTCGTCATGCAATGTTAGTTTTAATTTGTAGTTTGTGAAATTAACTGAATACCTAATGTACACAGTTTATTTTATTTACAGATTACTCAAAGCTACCTCCCTTAGCCAGCAATCAGACTTTTATAAAAAATGTATTAAAATATTATTATTTCGTCACATTCGGCCTGAAAATGAAAGCGTACCCAAAGTGACTTACATAGGGTGATACCTACGAGGGAATACACGATATTAACCTGTATCCTTTTTTATTTTAAGGAAAAGAAAATATAATAGAAAAGCTCTAAAATACCTAACAACCATTTACTTTCCTGTATCGCCATACTTCCCTTTTATAAACCGAATATTGCTCGGAAGTTCGCATGGCAGATAACATCGCGAAAAAGTGTAACATAGTCGGGGCACTTGCGGCATATTTACATTGATAAATAACTTGCCTGCACATAAAAAGACACAAATCTTGTGCACTACAAAGAGTAATACCCCGGGGAAAAAACACACGATGTTGACCTGTATCTTTAACTAAGAGAAAGTAAAGAAAATTAAAATAAAGTAGTTAAGGGTTGTGGCTCGATTCTTTCCATTGACCAAAAATAAGCCGGGAATTTCTAAAAATGAAGTCAGTAGTGGTCTGAGTCAGGGCTGCGGATTCGGTTAAACATAACCCGAGTCCGACTCCGGCCAAAAATATAAACCCGAGTCCGAATCCCGAGTCCCGAGTCCGACTCTGGTCAAATGTCCGATTTTGTTGAGTCCCGAGTCCGGCCCTGACTCTACAGCCTGTATTCCGCCAATTTACGTAACTAAAATAACGTGGACATTCAGCAATCCACTTATAGGGGTGTCGTATAATTTATTCACTCACAATACATGGTTGGAAAATGTTTCACCAAATGCTATTCCACCTTTACGATTTCCAGTTGACAGCCATATCAGTTAGTTTTAAAATTTGGTACTGCGCATGTCGGACTCGGGACTCGGGAAGTTTACGTGGTCTTACTCGAATCCCGAGTCCGACTCTAGCAAAACAAACCGACTCCTTGATTCCCGAGTATGACTCCGACTCCGCAGCCCTGGTCTGAGCCCAGTCCTCTGAGTCTGACAACCTGTCTCCACTAGGGAGCAGGTGCCGCCACGGAGGTAGGATATTGACCTGTATCCTAATTTGTATTTTCTTCAGTTGTTTGCGGGGAGCCACCCAAGGGCATGAATGCATTTCCAATTGCTATGCAGACCAGCTACCTTCCCGGCGAGCGGCAAGAGTACGAGTGTGCCAACACTTTACCAAAGTGCCCCCCGCCCTACAACTATTGCCAAAGCGGTGGCAACTGGCTGTTTAGCACACTTACAGTGGACAATGAATTGTGCTCTTAGTTGTTGAATAGACTTCTTTGTATTCCCGTACCACGATGTCACATCATAGGAGTTTTTCTATCTGTTGATGCTGCCAATGAACAGAAGTTTTCTTTGTTTTTGATTTTTTTAATATAATGTGACGAATGTCCTCCGCATTTTTTCAACGAAACTTCTTGTTGTCTGTTGGAAATATTTTTCTAGAGCAGTGTTTCTCAACCTTCGTTCACTACGACGCAAAAACTAAAGCGTAAGTACAGCAGTGAATCTCTGGCGACTCATTTTTCTTTGCTGAACTTTGTATGCGAATAAAGCGTAAAATGAAAAGCGTTTTAATTCAAATAAAAAAGATGTACCAATGATATTTGCGATTCAGTGGAAATTATCGTATTGGACCGTCTATTTTTGCCACTATGCTACTCTTGTGTCAGACGACTAAATTACTTCAAACTATTTTGAGTCACTTTAACTTTTCGTATAGTTCATTTAGGCTTACATGTTAAACCACCTCAGTTATTCAATTTGGATATAGACCAGTTTTCACCAAACTACGGCCAGATCCGGCCCGCAGAATTAATTCTGCCAGGCGGCGGCATATTTCCGAATCTATTTTTGTCACTATGATACTCTAACCCAGGGGTTCTTAAACTGGGGTCAATGGACCCCTTAGGGATCCGTGAATTAGTTTTAGGGGGTCCATGAAGGCCAAATTGAAAAATTAGTGTATATTTAAAAAGTAATCATTTTTTCAAAGAAAGCAGTTTAATTAAAAACCAAACGGTTTTGCACTGACTGTATTTAGACTTCATTTCACTTCCTCATTTTTTAGACCAAAATCAACAGATTTATGAAGTTTATCAATTTATGACGTCATTTTTTAAAATATTTTGCCTATCGTGGTCCAGGCGAAGCCAAAAAAATTTTTAGGGGTCCGCGGTAAAAACAAGTTGAAGAACCCTTGCTCTAACCTAACTTATGCTAAACGACTAAACTGTTTTAAACTATTCTGTGTCACTTTAACTTTTCGTATAGCTTATTTAGGGTTACCGGTACATGTTGAATCACCCCAGTTATTCAATACAATTGTTGAATCGTGTGTATTTGCGGCAATTGGGATATATACTAGTTGGCACCAGATCCGGCCCACAGAATTAATTCTACCAGGCGGTTGCACATTTCCGAATAGTCGAAATGTTGACTAATGCAATTCCAAACTACATTTTGATGAAATTTGAAACTGAACGACAATTTATTAAAGCATACAACACTTTTTATTGCGCAGTTATTTATATTTCCTTTGTTGAACGATAATCTAGTTTAAATAAAGTTATACACAAAATGTTATATCCTGCCTGCAATCGTCAGGTCTTACACTTATCTAGCCAAAAAAGTTTGACGCGGATGTAGACGAAAGTAGTTTTTGGTATGGTACAATGTCTGTGTTGTAGATGACCGTGAAATTCGTTAAATAAGATAAATTAAGGTCACTTAATTCAGTGCTTGTCAACTATTTTCGAAGTGGTACAACTTTTTTGCGCTTACTCAAAACTTATACACCCCAGTATAAGTATAGAAAATACGCAGCATATCTTTATACAAATACGAAAATTCATCAGTCATTTTGTGCGATATGAGGCTGTATAGCAGGGGTGAGCAATTATTTTTAACCGCGGGCCACATGAGAAACTTAAAATGTTGTCGTGGGCCGGGTCAAAAAAGAGGATCTCAAATGCACGTAATATGACGTCATACCACGACGCTAAAAAAATAAATAAGCTAACGAACTTGTTATTACGTTAGGAGTTGTGCGCAAATGTGCAATTTACGTCGAATTTAACACAAAGGAAAAAATGTGACTATAGGCTATTTCAGTGTTTCTTAACCTTTTTTACTTGGGGCGCACCTAGAGACATATGCAAACAGGGCGGCGCACCTTGCGAGCGAAGCGAGCGCGAATTGTTTTAGGTGAACCGGAATTTCTCTTAAATTGCCTGCATTTTTTTTATAATAAAGGTTTTATATAGTTGCATATCTTTAAAGGGACTCCAGCCTTAAGACTAAAAACCTTATTTTGTCCATCTTGTTTCGATTAATTTTGGACTTATTTCGTGTTTAGGTCTTATTTAGACTATTTTAGATCTTATTCTGTCGTGGTTATTACTGCGAATATGGCGTTATTATGTCGGTGGTCTATTTGTAGATTAATTGTCTGATTTAGATATTGTTGCTTTGTAGGTCTTATTGCGTTTTCTACTTAAAAGTTTTGTGGAATCAATGAGCTAAGCTTAATAGGAAAGTAAAAAATATATTTTGGAGCATAATGGTTGGAGGTTGTAGTAAGACGTAATAAGAATACGCATTATGCTCCAAAGTTTATTGTGAGCCACTATGGAGAAAAGGCTATGTTGAAAATGAATAAAGAGTTATTCGAAACGTTCAAAATGATACCTACTTCTGTATGGGCTTTGATATTCCTCTTACGTCTTAAAAAATATATGTTTTATATAATAGTATAATATGACCTACATTATTTTTTCCTTTTGCTCGCGGCACACCTGGCAGCCTTCTGCGCCGCGGCGCACCGGTTAAGAAACGCTGGGCTATTTGTTTTAAAACGAAAATTTTAATTTAGACACAGAGGGGATCGTCAAGCATTGAGCACAGATAAATAATGTACATTGCGTGATATATTGGCGTTTATGTAGTTGTGGGTCGAGTTGACTACAAAATTAAGGTTAAATACGTAAAAATTTCCCACAAAAAACTTGTTTTTTTGGCTTTTGAGGCTTTTAAGTTACCGATGTGTTATACTTGGGTATAATGGCCATATTGCAAAGAAGGTATAAATCGGGAGAAATACACAACATGGCATTAACTAAATTAGGCTGACAAACGTGAATTTGTATGTTTTAGAGTTTAGAAAACGGCATGTATTTCGTTCATATTTTAAAGTCGGAATACATTCGAAAGCAGCGCAATATATCTATATATATTAGGGCTAAGTTTGTTAAACTTTTGTTGGAGAGAGTGCCACAGAGCAGAGGACGCTTTTAATCTGTAAATATGGCCAAATAATTCGTGGAAGACACGAAAAAGACAGAAAAGATTCGCGCGAAGCGCGAAAAAAAATCATTTTAGTCTTTGAAACAGGCTTAAAATAGAGTTTGGTTCCGTCCGTAGAAATAGTGTTAACGATACAACCAAACATGTAGAAATTCCCCCTTGTTTTCGCTCGGCTTATGTATTTTAAGAAAACCAAGCCGCGGGCCGGATTAAATTGCCTGGCGGGCCCGCAGGCCGTATGTTGCCCAGGCTGCTGTATAGCCTTGTTTCGAGTGCTTCTGTCATAAGCGTGTAAATTTCCTTGTTAGAATTTCTTTTCTGGTTTTAATTTCAACTAGCGCAGAAAATCCTTGCTCACAGAGGCATGTCATACAGTCTTGGACATGGGAACAAGGATGTAAATCGCTTTTTCACTGAGATTTCAGTATTTAGAAATGTTAAGAAGCGATACCCAAAATTCTGTATAGTTTTTAAACTGTTTAAGCTTTGCAGTTTGAACCAAATATGACCATAGTTCAATAAATACCCTGGTTAAGTAGCCCAAGCTACTCTTCCAAATGCGGCCCGCGCAACCGAAATATGTGGCCCGCGATGTGCTTTGTTTTTTGACCCGCACCACAAAGCATTCAGTTGCAGGCTTTTGAAAAAGCTTCGTTGCAACCATATTTTGCTCACACTAATTTGTCACAAACGTTTAATTTAGATAACCTTAAGTTACTATTTTGTGCTGGCAAACCTTAAACGTGTACAGCAAAAAATGCAGATGCTTTCTTTAACATAGATTATCTTGTTGATGGCGAATAGCCACAAAGTCACGTCAAAACAACAGGTTACTACAGGTCAAACTGGTTGCACGATAATGTAGAAAAAAAGGTTTCTGCGGGCCGCGATTTTTTTGGGGCATACAGGCATTTCTTTTAAATTCTTGCAAGTTTTTAGTATTACATTGCCCAAAATAAAAAAAAGTTAAAAAACTATATGTCCATAATATTTGTATATTTTGAATATTGTTTTCGTTTGTCTGCGACGCACTTGGCGGCCTTCCACGGCGAACAGTATAGAAGCGCTGATCTAGTTCAAAAGACAGCCTCAAAAAACGTAAACACCGGACGTTGAAAGATTATACGCGGAAGCGCAAAACAAATTCGCACTAAGGAGGTTAAAATGGTCAAAAAGTATTAAAATGAACTCGTGTCTCGTTTGTCAAATAGGCGGCGGGCCGGATGAGTTACATTGGCGGGCCGTAGGTTGCCGACCCCTGTGCTATACGATAGCTAGTCATCGGCTTATTGTCATGCGTTATCTGGTACACCCCATCTAAGTGGTACCTGGGCGAAGTTGGCGCGCTGGATTGGTTTTGGGTAATATCTCCAAAAGTTGTGACGATACAAAGTTGAAATTTCTACACAATCCTTATATTGCTTACATCTTTCCAGCAATCACACTTTTAACGAAAAAATATTAATATTCATTTTTATGAATATTAATATTCAGCTATATTAACACCTAATTTTCAAACTTTCTCGCTAATTTTTTCACGAAATAAACTACAAGACATACTCTTCAAAATGAGCCATCGCTTGTAGTCAATATCAATCGGGCCTTGCTTTAATATGCGATCAAAAATTTCATAACTGCTCAAATTCGACATATGGCCTTTCGATTTCAAATGCCCCAAATACCATCTAATATTCACGTTAGAGATCTGAAATTTTCACACACGCCTTATAATAGCTTCAGCAATCCAGCAATCACACTTTTAGAAAAAAATATTAAAAAAATATTAATATTCATTTTTATGAATATTAATATTCAGCTATATTAACACCTAATTTTCAAACTTTCTCGCTAATTTTTTCACGAAATAAACTACAAGACATACTCTTCAAAATGAGCCATCGCTTGTAGTCAATATCAATCGGGCCTTGCTTTAATATGCGATCAAAAAACTAAGTGGTACACCCTTTAAAAATCATGGTACACCCTGGGGTGTACGATACACCCGGTTGAAAAGCACTAACTTAATTCACAGTAGGCCCACAAGCCACACTAACAGACACAGCTTAAACAAAAAACATTTCTTTCTTAAGAGAAAAAAATCACCAGAATGTTAAAATTTATTGAATTCGTTGGACTAACTGGTTTTAATTTACAGTTCGCCAAAATTTTGTTGTTTTCAACATGTCTGTTCATATTATATAGGATAGCAAGCTGTCAATCTGTCGTTGTCTGATAACAAGAAATTTAATCAACTTGTTTCGTGACTAAAGACAACGCTGCAAGGTTAGGTTTCACGCTATACACTTTATTTTTATGTTTGGAAATCCTTATGATTTCGTATAAAACAAACAACATATTATTGTAACCAAAAATAATTCGGCTTTCACTTTTTAACAGCAAAAATGTCCCGTCTCCTGACAATTATGTTTACCGCCAAGGTAAGTGCATACAAAACTGCCGTAATACGACTGCATGATATAAACGCAAATGCATAAAAGGTGTTTGAATATTTTTTAATGTTAAGCCATGTTTTTCACGTTAATCTTAGTATTTCGTTCAGAATCCCTACTATTTTTGTTGCTTTTAACGTTAAAGGAAAACAGAAGTCAAGGGGTTGGAAAATTATGTTAATAAGAAAATAAATTTCATACTTTTTTTGTCTTCATTTGGATCTAATTTTACCAGAAAAATATACCAGAGTAGTACTATTATCCTTACCTATTAGTATTTGGCTCCCTTTAAATGTCACATCAGAAGCAATAATAATTTAAACTATTAGCAGGATAATATTTTGGTCTAAAAAACATTGGTTAAGGAGTTCTCTGAAAATGCGCTGGAAACAAAAGGGACAACAAACTATAAGTCACCTCATCTTCCTTCCACAGTGGATCGTAAAATATGTTGCTTTTTATCATTTAAAAATTGATTCAGCAAAAGCAAGCCATAGGATTTAGGGGGTCTTTTTGAAGTAATGTAATTCTGCTTGGATCTCTAGTTCTCTTGCAATGTTTATCTTACTGTTTCAAAGATAGCTTTTTAAATGTCTTTCTCAACCTTCTTAAATTTTATAAAAATTGGGTGTTTTCTCAATTATCCACTAATTTATATTTTCAACCAATTTTATTACAAAGTTGTTAAAAAAATATCAAGATAGGTTTATATGAATTCACAAAAACAGTGTTGATATTACAGAGATTCACAATCGAAAGTATTTTGTTTTGGTCAAAACTTTAATACATACACATTAAACAGTGTTTGTAAGCAATATAAAAAAAATAAAATAACCACCAAAGTAGCAGTGTCTGAAATGCTGAAAATTATTCAGCCTGATTTTCATTCCTTATTGCTGTTATTTCATCATGAATGCGCTGTAATTCAATGGAGCTTTTTCTTTTGACACTTTCAATTGTATTTTCAAGCTCAGTTCCAAAGTCTTTGAGAGTTGCAGGGACTTTGGTACCGCAATCACTGTCATCATGAATTTCTGACAGATATGCCAGATTATTTTCCTCAGCCTTAAAAGTGGACATAAATGCCCTTAGGGTTTCATCCGATTGACACTCTTTCATTTTGAACCAAGTTTCCACTAAAGGCTTGACAGAGTCCCCAATCTTCTTTCTCATATCGTCTTCAAACTGAATGTAAGCGTGCCTGACACCTGTCAGGAGACAGTTCATGAAATGTACTTGCGTATGCTGAATTAGGTTGGCTTGCTTAATCTGTTCTTCCAGGGCTTTGATTTTTAATTTACTCATGTACATGTGAAAGCTGTGCACTTTGCACATCCGACTCACCACATTTTTTACCTCCGCCTTTTTTTGAAGTAATGGAGGCATGGTTTCCAGCACTAGTTTTGGATCCAGCTTGCCGTGCTTCTCAGGTTTTTGGATAACAGCCCAGGGGGCAGACGGGTGTAAAACTGACACTGACAGTAGATCCTCACAGCAGCCTTCAAGTTGTTGTAGGCAGGTTCCCGACACATCCTGGATTTTTTTAAATGGGCTGCTGTAGAGATACTTTTCTGGCATATCCTCTTTGTTTATAGGTGAACCGTCAAGACTAGTGCTCACTTTCAGAAGGCTTTGAAAAGACTGAAGCTTGTGGTAAAGCTTGCTCAATTCCAGTTCAAGTTTAGCAACTTTCTGTAGATTTATATGCCTGATGTCACCACTGCATACATCCAGGCAGGAAATAGGCTGCACTCTGGCATATTTTAGACCACACAGCTGAGGAATCGCAAGTTTGTCTATCCCACTAACAACAGACTGTTTTTTAAGCGAACCGCTAAGTTTCTTCAGGGTATGGATATGGGATATAAGTAATTTTCGTGATATAGGAACATTTGGCCCAGCAGCTTCATGGGCAAGAAGCTGTTGCATTGAACTGGTTAAATCAATCAGTTCATTCTCCAATTGATTCATAACAGATGCACGGGATGATAAGGCTTCTGATAAGAGTAAACATTGCCTCTCCAATTGAATTACTTGAGATTTCAAAATATAAACCCTTCTCACGTCATAGCTTTCTTTTTCCTTTTCTTCTGTTAGTTGAAGAAACAAATCTTTATAGTTTTTTAATTCCTCTTTAGTTTTTTGAAGTTCATCTTTACCATCATCCATTTTTGACAATAATATTTGCTGCAAAACATAAACAATTAAGATCACCTAAGTGACAAATTCATATAACTGTTGATTTTAATAGACAAAGTGTTAAAGGTGTTAAAGTTTTGCTATATTGTGCAACAGTATATACCAGGATGATCAAGGTAATGTTGAAATTCAAGTTAGAAATAACTTAAGGTGGGTTTGGAAAAAAAGTTGCACTCTTTGTGGCAAAACTAGTGTTTAAGAATAAAATTGCTTGTAAAGTAAAGTTTGTGAGTCGTTTAAAACAAACAGTCGTATTACTCTTTGTGTGACTTCGGTTAGGTTTATTTAGTGCAGTAGACGGCCAGCAGAGACAATTGGGCATCTTGCTGAAATGAAAACTCCAGTTTAAACTTGAAAAAAAAAATCATCTTATTAAAATTAGGAATCGCGGCGTGGCAGGTTTTCCTGTACAAGTGCTAGAGCCTCAAATTCTCGACTTTTGATTTGTTTGTTTAAATAAGATTTTTTAAGGGAAATCACCATCGTTATTTCGGCGACATAATTCTATTTTTTTAACTATTTTTAAGCCGTTTACCATGACATCACCAATAACAGTTTTAAACACTAGGGTTCGTCGCATATCCGGAGAATTAGTCTTCTTACAATATATGTAAAGGTGCAAGGCATCAGTGGGCAAGTTAATTTTTTTGTCGCTTAGTTACAATATGTACACCATAGCATTACAAGGGACGCTTCAGACATTCCTACTTTATCTTCGTAAAATCTTTTTTTCTTACACCCTTCAGTTTTTGATGTGTAACGTCACAGTGGAGTGATAATAAGACGCAACGTCTGCCAATAAACAGAAAATATAACAGCTTTTAATGACCTAGTTAAAAGGAGCAAAACTATAGCTCGCATAAAAAAACGAACCTATAGCTCGAGACGGGCTCAAAACCAAAATGTGCACATTGTGCGCACAATGTGCACTTGCTATATGTGCACCGCATTCGAAGGTGCACATTGTGCGCACAATGTGCACTTGTCATATGTGCACGAACCAAAATGTGCACATTGTGCGCACAATGTGCACTTGTTATATGTGCACCGCATTCGAAGGTGCACATTGTGCGCACAATGTGCACTTGCGATATGTGCACGGTTCAGTGCACATTTGAAGGTGCACATTGTGCACTTGCGATATTTGCGCCAAATGTACACTAAATCCGCATCTAATGTGCACCTCACTTGAATTTGATGTGCTATTAATGTGCCGGTGCGGCAAAGGTGGCTAAAAAGTTGCACACTCTGTTTTCCGTGATCACTTTTTCCACCGCGTGTGATGGTAAGGCGCTATTTGTCCGGCAGTCGATTATTATTATCGAACTTAAAAACAGACAGACAGGCAGATGTAGGATTTGTACTTTTCTTACTTACCAGAAGATAGACAGATTGTCACAAATTTAATTATTGTAGACCCTTTGTTCCGGACTAATGCGTTTGTCCGCAGGAATCGCCGTTCGGGTCAGCTACCCACCGACTTGGTTTTCCCTCAGGGACAGGACTTTGTGTGAATTTCGAAGTCTCAGTTTTTCTAGCGCTGCTGACAACTTTGTGTGCGGTTGTGTTTTGGATGGCGTTGTGTTGCATTGTCATTCGTCGGGTTGATATCGAGAGAATCGGACGCATTTTGAGCACGGTTTGCAATTTCGTTGGTTAGAGGCAAGAATAATTTTTGAATTGTGAAGTCATTTAAGCTAAGTTACGTGACGTATTAAAAAAACAGCAACTGATTGATAATATATAGAAAAAATGAAAAATCAACGTTTTATTTAATCAATATTCATATTTTTGTCATAAAATTACGAACATGGCGTTAACTTTACTCTGTAAAATACAAGTTGTGACGTCATGCTGGAGTGAACCGCTTTTGTTTACAGGTTGGGGTTCGGTTAAGGTTTATGTTCTTTCAAATTATTCCGTTCAGTTCCGGTTCTGGTCCTTAAAATTTTACAAAAAACGGTGATTCGGTAACAGTTCAGCATTCTTTACCTTTTTGGATGTTGCATAAATGTAGGCCTATGCCTTTACTTTTTATTTTCAGTAATTATTTTTTTCTCTGTAATCTAACATTATATATTTTTTATGTTTCTGTAGCATTTTTTTACGGTCGTCTTTAAACTTTTCTTTAGTGTATGGATTTTTAATTTTTTTATTTCGATAGCCTTTCCTTTTTTATTCATTTTTTATTTACATTACTATAATTTCATTTTTCTTTGTCATTTGAGGTTATATTTAATTTGTTTCTGTCGCATTTTCATATTACCTACCTATCGATAGTATTTCGTTTATAATCTTGCTTAAAGTATTTCGCAAATATTGCTGCTGCAGTTTTCCGTTTAAAATTTTTCTATTCAACCATTTCCAACTTTATATCTTACGATTGGTATTTCGCCCTGAAGTGAGTATTGTTTTGTTCCCTAATTGCTTTTGTTCTATATGTGTGCCGTGACGCCTTCAATTTTCTGGTTTTATAAAATAAACTTTTGTGTTGAAGTTTTTTAAATTCGATAGAGCCACTAATTACGAGGTCGATAGAGCCACTAATTACGAAAGCTATTTTTAGGATTCATTGATCATTTAAAAACAAACACAAACAATCTAAGAAGACGTATCGCTATTCAATGTTCAACTAATTCTAACCAATTTTTTTTTAAGTTAACAAAATTAAAATGCAATAGTGCAGTTGAATTAGATTAAAAATGGTCAAACATAGATCTTTAAATACAAGAAGTGTTGCCTTACGTTTAAAATGTCCTATTAACATGCAATTGGTTAGGGGTGCCCAAAACGTGACATTTTTTCCGATAACCAATATCGTGAACAAAAAGTATCACAATCCGATACCCAATGACGTCATAACCATGCCCACATGAGTAGTTAAAAATTATGAACGTTTGAAAATACTTTTACGGGTTTTAAGGCTAAATTTGCAGGTTTAGTTACCTCCAGTTGTTAACTTATTTGTTTGGTAAATTTAACCCATATAATCGAAAATCCATACAATTGGGACTCAATTAAAAAAAAAGAATTATAAAAAGAATCGATCGAAAAATAACATGCATAATAAATCCACTCCATATAATCGGAAATCCATAAAAGTGGAACTCAAATAAAAAATATATCATAATAAAAAGAATGGCACGAAAAATAACATGTATTACTTGGTCTTTTCCATACAAAAACATCATCGGAAAAATCGTTTAATATGAAGTTATTTATTTTTTCTGTATAACGTTCACTGATACACTGTAAGTTGCACATTGAGCGATAGTGCACAATGTGCACTTAATCGTCACATATCGCAAGTGCACATTGTGCGCACAATGTGCACATTTCGGTTTGCGTACATATCACAAGTGCACAATGTGCGCACAATGTGCACCTTGGAATGTGCACCGAACCGTGCACATATCGCAAGTGAACATTGTGCGCACAATGTGCACGTTTTGGTTTTGAGTCCTGTTGTATAGCTCGCTTTCGAAGAAACGAACCTATAGTTCGCATCAAAAGAAAGGAAACTATACCTCGCATTGAAAGAAACGAAACTATAGCTCGCATTAAAAGAAACGAACCAATAGCTCGCATCAAAAGAAACGAACCAATAGCTCGCATCAAAAGAAACGACCCTATAGCTCGCATCAAAAGAAACGACCCTATAGCTCGCATCCAAAGAAACGAACCTATACCTCGCATCAAAAAAAAAACGAACCTATAGCTCGCTTCAAAAGAAAGGAACCTATAGCTCGCATTAAAATAAACGAAACTATAGTTCGCATCAAAGGAAACGAACCTATAGCTCGCATCGAAAGAAACGAACCAATAGCTCGCATCCAAAGAAACGAACCTATACCTCGCATCAAAAAAAAAACGAACCTATAGCTCGCTTCAAAAGAAAGGAACCTATAGCTCGCATTAAAATAAACGAAACTATAGTTCGCATCAAAGGAAACGAACCTATAGCTCGCATCGAAAGAAACGAACCAATAGCTCGCATCAAAAGAAACGACCCTATAGCTCGCATCAAAAAAAAAACGAACCTATAGCTCGCATCGAAAGAAACGAACCAATAGCTCGCATCAAAAGAAACGAAACTATAGCTCGCTTCAAAAGAAAGGAACCTATAGCTCGCATTAAAATAAACGAAACTATACCTCGCATCAAAAAAAAAACGAACCTATAGCTCGCATTAAAATAAACGAAACTATAGCTCGCATCAAAAGAAACGAAACTATACCTCGCATCAAAAGAAAGGAACCTATAGCTCGCATCAAAAGAAACGAACCAATAGTTCGCATCAAAAGAAACGACCCTATAGCTCGCATCAAAAGAAACGAAACTATACCTCGCATCAAAAAAAAAACGAACCTATAGCTCGCATTAAAATAAACGAAACTATAGCTCGCATCGAAAGAAACGAACCAATAGCTCGCATCAAAAGAAACGAAACTATAGCTCGCTTCAAAAGAAAGGAACCTATAGCTCGCATTAAAATAAACGAAACTATAGTTCGCATCAAAGGAAACGAACCTATAGCTCGCATCGAAAGAAACGAACCTATAGCTCGCATCAAAAGAAAGGAACCTATAGCTCGCATCAAAAGAAACGAAACTATACCTCGCATTGAAAGAAACGAACCTATAGCTCGCATCAAGAGAAACGAGCCTATAGCTCACATCAAAAGAAACGAATCTATAACTCGCATAAAAAAAAACGAACCTATAACTCGCATCAAAAGAAACGAAACTATAGCTCGCATTGAAAAAAAACGAACCTATAGCTCGCATTAAAATAAACAAACCTATAGCTCGCATCAAAAGAAACTAACCTAAAGCTCGTCTCTATACTTTTGATTAAAAACAACTGTAAAATACAGACTATTATTATATTGCTCGGTAAACTGAATTGTTTTATTTTGATATTTTCAGCAAATAAATCGGCGAATAATGTGTTTAGAATTTGATATTTTATCTTTTCTGGTCCTTTTCCCGTAGACTTTGTCATGGTAAGCGACATTCATCAATTTATAAAAAATTACTAAAATATAAAAATTAGTTCGCCTCTATGCCTAAACGACGCTGTTGAAAAGCAAGTAATTTTATTTATTTATAAGGGGTTTATTCTCTTTAAGTTATTATGTTATATTTATACATTGGCATTGCGGCAATCTATTTAAAAAAAATTAATGTGTAGGTTGTTGTGTTTGGTCCTCTTTAAAAATATTGTAATTAGTATCCCTTAATGCAATTAAACACTTACCTTAGCTTAACCCATCTAACTTAATTGGGCTTACTTTGAGAACAATACAGGTTGACTAATTTATGTCAGCCATTAATTATGTGGAGCTTGGTAAGTAAAAATCTCACAACACAGTTTAAATTATTTATTTTTATTCAGAAAAGTTTAACTAATATAATTTATTATCTGTATATTGTTTGATTTGTCACAAGTAAAAAAATAGGATGAAAGGTTCCCAAGAGCAAGGCCGAAATTCTGTTTCAATTCTTTGCAAAGGAATCGTGAAACTATTTTATGGATTTCTGTCTTGCTTAGCAGTCCTTTCCCATGGATTAGCAAAGATACAACACTTGCAAGATTCTTTAAAACAGCCATTTGTTCTTTTGAATAACTTTGCAAGTTCGTCAGCATCCTTGCTTAAATCTTTTGGTTCTATCTTCCAAAGAATAACACTTCCATTTGTAACTGCAATGGAACATTTAATAAATGTCGGAGGACATGTGTTTTTTAACCTATCCAAGAATGTTATGTTTGTTGTGGAGAAAGTTATTAATGTGCTTTGCTGTGGTGGCAGTTACATACTTGGTCTTGTCGTGCAAACTGATAAAGCAGTTAAAGATGTGAAGCGTAAAACTTTACCTGTAAGTGACATGAGTGCAAGCAGTAAAGAGCAATGACAAGGATATATATATATCTACTGTTCATAGTCTCGTTTAATAGACTTACATCATGATTAGCAAGTGTTACTTCCAATGTAGTTTTCAAATTGTTACATTTACAAAAAAAAAGATCACTGCCAACCAATATTAAAAACCTAATTGTTTGACTGATAGTAAAATTGGACTTTTTTTAGCAAATTCCTGTTAGCAATGTTAGCAACCAGTGTAATACCAGTGTGTAATACATCGTTGTTATAACTATGTAGTTTGTTTTTGTACCTAAATATGTTGACCTGCAAATTTTAGAATGCTTGTAATTATGACTACTCAAGTTCAAGCTATTACAATTAACATCATATTATATGTGTATTTTTACTTTCAAACATTTTAGTGTTACATAAATTATGTTGTTATCTGTTTGCAATGTATTAGGGATAAGAAAATCATATATATTAACATAAATTTAAAAGCTGCTAATTTTTTCAATTAAGTTTAATCTGTATGCATTTTGTTTAACCTAACTGCTTTAACTTTGACAACAATTTTTAATGTCTCACTGTTTAGTAATTTTTTTATAGCAATTAAATGCGATCTAACGACAAGGTGTAACGTTTGTAGTTAAGTTGTTATTTTCTTTGAGTTTGAACTGTGCCTTTCGTGAATACGTGACTTTCAGGATTTTTGTTGTTGTTGTTTTGCACATATGTTTTTAATTTCATGTTCAAGTTCAAAAACTTCAGCACATTTTAGGCATTATAGCCTCCTGTTTATTGTTGTGTAAATGTGTAGCTTAAATGCTGCTAATAGTCTGCTTCAAATTTTGTAATTTACACTGTTGGTAAAGTTCACTTTTTTAATTGATTTTGCAGTAGGCTTAAAAAAACAATATATATATATAGTTGTAAATTAAATGTCATAGCTGGGAAATTATTTTTTCTCCCTTGTAATGTTGGGTATTTATGCAATATATGTAATCTTCAATGTTTTTCATTTGTTGAAAATCCTAATAGATTAGTACATTTTGCGCATAACTCGAATGGACTTTGTCGGTGATGAGATTCTTCACGAAATTCTCAAACATGTTTCCATAAAAGATCGCTTACGATCAACGCAATATGTAAACGTTGCATTCCACCGCGCAACCTGGTTCTCACTGAGCAGGTAAAAGTGACAGTTAACTTTTTGCTAAGATTTTATTATTAAATTCAAATGTGTATTCCGTACACTTTGTTTAAAGTAAATAAAAATCAAAGTTTTGAATCCCAATACTTTATTTTACAGTTTTACACCACAATTTTTATTAAGTTTTGAGATTTTTTTGTTGTTTTTTATCTTATAATTTTTTTTCAGAAATCTTTTACTCACAGAAGAAGGTTGTATAACTGGGTACATTTTTACTCAGTTGGTAAGGCGCTGTTGCAAGACTTTGACATGTTTAGACTTGGAACACTGCCATTGGCTAAAATCTGGAGATCTCCAGTGCATAAAAAGCTGCCGCAACCTTGAGAGCTTAAATTTGCTCAATTGTCCGAAATTGACTGCCAAGTGTCTACTGAATGTATTGTCAGGTAAATGGTGATTTCTATACACAATGTTTTTGAGGTATTTTGATGGACCAAAACGTTTTTCTAAATCTTTTCAACCGCCCCTCTAAATATAACCTACTTTGGTCAGTACTGCAGAGAATTGGCAGTTAGTACTTAGCAAAAAAATAGTTAAAATGTAGTAAGAATATTTGAGCTCATACATAAGTAGTCAATCATTTTAAAACTTTTGAATAGCTTTTTATTCATTTTTAACATAATTTATTTCTTCTTGCTTCCTTCTTTGTGGCAGTATATACTCACAAAAGTTAGAATCAATGCCTTTTTTACCATTTCAAATGCTACCTACTTCAGTATGGGTATTAATATTTTGACTACACTCACTATAAATCGGCCAAAACCAAACCTTAACAAATCTACAAAACCATTCTGTTAATATGTAACATATATGATTTATGCCAAAATTGGTTGGTTGTCCTTTGTCTTGTTAAGCTTTGAATACATCCGTCAAGTTAGTCACAGGCTTTCAGCAAACAAATTTGTACCCCTTTTACCAGGTTAAATACATTTTAAAATACTAATGCCTAATTGGGTATGTAGCCCTATAAAACTAATTAAGGATATTTACACTGAAGATACTTTTCATCAGTGTAGTGTATTGAAATATTAATCCATATTCAATGCAGACATAATGATTTATTCCAATATTTCCACTGCAAGACACTTTATTTGCCACCACTTCACCTAATTTAAAACAATAAACAAGCTGTTTATCTATAAGAGCCAAGTTCAGTGTACATGGAGTTTGCTTCAAATAATAATTATAGTCTTAATTGCCAATAATAAGGGCAAAAGCACCTAAAATGCCCAAAATTGAAGTGATGTGTGTTTTATAAATTTTAAATTTGTGTTTTTAGGTCTCAAAAATTTGAAAGAGCTTTCTCTGACAGTATCCAGATTTCTAGCAAAGGGTATTGTAGCAGCCTACAAGACTAAACCACCTCAGGTAAAATAATATTCATTATACACTATTACAATGAACATGATGCTGTTGCTCCAAAGCACGGTATATATATATATACCTAAAAGAAGGTCCTTTGTCAGTTATTTTACCCAATGTTTGATCTACAGCAGTGGTTCTTACCCTTTTTTCAGCCGAAATAAATTTTACTGAGACTACATAAAATTAGAAAATGGTATTGTTGGCCGCGCGAAGCGCAAAAAAAATTGAGTTTAATTTGGTTGAATTGGCTAAATTTTAATTCAGGGGTTCAAATTGGGAATACACCAAATTGCCCGTGCTCGACACATTTATTTTATCGAGCTGATTTTCACAAAAGTGTTGTGAGGGCATTGACTCCACAGATGTAAGGCTGTGATGTCAGGCACAAAAAATAAACATTTCGTTATAGTGTTTCAAAAGATGTGAAGACTCACAATAAAACAGGCATATAAAAAGGAATTAGAAGATTGGCGTTGAGCACGAAATATGTTTGCACTTTGAATATTAAATTTGGCAAAAAACAGAGTTTATATGTAGGAGTTACCTAACACAAACAAAACCATTAAAATCACTGCAAAAAATTGAAATTTTGAAGTCGGGCTTGCAGTTTTGTGGATTTTTATCGCTTTTTGTGTGTGTGTTTTACTTTGCTTGGTGTTATTGCATTCCAAGATGAAGACATCCTGTATTGATAGCCGAAACATCAGCTAAAATATCCAAGTATTTACTTTTACAATGGTTAAGTAGTTAATTAACTAAAATTACATAATCTAAGATCACACAATCCGGTTTTAAATCAGTTGACTTTATAACTCTTAACTCCTCTTTGAACCAATTCATTATTTATTTGTTGGTAAATAGGCAGCCCAGTAACTGTACACTATTTCAAAAGCAAAATCGGCAGATTTGGCCCGCCAACGCAAATCATCCGGCCCGCAACCTATTTTACAAACTGAGAACGGAGCGATATCTCATATTTTCTAGCTATTTCAAGTACGAAAAAGCAAATATGTTTATGCGCTTTGCGTCAATCTTGTTCCTCCATCGAGTGTAAATCGCAAAACACCCTAGTTTTATCCCTTATTAACTGACGTTGCGGTGACAATAAGATGCGTAAAGTATACACGCAGCTAACATATAACCGCCTGCGGAGACCTTTTTTAGTTTGGTTTTGGCCTGCGACTGGAAAAAGTTGCCCACCCCTGCTTTAATAACTGCCATTTTTGCATTCAGATCAACATATCATTGAGAAAACTTACTATTTCCTGTGATGACATTGAGGTTGATCGTCAGAAGGTTTTTTTTAAAGGTTTGATACAATGTATTCGTTTTAATATTGACGACTTACCATTTTTATATGAAAAATGCAATGTATTGCTAATAATAAAATGGGTTAAACTGTTGTTTTAAGGCTGTATAAACCTGTGTTTTAGATTTTATTTACACATCGCTCTGCGGTAAAAATGTGTCTCTTGATTATTTGAGCATCCAATTATCTAGCATTAGAATTGAGGAGTTTGTTAAGTATTGCTTCAGTAGTCCACTACTACAAATGCTTGAACAGGTAAAAAGATAAACTCAATTTTTTATAGTATTATGCGCAAATGAATTAACTTATTTGCTTTTAAAGTAAAAAAATTAGTAAAAGTTAAATAAAGCACTCAAGCTATTTTCTAAAACAATTTGTTGTTCTACTCTTGGTGTTGGCATATATAATCCTGTAGAATATCAAAAAATAAGATATATAAATTAATTTCAATTGTTATCAATATGACTAATACCCTTGTCCTAAAACAATTTTATTTAATATACCTATAAATGTGTTTGTTTTATTCAGGCGAAGTCATTTGCTGTGTATTGCTGCTTGCATGCTACAGTCAAAGTTATAGATGCTGTTTTACGTAGGAAAGATTTACACTCTTACTTTTTCACCCAACTAGTTGACCCTTATCAGTGGAAAAAGATCTCAGTAGGTAAAAATATTGACGATAACCTTTTTGAATAAAGTTTAACTAATACTAACCATAAAGGTAACTTTGAAGCAAATGCTAAATGAACATCAAATAATTCAATATGTCAATGCACGCATCGATTTAGTTTCATTTTTAACCATTTGTAAAGCACTGGATAAAACAATTTATTGGCATTGAGTAAACGTTTATTAAAGGCAATTCTAATATTTATACATTTTCTAGTAATCCAAATTTAGCTAGTATTTTGTTGTTTTTTCTTCTAGAAAAGGATCATTTTGGAAATTTAAAGCGATTGCATGCAACTTTGAGGGACATATCTCCTGTTGAGAGAACCACATTTACACATTTAGAAGAACTATATATTGTAGGTATTCAACATTCTTTAGACTAAAGTTTTTTTTTTCATTTTTTAGTGTAATACAATTTACCGACTAATCTAAAATATTTTCTTCTTTTCTAACAGGTTGCCTTACCAGAAGTTCTAAGAATGATTGATGCCCCAAACCTGAGAAAACTCCATATGGAAAGAGTCGGTCCTTTAGTATGTGATACATATTTAGTTTAAAAAGATCTTCATCTTTAAGTTTTACACACAGTTGCAAACATGGTGCTGTGGTAATTAGTATTTGTATTTTTATAGCCTAGATATGTTGTATGATGACAGTAAACCTACTTACTGATCATAAAAACCTAAAATTTTATTTTGCCTAAACTAATTAATTGCATACATATCTTGTTGCAGCCTGATCTGTCGGATTGGTGCCAAACTTTGACACGCTTTCCACTTTTAACGGAACTCAAACTGGACAATGTCGTTCACGTGACAGAGGAACTCTTGATTTTCATGCAAAACAAAAACTTTGCAAATAACATCAAGTCATTGGACCTTGGCCCTGATATTTTCCGTCAAACCGTGAATCCTAATTGTGAAAAAATGGTGGATCAACTATTGCAGACACTGCCTTGTATGACCAATCTCCAACGTCTGGTGCTCCGAGGCTCCGAACATTCTGTGCGTAGCCTAAGCTTGGATGTCATTTCCTCACTGACAACCCTCACACAGTTGACAATTGAATGCTTTCCTCACTTGAAAAACTTTGGTTTCTTACGCAAAATTGGAAAAGTAAGTGTTATTGCCATGTTGTTTGTTCAATTTGTTCAGACAATAGCAAAATGATTGGACCAAAAGAAGACCCAAAACACATTATAATGACTTCAGTAACTATATGGTTAAATAGAAAACACCATTGTGCCAAGTTTTTTCAACAAATATTGCCATAAAAAACAGCCAAAAACATATTTTTTTGTTATTTTTGCTGACTGGGTCATGCTATGTGGCTACTAAACACGATTTACGTTTCAGAATTGTCGGTATCTCACCAGTCTAACATTAAAATCCCTAGGCCTTCCAGGCCATGCTGCATTTCTGCTTCCGTTAAGCCAAGCTATAACGATGCTGCCCAACTTACACACATTAAGGTAAATAAACATTTTATTATTCAAATTCAAAGGTTAGCTGCGTGTGTGCTAAGAAGGTAATTTTTGTGTTTGTAATCTAGAACAGGGGTGGGCAACCTTTACCTGCAGGCTGTAAATGATTTTAACTGACAAAACGCATTTAGATACAATGAGTTGGCTACACTTTCTGCACATTGTTCATTGTTTCAATCCGACACATTATGCTTTTGGCCTAAAAAAATGCACATTTTCCTAGTTGAAATGGCCCTAAAATATAAGAAATGACCTCTTACCAACTTCTTAAAGTAGGTGGCGGGCCGGATTTCTTCCGCAGGCCATAGGTTGCCCACCCTGATCAAGAACAATAAGTTTATACCAACAAAACTGATAGGAAAAGCAAGTTATTATAGTGAACTAAAATGTGAACAACTAAGACAATTCTTTTATAGACTTTATCACCGGTCTGCTGTGTTCACCAAAAGTTTTGGTGAAAGCTTGTTGCATTGCACTCGTATGAAGAACTTTGAATTTTTTTCTGCCTACGGTAGAATCGATGGAGAGATCTTTTATATCCTTAAAAAATTTGTTGTGGCCTGTGTTGACCTGTTAATACTCCACATTTATGTTGCGGAGTTTCCGTTAGGAATACGAGAAAAGGTAGGAGAACGGCTAATTATTCTTCTGTGAAAAATTTGTCAAAAATATTTAATTTAATTATTAATATATCAAATAAATAAAACTTAAAAGCAAACTGAATGTGTAAAATAAGAATCCTCGCCATTACACATAAATGATTACAATGACTCTAAATGGGAAAAAATAATCTCAAGACTTTCCTGTCTTAATTAAAGTCTGTCATTAATACGATAAATATATTACAAACTTGAAGCAGTTTTATAAAAAAAGTCAATATATTTGAAGTTTAATTAGGTACTGTTTTGTTTAGTTTCAGCAGTCTTTGAAGCCAATATATGAAGGAAGACCGGGACTGCATGTTGAAATTTCTAAATATGAAACTTTTGTAAGACGATAAGAATAATTTGTTTTGTGTTTTTTAAGTTTTAATGAGTACAACTAGTAACAACAACTGTCTTGTTTTTTGTTTTTTTGGATTGTCAACTGAATATCATAAAGGTTACAAACGTAGGTTACTAAGCAGTATTTATGAATAACTGACTATCAAACTGTACGGTGAATGTCTTTAATGACAAAATTGAATAAGGGCAATTCAGATCGCAAAAATGTGTTTCATGTATTTTAAACTTTTTTCAGGTGTCCAACAACTGGAGCGCCCACTGTGCAATATGCTACACCTAATCCAAAAGTGGCCCAAAAATCAAAATCAATACCTGACAACCTTTTGTCATTTTCATATTCCTGTGATGCTTTTTACTTTTACCTAAATGCCTTGTGTGTGTGTTGTTTCAGTGGGCCATCATATATCAACAAGGGATTCTGTTATATTCTGTGCTTATATAAAAAATAAATTTTCAAGATTATAAACTTTTTGTTAGACTTACTGTTTTAATAAATTTCGTGCTAACTGATAAGGTAGACATTTTTAAAAAAACTGACAACCTTAATTTACAAATTGTTAAAAATGTATTCATAACTTTGTTTTAAATTCATTGTTTTAATTGCAGCTACTTTTCTCCTTGAATGATCTCAATACTCCTAATAAGTTTTTTGTTGTTACTATTAGTAATATTTCTTCTTATTTTAAAGTATATATAATAAACTATATATATATATATATATTTATATATATTTATTTAAGGTTTAATTGAACAAGGTATTGCACAATCTTCGTTGTTTTTCAGTCTTTTAATCTAAGTGTTTTTGTTATCGTTTTTTTAATGCTTCCAATTAAAATTATTATCAGCATAAATGACGCAGAAAATCGAATTTATCACCGATGTCAAATTTTTATGGTTTTTCTCTTGATTTTGAATACATTATACTGATGTAACAATCAGGTTTGTAGACTTTGAATTACTATTAGTTTTGTACATGTTATGTGTGTTTCGTTTGCAATTAATTTGTATA
The DNA here is from genome assembly GCF_963924565.1 of Ascidiella aspersa. Taxonomy (NCBI): domain Eukaryota; kingdom Metazoa; phylum Chordata; class Ascidiacea; order Phlebobranchia; family Ascidiidae; genus Ascidiella; species Ascidiella aspersa. The sequence goes on from NC_139447.1 coordinate 5,860,377, forward strand.
ATTTTCAAAATATCTTTGTTTTACTGGCCATGACCCGCAATTTTGTTTATATGTGTGTTTTTTTATATCATACAATGTTGGGCTTATAAAGGCAAATGTCACTTTATTGTTTTTTGATTCACTTTGTTGTTGTTTTTCTATGTTCTTGTTCAGGGTAATGTTCAATACACCACAAGTCTATTTATTCAATACTCCACAATTTTAGTACAATAATTTTAATATAACGTTTAGATGTATATTATGTTGTAGTTTGAGGAACACACATCTTCTTTTTATTCTTAAATTTCTTGTATATTTTTCATATACCACTTGGTTAGTCCAGATTTTTTGAATGTATTGCAATTACAGTCTTAGGTTTCAGTAAAAGATTAATAATCTTTTTAAACTTGTTGCAAACATGGCAAAGCCAATTGACCCAAACATGGATTTCCCATTCTGCCATGATGTTGGAAAATATGAAAGAATCACCAAGATTGGACAGGGAACATTTGGGTATGCTTTGTTTAAATATATGTTTTTTTCACTTTAAATCTTGCTGAATAATTCGTACTTTCAAAAAACAAATGTTGTTCTGTGTTCAGAAAAATTAAATTCGGGTTGTAAGTCATAAAAACTGACCAATATAATTTTTTCAGGCTGGTAAACATAGGCAGATCCAGCGGAAGGGGGTCATGTGGCCATTGTGGGCCACTAATTTTTTTTCCTATGTTAACTACACAAATGCAAAACTTTTGAAATTATGTTTTTTTTTAATTAAATTGTTTTAGCCAAAATGTGTCATGCTGCGAAAAATGAAACTTTGGCAACAATAGAAGGTTGTTTTTTCGCTTTACACAAATGGATGACACCTTTTAATGTAGCTTCTGTATTGAAAGTTACACCAACTTAAACCAATATTATCAACTTATCTCTATTAAATAACACAGAGTGTCTTTTTATTCAGGGAAGTCTTCAAGGCAAGAGACCGAAAAACTGGAGTTCTTGTAGCCCTCAAGAAAGTAATAATGGAAAATGAAAAGGAAGGGGTGAGCTTTGGGTCAATGCATTAACTGCTTTCGGTTTTGTTAACAGTCACTTTTTAGAACTTTAAACCTTGCCCTGCATTAACAGCGAGTAACATTTTTCAGTTTCCAATTACTGCGCTTCGTGAAATTAAGATTCTGCAATTGTTGCGACATGAGAATGTTGTCAATTTAATTGAGATTTGTCGAACGAAGCCAACACAATACAACAGGTAATAAATCATTTGTTCTGTTGGCAGTGTTTATTGTTCAACTGGGGTAATGCTGGAGTTCATGCTGTCGTTTTACATTTGATTGATATTTGCACTTCCTGCATTTATAATGTTATTTTAGTTTCCATTGTTGTTTTTTTAAAATATACTGATCTTTATGAATAATGGTGCAGCTGTAAATGGCTGCTGGGATCCAATATTAAACTGTTTTGGCTATGTTGAAGGCAAACTAAAATCTAATTTATGTGAATGTTTAAAGACAAACCATTCTTATTAACAATTATTCTTTAATTAATCTTATTTTACTTGAAATCATAGTTTACATTGAGTCACGGTACTTCACAGGTAAAACCTCATGGTAAAGTGCTGATTCCTTTAAATAAAAATACTGACAATTAATAATTTTAAAAATACTGACAATTAATAATTAAAATAATTTTTAAGTCACAAGACAAGTGATAAATTTATTTTAATTTTGTAAATTGCAGAGGAAAAGGATCTATTTATCTTGTGTTTGAGTTCTGTGCTCATGACCTAGCTGGCCTGCTCAGCAATGCAAACGTCAAATTTACACTGGGAGAAATTAAAAAGGTAGGAAGAGTACTCACTGTAATTAATTATATTTTGGTTGCCCGGTGGCACATATGTTTAACGCTTTAAAATCGGTCAAAAGATTACTAAACTTTAGACTTAAACGTCTAATAAGAAGTATATATAAGATATATTACGTTTAACTAAGTACATTAAGTAAACCTTAAATATATTTTACTTTTAGGTAAGTCCAAAACAATGTATTTTAATGTTAATTATACCACTTTTATCATCTCAATGTTCTGTATTTCACTTTTCTATGAAAAAGGAATTTTGTACCTGAAAGAAGGTCTCCCTTTAGAATTGTACGTCTTGATATCTGTTCGCTACTTTAGTATTGTCCGACATACAACATCAACGTCAGAAAAAAAAAAACATTCGGAATAGCACCAAAATATGACTAATACCTATAGTCATATAACCATCTAAATCGCAATAAGTCCTAAATCCGTCGAAATGAAACCTAAATGGTCAGATTAGGCCAATACTACACTTTTACGTAACGCCTACCCTCACCCCTAAGTACATCACTAACTCTCCCCCCCCCAAAAAAAATGTAACCGTAACTAACCCATTTTTTAACCCCTACCATTCCCCCACTAACCCCAAACAGTGGCAAACAATGCGGTGCCAAAACAGCGGCACCCTAACGGCGCCGGTCAAGCTAGGGTGTCCCAACGTAGTCACCAAAACGGCCGATGCCAGACCGACGGCCCTCGATCGTCCCATACCCTCTCCTACAGTTTCAGGCGTCATTTAGGCCTTATTGCGATGTATTTGGGACTTATTCCGACAGGTTTATGTCTAATTCAGACGATTAAGTTCTTATTCTATCATGGATATTACTAAGAATTTGGCTTTATTATGCCGTCGGTCTTAATACCATGGTGTTAGATTATTCTGCTTCAGATAGTGTTGCTTTGTATAGGTCTTTTGTGTGCTCCTCTCACTTCATTACCGTAATGTCGTTATTTATTTTTTGCCGCAACCGACGCTTATTATTGTGTTTTTGTCCAATCACAAGGTGATGTTGCAGCTCCTGGAGGGACTCTTCTACATCCACCGCAACAAAATCCTCCACCGGGACATGAAGGCAGCAAACATCCTCATCACAAAGAACGGAACGCTTAAACTGGCCGACTTTGGTTTGGCGAGGTAAGTTTTTATCTCCCTTGACTAAAGGCTTATTTTAGGTGTAGTTTAGTTTGTACAATCTTGATTGTCATATATGCGTTTTGTAGGGGAACATACAATAAGACCTACAAGTCAAAAATACCTAAAGCATGAAAGTCTATAAAACCATAGTATTTAGGAACACTAAACACGGATCGGTTTATAATTTTCAGTAGAAAAAGAGTGGCCCGAATAAATGAATAAAATATTTAAGATCAATGGCATAATAAACCTTAACGCATAGTAATATGATATTAGTATGTATTAGACTTTGTTATGCCAATGATCGTATTACTAATATCCACGACAGAATAAGAACTTAATCGTCTATAAGAACTTAATCGAGTCCGTTCTGTAGGTATCCGAACAGTTGAATTTGCACCGGTGTAAATATTTAGTTGGCTGTTCCTAAAATTACCACTTAACCCTGCTTTGTGATTGCCGCAAAAAGTGTAAATAGATGCCGGAAATCTGCCAATGAAAAAAGGGGACAATAAACCCTAAGGAAAACTATTTCATAAAGGCCATAATGAAAGCTTATACCCATAAAAAACAAGTTGATAATATTATCCCGATCAAGTGATGTAGCGCGTGCCGAAAAAGTGTCATCTCTTCTTTTTCAGAGCGTTCAGCTACGCGAAAACCGGTCAAGCGAATCGCTACACCAACCGCGTGGTGACGCTGTGGTACCGACCGCCCGAACTGCTGCTAGGCGACAGGGACTACGGGCCCCCGATCGACCTGTGGGGCGCCGGGTGCATCATGACCGAAATGTGGACAAGGACCCCTGTAATGCAGGTGGGTGACTTTTACGCGGACTCTTTACGGCAGTGGTTCTCAACCGAGGTGCCGTGGCGCCCTGGTGCGCCATTTCTAATGCTTAAGGTTGAATAGGTATTGGTGAATTTTTAAGGATCTGATTTTGCCTAATTGGTAAGCTTCTTGATACAACTATTTGTGTACAATTAGAGGCCATTATATCAAATGACATTTTCCTACATGATTTTTTTTGATTGTGTTGTTCCAGTTCCATTTATAGCGACATTTCAGTAAAATACCTAATTAAAATTACAGTCGGGGTGCCGAAAATCTGTTTATTATTTTTGAGGGGCGTTGTAAGCCATAAAAGTTTGAGAATCGCTGCTTTACGATGTTAAAATTCCGCTGTGTCTTATTCTTCACATCGCTTTAACGCGGCGACCCTTGATAAAAAAATAGTTTTAAGAGTAGTGGTCGCGTTTTACCTCGGAGAACTTAAAAAACGTTCATTGGCGTTAATCTTTTGATATACATATAAAAATTGCTTAATAATGAATTGCAAACCAAAATGGTCGAGTTAGAATAGATCGACATTGTATTGATTAAGACGTTTCGATGCGAACTTGCACCATCTTCAGTTAATGTGACTGAGAGGACTTTTAACATTAACTGAAGATAATACAAGTTTGTATCGAAACGGCTTAATCAAGATGACGTCGATCTACTCGACCTTTTTGGGATTTGCAATTCATTATTAAGCTACATTAAAGACCCGTGCATACTGCATAGTGTAGTCAAAAATATAAATATATGTATGTATAATGCATATATTTATATATATATTGATTTTAGGCCGTTAGTTGATACTATTATCAAGCACAAGGCAGATTCACCATCAGTCATTGCAGGTCGCGAACTTAAATTAACCTCGTTTATTTCCCGAGTGCAGTTATTTAAAAAAAAATTGTTTTGAATAAGCAAAATTTCCATTGTGCAAATAACAATAGGCCAACTCATGCTAAAGGGGAATCTTATAATATGCTTTTTAAAACAATAAAGCTAGTTGACATTTTCTAATGCCCATTGACTGCCAATCCCGGTTAGCTTTCTCATTGTTATTCCCTTTACTTCATGCGTATACGGCTATGGTTTAAAGCTGGGTTCACCAAACATTTGAATAGATGGCATTATATCTCTTAAGGCATCACCAACCGGATAACAATTAAGATTTACAATCGCTTCCGGATTTAAACTTTTTGTCCAACTTTATTAAATTGATTATCGTTCCTGAAGAAAGTATAAATAGCTATGTAATGAAAACTGTAGTGGGCCTGAATAAACTGTCGTTGTTTTTACAATTTCATCAAAATTTAGTTTGGGTATGTATCCGGTAACATTTCCACTATACTTCATCTTCATTAAGAAAATATGACTGTCAAATATATTGAAAGCTGTTCCCCACAGAATGCTTTGACACTTATCGCCGGTTTTCCAAAGTCTAGAACTACTTTCTTGTTTGTTAAATAGCTTATTGATAAACTCGTCGATGTAGAATAGGGTTGTTCAAAAAAACACTTTTTTGTGAAATTTCAGTGGGGACCCCCTGCCCCCTGCAATCGTTAGGTTGCGTCTAAAAACCCCACAAACCAAATCTGAGCACGTTTGGTTCAGTATTGACAAATTCAGATTTGTCTAAAATTTTTGAAAAAAATAAATTGTCCTCCCCCTAAAAATTGTTTTTTTTTTCTTCTTTTGCATTGCTTTGCAATTGAATAGCCATAAATAAACCTGTTTTGCAGTAAAAAAGTGAGTAGTCATGGTAGAAATGTCACATTTCAACAACATTTGTTAAGCTGTTTTGTATGAAAAATGGCTTAACATTTTAAAATAAAGTAGATGCAGCACACATGACATCAAATCAATTAAATAGAGCATTTAGTCTTCACACAATTATATCAATTACTTATTTAAAGCCCCAAAAAAATGTGCTAAAAAGCCATTTTTCGTACAAAACAGCCTAACAAATGTTGTTGAAATGTGGCATTTGTACCATGACTACTCACTTTTTTACTGCAAAACAGGTTTATTTATAGCTGTTCAATTGCAAAGCAATGCAAAAAAAGAAAAAAAAGGGGGGGAGGACAATTTATTTTTTTCAAAAATTTTAGACAAATCTGAATTTGTCAATACTGAACCAATGCAAAAAAAAGAGGAAAAAAAACGGTCTGGCCCGAGGGCCGTAGTTTGGTCACCCCTGGTTTAAAGCAGAATTGTTTGGGTTCAGGGCCACACCGAGCAGCAGCAGCTGACCCTGATCAGCCAGCTTTGCGGCTCCATTACGCCGCAAGTGTGGAAGGACGTCGAAAAGTACGAGCTCTACACCAAGCTCGAGCTGGTCAAGAACCAGAAGCGCAAAGTCAAGGAGCGACTCAAGGCCTACGTGCGCGACCAGTACGCCCTGGACCTCATCGACCGACTGTTGACCCTTGACCCCAAGCTGCGTATCGATTCTGACGACGCTTTGAACCACGATTTCTTCTGGACCGAGCCGCTGCCCTGCGAGCTACTAGGCATGCTCTCCCAGCACAAGACCTCGATGTTTGAGTACCTGGCACCGCCGCGCAAAGCCGTCGGCAACGCGCACGCCTCTGGTCACCACCATCATCAGCAGCACCACCACCAGAGGCAGCAGGGAGCCGGGGCTGGTGCCCGACAGCAGCAACCAACGGATCCGGCCTACGACCGAATTTTTTAAGGCGCCCTTAAGGTTGCCTTGTTAGCGTGACGAGCGTTATACTGGTCTTAACTCTTTGCTAACGCTTGTTTTTCCAGACAGCTTGTAAAATGTCAGCGAGTGGGGTGAAAGTTTCACCGAGCGAATGCCTCACCTCTGGTGCATTTGCTGAGTTTGGAGACGCACAACTTAACTCAGCGGCAACCAACCGACCCGGCCTATACGACCGAATTTTTTGAGCGCTTTAAGGTTACGTTGTTACCGCGACGAGCGATCGGACTCGGGTGCAACTGAGAAGACTTTAGCTTTCGCCTGAAAGCACGCTTTGGTAACGTTATTTAGAGGAGCGGTGAACAGATAAAGTTAAAAGTCGAAACTGACGTTTTTTAGCTGCAGGAGTCAAACGCCCGATAGTCGATGAAAATGGAGTTTGGTGACACCATTTTTGTTGCTGTGTTAAAAATGCCGAGCAAGTTGAATTTCGTTAAACAGCATGTCAAAAATGGATCTTCAAAAGGCGCATTTTGCTGCTGTACATTTTGTTTTTCATTACTTCTTTTGTTTCTTACTGATTGTGTGGCGCTCGACTAAAGGCCACCATGCCACCATGGCTGTCTTAAATTCAAATATGTCTTGTCAATGATTAAACTAAGTACAGAACTTAGTAAACCGCAGTTTACTAATTCATGTACTTAGTTTATTCTTTATCATTGATGTACAACCAGAATTGTTTGTTTTCACTATTCGCATTAAGGCAGATTGTATTATATTTGAAGAAAATTTTGATTATGTTGTGCCAAACTTCAGTTTTTATATGTTGTTATGCTGTACTGCCTGTTGTGGTATACATTTCTGTGTCACAAATTTCGTGTCGGCAATGTTTATTTTCGATATAGATGGCAGCTTCGTTCAGCGACGCACCAACGATTGATTAAAATGTCAATCCGTTGTTTTTTGTTTCTGTGACGTTTGTTTTCAACAACGATACGCACATATCTCAGCCTTTGCTCGTCGATCGACGGTTTAATTCCCGACAGAAAACTATTCATAAGCTCTTTATTTTAAGGTAAAAGGAAATAGTGTTTAGATCCTGATCCCTGAAGGGGTTCCTAACCTTTTTTACATCATAGCCCCTTTGAAAATTTTGAGAACTCAATAGCCCTCCTATTTTTTTAACCTTTTGAATATACAGTAACGGACGGTTATAATGATAAAATAATATTTTAAACATGATTGAACATTAATTAGTTATTCCATATTCAGGTAATGTGATGGTTGAACATGTTTTTTATCTCTGATAATGTCTTAATTGCTGGTTTAGTGGGGGAAAGAGCCAACCGCATGGCATATTGAATATCAAAGACACTGTCTTCAAAGTAACATTGTTGAAAACCCACTTTCACAACGATATGCTGATGGGAAAGGCAACAGCAATAGCATGACAATTTCGCTGAGGGTACGAATTGCTTAGTTTTCCCCAAAATGTGGCCAAACTATCTTTCTCAATCGGGTTGCCGTCTTTTCTTGCAGCTTCAAGAGTTCATTAAATTTTATTTTATTTTTGTTATAATAGAGAAGATAATACACTAAAAAAATATTATTTTTGTATTTTTTTCATGGCCCCCTTGAAAAAGGCTCATGGCTCCCTAGGGGGCCATGGCTCACAAGTTGGGAACCCCTGGTTTAGATGCACTGTCCACGGATCTGTAATGTGGCTTAATAACGAATTGCAAAGCCAAAATTCCAGTTAGATCGACATCATCTTGATTAAAACGTTTTGCTTCAAATTTGTATTGTCTTAAGTTTATGTGACTGAAAAAGTAAATCAAAGCATCACTTCTAAAAGGTGGAACGCAATTGTTATCCAAAAGTGGTTTGATTGAATAATAATAAAAGCAGGGTCTGTTTACAACTAACCATAAATTGATCAATCGAATAGTTTGGTTTTGGTCTATTCCGCTACCGTGGTCCCCTTATTATTGTCCCTACGTTAATCATAATCCCAAGGCGACAACCTAATTTGTTTATCTGGTGTCGGGTAAGCAAGACAGACTGTTAGTAAACCCAAGACCAGGCCAGGGTGCACAATATTTTAGCTGTTGTTGGCAGCATTGACAGTCTTTATTTTTCTTACGGCCGCCATTAGAATATTTCTTAGAAATGACTTTAGAAAGTTAATTGATAGCGTACAGTTGAAAATAAGTCTTATTGGACGAAGCGCAAAAAAATGCGTTTAATGGGTTCGCAAAACTTTCTATTAAAACGAAATGGAATTATGCACGTAAAAATAATCGCATATTGCCAAAAATACCGACATTTATGTCTTAATTTATCAAAAAAATGGCGAAACAAGCGCAATACATTACATGTCGTAATGTAGGCTACATAGCGCCTTTTATATGAACACTTAAAATACACTAAAACACAATAAAGACAGGACGCAGTCGCGAAAAAAATTCCATTGTAAAAGCGAAAAATACAGTTTTGTTGGTTATGGTCAGGTTTTTTTTTTTTAGATTGCGCAAAATTATTGCTATTTGTCCTAAAATGGCGTTGGATTTGTGCAAGTTTTTCGCTTGACGCGAGGGGCCTTTCTTAGGTTACAGCCACTGATTAGGTCAGTGGTTACAACCCGAGGCATCTTCGAACGTCGCTCGACCGAAACACCACCTACAGTAAATACCACGACTTGGTCACTTGGCGAGCAGCGCGCAGCCAACAGGTGACCTTTATACGCTGTATGTTATTAAACGAGGCAGATGTAGGGTCAATACGTGCTAACACAAACTCGGTTGCTGAATGCACTTTTGTGTTTCGAATTGTGAATTAGCTGGTTGTTGTTTTAGGCTAAACATCGGCTCGAATTTACGCACTCGTGAACAAAACAAGCTGGCGGATTTTCGCTTGATAGCTTAGTATTTTAAACTGGAGTTGTGCTTCAGATTGTTTAACACGATTTTGCAAATCGCCAGCTTGTGAAATACAGTCGAGGATTCAATTAGCGGGCAATAATTTAGCAGGTTAACCATCCAATAAGCCAACCCTAGCCCTATGGTTAAGTAGGCTACAGAATTCGGACCATCCTGGTTTGGGCCTGCACGCAATACGCATCATAGACACTGCTATTTAACATTTTGTCTCACACCAACAGGCCGTTTCCTGTTCGAGCATAATGCAACTGACAACCGACCTTTTGCAAAACTACGTTCTGTCAATCGTGCTCGCGTCTATCATATGCTGTCTTCTCGCGTCGCGGTGGTACAGAAAGCCCAATCGCAAGTTTCCACCAGGGCCCAGGGGTCTACCACTAGTGGGCGTTATCCCGTTTGTGGGCAGATACCCCGAACGCGTTATCAGAAAATGGAGCCTGGAAAAGTACGGCGAAGTCATGTCAGCAAGGCTTGGCTCGAACGACATGGTGTTTTTGAACTCTTTTGAAGCAGTTCGTCTGGTAAGCTAAAAACAACCTCTTTTCCCGAGACATGTTGTTACGTTTGTTGGAAAATATATATATTTTAACAGGCGTTTGCGAAGCAATCCCACGTTTTCAGTGGAAGGCCGCACATCAGTATCTTGCAGGACAGCGCAAAAAGCCGAGGAATTATCCTAAAAGATTACGGGAAGGAATATAAAATGATGCGGGCCTTTGCAAAGCAGACATTAAAACAGTAATACGATATGGTAACTTAAAATGGTGTTCTGATTAACATTTTTGAGGTTGTTTTGTCGACGTAAGAGATATTTTTTAATTTCTGGCAGAACAGGCTATTAATTGCTAGTTTGTTTCCAAAAATAAAACCTTTTCACTTCAATAAAAAAAAGATTCGAAATGACGTAATTCATTGGTAATACTTGATAAGAATATCAAAGCTCATACAGAAGTAGGTATCATTTTGAACGTTTCGAATAACTCTTTATTGAAAATGAATAAAGAAATATTTGAAACGTTCAGAATGATGCCTACTTCTGTATGGCCCATGACATTCTTATTACGTCTTACTACAACCTCCAACCATTATGTGCTCAAAAGTTCATCGGAAATAGTTGCGCCGTGAAAGCGGATGTTGAAAAAATGAAGTGTTATTAAAATTCAAAATGTTCCTACTTCTGTATGGGCTTTGATGCTCTTACTATGTCTTACTACAACCTCCAACCATTATGCTCCAAAGATTTTGACCTAAATTTAAGGTTTGGAATCGGTGATCGTGGTAAAATGGAGGACATTGTGAACTGCGAGGCGGATTGTTTTATCGAGAGAATAAGAAAGAAAAATGACCAGCCTGTTAATGTAACGGTAGGTCGCTTTAAAGAAGATCTAACTTTCGTCTTTCCAGAGGGAATTTTCCTCTTTTCCAATTGAAAATGAATTTTCCTCTGAGGAGATTAATAAACGCTTGAATATCACATTTTGGTAATTTTGCGTTATCTTACTTAAATGTTTTTGACAGAGTTATTACTTTTTTTATGTGACATTTAAAATTTTGTTGAATACTCACCAAATTTAATTTTATTTATTACCAATGTAGACTGACTTCAGCATCGCCACTTCCAATATTGTATTTTCGGTGGTTTTTGGTCGGAGATGCGAAGAAAACGACCCGACGTTCAGAAAATGTATTTGGCTCTTACACAACGCGTGAGACAAATTTGTTATTTTTCCTTTTGTTTTTGTATATTTTAGAATTAAATCTGCAGATGTGCTATAGATATTTTGATAATGAATTGCAAAGCCAAAAAGGTCGAGTAGATCGACATTATTTTGATTACGACCTTTCGATGCGAACTTGCATCATCTTCAGTCCACATTAGCTGAAAATGATACAAGTTCGTATTGAAACGTCTTAATCAAGGTGATGTCGATCAGCTTGGCCTTTTTGGCTTCGCAATTCATTATTAAGCTACATTACAGATCCGTGCATAGTCTGCGTGATATTTTATTAAACATTTAGAAGTGTCTTGCAGTATAGGATGAAAGCTAAAACAAAGCACAATAGGTCGTAGTATCTCTAGTCATCCGACAATAATTATGGTTATCGTTTTTAATCGAACACCCATTTAGATTAATTAATCTAGTTTTTTGCACATGCTAAGATATAAAAAGCAGTAGAGATATTAATTTATCTAGTCGGATCTGACATCTATACAATCGGAATCCATGAAGTATCTGAAGCCAAGCAATAATGTTTTAATGCTACTCCACTATTCTGTTATTAAAACATCAAAATTAATTTCACAGCTTCGCCAACGAGAGTGATTCAACTTTGATAAACATTCTTATCTTGTTCTATCCATTGAGGCACGTGCCACCGTTTCGTGGCGCCAGAGAGCGTTGGCTACTTTACATGAACGAATTGAGCGGTAGGTTTTTAATAACAGGAATTGTAGCCTATGCAATGAAAAACAAACACGTTCGAGTGAAATGGAATAACTTGCTTATTAAACAGAGGAATCAGGTGGCACTGTATAAAGACAAATTGTATTGAGAAATATTGAACATACAATTTGTCTTTATACAGTGCCACCTGATTTCTCCATTTGAAATTAGACAAATACGATTATTTACAAAGCTTGCTTAGTAATTAACCGACAATAAAACTACAATCTGTATGCGTCGGTTACGGTCAGTAGACATCTAGCAACGAAATTAAAGTACATATACCCCTGCCTATCGATTTGCCTATTTAAAAACTTTAGTTCGACAATGCAGCAACAATATTTCATAATAGAAACAACTGTTTTTATTAAAATTGGCATGAACTCGATGTATAGCCTAAATTCCTAAAAGTCATGCAGATATTATTGAAAATCTCTTTTAAACTTAACGTTCGTCGTACAGCTTTAAGAGTGACTTACATGCTCGTAGTTAAACTTTATACACAATACAATACTGTTAATGGCATCTCAAAATAAATATGATTTATTTTGTTTTTAATTTAGACGTCATTGTACGTAATGAGTTTGAAGAATACAAGGCCAAATTTAACCCAAACGACGTCAAAGATTTTGTCGATGCTTGCCTTCTTGAACAACAGAGTGGCAACGAATATTTCACTGTAAGCAAACCTTATATCTTATACACACTCTTAATACGGTAATGTACGGTGAAGCACTCAAAAGTGAAAAAACACGAGATGGAAAATTTACTTTAGGTACCAACTCGGCACTGGATCAATGTTTTCAGGATTTTTACTTAGAACTTGGCAAAAATCAAAACGCTTGCATATCCAGTTATGTAAAACACATAATTTATTTTTTTGAGACCAAAAAACAACACGACGCAAAACAAAAGTGTAGTAACCTCGCTTAAACGATTAAGGTCAACCTTGAAGATTTATAACTTTGCCTTAAATTCCGAGCCAGTTAGAGTGAGTTATTGCCTCTTTCAACACGGTTGTATGATCACAGGGTAAATATTTCCACACTATAAGTCTCATGCTTTTGGTGATATGGAAAATTTCCACGCCCAGGAGTTTTATTTCCACCTTTTTACATATGAGGGTGGAATTTAACAGTATATTTAACAAATTTCCACCCTAAGGTGAATTATTCCAACCTTCAAATTTTACAGTGTTTGTTAATTTTAGGACGGCCAGATCACATACTTTGCGCGCGATCTCTTCGGAGCTGGCGTGGTGTCCAGCGTTTCCCAAGTGCGATGGCTTCTCGTTTGCTTGCTTCACAACCCGCAGTACCAGGACGAAATTTACAAGGAAGTAAACGAAACGATGGGTAAGTCCATGGTGCAGTAAGTTTAAAATAGACTAAAACAGGATGCGGGTTCAGCCTAAGATTGATATCAATTGCTAGTAACCTTTTTTTAGTAAACCGAAAAGCCATCGCAGACTCGCCGAATCTGTCGATCTATGATGCAAGCAGGGCTGGCTAGAAAAACAACTAGCATGTAGTAAGGTTCGAACTCACGACCTCCCTCCGGTCATACCGGGACCGTCGCTCTACCAACTGAGATACAAATGCTCAGAGAGGAGCGAGTCGAGATAAACTGTTTTTAAATGCAAAATTGCTGGTGGAGCGCTCCCTGGCATCATCAAATGATAATTTAGTTTTACTTTAGGAAATTCTCTCGTGGTGTTACTTATACCTGTTTTTATGTTCACATTTGTTTTTTGCCAACCAAGATTGGACTCCAAGTTTTACATTATACGAGTGATGGTTAAGTGCATAACGTTACCGCTTTTGCCGGCATGACGAATTTGCAAATCATTAACAGGGAAAATCGGAAACAGAGTAACCGAAGGAACAGTAGTTTTCGGGGTAGGCTATCGAATGACTTTACAAATAAAATTTCAGAAGTAAATCATTAATGCCTAATTTACTCTGCACTCGTTTCTTTGATGGGTGCGTCTGCGTTATTGCACTTGATCATGCTGGTTATTCATACACTGTTGATTCACAAAAACGCTAGAATTACCCTTAAGCTTTGCTTATATTGATGGTTTTCAACCGGTTGCCATTTCTAATGCCGAGTAACAAGAGGTAAAAAAATCTTACAAGAGGTAAAAAAATCTGATATATTGTTGGCATGCCTGTTTAACACAACTTTTTGTGTACGATTAGAGTACAATAAATCCAGTTGTAGTTTTCTACATATATAAATTGTGTTGTCCCATTTCCGTATATTGAGAAAATATAGAAGGCCACTTGGCAAAAAATATAGAACGCCACTTGCCACTTTGGCAAGGACCCGGCCCGCGATGGGATTTTGAGCGGCTCGCAGACAGTTTGCGGTCTTACATGATAATGAGGCCCGCGGCAATAGTCTGCCGCAATCCCCACTACTTGCTTACTACGCCAAATATTAGTGATTATTGGTTATTTTCTGGTTATTTGTTTTGGGTTAAAATTAGAGGACCCAGCCATAAGACCGAAATAAGAACAACATCAACGTCGGACTAACTCACGGTTAGGAATAAGACCAAAATAGGATAAATACCTAATAGTCGTACCGTCTAAATCGGAATAAGTTATAAATCCGTCGGAATAAGACCTAAATATCCAGAATTAGGTCAATAAAACATTTTACTTAACCCTAAACCCCACCCCTAAGTACATCACTAACCCCTAAGTACATCACTGACAACTCCCCTAGTAATTTTAATCCTAACCCATTATCTACTGGGCCAGCAAATTAAAGGCAAAAGCACCTGCGCCATAACGACGCCCTTCAATCTAGGGCGCCCAAAATTCGACACCAAAACGGCCGATGCCATACTCATGGCCCCCTATCGTACCCTCTTCCTACAGTTTTAGGCGTTATTTTTGCCATTTAGACATTTTTCCGATGAAGTTAGGACGTATTTCGACAGTTTTTTGTCTTATTCAGACGATTAAGTTCTTATTCTGTCGTGGGTAGCCTATTACTGCGTAGCCTATTTGGCTTTTTTATGTCGTTGGTGGTAATACTATGGTATTACTGATTTTCTGTTTTAGGTAATGTTGCTTTTAAGGTCTTATTGTGTGTTACCAAATTAGATTTCGAATTCACTATCAATATGTTCCCTTGGATTTTGCCAAGAAACGTAAAGTTAAAGGATTGGATGTCCAAGTACTTTTTCACTCAAGTCGGCAAGAAAGCAGTATGTTTTCTGTAGCCTATGGCAGTACAGTTAATGTATCGATTAGGAATCCGGCCCGCCAAGTACTTCATTTCCCATATCAGGCCCGCCGACTGGAGAAGTTGCCCGCCCATGACCTAATGGCTTACATGTTTTCAGGGCCAAACGGCAACGCCTCGCTTTCAATGAAGTCCGATATGCCACTGACATTCACCTTTGTCCAGGAAGTGCTGCGATTTCGTCCCGTCTCCCCTATCGGCCTTCCCCATTGCGCTACGGAGAACGCCAACCTGATGGGATATAACATCCCGAAAGGAACCACGGTTAGTTCAATGCGTGTTAGCGGGTGTTTTTGATTGTTTGAAGCTGATATGTATACTGCTAAAATGAAGTATAGATCACATAGACTATACTAGAGAAACTTTTATGTTCACTTTATTCCGATTGGTTCAAAGTGCTATAGCTGTTTATGTTGTGTAAATTATCATTGGTTTCCGCGTTTAATTTGCTTTACTGCACTTCACTTTTTGTCACTTTTGTTTTGGCCCTGAAGGACATTCCTTCGTTTGCGATGCAAACCGTTTGAGAGCAGAAGGGAAGTCTTTTTTTAGTTGTGGTGGAGGGATGATCATTTGTTTTTTTCTAGGAGCAAGCGATCTAGCGTTCGCGCTAGCTGCATTCGATTAAGAAAGAGCCAAGCGTCGACGTTCGCGCCACGCGGCCTTTTTACAATAATAAAGTTTTCTTAGTTTAAGTTGTGTGCGTAGGTGAGCGACACTAGGGTTTAGGTGAGCGACAGGCCGTTAAGCAGAAACAAAATAAGGCGTAACATTCATAGGGTTGCAATAATTTCCACCTGAAATGCCCTTGCTTTAGACTTAGAGCTTCGATTGTTTTGCGGACAATAAACTCACAAAGCATAAGGCAGGCAGCAGCGCCATTTTTAAATTGGCTTACATGCCGAGAAACACTCAAATGCAAATGCGTATTTGAATGTCACAAAACGAAAATGCAAAGCAGAAAATGCGTCTTGTCTTTTAAATAAACTTATTTGCTAAAAATGACTTTACAAGTCACTCAAAAGTTGTGTATATAGCCATACTTAGTAAGTTCGTTTATCAAATTTTCCCAGCGTTTATCAATTTTTCCCATTTCAACCTTACTAAAAGTATAATCCCAATCCCTATATACCATTCAATTTAAGTAGCCCTGTTGTATACCCGACAACGTCTCCTATATTCGCTTACCAGGTGACCGCTAACATTTGGGCGGTAAACTACGACGCTTCGCTTTGGAAAAACCCGGAGTTGTTCGACCCTCGTCGTCACCTTGACCGAAACGGGGAGTTCGTCCACTCGGAGAAAATTCTCACCTTTTCCATCGGTGGGAGAATCTGCCTGGGAGAGAGCCTGGCCAGAATCGAACTGTTCGTCTTTTTTGCCAAGATCGTGCAAAACTTTGTCGTGCGTCCTGGCGGCGAAAAGTTGCCTTCGTTGGACGAGGGAACCTACGCCGTGGCGTTCGAGCCATACCCATTTGACGTCATCCTTGTGAACAGACGCTGAACACTAACTAAATTGCAGAGCCAAAAAGGTCGAGTATATTAAAATCGTATATAAACTGTTGCGACCAGGCGTGTTATATTAATCAAAAACAGCTCCTCTAGTAATTGTAATGTTGGTTAATAATAGAAACTTTGTAAAACATGTAAAACAAGTGTTACTAGTCCAATAATGGAAATCACAAAAGAAAACTTGCTAGAAAATAACGCGAGGAACAACACGATAAGACAACATTTCGCGTAGGTATAGCCTTTAAAGTTTTTTTAATCAACGTATATAGCCTTTAAGTTTTTTTTAACCAAACGAACATATGCAAGTGAATCATCTTGATTAAGACGTTTCTTTTTAATGTATTAACTGATAATGATTGATCTACTCGACCTTTTGGCTTTGTAATTTATTATCAAGCTACATTACAGATCCATGCATGCATATTGCATAGTGTACCCAACACTAACTAAAGTATGTTAAAAAAATACGACACACGCACGAATCCCCACTGGGCTGTAGTTCTTTGGTGAGGAAACGTAAGTGTTTTTAATTTTCCTTCTCAAACAAAGAGTTTCTAGTTTTTTTGCAAATATTATATTGGATGATTATAAAGTCTTTCGACGCGTATGTTAGCGATATGCGTGAGAACTGTCGAAAAACATCCTTGCTTTTGCCAGTTAACGCTCAAGAGTTATATTTATTGCTTACTGTTTGACGAATACGTATAGAGCTTTATAATAATAATATTTTTAAGGAGGTTTGTTTATTCAATTAATAAACTAAAAAAAATAATTTGTTGACAAGTCATAAAACAAGGTTACCAAATATTGTTCATAAAAGTTAGTAATAATAAACCCTGCAGATTTCAGGGGTGCTTTATCAGTTAAATGTAGGTAAAGTATATCAAGAATGAAAACTATTTGACGTTTCGACTTTGCAAAACCGAAAAGCATCTTTATATTCCACCAGAATGCAGCCATCTGTCAGGTTACGTGACTAAAGTGATACATATTTCATGACGACTTTCTCTAGGCGGTGTAACCTTACGATGATTATGTAAATACCTAACTGTCGCTTTTCCGATAGTTTGGCATGCCAGCTTTACGAATACCAGTGCAATGCAATATTTAAGGATAATGTTCGTCAGCTTGTGACTCAGTAACTTCGTTCGTATGCTTACATACGCCCGTAATTCATATAGCAACTATGAATAAGTTACAATTCACCACAATATGCCTTCCAAATAATTGATTAAAATCAGGTTTGGCGGTGTTGAACAAGAAAATAGCAAATATTATTGGTAAATTTCATTACCTCAGAATAATATTGGTTACGTTATTAGACTATATTTTTGAAACGCCTCATAAGCAACACTATGTATATCAGTCGCAAAACATCCGTTCTAAAAATCGTGACTGCCTAAAGTTGAACTTTCTACGGCTTATACACATTAATTTTAATATATAGAAAAAGTCTTCTTTGCATACAACAAATTGCCTCGCATAAAAAACATTCAGAAAACAACAATTAAAACTAAAAATCGTTTGGAAGAAAAAACTAACATCAGCTAAGTTTGGCTAATTTTATGTGGCTTACACCGTTAAATGCGCAGCTATTGACGGACAAGAAATAAACGTATTGCGATTGGTAAATAAGAAATAAACGAATTACGACTAGTAAGCAATTAATAAAAAACTATTTCAATAATTGACTCTAATGGAAAGACAGATCACAGAGAAATTTCTGAACATCTGCAATTGGTGAAAAATACCAGTAAACTTGAGGTAAATCAACCTCAACGAAATTTATCCGTCTACGCAAGTGGTTCTCAACCTTTTTTCTTTCGTGGCCCATTTATGTTGCAAATAAATTCTGTGGCCCAAAAAAATTTTTTGAAAGAAAAAAATGTAAAATAGGTTTAGAACCAAACACAGCAAAACATACTTCAAAACAGATTATTTATTCAACCGTGCATTAGTGAGATACTTGCGGCTGAACAACAAATTTACATTCCTTTTTAATTCCTCCCCAAGCCATTATTACTGTAAAATTAAATATAGTGACACAAAACAAACTAAATCTAGCTTTTTTATATTGGTCTGTGGCTCACCTCAAATGTTCTTATTGCCCACCAGTGAGCCATGGCCCACTGGTTGAGAACCGCTGGTCTACGCAATATCAACCGCGTCGAAATTTAGTGAATATCGAAATAAATCAGGCATTTACTCGCTAGACAACTCGATGCCTTCCTCGGCGTAAAAGGCGAGCATTTCATCCGAGGTCAAAACGCCCAGTTCGTGCTCGCGATCATCGGAGCAGGAAAACGAATCTGCGCCATTATCTCCTATAAAGCCGTCAGTGGAAACGCTACACGCGTGGCCAGGGTGGCTCATAAGCTCACACGAAACCGCGCCGGAAGCGAAGGCGGACTTGAGGCGCGCTTGAAGCGATGATGACGTCATCGCTGCGCCCATGACGTCAAGTCCAATGAAGGTTTCGGCAAAGCGGATCGACTCCCTTTCGAAATCGAGTCGGGCGTTGCGCGCGTGCGACTGAACGAGGTCGTGAAATGACCTTCGCTGCTCAGGGAGATCGGCGACTGAGGTAGATGTAAGCGGCGGAATGTGCTCGATAGGCAGGCGTGTGTTTTGGACGGCGTAGTGCGCCAAAGTAGCTGCGAAGACTTTAGACACGCGCTGGTGTACGTGCACATGCTGGTGGCCGTCAACACGCCTCGGCGCTTTTCCAAACGCCTTGGCGAACCATTCAATCTGCGCTGTAAGCTCGCGGCGCACATCATTAGGCGCGATGACGTCACTCTTCCAGAAGGCCATCTTGCCCATGAAGCGACCGTCTTGGCCGATTAGTGACGCAACGCTGTCCGGCGGCGCCGTTGGCCTGCCTTCGGTCAGGTTGAAGTGCAGGCCGACTGCGATGTTGTGCTTTTGCGCAAGGGCGACCGCTTCGTCTGTGTGCTTGCAGCCGGCCAGCACTGAAAGCACACTGACTGCCCCTTGTCTGAAGCACTCCACCAGGCCTCCGTTTCTGGCATGCCCGTAGCCAAAATCGTCACAGACAATGATCAAGCGTTTCATCGCATTTTCTTTCTCCTGTCTGTCGGAAAAAGAAAACAAAAATTGCCAGTACTGGGCACTTTTGGGAAATATAGGCTGAACCTTTGGAAACAGGTGGTACAAAAAACATAGAAAAGGTTTATTAAAAATCTGCATATAATCAGTGAAATATTTACATTCAGAGTAGATAACACTGATTGTCGGTTCCTGCATGTGTGGGTCTGAGGGAACATTAACCCAAAATAAAACTTAACCAAATGAATGTATAGTTTGATATAAATAAGCTACCAGCCAAAACAAAATTCTAATACATTTGAAATACTCAAAATGTGATTACATCCTGGTTGAATTTAAGGTTCTTCATAAATCCATTAAGTGTTTTAAGTTAGTCTGTGGGTATTTTTTTTTCAAAATATCAGTTTTTTTTGAGACACTAAAATCAACACTGTCAGACTATCCCACACACTATTTCAAAGACGTAAAATGTAAATCTGAACCTCAATTATTTATATTGAACTTTACTGCAAGAGCAATAAGCTACAAAGTCGCATATCATTAAAGCACAGAAAGCACAAACAGGAAAGTAATAGAGGAAGTAAGATAAATATTGGTAACCACAAGAGAACAATAATGTCGTAGTGGTGGAAACAATATGCTACACCTTTATCACAATTCCAAGCACATTAAAAATGTTCTGGAACAGTGTGACCAAACTTACAACAAATTGGCTAATTACTAAATTTAACTAAAAGTTTGATTTAATTTTTTAAAAACTTTACTTTAAATCATGAATGGTGGATAATGATATCATTGATCAGATATACTTTTAACACAACAAATCCCTGACAAACATCCCATATAATACACATTTTTTATAAAAGCATAATGACATGAAACATAGGTGGAATAGTTTTAGGCCTACATCCTATTTCAAGTACTAGTCTAGTTCGTTTAGGATCTTCAATGATTTCTTATACAAAAATATATTCTCACTATAGCAACAGTTAGACCTAGAAAAAGAGGGCTGCATCCCTATAGGACAATACGATATAGGGAAGTTGAGTTTATCACTAATAAGTTATGCTGGCTAGGAACTTGAGTTGACTCCTACAAATGATTCTACATAACAAGCTTAACATTTTCATGCATTCACATCTAACAAATACACCGCAATTATGAAAAGTATGTCAACTCAAGCTTTACCCTTTCACATCATGTGACTTATCGAATATTTGCGTATTCAGTTAAGGGCCAAACAAAAATAAGGCAACACTCGTTTAGTTGTTTTATACATTATCTCATTGGGGATTCTCCCATTTTAGACACTCACTTTAAATTTCCGACAAACTACAGTTAAGTGCAGTGGAAGCATCTTACTCTTATCTTAATTTTTAGGACGAATAAAAGTTTTCTTTTACAATTTACGCAGCTTATCACAATATTTATGAGCGTTATGCTACAAAACAACATAAGCAACCACCCATGTACGCTTCGCTGATTCAATTTTTCTCCAGCAAAACCAGACGTTTAAGTTTGTCAACAAGTAAATTTTTGTGACGTTGTCGTTCTGTAATCTGTAATGCCCAAAAAGTAGTAAGCTTGAAATATGAAATGCAAGTGTTTTGTGTCTAGAAAAGGTCCAACTATTTCAGCAAAGTTAAGGTTATAAAGGAAGTGAAGCACAATGTCTTGTCCAACAGGCCTACTCATCAGTATCGACGATGAAAACCACCAAAAGACAGTAGATCAAGATGTTGTTGTAAGACTTTTAATTTTCATTAACTACAAATTATACTTTTTCGAATTTTATACATTTTCACACATTAAAATATAAAGACATCAAACAAACTTAGCATGGGAATTAATTATTGATTGTTCAATTTTTTTTCTTTTTAAGTATTTGTTAGTTTACTCGTTTTTAAAATTCTCTTTAAAAAAATAATAATTTTGATTACAAATTAAAAAAAAAATAATAATAATTTAGACAAAAACAACATGTGTCCCAAAATTGTTTGGGTGGCCACATAATTATTAAAACTTTCATGTTCAATAATGTAAAACAAAGATTACACAAATAGCTTACACAAAGAAAATATTATGATTTATTTTTTAGTACTGGAATAAACAGATTCTAATTTTTTTTTTTTTTTGAGAAATCAGGTGGCACTGTATAAAGACAAATTGTATTTGATTCTCGGCAAGCTTTCGCACAACCGTGCTTCATCAGGTCAAAGTAATTTTTTTTGAATGTGTTACAGCCTGAAAATGCTGCTGTCCAAGAGAAGCCAATCAAACCAGAACCTCCTGTTCAACATAAAACTCCTCCAGTACGACCGAAGCCACCATCAGTGAAAACATTGAGTCCTCCTACTTCGCCAACTTCTCCGAAAATCAAGGAGCCAACATTATGTGGATATTTAGCGAGAGTTTCTACTGCGGGATTAATGAAATGTAATGCAAAATATAAAAAGTGTTTTTAAAACCAGTGTTTGAGGTTTAAACTATCATATATAAAGCAAAGCATAATGCAATTGATAAAATATAAAATTCAATCAGAATAATTTGATGAAGCCAATTTTACTTTTAGAGAAACAAAAATAAAAATAAAAACATCATTTAAATCAAGGGTCTCAAACTCAAATTGCGCTGAGGGCCAAATGAGGACGTGTAAAATGCCCAAGGGCCGCAATTCACAATAAATAAGAACACAATATAATATAAACACATGCAGGCTGATTTTAGGCTACAGTTATTTGTTCTGGCTACTTTACTGGCAGCGTTTTTCAAGGACAAGGATCTCGATATTGGGCTTCAAATTGTCAGCAGAAACAAATCTTAGAGTTGCTTGCAGATGTGGACTGCCTAATATTGGCAAAGAAACTTCTTTTTTTGCAAAATGCTGGTTTAACTTTTTATTTTTTTACTTTGCCCTGGTAAGCATATTATTTATCGCGGTTCATTGTTTCGAAGTGCAAACCCTTGTTATACTTCTTCATAACAGCAATCTTCTGCCGGCAAATAAGGCAATAAATAGTACCTCTGACCGCGGTGACAAAATATAACTCCTCCCCCTAGCTTGAAAAACTTTTCTTTCGTCTGTGATTTTTCTCATTTTTAAAGCAAAAGACAAGTGTAATTTAGCTTTTTAAGCTATAGAAATTTATTTCAATACTAGGCTAGAACAATCAAAGCCTACAACTCGACAATCAATTTATACATTATGAGATGACCAATTACACTAACACCTGACTGACGCACTTTCCAGCGTTATTGTGACAACTGTACAGAGTTGAATAGGCAATGTGACGTAATAGTAGATCTTTTACCGCATAAATGATAGCGTTTGAAAGTGATATGACAGTGAAGTTTGGTGAGTATAGTTTCAGTTTTTTGAAGCAATTTTAGAGTGAATTTTAACTTTCAAGTCTGACTAAAAAAGATATGTGGCTCTTAAATATGGTTAAATACTTGGAAATCCAAAATTTCTACACGGGCCGCACAAAATGTTCTCGCGGGCCGCATGCGGCCCGCGGGCCGCGTGTTTGAGACCCTTGATTTAAATTGTAGAAAATTGAAAAAAAAATGTATTGCCATCCATTTTAATTTTTTTTTAGTTATACATCAACTTGTAATTTTGCGTTTTTTGTCTTTATCTATGTAAGAAAGGCTGTAACAAATAATAAAAGGGCTGAATGTCCCTTTTAAGCTGGCTATGTGATATATATTTTTCATCTAATATAGTATGCAACATAATACTATTAGTTATTACACAACATAATAATACAAAAAATCATTTACCTACAGTATAAACAATAGATGGGTTAATACTACTTATTTATTCTTTTTAGTGGCAAAGACCAGGTGGTTTTCGTACAATCCAGATTGCTGTGAACTGATATACAGCAGAAATCCAACTACAGACGGTGGAAGTAGTTCTCAATTAGGCAAAATATCATTAAGACGAGCATCGTTTAATTTCTCTGCAGAAAGTATGAATGACAATATGTTTTCTATTTCTGCTGATGGAACCACACATAACCTTCAGGTTGTTAAAACATAGTAACTACTATTTTTTGTGGTTTTAGCTGTATGTATTAAGTTAAGTTTAGCTGCTTAAACAATCTGTGTAATTTTTTACATCTTAAATAAATTACTTAGATAGGATAATTTGAATGTATACAAAAGTTTGGCAACATATTGAACAAAAACATATTATTTTATGTATTTTCTCCTATCCCATTATACATAGTGTATTTTAGCATATTGCGTATTTTCTGTTTTTTATTTTAGCATATTGCGTATTTTCTATTATTTTTCAGACAATAAAAAAAATTCAATTTTTTTAATTCCACGTCAATCTACTGCATATCGACCCCATTCCACTTTAGTGTCTTTTGGCATTTTTCTATTTTTAATTTGATTTTATAAACCCTAAATCAGACAATAGGTTAAAATGCAAATTTTGTAATTCCACTCCAATCTACTGTATATCGACCCTATTCCACTTTAGTGTCTTGTAGCATATTGCGTATTTCTATTTTTATTTTTTTTTCTATTAGCCCACCATCAGGCAATAAGAAAAAATGCAAATTTTTTAAATTCCACTCCAACATACTGTTTATCGAACCCTATTCCACTTTAAAATGTATATCCAATTTTATTGCAGGCACCAGACAGAAAAACCTTGTTGTGGTGGATTCAGGAACTTCAGTTGCGTCGCAGAACATTCAACTCTTTAGACTCTGAATTGCTGGCAAATAAACCTGACTGGCATGGCACTATGCTTGGTTCAAGCGTTTTTTGGGTACCAAACTCATCAAACGAACAGGGCCTTATTAAAATGGAGGCACCAGGCACCAGGCAAGGTAAGTACAATAGGTTTTAGGTTTACCTTGTATGGTGGAACAAGCCACAGTAAATATAAAGATCCTACACTGTCAAATAATATATGTTACATGTGTTAGTTCAGCCACTTGGGTATTTTTATTTTGCTGCTTGTACTTTCATTATTTAACTATAGTATAAATTAGGGAAAACATAAAATACCCAGAAAACAAGTGATCAATTGCGTTATGCTGAACAAATCTTACCTTACAATGGTAATTATTTGTGCACAGAACAATTAATTGCAGTAAATAAAAGTGCTCGTAAAAGTCTTATGCATGAACCAAAACCTAAAAACGCTTTTTTTTATTATTATTTTCTTAATGCAGTATTATTTTCTTAGTGCAGCTTTCGGTGTACTAATGATATGTAAGTGTAACCGTTGGTCAAAAAGCAGCTTCAGAAGAGCTAGATGTTAGTTGTTAACACACATATATGTGTACATATTATGTTTTATGTTCTTAGTGTTTAGAAAACGAAATTTATACTCAATTTAAAAAAAAAATAATTTTAATTTTTAGCTTTCAGTGACACTGCAACAGGGTTACGCATTTTTCCACTCGGTGAGGAGCCACCAGATACCGTGGGTGATCAAGCTGCCCTTTCAGATAGGCCAAGAAGCGCAAGTATTCTGTCTGGCAACGGCTTAGGAACCCTCAGTAGACTTGCCAAGCCCAATCTGGAGAATATTAACAGTGCCTTTACACACGCAGGTTTGTAAACACTAATTGTCTGCTAACACTTCTGATATTAAGTGTGTTGAGAAGGTTTTTAAAATTTTTTTTTGTGTGTTTTGAGAAGGTAGAAGTACAAATTATTGGTTATATCAGTGGTTCTCAACCGTGCCCTGGTGTTCCATTTCTAATGTTCAAGGGTGCCGATAGGTATTTGAATACTTTTCAGAATCTAAGTTTTGCTTAATTGGTAAGCTTCTTGATACAACTACTTGTGTACAATTAGAGACCATTATATCAAAAACATTTTCCTACATGTTTTAAGTTGATTGCATTGTTCCGGTTCCATTTATAGTGACATTTCAGTAAAATACTCGATAAAAATTCCAGTTGAGGTGCCGAAAATCTATTTATAATTTTTGAAGGGTGCCATAAGCCATAAAAGGTTGAGAATCACTGGTTAGATCGACAACTACTTGTTTGAACAATATTGTACTTTAGTTAAGCTTGTTTGTTTTAAAAAATAAATCTAGATCTAGTGATATTTTTATGTAATTTATAAAACAAACTTTTTATGATGCTTAACCGATTTATTACCTGAAAAATGTTTTTTCCTAACGTAGACAAACCGTTAAAACCCTATACTAACAAAAAATAGCATTTCATTTCTTTGGCTGTGTTTGTAAAACATTATTTTATTCTTTACTAAGGTGAGGCTGCCAAGAAAAAGTTGAGGGATCAGGCCAACAAACTAAAACAAAACAGTGCTTTCAAGGTTGAAGACAGCAACAGCACAGCCGCCAAGATGCTGACAGGTATTCTATTGAAAAACTTTGTTTGATATTGTTTTTTTGCATTAACGCAACCAGTACTTTCACCGGCACGTCGCTTGGCTTCCTGTAAAGCGACAGTTCGGGCGCATGACACATCAGTCTCCATCAAGAATATCTTGATCGTTTGTATGTTTTTTTAGTGTCACAGCATGCGCATTTCAGAGAAGGTAAAAATAGTGTCACGTTGCACAAATGAACTTATTGTACTGCTATAAACTTTAACTCTGATAATACAACCTAATTTGGATTTTTGCACTATTAGGAGGTTATTTAATCTGATTTATATGGCTAGATTAAGTAAAAAAAATGTTTAGTATTTTATTCCACTAGAGTATTTATAATAGAAACAGTCTGGCTTTTAAACGTATTATAATAAATAAACCATAAGATTGTGCCTAGTATTTCAAACCAAGCGGCAAATATTTATAGTGGAAAACTGGAAATCATGTTGCACTCAACTCGGTGTAACTATTTTTAACATAACTTGAATTATTCTTTTCGATTTCAACATTTAAATTTGTTCCAATTCGAAGTGAAAAGTAGCTTCATCTGCTTTCTAGAGTAAGCTGGATTACCTTGGTAATTCATTAATAAAGTTTCCTTTGTATTTGCATATAGGATATGATGGCAAGGATATGGGATACTCCAGCTTTATTCAAGGCCTGAAAGGTGAAATTGTGGACATGAATGAAGAGTTGGGCTTATTGAAGATGAAATTGCAAACTAAAGAGGTTGGTTCCTGGTTCCTAATGTTTCTGATGGTTGATCATTAGGGTTGTTTAAAAAAACACTTTTTTGTCAAATTTCAGTGGGGAAAAATTGTTAGGTTGCGTCTAAAAACCCCACAAACGAAATCTGAGCATGTTTGGTTCAGTATTGGCCGTGCTACGTCAATTTGAAAATTCAGATTTGGGCTAAAATTATCCCCCTAAAAAAAATTTCTTCTTTTTTTCACATTGCTTTGCAATTGAATAGCCATAAATAAACCTGTTTTGCAGTAAAAAAGTGAGTAGTCATGGTACAAATGTCACATTTCAACAACATTTGTTAGGCTGTTCTGTACAAAACATGGCTTAAAATTTTAAAATAAAGTAGATGCAGCAAACATGACATCAAATTAATATAATAGTGCATTTAGTCTTCACACAATTATATCAATTACTTATCTAAATATAAAAAAATTTGCTAAAAAGCCATTTTTCTATTGATCATCCTAATTTTTTTTTTTCGATTTCTTGGTCAATATTCTTCCCTAGTGTTTTATTAATATCAATTTGTGTGTTTTGTAAAAGGAATCTATACAAGTCTTGAAAATGGAGCTGGATCGGTATGAGACGCTTGATAAGAGTAAGTCTTTCATATAATTATGTGATTGTCGGGTAGTTATTGTTTGTGTGCTCTACAGTGTACACCATACACCTCATTCAAATCGCTTCTGTTGCCATGCAAGCCAATGTTGGCATACTGTAATTGAAAAGAAATTCACTGTCTGCAAATGTGCAGGAAAAGTCGTTTTGGTAGGCCAATTTAAATAAAGTTTTCTACCAAATTTTGTGATTTTCTAATACATTTTATTGTGGGAATCCATAAATCGTTTAAAAATGCAGCAAAATTATTGTGAAACTCTTATTTTGTCATCTTTGTAAGACTATCTTTTTTATTAAAGGTAGTATATACTTTTAACCAATGAATTTTTAACAAATAAATTTATTTTTTCTTTGCTCACTGAAAAAAATTTAGCAACCCTAAATATTGGCATTTTTTCGTAATAACTTAATTACATTTCCAGGTATGATTTATATTTAACCGTTTTTTTTTTCAATCGGGTTTAAAAGAATGTGTTCTCAAATTTAGGATTTCCCCGATTCTTATTCTTACAATGCAGAACCTGATTTTCCAACAGCTTCAAAACTTGATTTTAGACACTTCGTCGCACATCGTTCTGTCAGCCGAGGAGCGAAAGCTCAGGTCAGAGGTCATCAGTCTCAAGCTGACCAATGAGAGGCTGCAACAGGAGCGGGAGGAGAGTGAGAAAAGAGAGGCAGCTCTCGACGAGCAGAACGCAATGCTGAGGGAGATGCTGTCAATCAAAGACCAAGTGGTGATGCAGCTCGGCAACAAGGTATGACTACTAGTTGTACATGTGTTAGGTATAGGCTGGCTTTTTGCGTTCAGTGTTAGGAACCGAAACAGCGTTTAGCTGCCGTGTAAGCCATTTTTTCACACGCTAAACATCTAGAATGATAAGAAATTAAATCTGGAAATGTTCAATACATTTAAAAAAAATCACAGCATTACAAAGTACATCTGTCACCAATTCAGATTATGCAATATTTATTTGTAACAATAAAAAAAATCTAACATCTAGATTTATTATCTCACATCTAAAACCATACCAAAACATCTAGTTCTAGATTAAAATAATCTGGAATGGCAGCTGTGATGCGAGTGAACTGATTTGGTTGTTGTGACAGGTTCACAGAGCGAAAGCTTGTTACTTCGGATTGTGATTGTGATGCAAGTTAGTTGCCGATCGGCGCTTGTTCTTAATTCGTAAGCTCGCCTCTTTTATTTAAGTTCCGATTTTCTGACAAGGGGTTACTCCATTGAACAGTTGTTTTTAAACCGGGGTCCGCTAATCCTGCGCGTCCTTGAAAAAAACCGACAAGCGTAACATATTTTAAATTATTTAACTGATAAATATATTAAAGGGAACAAATCGTTCGCAATAAAAAAATGCATGACAGTATATCATTTGCAAACTTGTATACAGTAAATAGCTTGTGTGAGTATTATTTAAATTTAAAAATAATCATTTTACCGTGAATTTTTAAATGATACGTGTTTGCAAAGTTTAAGAGTCCTTATTATTTTAATAATGTAACGGGGCTTGGCAGTTAAAAAATCAAAGTAACAATCGTAAAACAAAACAATTGAGATAACCAGCGCACTTAATTTTATTCCACGTTTAGTCGAGAATAGTAACTTTAAAGTGACAGATAGTTTAATTTTTTGGGGGGCTTAAATCTAAATCATAAGAAGCATACAACCAAACTTGGTTGACAGTGATTTCTGCTTTGGATCCAATTTACCCGTCGTCGAACTCGCATCTTCAAATACCGCCCAATACAGTGTTTTAACCTTTTGAGTTTTCATGAAAATTTTCTGTCTACAATGGTCGGCGGAAGTAAATAAAATTGAAATAATAGGAGTTTTTACGTGTTGTATGCATGCATTAAAAACAGTCTTGTAAGTTCAACAATATTTACAACACACAAACAATCAGCCAATTTACCAATAGCTTTTTTGTTGCTGCTTTTTCAAAATTACGCATTCTTAACAAATATGCCTAAATGGCGCATACTTTCAACACTATATGTCGTACCCCCTGCTTTGGTGCTTTGTACCACCAAGGCGTACACGTACCCCTGGTTAAGAACCCCTTACCCAATACATTCTGACAAACAATTCAAAGTCTTACAAGGGAGCGCCGAAAGCCATTGTAGATGCACCGAATCTTCGATCAATGATGCATGCAAAGAATGTATGGCCGGAGGTCGTTAGTTCGAATCTCACTGCAGGTAATTGTTTTTCTGGCCTGCCCTGCCTGCATTTTTGATCGACAGATTCAGGGAATCTGCGATGGCTTTCGGTGTACTAATGATACGTAAGTCGTAATTGTGGATCAAAATGAAGCTTCAGAGTGGCTAGATCTCAGTTGTTAACACACAAATGTGTGTGTACATTTGATTGTCTTACAAAGGTTCACGCGCTTGAGAGTTCGCTGGAGGACTTGACTGACAGCCACGTGAAGCTCAAGGAAGAAAAGAACGAAGAGTTCGTCGTCATCGAGACGGCGCCACCAAGCGACGACGACACCGTATCACGACTCAAGGTGGCGCTAGAGTTAGCTTCTGCCTGACAGTAACTAATTTGAGAGTATTGCAATGACTTAAGACGAAACTTGAACCAAAAATCAAGTCCTTGTTATTTTGGATAAAATCACTCGATTATAGTTAAATGTTTGAACGAATGACATGACCTGTTAATTAGGCAAACCACTACTTTGCTTAAAAATGAAGATTTTTAGTTGATTACATGTTTTGTAAAACTGGAGTGTTCACATTAAATTTCACGCGCGAAGTAATTTGTTAGCTGCTGTGTTTTTAGGTTAAATATAGCCATGAATGGAATGAATTATAATCATTTTAAAAGTTTAAATCTTGTTTTGTTTATGTTAATAGCTTAAACTGTCGTGACAATAACCTGGGACTTGACTTGTGATTTGTTATATATTTTGTTAGTTGTCCGGAGTTTTTTCACAAATTGTGTGACTTAAAATTCAGTCATTTAGTGGACCAATTGGGGTAAAATGTTCCCCCTTTTCGTTGAACATTTTTAAAACTTATACCCTTACATGTAGGCAGGGTTTTTTTAAGGTTTGGTTTGGGGGACCGCTAAGTAGTTTTAAGAGACCGCAAGTGTTTCATTTAAATACCAAAAAAAGACCGTTTCGGTCCCCCAAAACACCTCAAAAAAACACTGCGTGTAGGCCACATATACACCCATATATCAGTTTGCTAACTAACCTCGTAAAACGCTTAGGCTGAGTCTTAGGAGACTTTTAGGATTTCTCGACTTGTATTATGTTGCTGCCTGCGATGGCTTTCGGTGTACTCTGATATACGTAAGCCGTATACGTTGGTCGAATAGCTAGATCTAGCTAGCCACATATGTACGTGTATCTTTCATCCTACCAGTAGTGCAGATATGTGCTGAGACGGTGTTAAAACGTTTCAGGAATTATGTTTACTGGTGCCATGTTTTGGTATGACTTGTAAGTGTCTAGACGCCTTTCGAAAAATGTCGCTACATTATCTTATCGTGAAGTTATCGTATTATCAAATATTTTCACGCTGCATAACACTAATACCTAGTTAAACAAATTTCGTCTTTGTTCGGCATTTTTTCTAAATTTTTATGATAAAAATTGCGAAGTACCAATCACAAAATATTTAACCATATAATCCTACTGTAGTCGGCAAATTGACCAAATCGAACCGTAACCCGATTTTGGGCCGCGACCCTTAGGTTACGAAACACTGCTGTAGGATGTGATATCTGATTTTAATAGACAACAACTTGGCATAGTGTGGCTCATTGCGAAAACTTTAGGTGTTTGACGAATAACCTTAAATATAAAGTTGGGCCCGACGAAAACTTCAGAGTATCCAAATTACGGTGCTTGAACGGAAAACAAACAAAGCTTGGCAATGGTATAAACTAAAAGTCCAGCCGCGCCCATCGCAGCGCGCCACTGCTTGCTGTCCTACCGGAAGCGTTGTTTGTTTGTGTGCGTTTAATTCGTTGTGTACTTTAAATTCGTTGTGTACGTTGTGCGCGAGCTCGCCGGAGCGTTAGTCGTCCGAGCCACCGAATATTGTTGTTATAGCGGGCCGCGGCAAATCTGTATTAAGTCCATGGTCGCTTGTACGGAGATTGCCATTCCGTTTCTCGTTTGCCATGAAACGTTGGTCGCCGAGCAAATCGCTTTTTAACTGTGGTTTCGCGCTTTGAATTGTTGTGATTTCTTGACTGGCGCTTTAAGTGCGCGCCGCGGATAGCTGCTTGTGTATTTTTGAGTCGTCAGAAGTCTCGCCCGGCGCTTTTTAATGGAATTTTATGCTGAAAAGGCGACCGTTTGACTATGACAGCAATAGAAAATGCACAGAAGTCTGTGCTGAAGGTATTTAACAAACCAGAGTCCAAGGTGGCTTCCTAATGTAATTTATAATTTTAAGGAAGTACTTACAAAATTAGGCCTAAATTTGTCAGATTTTTTTTTCGCGACTTAATCTTGAAAGAGAACAAAAAGTTACTGATTAGTCGAAAAAAAAAAAACGATTTCTGTTAAAGTTAGCAATTTCTGATTAGAGAGGGTTACGCAAAAAGAAAAAAAAAACGTTATTTTAACTATTGTAATGTGCTGTGACACGCCTTGCGAGCAAAATTTACGGCCCAAGTACGAGCAAAATTTACGGCATAAAAAATGGAACTACACTCTACGTAAGTATAACACGTGTGATAATTAAGCAATAACATTTATCAGTTTAGCAATTGGTTTAGCAAACTGTAACCGAAGAATAATTTAAAAAGCAAATGATTAACTCACCCTATTAGATCTTGCCATATTGTTCACAAAAATGTAATAAACATCTTGGTCATTGGGTAAATACTTGCTAGAATAAAATATTGATTTTTAAGAACTATAAGCTCTCCAAATAATAGATACACAATTTAGAAATGTTTAGCAATAACATATAACAGAATTTGCCCATTTTACCATCTTTTTAAAAACGTTAATACACGCGTTTAGCCTTTAGCTAAACCCCGTTGTCGTTTGTGTTGCTCGTAGGATCGAGCCGAGGGCTTTATGATGCAGAACAAGCTTCTCAACAACGAGATTCTTGAGCTCGCCAACCTACGTCAGATCGACGCCGTCAAGTTACAATCGATCCAAGACAAGGTAAGCGAATTGTAAAATTGAAATTGATGTGAAAGTTGGCGGCCGCCTTACTTTCTCTATATCAGACTTGGACAATCAGATAATTCTAGTTTTCTAATTCATTGAATTATATCAAAATACCGTCTAAAAAGCATAAAGCGGCATAAAAATTAGCACACATATATTTACCATTTCGCGTTTGTTACAAGAATAAAATGCTATTAAATCAAATTGATTGTAAATAATTAAATGTGAATGTAGTTCAAATTCTAGTTGAAGTTCGATTTTTTAGGAATTTGGTAACTCTAGTTCTAATCTAGTTTGAGTAAACTCAAAACAATCTATTTCTAATTCTAATTCTAATCTAATTTGGAAAAACTAAAAAGCTCTAATTTAAATTCCAATCTAATTTTTAAAAGCTAGAATATAGAGACAAAATCAAAGAAGGCCCTTGCCCAATGCCAAACTCAATATATACTTCCCTCAGGAGCGAATGCGAGAGGCTCAATACTGTCAGTTGAACAGCAAGTACTTGGTCCTACTCGCCGAAATGAACAAGCCCCGGTCCGGTAGCGTTGGTCTGGCCGTGTCCGGCGACCAGCTGGAGTCCTCGGACCAGGACAGGAAAGACATGATGAAGATCCTCATTCAGGAAGCGCTGGCCGACACCGCCGGGGATTGTCCGGGGACGGCGCCGAGAAAGTACGTTCATGATGCTTTTCCTAATTTTAGATTTTTTTCTTGAAAAATCGACCTGATAATTTAGGCTTATTAGCTTGACGTTTGTCGTGTGCGAATGTGACAAAAAGTTTTTCTCTGCTGTATCATAAAATTCACCTCAGAGTTCAGTCTTTAATAAGTATGGAACTAAATAGTAGGTATGCGACAAGCCTAACACGTATCCTAATTGGACTAGAACGACTTCATTTTGGTACTTTGAGATTTTTACAAATACTTTTTTTGTATTAAAATTGTTAGTTTACCATTAAAATATTTTGTCGAAAATCCAGAAGTATATATCCTTAAAATATATCTTGTAAAAATGTATTGCTTTAAAGAATTTGTATCATTTGCAATAACAACTCGTTGAATCGCAAAAGGTTTTACATGAGTTCAAAAAAGAATAAACACCTGACGAAAATTTAGGCAATGCTCGTTACTGTTATCGAGTCGACTACATTGTTCCTATAGACCACTTAATCAGGCCTTAAATCTAGAAGCTATTAAAAGACCTCCTTAAACTCCGAATTCGTCCGCAGGGAAAGCAAGTACGACCAGTACGGCTTCTCCTGTCTTCCGGAAGACGACACTGAGTCTTCTCTCCTCGCCTCCGCCAGCCACATGGAGAAGAGAGCATCCGACATCCTGGACTCTCGCAACAATTACCAGGCGTCGGTTTGTGCCAAGTGGCAGAACTACATGGCGAACAACAAGTAAGCCCCTGTTAAAATGGTGAGCTCATTACGCCGTACACAACCACTGCTTGGCATTGACGCCTAACACATCGCTGTGACGCGTGCGTGCTTGAGCGAGTAAGCGAGTAAGCGAGTGGGTGCGTGCGTGCGTGCGTGCGTGCGTGCGTGCGTGCGTGCGTGAGTGCGGGCATATCGAGTCTATTCACGTTAGCTGTCTGAAATATTATCTTTTTTATTTTACAATTGTTTGAGGAAGCATATCTTTCCAAATTGTCTAGTTTTTTTTTTAAATTGAGAGAGAGTCGTTGCATTTCTGTTGTCTTGTTTTTTAAAAAGTTTTTTGCCACTCCTACTTGTTAGTTTACTCTGTAAATGTATAAACGTTTATGCAATGCATTTCGCTTACTTTAACAATCCAACTTCGCAGAGAGTAAAATATAAGTTTAACATTCAGCTTATAACATCTATTTGAAAAATTTCAAGAAGCAATTTAAATAGGAAAAGTTTGTATTGCGTTTTAAATTAACTTGCAAATTACTCCTAAATATAAGTTTAACATATAGTTACTTCGTGCCCAACCAATGCTTGGCGTTAAACCCAAACCCAAAATTGTCGTGCGTGCGTGCGTGCGTGTATGCGTGTATGCGTGTATGCGTGTATGCGTGCGTGCGTACGTGCGTTTGTGCGTGCGTGCGGGCATGCGGGCATATCAAGTCTATTCAATACAGTTGCCTGGAATATATTATATTATTTTAAAGTGTTTAAAGCATATGTTTCCAAATAAATAAAAGATTATAAATTGTCTAATTATTTTTTGTAAATTGAGAGTTTGTAAATCGTGTTTGTTGTATTTCTGTTCTCCTATTTAAAAAAAGTTTTTGCCACTTTTGTTAGTTTTTTGCCACTTGATTACTCTGTTATTGCATAAACGTTAATGTAATGTATTTCCTCCATTTCACAACCCAACTTCACAGAGAGTTGTTGCGCGGTGACGATCTAAAGTTGCTGATCCGATACGGCGTTCCGCATGAGTTTCGACCGAAGGTTTGGACTTGGATGGTGAAAAACAGAACACAACAAATCAGGTTCGAATTTGTGTTTTTTCTGTGTGTTTTTTTAAGTTAATTTAAACACAAACGTCAGGCATCGATTTAAAGTGGGATACGATTTGCTTTAAACTATACACAGTCTTTTACATTTTGATTGCAAATTAGTATCCGCTGATTTTATTTTTTTTTCGTTTAGAAATTAAGGATAACCTTTTACATAATTTTATCGTAAAATGCTTACTGATCGCATTCATTTAATAAAGGGATCGTGATCCCAAACGCAATTAGCAAGTTTGTTGTTAATTTCTTTATGTGCTGCCTATAAGTATATGTAAGTAAATGTTTAGTTATTTTAAATTTTAATTATGCCCCCCCCCCAAAACAGGTTTCCCTAGGAAAAAGAGGCAGGATTCTACTGAATTAGATAAGACTTCAGCACTGGGAGCCAGTTACCTTAGTCAAATAGAATGCAACCCTTTTTTATTATTTTTACGCTGAAACAACAAAATAGAAAGACGGCCGGGAATAAACAAATAGCACCTAACAATAAGCGACAGGCTGTGCTAAACGCCAGCCCACTTAACTTTATGAGTTGCGAGATTTTCAGAATTTAAAGCACATATATACTAAGAGTGTTTTATCGAATTGATCATAAAAACAAACATAGAAATCGTCGGTAATGTCTTTGCATACTTACTGTACAACGGTTATACAACGAAGCGTGTTCAAAACAGTAAGCAATTCAACAAATCATTGTCAACAGAAGTTCTAAACAGGAGAGTTACAGGGTTGTTTTAAAAACAAAATAAAAGTTTTGAAGAGATCCAAGATGTTATTTATTTTCCACGTAACCCTTTTTTATCCTAACAGACGCGGCATCGACCCCGACAACGCCCTCTACCGGCAGCTGACCCAGCAGAAGGTGGCGCCCCTCGCCTCCAAGCAGATCGAGCTTGACTTGCTGCGGACGCTGCCCAACAACCGACACTTCAGCTCACTGTCGTCGACCGGAATCGAGCAACTTCGTCGGGTGCTGCGCGCCTACAGCATACACAATCCAAGCATCGGGTAAGTAAAACTGACAGAATTCCATGGTGTAAACAGGTCATTTTTAATTGACTTAAGTTCAAGTCTTCGGCAAAATTCCCAAAGTCCGAGTCAAGTCCGTTGCGCGAAAAACAACAAGTCAACGTCCAAGTTTGTCCTATAAGACAAAGTAGTCCCAATCAAGTCATTTCAAATGACTTAAGTCCAAGTGAAATCATTTGCGAAATAACTGTCCGAGTCAAGTTCTTTGCGAAACATAGCAAGTCCAAGTCATCGTCATACAGAGTCAAGTAGTCCCAGTTAAGTTATTTGGGAAATGACTAAAGTCCAAGTCGAATCATTTGCGAAATAACTGAAGTTCAAGTCAAACTTAAGTCATTTGTATTAAATTGTTAAAATTAATAAACTCGTCCATCATAAACGATATTTTGACTTGTAAAAAAAAGATTAACACTCCGATGGCTTAAATCTAATTCAAGGCATTTGTCCGAATGACAACTTGAGTATTTTTACTTGGAGTACTTAACTCAATGATCAAATAAGAGAAATGCCACAGTAAACTACCTGAGTGTTATTCGCTTCTGCCTTTCTTTATTCGTCACATTTCATTTGATAACTTGCACCTGTCGTGCAATATTTATGGCGAACTGAGAAGCAGTTCTATCCGTAACACACGTTTTCCCATTTCGGTAGTGTAAATTATATAACAAATTAACAGGTCACATGTTATTGCTCGGACTTCTATATAACTTAAAGCACTAAGCAGTGTATGACGTCAACGATTACACATAGCTCTTGCAGGATTGTAGTGTGTTTGTTTATTTACAACTTTTCACAACAAATATTGATGAAATAGATCTTACTTTCCTTAGATCTGGCGTTTCCTTGGTTCTATTTTTAAAATTTTTCACCTCTTGGTATTTGTACAAAGCCTTCTTTGTTTTTTTATTGGTCTACCCCAGATACTGGCGCTTCAGAACGTTTAAGTTGTGTTGGCAGGTTGGCGTACATGTTTTTACTGAAGCTGTCGCCATGACTTAATATAAAACAAATTTTCGGCGTGTTCCAAAACACTCTCTGATATCGCGAACATCTTGTTTAACAACTGAACGCAATGAGTCTTCTAGGTATCTTGGTACGTTAGATATAGTCGCCTCCTGCAAAATAACGGCAAAAAGTATTTTTTTAACTTAAATTGAAAAAACAGTTTCTATTTGTTGATCAGTGTCCCGCTTACAGTTTTAATATTTAATAAGGTCAAATATTGCTACATTTTAAAGAAAAAATTGTGAATTTTGTGGAACTTTTTTTTATAAACCAGCGAACATCTTGTTTTAACTGTTGAACGTAATTAGTCTTCTAGGTATCTCCTTATGTTTTAAACACTTTCTCCTTAACTAGATACTGCTAGGACCTTAAAAAAAATTGAGAATTTATTTGAACATAAGCCAGACTATGTTAAAAATGAATAAAGAGTTGTTCGAAACGTTCAAACACCATACTACTGGATATTGATATAAAGCGAATTCTTGGCATGTTTCGAAACACGCTCTCCTATCGCGAGCATCTTGTTTAACAAACTAAACGCAATGAGTTTATAATGTTTAAAGTTATACAAACATAGGCCTTCAAAAATTTGAAAAAAAACTTGGAACCAGTAAATATGTCAAATACGAAAATCAACCTCCATCTATTTTAAGGTGCAAAATTTGACGTTTTACGATATTTTATATTCTGATTTTGCAGTTTTCCGTGTTCTTAAAATATTTAAGACGACCAAATAGACTTCAGCCATAAGATCGAAATTAGAACAACATTAACGTCGGAATAAAACACAGTTCGGAATAAGACCAAAATAGGGCTAATACCTAAATATTCGTAATAACGTCTAAATCAGAATAAGTCCTAAGCCCTCAAGCACCTTAAAAGAGATACAAAAAGTTGATTTTGGTATTTTTTATTTAGATACTGCCAGGGTCTGAACCGGATCGCAGCCGTCGCCCTGCTTTACTTGAGCGAGGAAGAAGCATTCTGGTGTCTCGTGGCGGTCATCGAGGTTATTATGCCCCAGGAATACTACAGCAACACTCTCACCGCGTCGCAGGTAAATCGCCAAAGTAAAGTTTGGAAAATGTGACTTTTCCGTTATGGCCGGGTCACTATCGAGGGCAGACTTGGAACACTAAATTTATTTCAGCTTTTTAAAAATAAGGTTAGAATAAAAATAACAGCATTTCATTTTTTCCAAATTGGATTACAATTAGAACTATAAAATGCGTCAAAACTTAAATTTAAACTAGAATTTGAACTAGAATAAGGTTTAGTTATTTACAATCAATTTAATTAATCGCAATTTGTTCGAATCGTAAAATTTGTTTTAGCATGGCCTATGATTTCAAGATTGTAAAATCACGGACAAGACGTTCAGACCAAAAAGTTTTAAATCAAATTCTTCTGAGTGACTGAAAATGCCATTGGAAAAAGTAACATTTTTTGCAAAATCCGAGTTAGATTTGAACTAGAATTAGGCCACATTTAAAAACTAGATCAGAATTAGAATTAGCCGCATTTCGCTGTAATTAATTGAATTATAAAACTAGAATTATCTAGTTGTCCTAGTCTGGTCGGGGGTGCGTCACATTTGTTCGTCAAAAGCTTTTATTATCTGAAATTTACGACAATGTTGCCTACACTAAATCAAAACGTAAAATACAACCTTTTTGTAATGCAAAGTTTAGGCATCTTCGTAACAATGGTAGGTTACCGAAAATAAGGCCTTGGAAATCAAACTTTGCGGAAAATAGGCCTAAAAACACCTTAAAAAGTTTCTTACTGAAAGAGTGTTTCAAAAACAATTTAAACGGTCCGATAATTTACCAAGTTTGATGCTCAGCCTGTCGTTAAAAAAACAGAGAATAACATAGAGTCCTCCTCTTTTCCTTCACGTGTCTTTATCGGCAGTGTCTTCCTTATTTCTCCTTTACTTTCAAGTGTCTGCCTTAGTGCTTAACGTGTCTTCCTTATTCTTTCACGTTTCTTCCTCATTCTTTCAAGTATCTTCCTCTTTCAGGCCGACCAGCGGGTCTTCCGTGAGCTGATGGCCGAGAAGTTGCCTCGCCTCCACAAGCACCTCGAGGTCCTCCAGGTCGACTGCTCCCTCATCACCTTCAACTGGCTCCTCTGCATCTTCTGCGACAACGTTCCTCCGGACACGATGCTCCACATCTGGGACGTCTTCCTCAACGAGGGATCTAAGGTGGGTGGTGGCTGAGTTCAGCTTTAGAGCAAGGGTTCTTGAACTTTTTTTAATGCAGACCCCTAATTTTTTTTTGAGTCGCATGGACCACGGAATAAAAATGACGTCACAATACAAAGAGATAGTAAAAATATTAAAGCCCATACGGAAGTAGGTATCATTTTAAAATATTCAAAGAGATACCTACTTCTGTATGGGCTTTTGATATTCTGGATTAGTCATATTTTGGTCTTATTCCGAACTGTGTTTTATTACGACGTTGATGTTGTTCTTATTTTGCACTTATGCCTGGAGTCCCTCCATTCGTAAGACCTATTCTCGGCCAGTTTAACCAGTGTTTTTCACTCACCTCCGTCCAGGTGTTGTTCCGCTACGGACTTGCGTTCTTCCGCAGCGTTGAAGAGGAAATTCTCCAACTGAACGACTACATGTCGGTCTTCGCCTTTCTGCGCGTCATGTCACACCGAATGCACGACATCAGGTGAGGGATAATCAGATTTTCCAACAAATGATTTTGCAAATCTGTTTTTTTTTTTTGGAAACTAGCCCGTTAAAATTCACTGATCCAAATACCAAATTAAATTATAGGCCATATATAATGACTTGACTTGACTTAAGTCTTTTGGACAAATGACTTGACTTGGACTTAAGTCATTTTGTCAAATAACTTGGGAGTAAGTCAAGTGTTTTTCATTTGAATTTATCTTAAGTTTTGCACATTAAACACTCTTATTGCTTTATATTGGGTTTGTGTGTTTTTTTAGTTAAATTGTTGCTTATAATCGGACAATTTACCAATTTTAATAGTTTAACAGTTTACTTTTACGTTAATGACATGACTTGAAATTGACTTGCTCTCATAATGACTTGACTGGGACTTGACTTGTTATTTTTGCAAAAGACTTGACTTGGACTTAAGTTATTTTTCAAATGACTTGACTTGGACTTAAGTTATTTCAAAATGACTTGTTTACAACACTGCTGAACACTTGGAACTTCTATCTAATTAAATTTGGATTTTTTGTCGCTTTGTTAAATTAACTGGTCAAATAACTTGAGATTGTAACGAACAAAACTTATTAAATTCCCGAATAAGTTATTTAACCAGCCGACTAAATTAATCAACTGGTTGCAACATTTCAAAACCGTTTCAATGACACTACATTGTAAGGACGAGTCAAGTATTTTAAAACGGTTATTAAAATCGAGTTGAAAAACCCTATTTTACACATTCAACAAAAACAACTACTTGACGTTGAAATTTAGGACAAAAGGCTTGTAATGACTTAAGTCAATGACTTGAATTAAGTGCACTCACTGTTTTTCAATGACTTGACTTGACTTAAGTATTTTTGACAAATGACTTGACTTGGACTTACTGCATTGAGTCGAATGACTTGGGTTGAAATTTAGTGTTTCAATTTACCATTTTATTATAAATTTTCTTCACTTGAAACGATTAGATTGCCACATGTTTTTGTTGTTGTTTTTATAAACTATAAGGCGTAAATATTTAACTAATTTAGCCGGAATTTCCAATTTTCGGCATTTTTAACCTGTTGTTTTGGCTCTACCGCCCAAATAACGCTCTCATTGTCACTCCTCAATTCTAACCGTGTTTCCTATTTCCTCCACGCCTCATGCAGGGCGCTCATCCAGTCCGCCTAGTTTACTAATATAAATTGTTTATTGTTTTATTATGACGTCATTGATGACTCGGAGATGGCTTTCTCAAATAATGACTTGACAGGGACTTGACTTAATTTTTTTGGTAAACTTGACTTCGACTTAAGTTATTTGGTCATTTCAAAATAACTAGTTAACACGATTAACAGAGTCCACAATGAACAATAAACCATTAGGCGTAAATCTTTACCTAATCACGCCGGAAATTCCGATTTTCAACGTTTTTACCCTGTCATTTTGGCTCCACCGCCCAAATAACGCTCTCATTCTCACTCGTTAATTTCAACCGTGTTTCCTATTTCCTTCACGCCTTATGCAGGGTGCTCACCCAGTCCGCCTAGTTTACCATTTTAAGTTTCGCACGTAAAACGATTAGATTACTGCATGTTTTTTTGTTGTTTTTGGTTGTCTTGTCCATAATTGGCTAGTTAACCAATTTAAATAGTTGTTCGTTTTATTATTATATCAGTGATAGAACTTTGATATGACTTGCTCTAATAATGACTTGACAGGGACTTGACTTTTTATTTTTTTTAAAACTTGATTTGGACAAGTTTGTTTACAAATAGCTTTACTGGGACTTAAGTCATTTCAAATTGACTTGTTAGCACGGTTTACAGAGTCCACTATGAGCAACAACCCAGATGGCGTAAATCAATTTTCAGCATTTTTCCAATTTCAGGGTTAAAAATGCTGAAAAAAGGGAATTTCAAATTTTCAGCATTTCTAACCCTGTCATTTAATCTTATCAGTTTGGCTCCACCACTCAAACACCGCTCCTATTCAAACTCCCCAATTCTAACCTTGTTTTTCTATTCCTTTACGCCTCAGGGCGCTCACGCAGATCGCCTTCCAGGGCATGAACCCGTTCCCAATGCGCCGCATTCACCGGCTGAGAGCCCTGCACATGGAGAAGGTGGACGCCGAGCTGCGAGAACTCGACATCTTGCGGCGCGGTTTCGTCAGCTACAGACGCGACCCGCTGCCCGAGCGGGACAGCGACGACGACTGATAGAAGCAAGTCGAAGCCGTCACGATATAACCTTTAATGTCACCGACTTTCGTGCGTTGACAATGGACATTTTGAACCCTTGCTAGCGAACAGTGCAGTTAGCTCTGGCCTGGAATACTGCTAAAGTAACCACGGTCTGCCCTTCAATATCAACGACTTTTTTGCGTCGACCATGGACATTTTGAACCCTTGCTAGCGAACAGTGCAGTTAGCTCTGGCCTGGAATACTGCTAAGGTAACCACGGTCTGCCCTTCAATATCAACGACTTTTTTGCATCGACCATGGACATTTTGAACCCCTTGCTAGCACAAAGTGTAGTTAGCCTTTGGCCTGGAATACTGCTACGGTAACGAATATTTTGGTTCGGATGTCCGATTATATTGGATCGGAGCCGATACCCGATACCTGATACCAAGTGTTAGCCTTTCTATACTACTACAGTGATATCGGCAACCACCCGACACCAAATTGATTCAGGATTTTTTTTAGGAATGCTTTGCTATCCAACGCAGCGGGTTCACCCCTGTAGGGCCAATTTCTTAAAATAGCACTTCTAATCGTCATAGCAAGCAAATCACCTGGAAAAAACATTGGATGTTTCAATTTTAACTATTTTGCTTGTTTGAGCTTAGTAATGACTAGGGATGTTCAAAGTAGAATCCCAAGGTATTCTAGAATAATAGGTTTCGAATCTAGAATAACGAATCCAGAATAGCGAATCCAGAATAGCAAAATCCCAGAATATGAAATCCTAGTATATTTTTATTAAATTATTTGCAATACAAAGTTACTATTAACATAACGAATACTTGACAATCACTTTGGGCATAATTACACAACCTCGCTGAATATTGGCCTAAAGTTGACCTTACGTAACCCTTTAACTTAACGTTTTTATGTAAATTGCGAACTCCGCATTACACGTTAGTCGCTCGCCCAATAACGCTTGATTGACACTTAATTATTAGACGAAGATTACCGCGAGACGCGAAGTAATTAGTCGCCCGAAAAAACGGTGACACTGCACAACCAGGTTAAATTTAAAGCAAGCACTATAAACGTGTCACTGTAGCGACAGGCCTTTATCTAAACTTACCAGACGCGTTTGTACAATTACGCGCAACAATCGGCGGTAAAACATTAAATTATATCGGTTCCAATTACCCGAAATAAACGGCAGAATTGGATTCGAATTCCATCTGGATTCGAATCCAAGGATTCGATATTCTACTTTGAACATTCCTGGTAATGACGTCATTTGATATCGGATCGCGATACTTTCTGTCCAAAATATCGGATATCGGTATCGGAATAAATAGTCAATTATCGGACATCCCTAG
This sequence comes from Ascidiella aspersa, assembly GCF_963924565.1. NCBI lineage: Eukaryota > Metazoa > Chordata > Ascidiacea > Phlebobranchia > Ascidiidae > Ascidiella > Ascidiella aspersa. The sequence continues at coordinate 5,903,770 of NC_139447.1, forward strand.
TTCGTACAAACACTTACTTCTCAGAGCTAGCACTTTTTACTTTTTAGTGCCGCGCTTTGGTGACGTCGACTGTGGCTGGCAATGCGGAAACAGAAACAGTGCTCTTGATATCTATAAAATAAAGCTGAAGTGCATAAGAGCCCAGGACTTAATGCACATAAGGTATAATGTTGCTTTTTTCAGATTATCCTACCAGTAGAACGTCCGTAAAACAAAAAGGGCAGATTGATCTTCTTACAAAAGTTGACAATTATAGGGTAATATTTTCGAAGTTACCTACTCGCAATTGTTATGAAAAAAATGCCAACATGAACTATTCTGCCCTAATTCTTTACGCTGAACAGATTATTACCTACTCGCAATTGTTATGAAAAAATGCCAACATAAACTGTTTTGCCCTACCTAACTCTTTACGCTGAACAGATTAAACGAAAGATTATGATTTTTTTTTCACAAACTTTCGACAGGAGCATCTGAGTTAGCGTTAATTTGTTTATACATAATGTCGACGCCACCACATTCAGCTGTTTAAATTACTGTGGTTATTGTTCGTCAGTCGTATTCTTCAAAATCGTCAACAGTGTGATGTATGTTGTGCATAGTGCACATTTTTAAAACCTTGTTTTGGGCCATATTGGTAACTTCGAATGAAAAAAAAACTTGGTGTGGCCAGTTCCTCTCTAAAGGTCAACTTACCGTCCGCAGTTATTTTCGTATTTACCCCACATAGATTTGCGTTTGCTAACCTGCGTGTTTTCGAACTAACATTGGTTGCTTGCAAAGTCTATGAAGTTCAGTGAATTACATGAGTTTTACATCAGAGCCAATGTTACACTAAGTGATTTAGAAATTTCCAAATAGCCGTTAAAACTGCCAAATAATCGTTATTTTCACTGCAATGTTTTTTGCGAGAGAATGTACATTCCGTATGTTTGTCGTTGCCTACTTTGTAGAGTCGGAGGTCACATACCATGCATTTAAGTTCTGCAATTTTTGTTTCTCCGCTGCAGTTTCACGTGCAATACCTGTGTTTCATAAGATTGTTTCTAAAATATAATGGCTGTTACGTAACTGTTTTGTGCAATAATACTTCCTAAATTCTTGTTTGTAAATGAATTATTGCTTGTGTAAATGAATTATTGCGCTACTTCAAGCATTTGATCTTATCGCTTTTGTTTTTCCTTCTACCGTCGCCAAAATGATTAATTACACATGCTTTCATAATTATTTCCATCGCAAATGATTGCTATACTCCGCTTGTTCCACCGTGTGCACTGCATTTAATTTAAAGAAACATCTCTTGTGTTTTAATGCTGCTGAATTTCCCAATATTAGTTTATCTTTTTTATGGCATCAAAGCCTGACAATTGAAAAATTCATTGAAAGAATTGCCTCAGAACAGTGGTTCTAAAACTGAGTCTTTGACAAAGTTTTCAGGAGTCCGCAAAACCTTTTAAAGATGCATTTACTTAACAAATTGAATTATCCTAAACGCTTTTTACTTTATATAGTACTTAATTTGCGTCTCGTTTACCTTGTTGTTCTCATGGTATGATATTGCGAAAAAAAACTAGAGGCTACTTCATTTTTTTAAACGCTATTGATTGTACACCAATTATTGCTTACGATAGCTTTTTGGAGTGAAAGCTGTCAATTTTTCTCAATTGTTATGATGCCAGTTTCCAAATGTGTAGCATTGTGCTTCAACATCTAACCTTGCGAAATTCATGACTTCATTACATATACGTCAAAAAATCGAAAAAAATGTAATTTTCCCGAACATGCAAATACATTGTAAGTGCTTGTTTTAAATTTTGAAAATTGTTTTCATTTCTGCATTTTTTACTAGATAAGGTTTTTCGATAAAAGAAAAGCAAAATGGCCAATTTGCGATCTACGTTAATCTGAATGGCTATAAATTTAAACACTAAGATATCATGTCACATTACTTAGCCTAATGCAGGTGATATGTTTCTTATACGCTTTCTAACCTGGTTTGTTCAGTACAAACAATTATGCACACTAATTAATGTGATAGGCAAGCTAAGCGGCTAGTTAGAAATACATTTATCCCTCAGGATTTTTTTAAGGTTTAGAAGTCCTATTTGTATGTTGTGGAATTCTTTAACACTTTTACGACCTGTACCTTGTCCCTTAAGACAACCGAATGTCAATAAAACACTACGATCTAGGCACACATTAGGTTTAACGACTATTTGAGTTTTAAATATTTAATGGGACGTGGATTTTGATCATCCGGCGAGGGCAATAAGGGCGTAACTTTCTTTAAAATAAGCTTTAACCAGCGCTTATAACAACATTTTTTAACAATCGTGGTGCGTTGATTACTTTGTAACAGAAAGTGCTTAGTACATAGTTCTATAGTTTAAGAAACTCGAGAAATGGTTTAACATAGGTTCTCGCTTAAATTTAGATCGATGTTTCTTGGCCCAGTTTACAGTTTGTCGTTTAACGAAATTTAGTTTTTTAGCATTTCTACCTTAAAAAATTGTTGTTACCAACGTGCCTAAATGCAGTACATAGAATAAAAAGCCCTGCTTTTTATATCAGTCTTCCCGAATGAAGAAATATGTCCCTGTAAATAAGTTTACCCCAATTTTATTGGCACGACATTAGGTGATTAAAAGTTTTCGAAATGATCAGATATATGCGTTAAAAATGGTACAGACATAGCCTACAAATCCACACATCCACTTAACAAGAATATATAGAACACTTACGAAATTTCAGCCGAGCATAAAGTCAGATTAATGGGTCTGCACAGTTCCGCTATTGCCTGGTCAAGTAGGCCTATATAATTCAAGGTTTCGTAATGATCTCAGAGAAGTTTCGGAAATAGTTGTGTTCGTTAGAGCGTGAACAGAAAAGTTAGTTTAATCAGGTCGCAGCAGTTCCGTCATCAAATACTAAAGCGGTGACTAAGGCAAGATACGTTACTTTGTGGTTTAGCGCCGAGTTCTTTTATAGCTACAAGGATAATTTGTTGCGTATTTCTGAAACTTATTGGTAACTTTTATACGTTCCATTTGCATAGTTTAGTTTGTGGCGTGTTTTATGAACGGACAAACAATGGAGGTAATCAGTTTTATAATCTTTGGTTTTAAAATGAGATGTTAAACTGCTAACGCTTAATTTATCTTCTGATAGATGTTTTACTTTCATTAAAATGAATTAAAAGTTGATTTTACAAAATCATTTATGCCCAGTAAGCAAATACATTTTACTATGAAGCGTAGATTTCCTTGCAATTGTTTTGTTATTTGATGTGCAATCTAAAAATTTTATATGGTTCTGTTGCTTTTTGAATATTTTCTAAAATTTTCACTGCTCACTTAGGGTTTTTACAGCATAAGAATAATAACTTGTATCCCAAAGCAAGCGACGGTGTAAACCATATTTGGGATAGTAAACATATTGTTTGCTTAGCAAACATATAAACATGGTTTATGATGGGTGCCGTATTAAAAAAAATACTAGGCAAACATTTGACTTCCACTGGCCATGTGCTGGGTTAAACAAAATGTGTGTATTAAAAAGGTGTTTTGCAAATATTTATTTATTGAGACAGTAACTATGTTTTTATAACAGAAGAGTTGTTAGACAGCTTCTATCAATATTCAAAGGAATCTGAAATAATCCAAATTTGAAAAAAATGAGGCATTAATTAATAACACACCAAGACCCGTGGGCCGTAAGTCAACATTTGAAAAAAGAAGATGGATGATGGTTCAAGTTTTCTCTTTGATCAGCCAATTCACAAAGAGGGTTTAGATCATTCTTCCACTAACTTTGACACAAGTTCACTGCATGATGGGGTCGAGGAATTGTTTAAAGGTAATATATTTTGTCCATATATTTTGATGAATATTTCGGCAAGATAAAACTAGAAAATATTTTTACTTTAAATCCATGTCCAACCAGCTGCAAATTTTAATTAAAAAAACTTAATAATTTTTTAAAATATGATCAAAATTTTGTATTGTTCGTTAAATTTTGTTCAATATTTTAAAATACATTTCAACAATCATTAAATTTTTTGAATCTGATCTGTAATGCATAGGGTGCTACTTAAACATTTTATAATCAATTACTTCAAAAAAAAGTTGTTGTCAGCAAAATGAAAACAAAACTTATTATTTTAGAACTTCATGGAATATCGGTGGAAGAACTAGAAGTCGAATTGCGACGAAAAGAGAAGGAGTTGTATCTTTGCAGCAAGCTCGGCTTGTTTCTGGCACAAGAAGTGGACGAACTTGTATCTCAGAGACGAGGAATCGTGTCGGATCACACCAGGCTGTTGCTAGAACTGCAGGAGTACAGAGATTCTAGAAGAAGCTATTTGGATGTGAGTGATGGGGCTTCGGAAAGGGCTGGATCTAGCAGCAAAGCTCCACTTTCTAGTTCTTCTTCGTCACCCGAACTCCAAAGGCAGCTTGAAGGGGCTTCTATTGACGCCAAAGTTACAAGCCTTCAGTCTGGGGTAATTATTTTATTTGTAGTGAGCAAATATTTCAGAGCATATAAAAAAGTGGATTGGTTATGTGTTATTATTTATTAACCTTAAAAACAAAATTAACCTTAAAACAAAATTTGTTTGCCGTTTTATTTTTTATACAACTTGCATTGTAGTATTCGCTTTAATCTATCTTGTGACTGTATCATGTAATTTGATAGTGTAAATCAATTTTTGAAACTATGTAAGTAACTTAATTGTTATTTAAGAATCAGTCACCGTTTGATTAAAATCTTTTATAAATAGAAAAAGTGATGTACTTTCTTTAATTTGAATGCAGTCAATACACAAAGTAGAACTTGGCTTGGTCGACATCTGTCAATAGAATCCCTAGAGACAATCTTCTATTTAGTTTAATGAAGCTATTTTAAGCTTAAATTTATACAGATTTGTACCATTCTACACTGATTTCTTCTCTACTGTTATCACTGGTGGTTTGTTTAATTTTGCAAACAATGCAGTCATTCAGTCTATTATTTTAACAGATTTTTAATTTTGATGCTGCCTTACACCATGCAAACCTAAAATCATCTAGGCAAAGGTCTCAGTCATTTCGTGAACAAAGTAAAACGGCTTTAACAGGATTAAATCGCAAGAGGTTCATGTCTGTCAGACAACCTAACACTAAGCAACCAGGCATAAGGGTGTGTGATAACTGAAATGCAAGTGGCATGGTTATGTTCCATTATCCCCAAAATACTTGTTTTTTTGGTAAATTTACTTGGCTTAATTTGTGCTTTTTGTATGCTTTCTTTGGTTGTAAAGCTCTGGTGAAATTACCTGCTTAAAATTGACTACATGCCATCGCATTTACTTTTGGCTAGATTAGAGTAAATTGTAATTCTACCAATGACTTTGATTGAATATTGACTATTAGGTATTACTTTGTAGGGTAAGGCAATGCAGCTCTCTTGCAAAATAATTATAGACTATTATTTCAAAAGTATGAAACACAGTAAAGTATAAAATGTTTATTTTGTGAAAGTATTTGTGAGAATGTATTAAACCAATCACTAAAATTTAATATATATATTTGTAGTATTCATATCGGTAATTTTTCCTAATCTAAAAGTCAATGGTTTAAAGTATCACACAAGCCCTAAGCATTAATATGCAATTGTATTCACAAGCTATATACTTTTCCATATTCATTGGGTTATTATGGGTTTAAGTACTCAAACTGGTGTTCTATATCATTTTCGTTTCCTTGGCATATGTGGCAGATTTACAGCATGGCAGACGCAGCCAGCGTTTTAATTTGTTTGTTGTCATGTAAATTAAATTTGAACCACCAATTTAAGCAATCATAATTTGATTCGCAGACTTGTCCAACCAGTTTAATGAGTTGCACTTTGAAGGCAATTGAATGATTAAAGTGGTTGATGCTTTTTAGGCGCTTCACTTTATGTGCCTAGGGGCAAAACTGCATAACTTTCAGACATTTTTGGCATTTAAGGTCACCGATCAGCAATGAGCATCCCCCATAAATGACACCACATCATACCTAAAGAAAATACATTCAACTGCCTAAACTTGCGTGTTTGCTTATTTATTTATTTTTTGTAGCCATTTTTTTATTTTATACTTGTATTCTAAAAACATGTCAAGTTGCACTTGAAATTAACCATTGTAATATTTAAGTAGAAAGTTCGCAAAACATTTTTCTTATTTTTGAGTTTCTTACTGTTTATGTGGAAAGTTAAAATGTACCTAAATACATATTTGTTTACAATTTATATTTCAACTATTTCTATATACAAATTTCATACATAAATTTAATTTTCAGTTTCCTATTTGTATAAGTAATACAAATTATAATCATTTTTTACTTATAGTTGAGTGAGGAACCTAGTCCTTTAGGACGCACTGCCTCAATCGAAAGCCTTGATCTGATTAGCAATGCCGAGTCAACCATGACTTCTGCCTCAACACGTGACCTTCAGAATGACCTTGACTTGGTGCAAGAATCTCATGATAGAATAACAAAGCTGGAAGTTCAACTTGACGTATGTGTTTATGCATGAACGAATGTTTAATTTACATAGGACAAAAAATAGGCTGTTTTAATGCAATTATATATATATAGTTTGTGATGGTACAATTAAAGGAGTTCTGTGTGGGTGTATAATGGCTTGTTTTGAGTGGGTGGAAAATCTGCAAGAAGTTTCTACAGTGTATTGTTTGATGCACCTAAAACATGCTATGATGATATATATGACAATATTTTTTTGGCTTATGTTTCAACATTTTTATAAACTTGTTTTTTGTTTATATTTTCTTGATAATATAGACCTAATATTGTGAAAACCATTAAAGGCCTTTGGGTAAATTAACTCTATGAAAACTTGCAAATTCTCAAAGGACATCCTTGTGTGCTTATTAAATATTGATTTTTTTCTGGCTACTATAGTTGCCTGATTGCTACTTAATGTTTTGGTTACCACTGCTGTTACGTTGTACTAAATGCTGAAGCCAAAACCAACTTTGCCTTCCTGTCTTTATCCTATAAAATTTGTGGCAATAGTTAACAGCACTTTTTCTAACTTTACAGAACACTAGAGCCAAGTACCGATCTTTGATGACCAACTACTCCTACAAATTAAAAGATATGTCCCGACAAATTGGATCTAGCGTTACAAAGGCCAGGCCATACTTTGAAGCTGTGAAAATAGCTAAAAGGGTGAGATCACTGTAAATTGACTGTGAATTTAGTTTCTTGTGTGCCTCAGTGTAAACTCAATAATATAAACCTATTTGGGGGTAAATATTGTTTTCATGTAAACTGTTAATCAATACGGGCTCACCACTTGAAGGAATTGAAGCAATTTTAGCTAAATACTTAAGTCTCCAAATTTTTTTTTGCTTACTAACAGTAATATTATATATTTAAAAATAGAATGTTTACCCTAAAGCCCGAAGTGACCAATATTTTAATTTGAACAAGGATAAATGAAATTAAATGCTGCAAATTTTATTATTGAGGTTACTACAATTGTTGCTATTATTCCGTTAATATCTTCTGTTCTCTCAATTGGTAAAAAAAAGTCAACACTTTTTCCAAATGTAATATTTATGCTGAACATTTTATGTTTGATGCTTAAAACTTAAAAAAAACATTTTTTATTATAAAATGTATGAAAAAGTATTAAAAAACAAATAGTATTCTGTTTTTATTACTTTCATGTTTTTTAAAAGGATATCAATTCCTTGTTTCTTTTTCATTATTAAATCTTAGGAAAAAAAACAACAGTTTAGCCAAAATGCCAAGTTTGTACATAAGTATAACTGTATGGTCAACGAAAATGTGTTGTTATATAGTGCCACCTTGAAGCACAACAGGCAGCTGTTGAGTACAAGCGTGCAGTCAACTTGCATAAGGCAGCCCGTGACATGGTGAAGGTGGCTGAAGAAAGGGTGATGTCGTCATTTGACAAGCTGGACCCAACTTGGCAGGAAATGCTCAATCAGGCAAATCTAAAGGTGTTTCTCAACGTTTTTGATGTTATAACAAAATGAGTTTTAGGGAGCATAAAGACCCGTTTTGGGGCAAGCATGGGACAGTTTATTTCATAGAAAATGTTAAGTTGGTGTAGCTTGAAACAATGTCTGTACTTGACTATTTGTGTTAAGAATGTTTTTCATTGTTAAGGTAAAACATGCAACTGTTGTGAAAAAAGAGTAAAGTAAGTGTTTATCAGTGAATTTGTTTGTTCAAGCTTGATCATATATATGAAAGGTGTCATGTACATACCAAATGTGCCACAGTTGTGCTTTATTAAAACATACCAATATATCAATTTTTTTTATTTAATTACTGTAAGCATTTAGCATTTAAACGTGATGTTTTAGTTACACGAATGCTCTTTAATAATAATCTTTCCATGTCTATTGCTAAACGGGTATGCAGTGTGGGTGTTTAAAAATAATTTTCTTGGCTTATGATTTGTATTTAAGTACTTAATATCATACACAAGCTGTGAGTTGGCCTTTTCAAAACAAGGACCAATTTAAACAACAAAAAGATTTGTGGTCATGTTGATCTGTAATTTTAGGTGAATGAGGCTTCCAAAGAAAAAAACAGAATACACAGAGATCATTTGGCCGCTGCAAAGGCTTTTCAAATTGCTGATGAGAAAAAAATGGATCTTAAGTCAAGATTGCAACGAAGCGTTATAAAATCAAAACCTTATTTTGAGATTCAAAAAGAATTCCAGTCGAAGTTAGAGGTGAGTCATTTGCTCATTCTTTCAGGTGACTTGTTATTGCATTTAAAAAAATTGTGAGCTTATATTTAATTGAAGAGATGAATACATTATATAAAGCCTAAAACAGTTAAACAAAAAAAAGCAATGTGGTAAAATGTTGAAATTGGTTAGATGAGAATTTTTGGCATGGATATTTTTACAATAACAAGATCGACCTGGACTGTCAACAAAGCCTGCTAAAAATGTTAAATTTATCAGCTTTTCAAAACTTACTGTGTTATTTCTAAGCATGTATGGATAAACCTTTATTTAATTTTACTTGTTTTGTTAATTGATCCTTTTATTTAAACAGTCTGCTACGAAAAAGCTAAACGCATTGGAATTGCGGCTAATGGAGGCCCGGCAAAACTACAGCCACTTTCTGACCCGCCTAAAAAAATCCGGCAACTCCAACAAGCCTTCTGAAGCATTGAAGTCTCTGTCGGAGCGGGGTATGGGAGTGGGTGCCGAGAATCCTCACGGTCTTCCAAATGCGGCAGGCACCATGCTGCCCAAACCAGCCTTTCAATTTCTCGAAAAGGAAACTGTTCCATTGCCAGAGTCTGGCTTAACAGACGAGGATGAAGTTGTAAGCCAAGTTAGCACATCAACCAAAACCAAGCTTCACTACAGCCCCTATGATCTTCTTTATCTCAGCGAAATTGCTTCCGACTCTGGAAGCCACTATGACAGCGAGGACAATGACTACATCCAAGACTTCTGACAATCTTCTTCCAGCACAAATATTTACCTGTTTGCTTTAACTGCCAACAAGACCAAACTTTTAAATTAGAAGTAACCCTATTTTTGTATTAGCTCAATTGTTTCATAAATGCAAAGCTCGTTGAACAAAGTCACATGTTAACTTAAAAAAATATTGTATTGTTAAGCTTAGCATGGTGGAAGCCTATATTATTTTTGCTGTACACAACCTGTATGTATTTGCTATTACACATACAGTGATGCATATTTACCAAATACTTTCTGTTGCAAACAGTTGTTGCATTTCAGCATCCGTCCCTAGCAGCTTAAGCGTTATACCTCTTGTCTGCAGTACACTTCTGTGTTATTTCCAATTGCATACTAATCTTACCACTGTGCACGTTTGTGGTGTAAAAATGTGTAACACCTATAACCCTAGACTAATTATATATATATGCGATTTGGGTGCCTTTAATCTAGTTCCAATTAAGGGTGTTTATGTTAGGTGTTTTCTTGCAAAAGCTTTCTAGACACGATATACTCCTTGCCACTTTTACTTTTATTTTCATTTTGTCAACATTAATTTTCCTTTTAACAGCATATTCTTTCTTGAATGTTATGTTGGGTGTTCTCATTTTCAATTAAAATGAAAAAATACTAATGTACAGTATGTTAATGCAAACTAGTATTTTCAATCTGCATGCCTAACCAAAACATTTTCATTACAACTTCTATGTTTTTTTAGAAGGCTATAATGTTGTATTATCGAGTTTTATTCTTGTCCATTAGCACTTATTGTCTGCATTTCTGTTAAGGTTTCAAGAGAGCAAATTGCAATTGTTGATGCAGTTCATTATTTATTTCCAACTCAAAACAGCACAACTCCTATGTAATGTATAAAAAATGTAGTCTCAAACATTTTTCTCTTTAGAACCCTTTGCATATATGGTTTATGGGTAGCAGTTAACGCTTCATAATGTGTCTATTCACAAGGAAATAATTTGCAGTTGTTTTTCGCTATGTATACACATATCAAAATATATTGTAGTATATTACAGGAGTCTGCTTTATTTTTTTACAAAGTATGAATTGGACTCTTATTGCAAAAGCAGGATTATTCGTTTTTTCCATATAGGAAACTGCTTTGGCATTTATACTAGTATAAGTAAGGTGGCGATGACTGATGAGCAACCATGGCAAAAATACAAAAATCAAAACAAAAAATTAATTAACCTACAAAACACCAATTTCAATAGCATCAACCATCTTCAGGTCTTACAACGGAAAGACAAGCGTCTGCAAATTCGACGAAAATAGGTTCTTGCATTAGGTTCTCTAAAAAAGTTCGTTTGTCATTGCTTTTATTTAGGTTTTCCAGCAAAGTCCGTAGATGAGGGTTTTCCAAGCTTTCTTTCACTTTCTCAGCACTTTGCAAGTTTTCTAGTTGAGCTGTGCTTAAGATTTCTTCGTCTTCCAGTTGTTCGTCGACTTCAGGCAATCTGTTATCTTGTGTAACTTGCTCATTTTGTTTAGGTTTGCACTCTGACTGGTGTTGTTTAAAACAAGCAACGGAGCAGTACAGGCACAAACATTTAGGACACTTGTACTTGTGTACCACCAACCCACAAACGTCGCATGGATTTTGCGTTTTCATGGCGTCTGTAATTGATAAACAACCCCAAAAAAGTGATTAATAAACACCAAACCTTTCACAGCGTGTTATTTTCAGAATGGTACTTTACCGTTTTTTGCTTCACTGATTTTAGGAAAATACATCAGCGGATATAAATAAGTTTTCTCATCGGAATCATGTACGTAACATTTATTGTTTAAGATACTAAAAATAAAAACTATAGCCACAATTTTAAATTAATTGTCAAGCTAAATAATTAATTTCGCATTAAAAATATTTTTACGGTGCTTTAAAGTGAATCCATGACCTATAAAGAATTGTTGCTATGTCGTTCTATGAACTGAGTCGGATGACCGAAAATTAAACCCAAGGAAATTGGATAAACAACATAAAGTGTCACATGTGCATAGTTGCCATTCTAGATTATTTTAATCTAGATTTAGATGTTTTGGTTTGAATCTAGATATAGGATTATACAATCTAGATGTTAGATGTTAGATGTTTTTTTAGATTATTATAACAAAATATTGTATAATCTAAGTTAGTGACATTCTCGCTGTTAACGATAAATATTTCAGTAATTTCAAAAGTTTTTGGCGCTGGTCTAGAATCCTACCACAACGAAACACCATTTGGGTTAGGGTCGGGTTAGCGTTTGGGTTAAGGTGGGTCAAGTATTATTATTAAACAAAGAATATAATAATACTTGACCCACCCACACCCGAACGCTAACCCGCACCCTAACTCAAATTTTGTGCGTTGATTTTAGATCTGTGGTAGGATTCTAGACCAGCGCCAAGTTTTTTTTTATGTAAATTGAAAAAAAAATAATGAGATATAAAATCGAAATTTCAGTAACTCGCCATGTTCAGTAAAATGTTTTATAAAGCAGAAATCTTAAATCTAAAGCATCAAGCAAGTCCCTTTATGCTTTTAATGTTGATTTTTTGTCCAAAAGTATTGAATATTTTCAAAAATCATTTTTAGATTATTTTTTTGGTAAATCTAGATGATTACTGTGAGAAAAAAATGTCAACTATGCACATGTGCCCAGTGTTGTCATTTTTTTAATTCTCTGGCATTAGTGTTTGGTTGAGTATTATTATATTTATTATGTTTCAAAGGTTAAGTAACATTATTAAATAATAAATATAATAATAGTTTACATGCCTTCACCCTAGCCTGAATATTGTCCGTTGCTTGCGTGTTGTTTTTTAATCACCGTCAAAAGAATGGCACATGCACCTGGGAGTTGTTTCCAACAGACCCACTCTGCACCCTCAAATTTAATATGCACCGTTATTTTTCTATTTGTTATACAAACGGGGTGCACCCCATCACCCATTGTGGAAAGTATGGCAAGTGCCCCTGCGGGTTTGTTTCAACCTTTTAAAAATCTGAAAGTGCACCCCAAATATATAAAACGTTTTTTACAGTGCAATGCTCGACGAAATCCAAGTCGAACTCTGGTTAACATTTTTGGCCTGAGTCAAACTATGTTTTTTAACCGACTTTGCATCCCTGCTTTCCTGATGGATTGTTCTTGACCACTTTTTGTGTAAAGTATTTCATATTTCGGTTCACAAATTAAGTGTACAAACACCATACTCAACTTAGAGACCGAAAATTTTCAAACTTGGATTTCCATTATCTTTCTTGCATTCTTATATTTTACAAGCAATGTTATTAACTTATTACAGCCGCACAATTTTAAGCTGCAAAATCGCCTCCCCATGCAAAATTTTCCAATCTTTGAGTCGATAATAAAACTCAAAAATGAAGTCTATGTTAAAAACCTTACAAGTAATTTAAAAAATACAAGTATGCCCAAAAATGTCTGCGGTAACTCTGGTTTGCTAGGTTATTTTTCTTGTGTTTTTCAGATATCTTTATATAAATCATGAACTTTTTTCATCAGTTGTGAATGTTTAATAATTCTGTATATAAAAATGGACAAATCAAAGTTTCTCAATGTGGCCATGGCTGTAGGCAAAGTTGCTTTCAAGCCATTACCAGACAGAGCCCGAGTTCACGTTCAACTAAATCGGTTTAATCCGATATTAAAGATGGTATGCATAAATAATATTTGTCTAATACAGTTTGTAAACCTAACGGTTTTCCACACTACGTTCAGTCTAATGCCCACTTTATAGTTATACACAAAATCCATTTATAATATATACATCATCATGGCACTGTAGCTAGAATTCAAGGTTTTATTTAAATTATATAATATGGTTTATATCTTTTTCTAAAACTGCTCAAGGATCAAATAGCCATACACTAATCTGTACTGAAGTGTTAAAGTGTTTTACAGTATTTCCCTGAAGTTGGTACTTTGAATATCTTTGATTCTAAGCGTCAAGCCAAAGTTGGTGATATTGTTCTACTGAAAAAGATGGAAACACCAAGATTTGATATTGATAGTCACGAAATTTCGGAGGTATTATTTACAGCTGGAGCGATTGTCGATCCTATCACCGGTCTGAGGGTTGAAGGGCACAGGTACATCAACATTTGTGTTATTTAAAACAAAAATACAATTTAATACTGTTTAACAGTTACATCAAAATTAGTGTTATATAAAATAAAAATACAATTTGATATTTTCTAGAATATAGACATAAAATTTATTAAATTTAATTGTTTACTATTTTTATTATACAAACGACGTGTCTAATCGAAAATTAATTGAGTTTTCATTTTTAGATATTTATTTGACGAGAAACCGCTGTCTGTGGAGGAATTGAATAAGTTAAATGAGGACATACAATCCCGCGAAGTTGCGCCTAAATACAGTTACGAAGTTTCAGACAAATATATAAAACGAGAAGCTCCAAGAAGAAAAAAATAAATTTTTAATTCACCATTTCTGTTTGTATTTTTTTAATAAATGATTTCAGTTTATTGTTGGCGGTGATTGATGTATTCCGAGTTAGGAAATGGAATGTCTAATTTTACAACCTTAAACATTTTCTTACGTCAACGAGAGTACTAAGAGAGTCGAACCGTTCAACTTTTCAGGTTTGATTTATGTTAAAGGATTTCATCGGAATACGGTTCAGTTTCGGTTATTCAAAAGTTCAACCATTGTTATTTCAAAACCAGTTCATAAAGTTACGTTTCGGATCAAATTAAAGTGTCGTTAAATCTGAAAACGTTGGTCGATAAATGTAGAGAATAATGATTAAATTTAACCTGGCATTAAGTTTTGTCACGTAGACCTAGTAAAAAGCAAGCAGCTCCTTATTAAAACATCTAAAAAATTAAAAAAAAGGTTTTATTTAGTGAATATTCATTTTTTTACATAAATTTTCGAACATGGCGTAATTTGTCTCTGCAAAAAACAATTGGTTACGGCATGTTGGGGTGAAACGCTTTTTTGAGAGTTTCGGGCTCGGTTAAGGTTCAGGTATTTTCAGAATATTCGGTTCAGTTCCAGTTCGACTCCTTAAAATCTTACATGAAAACGGCTCAGGTTCAGGTACGGTTTGGCAAAACATCTGCCATATACGGTCCATGTAATTTGGGTTCGGTTCAGCACCCTGACAGAACAATATTTTCACCCGATCCGTTAGAAATTAGTGCATTTCTAAGCAAAAAGGTCTACGACAATTAGGGCATCCAAGGGCAGAAAAGTCTGACTTTTAGACCTTGAGGTCGTGGCAATGCACTAATTTGGACCTTTAGGTAAACTCCTGGCGTAGATAAATTGAAAATATTCGCTGAAAATTCACAAAAGATAACAAAAAATGTAAGAGAGAATTAATAACACTTGACCCACCTGAACCTTAAATAATGTGCGTTAACATAATAATTATTTAAACGCTGGAAAGTACCCAAACTATGGTAGGCATAGGATAGTTTCTCGTCCATATGGTATATACGATATTTACGTCACACATTGAGGTATTGGGACCTAAAGCGTTTGTGTAATTATTAAATCAACGCACAATATTTTGGACTTTATGGTGCTGGTTAGCGTTTAGGTTTGGGTGGGTCAAGTATTATTCAACTTAATTTTTATGCACATTTGTTAAGTCAAATTAGTACATTGTCCAAGACCTCAAAGTCTAAAAGTCGGAGTTTTTGATTCTTTGGATGCACTAATTGTCGTAGATCTTTTTCTTAGAAATGCACTAATTTCTAACGGATCGAATGATGTTTTGATTATTTTTCTGGTATCTGTGAAGAGAACGATTGGCAATATTCATGTAAATTTTTTATTTGATAATTGTAAAAACTTAATGAGATACTTAAAAACGTTATAGATTTGTACCATTATTTAACAATTTCACTTAGGTAATGAACAACCAAAATAAATATCTAAAAATTTTTTCAACAAAAATTGCTTATTCATTGTTCACGCCCCAGTAACCTTCGAATAATACGCCTCGGTAATTTGTGTCTTCTCATTCTCTGTCTTGAAAGGTTCTGGCTGAAAATTAATAAATCGTTAAAAAACTAAAATAGCTGAAAAATACTTATCTCTGTGTTTTGAATAAAGTACGTTGAAAACTTATCAAAAGCTACTGCAATGGCAAGCAGTGGAGTTATCGAAGTTTCTAGCGACAATGATTTCACTACGAAGAAAGCTTCACTAAAAGACAAATTAATTGTCATTGATTTTCATGCTGTGTGGTAAGTATTTTATAAATAAATTAGTCGTTGTTCAACATTTAGCATAAAACTACAAGTATTACCAGAATATTTGTTATTTCTTTCATTGTAATTAAAATTCAATCTTGAATTGTTAACAATAAATGGTTTAATTTTAAAAGTTTTCATCTAATTCGAACCTATATGAATGTATATAGGCCTACTTTGAATATAAAAAAATGCAGAATTTTACGGTGTGCTGCCACAAAATGCAGACTGTCCTATGGCCGGTTGGCTGGATTAGATTACCCCCCCCCCCCCCCCCCCCAAAAAAAAAAAATAAATATAAAAATAGTTTTGATTATAAATTTTGTCATTTGTTAAACTCAGGTGTGGCCCTTGTAAGCAGATTGCTCCGAGATTTAGCCAACTTGCTCTGGAATACCCACAAGTTGCCTTTCTTAAAGTGGATGTGGATAAGTGCAAGGTATTGTTAGTTTTTACAGAGTGTTGTTAATTTTTTTAAACCTATGAAAGTGTAGAGAATATTTTATAAACATAAAATCACACTTAACATTATGCAAAAAATCAATACTATTTGGCTAATAGTTTAGGACTATTAGCTATTGTTTTCACATATTTAGTGTATTACAGGGCTCCTTGAGTATCTTGAAGATGGTTAATATTAGATAATGTGCAGAATTATTCTCATTATTTGATTCGAAAATAGCTATTTGTGTGCTAAATCTACCCTGTCTTTTTGTACATTATTCATGGATCTGTAATGTATCTTGATAATGAATTGCAAATCCAAAATGGTTGAATAGATCATTATTGTTTAGATAAAGACGTTTTAATACGAATTTGTATCATCTTCAGTCAAACCAGCGGTTTTGCCTAGTGGACCCTTTGCATTTATTTTGAAATTTTGCAGCCCTATAAAAATTGTAAGGGTCGCTTGATCCATATTATTTGTAGAACACTAGTGCAGTCATGATTCTTTCTAATGTAACTTTCTAACTATTGCCAACGATTAGATGCTTTATATCACAAGTTACATCTTAAAACATGCTACATTATCGAATCATAAAGCATAACTAAATGACAATAATAATGACAGATAATGTTTAAAACATAGACTAATGTTTAGAAACATTCGCTAAAGCCTACTGTAAAAAAAATTGAAGAATAATTCTCCTTGGGGGCCTTCTGAAACTGCTGCACGAACCCCAGTTGGTCTCTCTACTTGACCTTTTTGACTTTGCGATACATTATAACAAGCTACATTGTCTTTTTTAAGTAAAATATAACAATATTCAAACAGGAAACAGCGGCAGCCTACCAGGTGTCAGCAATGCCCACCTTCAAATTCGTCCACAACAATGAAGTCAAAGCCACTATCACTGGGGCTGACCCTACCAAACTGGAGAACAAGATCAAGGAACTTTCGCAGACGGTTGCTTCACTGCAGAATGCCAAATCTGACCCATCTATTGCAGCAGGAATGGTTGGTAAACATTATTCCTGTTTTTTTTTTAAAGATTTTCTAGTGAGATTATTACTGTGTATAAAAATTAAGGCTTCATAGTGATATTATTACTGTGCAAAAAGTAAAATTTTCCTAGTGAGGTTATTACTGTATATAGAAATAAGATTTTAAAGTAAGATTATTACTATGTTTAAAAATTAGGATTTCACAGTGAGATTATTACTGAGTAGATTATTGTTACTGTTAGTATAAAAAACAAATTTTTAGCAGAAAATACAGTAAAAACATTCAAATCTGTAAATGTTTTTCATGCAAAATAACCATATTGAATCTTCAAAAGCCCTACCAATTTTTCGGTTGCCACTTTATTTTATAGTTTTATTGTGTTGCTTGACACACTTTTCAGTACGATTTGGAGCAGTTCATGGTGGATAAGAACTGTCTTAATGAGGACGAGGATCACCCACTCAGTTATGCATTACAAGACAACCAAGACCTGTATTTGGAGTCTGATTGTGATGCTGAGGTTTGTATTAATTCTTTTTTTTTAAACAACAGTATTTTACTTGATTTTATGTCAATGTATTTTGTAATAAGGTCTAAATGAGATTTGGCAAAATTGTTTAATACACCCTTAAAAAGGGGATTTGAAATACAGACAATTTAAAGTGTATTAATTCCTTTGAAAAGATAGCTATAAATATTTTAGTTTTGACAAGTTGGTAAAAGTATAGGAATAATAAGTGCGAATGCCTTGCACATGTAATTCATTCAATAAAATATTCCGAAAAAAAAGGCATATTTCTATAAGAAAGTTTTATAAATAATATCCGGGCCGGATTATATAGCAGGCTGCAGTTTGCCCAGGTCTGCTTTAAAATTATGCTTTAATAATACTGCTACTTCAGATAAATTGATGTAAACTTGAAAAACAGTTGTACTAAATTAAACTTAGCTTAGTCCAATAAACCTTTTGGTGTTTTTTTGCAAAATACCATCCCAGAACTTTTTTTGGCTCTGGTCTTGAATCCTGCCACAGTGTTGAAACAATTGGTAAAGCAAGGCACAATATTTGGGTTAGGGTGTGTTAAGTAGTTGTATTTAACAATATTGCCTAACCTACCCAAACGCTAACCTAAATAATGTTCATTGTGGTAGGATTCTCGACCAGCGACCTTTTTTTGTATTGCTTAAACTAAAGAGTTTAATTGTGCAGCTTCTGGTCTCAATATCGTTCAATCAAGTCGTGAAGCTCCATTCTCTCAAGTGCCAGGCACCCCCCAACGGCCACGCACCAAAAACAATGAAACTCTACATTAATTTGCCAAGTGCGATGGACTTTGACTCGGCAAAGCATGGGAAAGCCCTGCAGGAAATTGTGTAAGTAAAATAATGTAATTATTTAAATCATATTGCGTGAAAAAAATGTGTTAAGCTTTGGGTTACCTAAATTGGCCTTTGTACTGCTACTGCTACTTATTTCTGAAATGGTTTTAGTTCTGTCGGTGATTTATTGGACTTTGTATTAAGAGCACCTGTATTTTTTGTTATGAAAAAATAATCTTTTTGTTTAACATGGTATACATGCTTTTAGGTATTTATCATTAATTTTCATGAAAATTAAAAAAAAAGTATAGTTTGCATTCAATTTTTCTTGTTATACGGTTTTGTTTTCCTTTTAATTTGAGTTATTGCTTCTATGCTGAATATTAAACATTGTTATTTCGTTTTGTACAGTTTCACCCCAGAAAACCTGACTGGTGAAAGCGTGGTCAACTTGAAGTTCGTTAAATTGCAAACCGTTAACAACATGACCGTAAGTAAATTACTTTACGCTTTCATAGCAGCCTCGTACTTTTTAAAATCAGTTTCCTTACCGTTAAGATTGCAATATTTTTTTGTTACGGCTGTTTGACGCTGTTTTGCAAGAAAAATATCATATGAATAGAAATATGTATATGTACTACGGAAAAATCCTTAATGTAAAGCCAAAACTTTGCGAGGTTGACATATCAAAATCGGCACTTGTACACTGTCATTCGATTAAACACCAAAATTAAACACCTGAAAGGGGCGAAATGTCAGCACGTTTAAAATTAAACATGTTTAAATTTCAGGTGTTTAGACGTTTTGCCGTTTATTCGGTCAGGTGTTTAGGGCTAGTATTCAGTGTTTCCAAATCAATTCCACAAAAATTTCATTGGGTAAACCATTTTATTGCGCGAAAAAGGTGAAAAACAACACAAAAAGCTCAACACAGTGAAAGTTTCAAAAAATGTAAAACTTGGAAAAGAAAACTACACATTAAAAATTGAAGTGCTTATATTAAAAAGGAAAAGGTGTAGGATAACGGAAAACTTACATAATACACAAAATAACATGTTGGAAATGGAGACAATGAAAGTGTTAATGCAAACAAAAATATATATGCAACAAAAAATAAAAAAGTAAATAAAAACAACAAAAAAAGATATATATTTTTTAATATGTATAATTTCTACACTTGGCAAATTTTCAAAGTGGGGTCTTTAGTGGGTTGTTTAAAATCATATTGAGTTATAGAATAAATATCGCTTGTTAAATACAATGAAGGTGTTTATGCAAACAAAATTGCGTATGTGATAAAAGTAAAAAAACAGATAAAGAATATATTTTACAAAGTTGAACCCTTTTTTATAAAATTTATAATTGCTATGCTTGGCAAATTTTTTTTAAGGTTGGGCCTTAAGTAGGTGGTTTAAAAACATACAAACACAGAGCAACTTAAAGTTAATTGATAACTTAAATCCTGTGCATATTAATAGGCTCGAATATCAATGAAATATAACTTAACAATTTGTTCAAAAGTGCTGTTCTTCCGCTAAGTCTAATTTAACAGCCATTCCATCCACTAATATACAAATGCAGAAATGCTGATGTGATGTACAAAGGTTAGCCCAATAAAGGCCTTAAAGAGCTTTTCTTTAAGATGAGTTGAGCATGGCTGCCTAGAAAATAAAATTTAGATCAATATAATATACTGCAATAATTAAATTATACACTGTCACTGAACAACTTTTTTATTTTATTTGCCTAACATAGTAACAATTTGAAGTTACCATCCAGAACCACTAAATGTAATGTCATAAAAACATGTTTTAGTCTGTCACTAATCACCACAAAACATATTATTAAGACATGTACTAATTTGTAGCATTAGGAAATGTTTTATTTATGTTGCACTGTAACTCAAGGGCGGGCAACTTCTCCGGTTGGCGGGCCAGATATGGGAAAATGAAGTACTTGGCGGGCCGGATTAAGTACTGCCAAATCTTGCATGTTTTGTCGCATAATGGCCGCTAATGTTGTACTCTTTACACACGGCCACACTTTCATTGCACATTAAACATACTGATTACTTCCCGACTTGAAGAAAAATAAACTAAGTGCAGAACTTAGTAAACCGAAAATCAGTTTGTTTGGAACTTAAAGGAATAAGATAACAATATTTCGCTACTAAAAGCATCATAAGTATAATGATTTTAGTTGCGAAATGTGGATCATTTAAGGCCGGAAACTGTCTATGGGCCGCTTAAAATCCCGTATGTTGCCCGCCCCTGCTGTAACTGAATGACAGTGCAATGATTGCGAAACAAGTTAATTTTTATTGTAATTGATATCTTCATAACCGACTAAAATTAAAAAAAAAGGTTCACCCTACTTTGAAAACAAATTAAATCATTATTTCATACAAAAAGTTAATATGTGTGCCAGATTATTGTATTGGACATTATGTGCTATTAAAATTTGTGCTTAAACTAGTGATACACAATGTAACCCCCAAAAGTTGCCCATTACTGGGACATTCAGACCAGACACTATACACAACATATATAAATTAAATGTATTTTCCACAAATTTAAAAAAAATTGAGTTTGTTTACCTTGTGATCCATATTATTTTGTTGATTTCCACTTGCACTTTGTCACAGACTTTTATTTTCCCATCTTGCACTTTGCAGTTAAAATTGCTGGAAATAAATAAAATTATGTAAACTATATAATTTATTAAAGGGCCAGTAGCACTCCAAAAGACTACAGATTAAATTTTACATTTAAAATTTCAATGTAAGATTTAAATAATGGAAATGATAAATTCAAACTAAAACAAAAAAAGTACCTCAGAAATTTTATAGATTAAAAAAACATCAAAATTGGCGAAAATGCTGGAACAATATGTAACATATTTTTTTACATATTCTATGATGAAAGATTATAAGCAAAAACTTATATATTAGCCAATTTCGAAAGGCAATAGTTTTCCTCGCTGGCCGCTACATATGAAATAAAAGCCAAATGCGAATAAACTATTTTCATGTAAAACATGCAAGTAAAATGTAATTACATTTTAACCTTGATCGTCCGTGAAGTTGTTTTTGAAGTCGAAAAGGGCAATTTGTTTGCTGTCATTGATTTCCCTGAAACAAAGCAGTGTAATTAAGTATCTTTAATAATAATAAATTGTAAAAAGCATACTTGATAGTTTAACAGAAAAATTAAATTTCTATTTAAAAGCATACAAACCTTAAATGTTTCATCTAAGATAATCCTTTAATGTGTACAAAGTGTAAAGCCATGAATCATCATGAAATAGTATTTTACAACATTCATTGCTTTTGGATTGATAAATGAAATACCTATAATTCTGAAACAAAAACCACAATTCAGTCACTTCATTTTCCAAGACATGGCTTTTGTAACATACATTTCAGATTCTCAACCTGACAGTCTTGCACAGCTAATAAAACATTATTACTACACATTTATCAAAAGTATATTAAAGTACATATGTCACCACTATATACATTAGTATTTGTTTAACATAAATGTTAGTAACTCGAAAACCAAATATACGCAAAACCGGCTTTAACAGTAATGTATAACTTGTAAAAGTGCTAAGCATTTTCTCTGTTTGAGGTTTCAATATCCCGCGTTCGTCACACGCCAGTGCGTTGTTCAGCGGACCGAATCAATTTCAAATACCTTATGATTTATTTATTGAATGAAATTTATATGTACGCAGAAAATTGTATTGAAACAAAACATAATTACTATAATTAGTTAAAATATATCGTAAATCAAACACTTAATAAAGAATACTTACTGTTCGTCATATGTCAAACCAGATAGGCTTGGTCAAACAATTTAATCTTGAAAAATATATAAGCTTCATTGCGATACAGCTTTCCTTAGAATAAATCTGTGCCGTAGATTGTTTTCATCGCGCGTTTTTTTATTGCTGGCGCAATTTAAGTAGGTCATGGCGGCACAAGACCGCACAGCCTCGCTTTGTGCTTTGGTACAAAGCTATAGGCAAGCTACATTAATGAAATCAAATATTGGATTAAATGGCACGTTGAGCACACTAACCCGTATATTTATTATTTCCACATTTACAAAAATAAAATAATGCCAAATAGGCCGAACAGATTTTAAGTTAGGAAACCATGACTTAAGTCATTTTGTTTATTGTGATCTGTCACGGCCATATATGCTAACTTGTTAAATATTTGACGAAATCGATAGACGCAATCGTACATAAAACAACCGCTCAGTGCTTTAAAATAACAATACCTCTCTCAACAACATCCCATCACATCAACATAAATGGCTTAAGCTATAACTTTGCAAGAATGCATCGAATTAAACACGTCTAACAATCAACGTGTTAAAATATCAAGTGTTTAATCGTCAACATGTTTAAAATCGTTAATTGTGCTTAAAATCTCCCAATATTCGTTGTTAAACACGTCAAAATATCAGGTGTTTAGCATAAAATCGTTCAGGTGTTTAGAATTTAAACATCAAAATTCAAATTAAACACAAAGGTGTTTAAATTAGGTGTTTAAGTGTTTAGAATTTAAACGTGTATAGACCGTTTTGGTGTTTAAATTTAAACACCGTTCTGACAGTGTATCCTATAAGAAAATTTCATTTTTTAGCCGTGGATTTCTAAAGCTAATTGCAAATTTGTGGCTATTTCTTCCAGCTTTTTTTCTCGGACAACCAAGGGGACGAGGATACGACGATCATCAACCGACTGACCTTCTACGGAAAAACCGTCAGCACTACAAACATGGGCGATTTTAAACGGGTACGTTACCGATTAACGAAAAGTCGTTTTTGTCCGTATCGATAAAAAATGCGTTTTTCTCCATGGTTTTAGCCGTCAGTTTGTGCTGACTGATCACACTAGGCCTACGGCAATGACTCAAAGTTATTTCTCCATTCGCGTAAAGAGCGACACGTAATTTTATTTTACGTTTTCGATGTCAATACCTATGTGTACGCGTAAAACAGCTTTTAAATCTATACAACATTTAGCCGGTTTCCGCAGTTTGGTGCAGTATCATTATCGGCGTCACGTAAAGTGTACACTGCAGTTTACAACTGTAAGTATATGACGGAAGCTTTATCAATTTAAACGCGGGTTTTATTCCCTATATCTAGATGAGCAAATAAAATAAAGGAAAATGACAAAACCGACTTCAACTTTAACTAACGAACTTTCATTTCTTACGAATTAAAAAAAACTGCCTTAAGTTTTTAAATTACATATTTTATTTCACTTAAAATTTTATGCCGACAAATTGTTTTTCCTTGCAGATGTATGTCGCCACTTCTTTTTTTTTCCAAAAAAACGAACAGTCAAGATAACGACAAATCTGTTGTTAGCTAGCAAAGACACGCTACGATTGCTTTTTCAATGCCTCCTTAAAAAAACGTTTTTGAAATTTTTACAGGTTGCTGGCAAAAAGGGAGAAGCGCATTAACGGCAATACACTTCGGACCTCGCGTTTGACATTGAACTTGCATCAATACCTGCGCCAGTCGGGTCGTTTTTACTCTATACTTGAGTCCTCAGTAGCAGCTACTTCTTGTTTGTAAAGAAATATTTCGTGTCTAGCGTGGCTTTCAGTTTTCTAGAACTTTCGCAGCTGTTATTAGGAAATGTTCATTCCTCAATAACTTGTTTTGGTAGTTTTGTCCCATTGTTAAGAGCATTTGTTGTCAACTCCTTTTTCTTTTTTCTTTCGTTGCCACAAAAATTCTGTAGTTGAATAATTTTTTATGAAACAAAAAACTATAAAATAGGTTTAGAACAAAGAAAATGCAAAACAGATTTCAAAACAGATTATTTATTCAACCTTGCATTAGTAAGATACTTTACACTGAACAATAAATTACATTCCTTCTCAATTCCTCCCAAGCATTGTAAAATTAAGTACAGTGAGTAGTGACACAAATGAAACTAAATTCTTCAATAAATCTAGCTTTTTAAAATTGCTCTGTGGCCCACCTCAAATTTTTTCCATGGCCCACTGGATGAGGACCACTGGTTTAAAGCTATTCGAAATTGTAACCTTTACGCAAACGAATGCATTAATGTCCTACAAAGTGTCAGCAAAGAGCGCAATGCCGCTTAAAACGTGCTGAGGCGAAATAAATACATTTATGCTTAAATGCTGCTACTGTTTAGCCACAATAAACGAAACTCGACTTTTCTTACTTTTTAGTTCTATCTACCCGAGTGCTCCGCTGTTAAACGTGGCAAAGATATTTTTCTAAAATTGAGTTTAGTTTTTTGACGTAGCCTAATATTTCTGACTCCCTTTGTGCCTCGACATACTACGAACAACAAACAGTAGGTCCGGATATATTTATTTAATGAGTATAATTTTTGAAAGCACACGACTCGGAAATGTACTAGGCTCTTTCAGAGTAGCTTGAACCCAACATTGCTAAATTCAAAACGTCTCTACACGTCTTTACATGGATGGAACTGTGCAGAAGTTGAAATTTACAGTAGAACTATTTGTACTGATTGTGGTCCTTAAACAAAAATCAACACGAATGCCAAAAGCGAACTACTCGCAGAAATCCAACATGACGCTAAGCGTGCAAGGGAACATGAGTGCTTTAAAGCAGTGGTCGGCAACCGCCGGTCCGCGAGGAGTTCGTTACTGGTCCGTAGCAGGGTTGCCAGATTAAAATTTTGATCAAAACCCAAAGCGTACATAAAAGGTCGTAAAAAACCTAAAAATCTATTAAATGTATTTTTATATTCAAAACACATTATCTTTCGTTGAAATATACTTTATGGTTGATTGGTATTATAAAAATATCCTAAAGTATCAAGCACTCGTGAGGTGACCATATGAGTTATATAGCACGTTTACAACATCCAAAAATGCATTTTTATCGTAAAATTTAACTCCTGGTACATACAATATATGAAAAACGGACCATATATAATGTGTTTTTGATGTTCAAGCGTGCCCACACAGAAGTGCAATAGAATCAAACAATGCTTATAAACAATGGAAATTTTCAAAAAGCGCATGCATTTTAATTAGTACATTGAAAAAAGTTGTTGTAAATATCCTTTTCTGGATATTTGCTGTATTTAAGGCCGGTTCGCGAAAAAATTTCAGTTTTAAACCGGTCCGCAGTGTAAAGGTTGCCGACCCCTGCTTTAAAGAACTAAGAAATAGAAAGAAATCGTTTGACACAATCAGAGAAGGAAGCAGCTTACATAACACCAAAAACACACCCGAAAGCGCTTTTATTTCTTGTGTGAAAAGATTTCTTTAACTTGGTACTCGGTCTGATTGTGGGCGGTGATCTCGAACAGGTTGCTGACGAACCAACAGCTAACCTGTTCTTTCGTGTAGGTGTCGTACATCGTGTGGTTCACAACTTGAGTTGCGTGGCTCCTGCAAAATAAAAAGGTTCGCGATGAGATGTTCGATAATTTCGGATCCGATACTGAGTGTATCGGTGCTCGTCCGATATACCCGAGTGGTATATCGGTGTCGACCAGATGCTAAATTAATATAGGATTTTCAGCCATGGTTTACAACTTGGGGCAACTATATTTTTTGTCGTAATAACCTAGAAAAAGGCGTTTGAACGCTTCAATTTAATCTATTTTGCATTTTTGACCATAGCTGATTCAGGGTCGCCTTACTTTTTGTCAAAAATATCGGGTATCGGAACAATGTCAAGCATTGGATATTCCTAGTCACGATAACAGATCTGCAAAAGTAACGATTCTGTTTTGTTGCCTAAACTTTATGCCTATTGAAGTGCTCCATTCCGTAAGGCTGGCGACTATGCCGTAAATGTGAACCGTACCGTGCCTTCAAAAAAGCTTGATGAAAGTTTAATAACATATTTTTGTGTGTGCAGCACCGAAAACATGTCAAATTTTATGCACAAAAAAAATTACCGAAAAACAAAACAATATTGAAAATCTAGGGCCTTTAGGATAATCTCAATTGAGTTTTAGATTAATTCTTTCTTACCACAAACAAAACACACTTGACTTGGCCTCAAGTTATAGCCTAAAACTTATACGTTTGAGAACCACAGATACGCAGGATCCCAAACCATTTTATCAATAAAACACTGCCAATGTTAATCTCTATCGCTTAGACCAGTGTTTCGCAATCTTTTTTGGCTTGCGCCACTCTACAGAAATTATAAATAGTTCGCAGCACCCTTGCTCGTATTTTTGCTGACTGGTTAACAGTAGCGTTGCAAAAAACGAGATTGAAACAGCGCATTAACTGTGCAACAAGGTTGAAAAAACACCAATAAACCAAAAATTGGAATCCTAAAGAATTCAAAGTATCTCTCGGCACCCTTGAGCGTTAAAAATGGCACCCTAGAGTGATTGACTTAGACACTGCTACGCCCGCTTTATTGTTTTTTGCTTTATCTGTTAGATCCATTAAGGACAAACCTCATCTTCAGCGTTGCAGTTCTTGAGTTTGGCTTGAGGTCGAGGGCAACTGTCCGAGCACGCCGAGGAAACTGTCCGAGCACGCCTCCAGCGGCTTTCGACAAGCCCTTGTTGTTGCTCACAGAAAAGTCAAGGTGGTCGCGGAACGTGCGCTTGGATAGCCGGAACTTGGCGAACACCTACATAAAACTATCACGTCAGTTCGTGAACGATATGCACAATATCTTTGAAAACATAATTTTTTTTAGTTGAAAAGTAAGAAGCCCAAATTAAAAATTGGAAGCATCGCGCTTCAAAAATCGACCCATTTGGTATTCATAAATACAAGATCGTCTGTGGGATAGATTGTTTTGGAAATTAAAATAGTTATGAGAGGGGTTCTTCGGTAAAGCCATCTTATTGTCAAAATGTATTTTTTCTTGCATATCGCGATTGACCGAGTCTGATTTCAAATGACAGTTCTGTTCATTCAATCGATTTTAGTTTTGCTATTGATGTCAAAACGTATACCTGAAACTGCAGAGACATGTCGACCGTAATGGTGAACAAAGAGCTTCGTTTCGAAATGATCTTGACCTCGAACTTGACCCCGCCCCGTAACCTCGACATTGTTTGGTTGCTCAGAAGTTGAAGGACGTTTCGATTCCCAATATTTACGACAAGGTACCTGGGACTAACCTGAAAAGTAAATAAACCCTCGCTTTATTTTTCAACTCTAAACAAACGAACATTAAAATGATAACTGTTTTGTTGTAGTTAATGAACGTAAACCCATATAAGGCAGAGATGCATAAATGACAAAACCGTTGTAATTTTATTCACGTAATAACTGGTTGTAGCTCTGAAATATATCGTTTAGATATTTTAGTTTTACTACATAAACGTCGATGGAGTAACTTGATTTGTCGAGAACTTACAGATGTCAAACATGGCTAAATGGGCAAAACCCTACAGATCCATAAGTTTGCAAAAATCCATCGGGACAGCACCAAAGTCAACCCACTCGTTTATTTCTATAAGCTCTTTGTCCAGTGGATATTAACCGGGGTGCTGCGGCACTCTAGGGTGCCATTTTTACCTCTCAAGGGTGTTGAAAGATAGTCTAATTTAGCTAGGATTCCATATTTTACTCTATTGGTAAGCTTCTTGATACAACTTTTTATGTACGATGTTTTGACGTTGCGAAACACTGCCTTGGCCCAACTGCTAGCCATATTGTCATAATCAGCTTCTTCCTGATCAGTTATTGTCGCCCAGTACACTTAACGTACATGTTAGTTAGCACCTTTTTTCAGTACATTAAAACACGTGTTAAGCAACACTCAACCAAGCAAGTGTTCGTATACTTACAAAAATCGTCATGTTGTGCTTCGTCAGCACAATCCCGACTTCACCCAAGAAACTTGGTTTGGCCTTGTTACTGGCGCCTGGCACGTCTAACAACTTCACGTTTACGAACACGCCAGAAGCCTCGTCGGCTATGATGTTGTACATCTGCGAATAAAATAAACGCATGTGCACACGTTAAGTTATGCATATGGCTTATACAAAATACGCTATGAAATTGTACCAAGGGCGTCGAATTGCAGGCATTTGAATGTACCTTAGATTTCAAAATTATAGTAAAATCATTTAAAATTTACTCCTGAGATTAATTACTGCTACGAAGTATACTGTATAGCCAACTTAACTAAAGTATAAATCTTCTCGGTGCCCCTCTTTCATCGTTTACATTGTTTTGTTATCTGTTCACTGCAGTGTTTCTCAAACTTGTTAAATCAGACCTCACTTTTGTCTATAAAATAAATGTCGGGCTCCACCAAACTTACTGCATGTCGTTAAACATCTGCTTGGTCTGCCACTACGAAAACACCCATGCTCGGTATCACAGAACAATTTAAAGCAGGGCTGCGTAGTCGGAGTCGGGACTCGAGTAATACTACATAAAATTACCCGAGTCCCGAGTCCGACGTGCGCATGAGCAGAACTAAATTTAAAACTGATAAGACAGCAAACTGTAAATTGTAAACGTGGAATAGCAAATGTGAGAATATTTTTCAACCATGTATTGTGAGTGGAAGAATTATGTGACATCATTATATGAATTGATTGTTTAATATCTACATTATTTTAATACGTAAATTGGTGAAATACTTGCTGTAGCATAGAGTCGGAACCGGACTCGTACATTTAGCCTTTGTCGGACTCGGGATTAGGGAATCGGACTCGGGTTCCTTTTTGGGGTCTTAAGTCGGACTCGATTTATTTTTAGACCAACTCCAGCCCTGATTTAAAGTGTAGTGATATCTTACCTCCCTATCCTTGCCGTGCCAGTTGAAGCAGATGGCGATATTTTCGTTCAGGTCGACCAGAATGTGCGGGTCGCCTGCTATTACCATTCGATCCCGCGACGAACCGGACACGGGTGGTCGGGCAATGGAAGGGGGTGGACGGGCGATTAGCGGGACAAAATCAACTGTGACTGGACGTGCCTCCAACGCAAAGGACGGACCTGCAGATACGCCGCAATGGTTAAGCGGTAATTTACATTGCAGATAGTCAGTAGTTCTCCAAAACACCCAGGTGTGTACACTTAAAGCAAAACGTGCTGGGTCAAGCTTTGTCCTAAAACCCAAATTTGAAGACACGTGAAACGAATGAATGATTTGTTGAACACAATTATAAAAGTATAGAAACAGCATTTTTTGGATTTAAAAAAAATCACATTCGAAAAAGATTTACAAAACGAACATTGCAGCCAACTCGGATAATTTAGGCGTATATGTTTTGGCAAGATGTAATATAGCAGTATGCCGATCAAGGATTCCTATTGTTTCCTTAGTTTGTACAAGGTGTCGCATACCCTAAAAATAATTCAAGTTAATCATGCCTGGTGCAATGCTTATGGACCTGACCTTAGCGCTGCGGATCAGTAATTAAGTGAAGTCAACGCCTCACTAGGGTTGGCCAACATATTTTAGTAGACCTAGGTCTTCAGTGCTCGCGAGAGTAAGCGATACTTTCAAACTGTAAACCTGCTTGGCTTTTCGACAAACATATTTACCTGAAGAAACATTGGCGAAAACGGACTGATGAGTTATAAAAGGAACGGAAAATGGGGATTAATGTTGCAAGTCGCAGCAAAGACAGCATTCGTTCTGTAGTTTTTCCATTTAAAATAAAGCTTTAAGTTACCGGTATAAAGTATAACTGTTTCTAGTGAGAGCAGTTTTGGAGTGGTATATCAGCTTCACTTTTTGATTTTGATTTATTTTGTGGGCAGCTTTAATAAAATGCATCCGGATACCAGATGGCAAAAAAGTCCTCGGTTAACTGGTTAGCCGCTATCCGGATAGCACAAGTCTAGCCGTCACCTGATTAAACTTTACCGTAAAAATCTAACAGCTGTGACAAACGGAAACCAAAAAGGGTAGGCTATATCGGTGGGTAATCTTACCGAGCGTGCCAACCATACCACCCAATGAAAAGCCTCTGTCCCCGAAAGGTCTCCCGGGAACAGATGTGAAGGCAATCGGGGTGGTAGTAGGAGCAGCTGTAGTTGTGAGAGCTTCCTCGAGCTCCTTGATGTCTTCCGGCTTAAGGACGATCATGGAAGTGATGCCGGGCGTCACAAAGTCGAACCTGAGGAGAAGTTTAATTGTATACACAAGTTTTGTAAAGAAGTCATTTGAAATGACTTAAGTCCCGGTTAAGTCATTTGTAAAAATAGACTTAGGTCTAAGTCAAGTCATTTTTTGAAGGAACTTAAGTCCAAGTCAAATCATAATTAGAGCAAAGTCAATTTCAAGTCAAGTCCTTGTCATAAAAGTGAAACGTTAAACTATTTCAGTTGGTAAGCTAGTCCTATTATGAGCAGTAACCCAACTAAAATATAGCACGAAACGCAACATATAGCAAGCAAATTGTTTTATGTTCAAAACTGGAGATAAATAACCCAATTTTATAATTAAAAAATCATTTCATTTGAACCCAAGTCATTTGTCAACACTTATAAACACATGGTATAGTTTGGCTGTTGGAACCTTGTTAATTGTGCTATTTTGAGGGGCACCGAAGCGACATGTTAGAGTTTAGAGTTTAATTGTGTATATTTTGTTAGCGGATAAAAACTTCGGATCATAATGGTTGGAGGTATTTGTAGTAAGACGTAGTAAGAATACCAAAGCCCATACAGAAGTAGGAAGCATTTTGAACGTTTCGAATAACTCTTTATTCATTTTCAACATAGTCATGTTGAATCAATAAAACAATGTTGAAAATGAGTAAAGAGTTATTCCATTTGTTCAAAAAAACAAAACTGTTTACTAAATTCAGAGCACGTGCGATGAACTTTTCAATTTTTAGAAAATTGCATCTAAATGCTTTACATGATTACATTAGCGCGAGGAAAGTGTTTTCTCTTCTTTTGAATGTTTATGAAGATATAATTGGGATAATTTCAAATTGTTTTTTAAGACCTACATATAAACACAGTATAAATGAGAGTATAATAGCAACATTAAAAACGTAAAATGTCACAGACACACTTCAGTTATTCGTTGAGTTAATTATTCGCAGATGCTTACTGCAAGGATCGGTTCAAAGCAATTTTCTTAAGGTTCTCCTCAATGGTTTTGTTTGTGGTCGCGTCGATTTGACGAAGAAGGTGTTTGAGTTGCATGAAAACATGTAAACGCTGAGTGAAATTCATCACCTGAGAAAATAAACGTATTTCAGTCAATGTTGTAAAAGTCATTTCGATGACATAAGTCCAATTCAAGTCTTTTCGAATAAAGTCAAGTCCCATTCGAAGTCATCGGTTGCCCGAGTCAAGTCCCAGTCTAGTCATAATTATCGCGAGTCAACTTCAAGTCAAGTCTGTGTCATAAACAATACCTTTATACTACTAAAACTGGTAAACTTCCAGAATTATCTAGTTGTCCAAGGTTGCTTAGTAGGGCGTTTGTTGCGCGAAGTGCACAACCTTGTACGTGACTTTAGGTGACCTTGAGTGACCGAAAGTGTGCGAAAGTGTTCTGAAGCAAACAAATATATAACGTTGCATTTGTCAATGGAGTTTCGTTGGATTATGGCTATGCGTATTGTTGAATTTCAATTTCATTTCATGAAAGACAAACGTTTTTGGAATTTACGTAGAATTTTAGATTTTTTTAATGACATAAATTATTTGAGAGGAATCAGGTGGCACTATTTAAAGACAAATTGTATTGAATTCTCGACAAGCTTTCGCACAACCGTGCTTCATCAAGTAGAAATGAAAATAACTAAAATGCACGTAAAAGCAAAAGCACGAGTATAAGGCTATAACAATATTGAAGACTAACATATCCATAAACATATGTTTGGAAAGACGTGTGCGACTGACGAAATAACAATACTAACAGGAGGTCTGCGCTTTAAACTACGTTGGCGATTGCGTGTAGTAAGGCGAGCTACGAGGCGTAATGTGACATAATTACACGCGCTTGTGCTTTAACGTGTATTTTAATTATTTTCATTTCTACTTTGGAAGCACGGTTGTGCGAAAGCTTATCGAGAATCCAATACAATTTGTCTTTACATAGTTTATTAATGACCTAAGTTGTTTGGTAATTTGCGTAGAGCTGATTTCAAATCACTTTTATTCCTCGTTTTTATTGGTTGGATATTAGGTGCTAAATCATTTATTGGCTTCAAAACAACACAAAACACATATACTTCAAACCACATTGTTTATACTTTGTTTAAACGAAATAAAGTTCATATACAAGTATTTGTAATTATTTATTTTACAATTTATCTCTATTTGGGTACATAGTATATTAGTCCTCATATTCGTCCTTCTATTCGTCAGTACAACGAAATACAACGAATCAATGTACACAGTTCAGGTGTTGTGTATCACCTTGATTTATTTGAACATTATAGTGAACTGATTAGAGAAAGTGCTAGCGTGGAACTTCAAAATAATTATGTTATCTGACAGTGGTCGTTAGGTTTAAATAACATTGCGTTGCTCCATACGCACCCATGATATTAAATTGTAATTTGACGCTACTCATACGAACAGGAAATTTTATTTTCCTATACGAGTAGTCTATTCGGAAATGAATGTTGTGTGCAATATATGCGCCTAATTAAAAAATGAACGCAAATTCATTAGGGCTATAGCAAGTGATAGTTGTTAATGCCTTCTCGTTATAACTTGGACTGATCATTTTGGTCCAATTGATTTTTAATTACCTGTATAGCAGCGTATATTCTTCAATTTGAAAACGATTTTAAGTGTTTATAAGCATTTTGAATTTGTAGCTGATAAGAAAGGCGATTATTTTTTGACCTAAAAATTAAGAAATTTTGACAAATTTTACCTAAAAATAATTTATTTTGACCAAGTTTTGACCTGTTAGAAATACATTGATTTAAATAACCTAGGCGTCTTTAATCACGCGTTTTTTATACCTTATATTGCTCTAATGAAGATATAATACGGTTAATGTGACTTTTGAATATAAACCAAAACTAATTTTTTTGATGAAATTGAACAATAAATTAAAAAAAAAAAACTGAACGACCAATTGCAAAAAGCTGACTATAGTTTTTGATTAATTTTGTAAACGATTTATGTGCATTTTATTCGATTTTGACTTAAAAAAATTTTAACAAATTTTGACCTAACATGTAAATTTTGAAAGCATTAGAATTTGCACTGCTTCACAAACACACTCCTGACCTTAAGGCCGTAAAAATCAAACTATTGGCTTCCGGAATGCCTAACCATGTCGTTTAACTGCTTGAGAATCTGACCTGTGATTGGTTAAATCTGACCTGTGATTGGTTAGTTTAAACTTACGGCTTCGAGTGTTTGGATTAAACTACATTTTCATAAGTATTTGGTTGGTCAATTACAAGTACGTGTTTGTGTGGCAGATTTATTTGTTATTCGCATTTTGTGTCGAAGCAATGTTAAACTCACCTTAGTGTTGTATATTAATCAGCGTTTTTCTTTTGACCATTTCTCTTTCGTGAGCCTTTGGGCTTGTGTATTTAAGACGAGCAATTCGCTTAAAACTACCCTTCTTAATTGTGTTAGTGCGCTGATATATTTGTAAGTGGCTTCTGCATTATGCTAACTCAGTGTTTTAGCCTTTTATGACTAGCGGTTCTTAAAAATTCTCAAATATCTCTTGGCACCCTTAAGCATTGGAAATGGCACCCCGGTTGAGAACCTGTGCTAACTTGGTCCGCTGATCTATAGGTTAAAACTGGTTGTTCGTCCATAAATTACAATTCTAATTAACCAGCTCAGTCTGCTGTGGTTGGCTCGCGAGTTAGTCACGTAACCTGAGTTTGCAGTCGAAAGAAAGTGTTAATTAGAACGCCCTTCTATTGTATAAACAACTTAAGTTCAACTAGCTGACTCGAGCCCCACACTACCTTGTCTTCGTCGTCGCAAACACCGATCGACCTCGGTTGAATGTCCTCCGTGTAGACCTTCTCTGTTGTTCGTGTTCTTCCTGCAATTAATGCGAATATATTCTAGTATTGTACATAATTTGTTGGGCAATTATTTTTTGACTTGGCAAAAAAGTAAGAACATTTTTTTATCATGTTAGGTCATAATTTTTCAAAATTATTTAGATAATGCACAAAAATGGAATATAAAATTACCAAAAACTGTAATGTTTGCATATTAACAGACAGTAACAGCTGGATAATTCTAGTTTTCTAATTCAATAAATTAGAGCAAAATACGTCTAATATAATTCAGATATTCCCGAAAATGCTACTTTGTCCAACAGCATTTTTTTATTATTTTACCTTTTCAAACAGCATTTTTTCTCAATCATTACAACGAATTTGAGTGATTTTTTCTGTCTAAAAAGCATATGCTATTCTAAAACATAAAATTAGCACACAAATATTACCCATTCCCATTCTTATGAAAATAAATTGCGACTTAAATC
This sequence comes from Ascidiella aspersa, assembly GCF_963924565.1. NCBI lineage: Eukaryota > Metazoa > Chordata > Ascidiacea > Phlebobranchia > Ascidiidae > Ascidiella > Ascidiella aspersa. The sequence continues at coordinate 5,938,724 of NC_139447.1, forward strand.
AAATTGATTGTGAATAGGCCTAATTAAGTGTAATTCGGTAATTCTAATTCTTAATCTAATTTGAAAAGGCTAAAAAATATTTAGTTGTCCAAGTCTTTAAATACAAGGATTACAAAGAAATCTGGGATTATACATTTGGCGGAAAACATATTCCCTACAGACCAACGGAGAGCGACCAAGTAATGCCAAAAGCAAATATGGTGAATTTTACAGTATGTTTTAACTGAATTTTACAGTATGTTTTTATGAGCAACGAAACATGCACATACAAATGTGTGTTAACAACTGTGATCTAGCCCTTCTGAAGCTGTTTTTTGACCAACGATCACGGCTTTTAGAAACCTCAGTGCGGTTCTAACCTCACTGCAGGCTATTTGTTTTTCTAGCCTGTCCTGCTTGCATCATTGATCGACAGATTCGGGGTGTATGGATTGCTCATAACGGCGTGAAATTGAACCTGACGCTCACCTTTAACGCTATAGGAAATGGTGTCCTGAGAAACTTGCCGACGATGGCGAGGCCTTGCCACTATGGTCACATCGTCGGTCTGCATCTGCCCACTAATGATGAGCTCGCCACCGGCGTAGTAAGCGGGGAAAGTGGTCTCGGTCGTCTCGATCAGCTTATCTCTCTCATACTCCACAACAACATCGGTCAGGATAGGGTTCGAAATCGACTCGAAGAAGGTGGCGATCTGGAAATGCCGTCGAAAGAGCTCTGCGTTATTTTCATGTAGAAATAGACTTAAAATGATTTATGTCTTGCGGAAGTGGTTTAAATCTGCTTAATCAACCGTATGTTGAGGGTGAGCCGAAATTCGAACTCCCGACCCCCGGAACTCGCATTGTTGCGTGGATGAGTTGGGGGTATTGTATTAGAGATGTCCGATAATATCGAATCGAAGACTATTCCCGATACAGAGTTTAGTATCGGTACTCATTCGATACTTGGGTGGTATCGGTACGGATCCTATACCAAACTAGTGTAAGAATTTAAGCTCTAATTTAATATCAGGGATAAAATAACTTGGGAAGGTGTGGATGTGCTTCAAAGCGTGCATGAAATCAATATTTGACAAATGACAATTTCGTATTTTGCATACTTTTGTTAATTAATAAGCTAAAAGACTTTTTAAAGTAAGGAATCTTTCGCAGAAAATAAAATGTAGAAGAAATATCCCGACTTTCGTATCAGATGATGTTAAGAATGTTTATAAAAACAGATATAAAACATAAACTTCATCATTAGTTGTTCAAAATATATATTTTTTGTAAAATTTACAGAACCAATTTAATTTTATATAACGTATGTGTTTTTATTAGCAGTCTTAACATCATGTGTTATTCAATGGCAGACTTTAAATTGCAGAAAAACAACTTTAAATTTTTTCGCGTCATAAATGCTACCTTTGTCAGGGGTAAAAGGCTGGGTGGAAAAAGCAGGCCACTAAAACCTGTAGGCCATTGTGACCGACGAGTACCTTCTTTAGCCAGAACCAAAAATTATGCCGCTAATAAAAAGCAAATAAGCCAAAAAGAACTGTCCACTTACTTGCACATGGGCATCAATGTCCATAAAAACTTGAGTTGAAAATCCTTTGTTTTGTGCAGCGATCTTTTTAAGCGACTTCATGTCCACTAAACTTCCAAATCCGACAGTGTTGATTGCAAAGCTGTTACTGTAATATATAATCTATGTTAACGGATTCTTGGAGATTATTGCTCTAGTCTAGAACAACTACTTCTACACTTTCAAAGTAAAAGCTTTATAGACCTTAGAACTGAACATTGTAAAAAAATCAATCACAGTTTATAATATAACCAGGCGGTATTAACGTTACTTAATGTGTCTATAACCTCTGATCGGCCTAAAGAAATGACACAATAGGATATCCACAGATAAAAATAAAATTGCTAACTTTATTGAATATAAAGTACATTCCTCTTGAATCTAGAAACATTGTTATATTGTATCAAGGTATTTGCGAATTCAAAAACGTAACATATAGCAAGCAAATTGTTTTATGTGCAAAAATTAAGAAAAATAACCCAAATTTAGAAACAATTGCGTTATGAAAAAACTTTACTTCAACACACGTTTCAACACAAGTCAAGTCAAGTCATTTTGCCCCAAAGACTTAAGTCAAGTTAAGTCATTTAAAAAACAGTCACGAAAGTGCGTTTTGCAAGTTTGTCGGAAATCATAAACACTACAACAGATGGTGGTCTTTTATTGACAAGTAATATATTTTTTACATGTTTTAATAATAAGCTGCTTGTTGTTTAATGCGTCACAAAATTTAGATTTATTACAGGTGACTATTCAATAAATATTCTCTACATGTATTCACCCACATTGTTAGCTTTAACGCAACTTATATTGTTTCCAAACATGCTCTATAAATCGGAAATTATAACAACGGTCGAACCAGGGTTAAACCGCCATTTTTTAATTGCTCCGAACCGAAACCGGAATGGAACTGTATTCCGAAAAAAACTTTGAGCCTCACCCGGAAAAAAAAACGAACCTGAACCGAAAAAGTCAAACGGTTTCACTCCCTGCTTTGGATTAAGTCTTTCATTATGACAATGACTTGGACTGGGACTTGACTTAATGTGTTTTGCAAATGATTTGACTGAGACTTGAGTCAATTGACGGCACCCCTCAAAAGTAATAAATAGAGTTTGGGAACCCCGACTGGAATTTTCGTTGAGTATTTACTCAAATGTCATTATAAATTTAACTGGAATGACACAATCAACCTAAAACATGTAGGAAAATGTCAATTGATATGATTGGCTCCAACCGTAGAGGAGATTACTAATTGGGCAAAATTTAGATTCTTACAGTTCTCAAATATCTATCGGCGCCATTGAGCATTACCCGGTTGAGGACTACTGAGCTACACTAATAGCGTTCTTCGGTGAAAAGTACTATTTGCTTTAATGGACAAATTACTTGTTCAAGATGTAGACTCCCTTTTCAATAGTTCTGGGGTTTGTGATGCCAATGTTTGGGCGACCATCAGTTAACAGAAGAATCATGTCGGCTGCCGGAAGAAACCCAAGTGGTCCTCCTAGAGCGGTGCCTGAAAATAAAACAAACCTAAGTATCAGCAAAGAATAATTTTCTTTTATATATTCCGCAACGAACTGCACTAAACCTTACAATCCAGTGAAAATTTGACAGGATATTTTACCCAAAATTCGTCGATTATGTGTGCCCTGTGTGTGCCCTGTTTAATTTAAGGCGGTGAAATGTGTAGGATATTGTTTAAACCAGTGGTTCTCGACCTTTTTTCTTGTGTGGCCCACTTTCGTTGCACAACAATTCTGTGACTCAATAAATGTTGATGAAACAAAACAACTATAAAATAGGTTTAGAACAAAAAACAGCAGAACATGATTCAAAACAGATTGTCGTTTTCAAAAAAGATTATAGAACAATGGATTGACATTCCTTCTCAATTTCTCCCCAAGCCATTATTCCTGTAAAATTAAACATAGTGACACAAATGAAACTAAATCTAGCTTTTTTAACTTGGTCTGTGGCCCACCTCAAATGTTCTTATGGCCCAGCAGTGAGCCATGGGCCACTGGTTGAGAAATGCTGGTTTAGATACAATGAGAAAAGTAAACGGTATTACCGAGAAAATGGTTTTGGTTTTCATGAGTAACTACTTTATTTGGATTTCAGAGAGAAAATCGGTTAATTTGCTGAAATATATTATTTTATGCTCTATTTTTCTGCTTGAAACGATTTCATCCTGTGTAAGTTGTTAATGTACTAAAACTTTTCGGGGTTAAAGCCGGTCCGCTTTCCCGGGCAAAAAGGATTGTAGTTGAAACTTGTGATTTTTATCGTTTTTTCTTTGAAGAAAGTAAGCTAATGTAATATTAATTTTTCTGCTTGAGATAGAAAGCTCCACTTGATGAGTGGTTCACAAAACCTTTCGGCTTGCGCACGCTTGATAAAATATCCGCTTATTGGTTTACTGCTAGACTCAACACCTGTCAATACGACAGACCAAACGATTTTTTTATTATATTATTTGTGAACAAGTTGTTGCAAGGTCACACGTCATATTTTGACTGCTTTAAAACTTTAGTTTTTGCTCTATTTCCAAGCTTCTTTACACAATTGTTTATGTATCATTGTAGTGCATTTAATCCTAAATGTTTACCTACATTGTACACACAAAACTTACACGATTGTTTTCAAGTAAAATATTTCATGTTAGATTACATGAATTATTTCAAGTAAAATATCTATTGACTCAAAATATAATTAATTTTTCTTACCCGCAATTCCTTTTTTCACGTATTCCCTCAGCGTCAGTATAGCTTGGTATAGAGCTGCCTGTATGTTCGTGCCGCCTCGTGGTCGAATTTCGGCGAGGAATTTGTTTGCCTTACCTACGTTTTCGGGGGTGACTGGAACCATTGTTACGTTGGGTCCGGCCGGTTCCCAGGGCGTCACGGTACCGTTGAAAACTAGGATGCCGAAAGCGTCCTGAAAGAGACATGCGTAGCCTTAAATAACAGTGTTGTAAACAAGTCATTTTGAAATGACTAAAGTCCCAGTCAAGTCATTCGAAAATTTAAGTCCAAGTCAAGTCTTTTCAAATGAATAACAAGTCAAGTCCCAGTCCAAGTCATCGGTTGCCCAAGTCACGTCATAATTAGAGCAAGTCAACTTCAACTCAATTTCTTGCCTTAAAACTATTAAGTCAAAGTGTTAGAACTGGTAAACTCGTCCGATTGTGAGTAATAACTCAAGTAAAAAATAAATTAAATCCAAAATATAGCAAGAAAATTGTTTTATTTGCGAAAATTAAAATACATACCCAAATTTTAGATATAAAAATGAAAACACTTTATTTCAAGCCAATTCATTAGTCCAAAAGACTTAAGTCAAGTCTCGAGAAGCTCAAGTTAATTGGACTCCGACTGTGCAGGAAAAATTTACAGTTACAATACGATGTCCGCATTATATTACAGCTGAAAAAAAATAGGCAACTTACAAGCGCTCCAAGATTGGCCAGGATACTGGCCATTGCTGATCTCACTTGATCCATCTTGTGGCCATACATGGATCCGGAAATGTCTAGAGCGAAGACGACCCTCTTAGGGATCGGCAAGCCTTCTGGGTTGATGAAATGTGCGAAGTAGCTGGCAGGGGAAGAAACTTTCATAAGGTCAAGTAGGTATGGAAGACAACTACAAATTATTTTGGGCGACCCTGGATAAATGTTCACTGTGTACGAGAACTTGTGTATTGTGAGTTGGACTATAAACATGGAGAAAATTGAAAGCATAATAATTCGACATTGTTTTCCAGTTCTAAACCTGTGAGTTGATCAGATTTTGGCTAACTGCATAGAAAGTGTTTAAAATCTAGGGAATGATACATTGAATAAGAATAAACAAACAAGTTTATGTAGTTATATATCCAACTAGATTCTATCAAGAAAGGATTCAACTATGATTCGAGTGTAGGTGCGCATATTTGATTAGCGTCTGATCATAAAAATTGTAATGTTATACGTATTTTCTCAAAGGCTCAATTTATGTCAAAACACAACTAAAACACGAGACGACAAAACTAATACATTTATCTAAGCACTCTTTATTTCAAATTATTGTTACTTTTAACATTGATGGGCAGCTCGAATCAATACCCATAAGGTATTTTACCTATCTTGAATCTTGACGTTTTATCCTAAACATTTTTACAGTTTTTAAAGCTATATTCTCATGTTGAATTGTGTTTGGCGTTATTCAAGTTCCTGATCATTACCTTCCGGCCAGTACAAAATCTCCCTTCTTTCTGCTCAACGTCAGGCTGTATTCGACTGAAAACTTCCCGTTGAGTCCGAACGGGGAGATTGCCTCCTGCTGGGTGACCGACGGCGAGTATCTGATTTCGGCCGTGCTCCTGCGCACATTTAATACGAATTAAGGGGCGTTTTCGGCATTGATCCGTTGGTATTAGATCCATAGATAGGCAATCAAACTCAGGTCGAATTACGCATACCTTTTGTGGAATTGCAGTGTTTTTCGGATGAACTATAGTTTTTCTTTCTTACTTAGTGCAATTTCAATTAGTACAGTTTCAAATAAATAGTAGTGCAAAATGAAATTGATTGTTTAAACGTTGGGTTTGCTAGAAATAACGAAACAACGTTGCTGTAAAAGTCTGCAATTTACAACACCACGAAATGTGGCTTTAGCTTCGCAATCTAAACTTGAGAAAAATCAGCTTATTTCGTTGGACGCCTTTGAACACGATTTCTTCAGGGCAATATAATTGCAAAAAAATATATACATGACATAGCCGACAAGCCGTAAAAGAAAAACAACAAGGACCACGTTATAACGTTGTAATTATATTTTCCTGCAGAAGATTGCCCGAACAGGTAGTCGAAACGTTTGTACATAAATAAGCCTTTGCCGTAAGTCTTTTTTTGTTGAACATTAGAATATACTTTTCCTAATTACCTATGCTTCGACACGCTAACTCCGGGTACTTCGATCGGACCAGCAACTGCCGTTTGGTCTGTTTCGAAGCCGAGCACTTGGACAGACTCGATCACTTCAGTCTCACAAATGGAAACTTCAATGCTGAAGAAGTCAACCGGTTGGAGCATGCGAACAGTGACGTCGTACAAGAACCTTGACAAAATCAAAGTGTACAGGAGGGTGTCGTGTCAATAAGTATCAAAATGCAGTGCTTAGAGCAGGGGTTCTTAAACTGGGGTCCTAGTTTTAGCGTTTCCATTAGGACCTAATTAAAATTTTAGTGTATATTTAAGAAGTAATCAATTTTTATTTATTTTTTTTAAGAAAATAGATCATTAAAAAAAACGGTTTCACTTTCACATTTTTGCACCGAAATCAGCTGATTTATAAGGTCTATTTGCATTGTGACGTCAATTTATGACGTCCTTTTTTGATTTTTTGTTTGACTACCGTGGCCACGCGAAGCAGAAATAAAAATCAAGAGGACACGTTAAAAAAAGTTCAAGAACCCCTGGATTAGAGGTATGAAGCTATTGAACTGAACCAACAATGCGCGATCCACGTCAATTGCAAGTCAGGTCATTAGAATTCAAATACAACGATTTAGAATAAAATAATAATCGATCAACCTGTTTTACCTATTTTACGTAGCAATTACCCAAACAAAACAAACACCAGCAAACTGTTTTTCGCCAAATGTAAAGTGTATTTAACCAAAACTGTATTTAATTAATACCCTTAATTTTAATCTAAGTTATTTAAATTGTAGTTTGTCCAAAATCTATATGTCAAGTCAAGTCATTTGAAAACGATGTCTTAAGTGCACTGAAGTCTGTATTTAACTTGGGTACACTAATTGTCACTCAAAGTATGATTTTACAGTCTATTTGACATAAAACATTCTCATTTAAAAGACACACCCTATCAACTAATTGGTCAAATTCCTGGCAATGCTTTATTTAAAATCCTCAAATGATGTGTTTTGAATATCATAAAATTTACTCGTTGTAAAAATAAGACCAAATGTAAAGTGTTAGATTAAATGTGTAATTTACTCAAACTATCTATTGGCATTTGTAACAGAGGTTTGTTAGCTTACTTCAATAGACAAGTGTAACCATTTAAGAAGCCGCTCACCGAGTTTTTCAAGGTACGCTAAGCAACACTGTTCTTACTTGCCAAGCTTTCGCTGCAGCAGTTCCTGGTAGGTCAGAACGAAGGTAACCGTCTTCCTTGGTGCGAGGTTGACCGAGGTTTTGAAGACAGAATTCGATGTGTCTCTAGCGGCCACGTGACCAGCAGTCAGGTCCCGTTCCTGAGTTATGTAATTGCAGTGTCGTAAATAAGGCATTTTGAAATTACTCAAGTCCCAGTCAAGTCATTCGAAAAATAATTTAAGTCCTAGTAAGGTCTTTTTGAATAAATACACATTATAATTAGAGAAAGTCAATTCCAAGTCAAGTCTTTTGCAAAAACAACAAGTCATCAATCAACAGCGTTGCAAACAAGTCCCAGTAAAGTCATTCGACGATAACTTAAGTGCAAGTCAAGTCACTTGTCCAAAAGACTTAAATCAAGTCAAGTTATTTTGGTCAAACGACTTAAGTAAAGTCAAGTCATTTGGAAGCAGTGACTTAAGTGCTATTAAGTCAAGTCAATCAAGTCAATGACTTTACTCATTACAACACTATGCAATTATTATATCAACCTGTGTCACTATGATTACCAGGACTTAATCGAAGGGCGACCTGTTCGGCTATTTATAAACCCGGCGTATATTCGGTATGGTGCTGATTATGTATTAAAAGAGATCGGCTAGTTTAGGGAAAGTTGCTTTTTTTATTTAAATTAAACTGACATCGCGATAGAAGCCATATTCTATAACCTGTAATGTTATCAAACACTGTATAAAGCATTTTTGTCAAACGAAAAAGTGTTACCTCGGCGTTTTTTGAAATACAACATTCTACAAACGAAGCACTAGTATATGTAAGCTACATTGAAGCCCGTCTCTTAAACTTGTAATATGGCTTACCCGAGCTAGGTTGAAAATACGTTTTGCCTCTTCTTTTTCTCGGATTGTTCCATCGTACGTCTCACCATCAACAGTCATGCTGAAGGCTGTGATAAAAGCGTCCTTGGGAAGCAAGACGTAAAAGTCAGCCTTTCTACTCACGTCCGCACTGTAAAGCAAAAGAAGGGTTTTATTTTGTTAGGCTCCTGGTCCTGTAGCATTAGTAAAAAGTTGGAAGTTTTTGTTTAGCTTTTGTCAATGTATTAACTGCCGTAACGAACACAAATAACAATGCTAGCAAACCGTTTCGAGCAGCAACTGACTGAGTGTTAACGCAATACTCAAAAAACAGTCAAAGAGCAAAAACTGTCTAAAAGTAGTGTAGTGACGTAAAAATGCATGACAATTGAAGGTGTGGCATCCTGTGATCGACTATTGTGGTACTGCTCATAAATACTACAAAACAAATTAATAAGAGTAAAATATTTATAATTTTTTTTTTGGGGGGGGGGGGGGGGGGGCATGGCCCCTTAGGCCCCCCTGGCTACGCCTATGGTATTAGCACGTTACATAAACGCTCGAAAATCGTTCCGTTCATCGAGTCACTTTTATTTTTCACAGCTTATTAAGTCTCATATAACTGTTTTACCATACCGTTTAAAGACAAACTAGTGTTAAGTATACGTCTCATAATTTTGTTTCAGTAAAATATTTTTGTTTCCAACTTCAACATAAACTTTTGCAACCAGGCACAGACATACAGAATAAGGTAAGTACAGAACTTACTAAACCGAAAAAAAAAGTTCTGTACTTTTATTCTTTATTATCGATGTCCAACCAGAATCGTTTGTTTTCACCATTCGGATTCAGGCAGATTTTGTTTTTCGAAAGAAAATTCTGATTACAGGCACAGACATATGTTAATCAAAGCTATATTTTACGCATGGCTTCTTTTCCGTGATTTAACTACCAACGTAGTCCCACAACGCGCCAATAAAAAACTGTATAGAGTTTGAACTACGTCTATCGAAAATTACTTCTGTTTTGCTGTCCCGCTAGAGATTTGTTTTAAAATGTGCGTCAAGATTTGTTTGACGAAAAAAACCTTTTAGTGCTACGTATAGCACATATCTGGCGTTATGTATATTGTATAGTCATATTAAATTTACCACTTACTCGTTCTGCACAAGACTTGTCATGATCGTTTCCGCAAACCTCGAGTTGATTTTCGCCTTTACGGTGAAAGTTCCCACACGAGGGCGCTCGAGCTGCCCGACCACCAACTCGCAGGTTTTGTAAAGCAAGGAATTCGATGTGTTGCTCTTCGCTGCCAAGGAAAAAAGTTTTGTGTTGCTGCCAAAATCCTCCTGTAACACGCTAGATGACAGACATCTTTAACACATAAATTGCTCACAACGAGTCATTCAATCTTGAGATTATAACTGCGCAGTGTCGGATGAAAATTAGACCTTGAGTTAATCTAACAAAGCGCTTCTTAACCTTTTGTTCTTGCTGCAACCCCTTTCAAATCACTAACCAATTCTCGCTTCCATTTCAATTCACCAACCAATTGTCGCAACCCCTTCTAGAATTGCTTGAATTTCAAAACCATTGTGATTTTATTGTTATACAACTAACTGATGATACAGTAACACAATAATAAAATCTCAGTTAGTTTAACATTGAACTGAGCAAAAACATTACAGTAATACATTTTCTTGTTTGATTTAGCACCTCGTGGTTGGTGCGAGGGTAACAAACCATGCTCTAACATTTAAACAAACAGTCATAAAAATGACTTGCTGCCACTAACTGAAATATAACCTTAACTAAACTCAATGAGAATGATAACTTCCTCAAGAGTGTGAGATCTACAATTTTAGGTAAAACTCACCTGATATGGTGATCAATGTAACCGATCCAGCCAGGGCTTTTTCAGGAGCGGTAACCCCGAATGATGCTTCCGCGGTGCCACCGTTTGCGGCAAGTGTCACCGATGAGGGTGTCACAGCGCCACTGACGTACTCTTGGGTGTCACTCACTCCAAGTTGAAGTGACGTTGCTTTCTCAGCAGTGTTGGTGATAGCAAGGTTGAGTCGTATCGAGTCCCCGGGTCTGCGAAAGAGATTGAATGGTGGAGGTTTAATTTCATTTTAATTTGTTCGGTTTATTTCTGGTTCTTAAAATGTTACATAAAACGGTTCAGGTGGTTCAATTTAAATTATGTTCGACTTATTGCCTTAGCTAAATTCTATTTTTTGATATGGATTTTTAATTTTATAAATCTCAATGGAACACATTTTTCCTAAAAACACATTTTTTAGTATTATCTGTGCTAATCTAACAATGCATCTGCTACGAATCCATCTTGGCATGTAATTTAGGAAAATGTTCACTAAGACGTCAGTTACGCACATAAGTAAAAATCAGCAGGACCTTTAATATGTTCGGTTGTAACATATATGTACCTCATTTACTTTTAACCATGTTGTCGTATAATTTTCACGTAGTGGGCCTTCAATAGCTCTTGAAAGAGAATTTTGGCCGCGACAAAAAAAATGGCCGGCCACTGCTATGCAGCATCCACGTCTTGCTAATTAAAGCTAAGTAACTGTACGTGAAATGGTTTGGCAGTTTCTTTCAGCCTGCGTTAACCACTGCATAAAACGCTGAACTGACAAATCAGACGGCCGCACCTAAATTTATGGTCGTCTTATGTCTAACGCCCTATGTTTAATACAGCATCCATGCTGTACAGCATTCACGTATTGTTAATTTGAGCCAAGTTTGGTGTAGCATCAAGTCTTGTTAATTAAACCTAAGTTTATTACAGCATCCATGTATTGTTAAATAGAGCTAAGTTTAACACAGCATTCTTGTCTTGTTCATTAAACCTAAGTTTAACTCAGCACCCACTTCTGGTTGTTTAAAGCCAAGTAACTGTACGTGAAATCATTTAATAGTTCCCCAGCCTTCGTTACCCACTGCAAAACCACGCTCAACTGACAAAACAGACGTCCCTACCTGAACACGGTCGTCTTGATGTCCGAGCACTGGATGCTGACATGCACGAACTCAATGGTCGTGGTCATGACGCGTGAGTAGGCCACACCTGAGAGGTCTGTCCCCTCTACTAACACGAGCACTGGGTCGGTAGGCGGGCGCACTATCGGGATTCGAAACTCCGGCGGTGGATTGGCCGTGACTCTGCGTTAAGTAAATACGAAAATCTGTTAATGTTAATAAGGTGTAATCACTAAATGGCCGCGCTTTAACATTTACAATATGTTTAAGGCGTGTTGACAGTGTTGTAATGACTTAAGTCAATGAGTTCATTTAAGTCACTATTCTCAAATGAATTGACTTGACTTAAGTTTTTTGGACAGTATGACTTGACTCGACTTAAGTCTTGTGGGAAATATGACTTGACTTAAGTTTTGGACGAATGTCTTTGGTTGAAATAAAGTTTTAGTAGGGATTTTTTTTAATTGGGTTATTTATCTTAGTTTTTGGACACAAAACATATTGCTTGCTATATATTGCGTTTTGTATTATTTGTATGTGAGGTGTTGCTCATAATCAGACGAGTTCACCAATTTTAATAGTTTAACGTTTAATTTTCATGACAAGGAGTTGGAACAGACTTGCTCTCATTATGGCTTGGTCTTAACTCATTTCAAAATGACTTGTTTACAACATTGTGTTTTGGTTGCTATTGCAGCTGTAATCAGTTTCAAGAAAATAAAACAAATGCCCAAAACATTTTCTATTTTTTCACTACTAAAATGTTTTCAGTATAGTACTACAGCCAATAGTATTTTTGTTGATGTACTTCGTAATCTGATTTAAAGTCCTCTGGTGTTCTTTTTCTTGGGGGTTAAACTAAGTTTGTTGTAAGCCTCACATCTTTCAGGAAGAGTAATATTTTATTGAAATTATCGGCTGTGTTTTGTTCGGGCGATTTAACGGTACATTTTATACCTAGCAACTAAAAGAGGCATATTTTCTATTTACGCTTCCGTTATGATGCGTATATCGTTTAAGTGCAAATCTACTTGAAGGTCCGTACGACCATCCCAGTGTCCTTGGAGATCAGCTTGACAGCTCGTACTCTTCCAAGCTTGTTTCCACCGTAAATGTTCAACAGCAAAGTAACTTGGTCCGAAAATAGTGGCTGACCTAAGAATCGATGACATAATATTATTTTTAAAGTTTGGTCTATTGGCCTTTGGGGTAAGCCATGTGTTTGTGGTATATGCTTCCATTTTACGTGGCGGACAGGGGCCGGATTAACCATAAGGGACTACTAAGGCTATAGCCTAGCCCCGAAAAATTCGACCATAAACTTTTTTTAAGGTTAAATTTTCTTTTTTCTTTCATGTATATACTTTTATTTTTTTAGCTTAGTTTGCAAAGTTAGGCTCTTCTTTAGTGAACAACCTTAGGCCTACAGTACTCTTATCCAGTCCTGGTGGCTTGTACAAAGATTTTTAGTTATCCAACACCTTCAAGACATTTTATCGTTCTACAAGGTATAATCTTTTTTTACGGATACTCGATAAAATCTCCTGCCTTCAAATGTTTCATAAACCGCCGTTTCTCCGATAACTGTAGTTTGCTTCGCCAAAGTCAACAGAAATCCTTCAGTCGAGCGTGCTACGGTCTAAAACAGGACAGATACTTGTAACGTTGGATTACTAACAGAGTTAAAATTAAAATTACATCTACATGTTTATTTTATCACTAGACGTTACATGGTTACCTTGACTGTACATGTTTTCTGCGCAGTAACGTTAACCATCCAATCGCCATATTTGTCTCCAACCAGAATCTTGCCTTCATAGAAATTGCCTAACGAAACGGTATCCTAAAGCAACAAAATATATAAAAGGGCATATCTTTATAGAATCCAAAACTATTGGCGGCAGGTTTCTGCTTGTCATCACTGTTTCGCTGACGCGTATATAAACAATAAAACTCACACTTTAAAAACCCGAGTAAAACCAGGATCAGACATTTTTTTAAAGAAATAATAATATTGCTTTGAAAAATGTCTGATCCCATAGAAACAAATTCTAATCGACCAATTGCTATTTGGAAATAATAGCAACACATTATAATTCAATGACGTTAATTGAAAGGAAATAGCGCATTGTGTTGGTCAGCAACAAAATAAGTCCTGTACTAAATTGAACCTTGAAATGACCTTAGGCTACCATAGGTTGTCAGTCATCAATGTGACTTTAATGATTCTAAAGCTATTATTGTAACTGTGATCAAACGCCAGTCAAAAGATCAAACGTAGCTTGTAAAGCAATTTAGCTAATTTGTGATCTTGTTCAATATTAACACTTACCTTCAAAGGAAGTATTTCACCATTGTGAGTTATGGTGATGTCACGGCAAGAGCCGAGAAATTGGAAGAACATTTCCGTCAAGGCAGTGTCGACGGGGACGGCAAAGTTTCGCGTTTCTCCGCCTGCAAATTAAGGGTGAAAAGAAAAAAGAAATTAAGTATCCATCGTTAGACGGTGTGCCTAGGCTTTCCGGCCGCGTACAACCCTATTTTTTCAAGCTTACTTAGCCTACGTGAATTCAAGCCGAAATTTTAAACAATACTTGCCGCAGGCCGATTTAAGGTGTCACATAGAAAATACAGTTTACGACAGCCGCAATAATTTTATTTTTTTGGTTGCAACAGAAATATGTCTCCCCAGGAACGCGTTGTGTGCTGAAGCACAAACTTGGCCCTGACAGGACGGTTAATGTTGTATACAAATCATTTGGAAATGAATGAAGTCCAAGTCAAGGTATTTGTAAAATAACGAAAGTCAAAATCAATCTCTTTCTGGAGCATAATGGTTGGAGGTTGTAGTAAGACGTAATAAGAATATCAAAGCCCATACAGAAGTAGGTATCATTTTGAACGTTTCGAATAACTCTTTATTTATTTTCAACATAGAGAGAAGTCACAGATGGTATCTCGTTCTGAAATCAATAACAAATCTAATCCCAGTCAAGCCATAATCGAAGCAAGTCAATTCCAAGTCATCCGTATCTTAAAAAGTATAGCTAGTAAAATTAGTAAACTCGTCCGACTATGAGCAACATCTTACTTAAAAATAACATAAACGTAAAAGAGAAAACGACCTCAGTCAAGTCATTTAAAAACAGTGACTTGAGTCATTACAACACTGTGGTTACCCATATAGCAATGTGTACATAGCCTACATACATACATACATACACTTATGTTCTACTAAAAGAAGACTCTACAAACAGTATTCATATCGTTTATCATATTTTTGACATACGTTCCGTACAAATATGTTTGAGTTAAGAGCGTTATAATAAGGGTATGCAAACATTTGTATCCAATATTGCCAAACGATTTTCGCAAAGTCTCGCAACGCACGTATGCTTCTTCATGCCTAATATAGCCTGAAGATAGCAAAATCAACAGAAATGCGATGTTGCAAATGTCAAGTGGAGACGGCGTAAGTTCGGGTTTTAGCATGCCAATTAGCTTTGAATTGTCCACCTCAACAGGTGCCATGGCCGAATTTTCACTGTAGCTTTTCAGAGTTTTACAAACTTTCGCGTAAAAATTGTAATCACCACCGTGTATCTCAGTTAGTCAAAGTCAAGTTCAAATGTAGCTTGGTTAATTTTCTAGGTTTGTTAATTTTCTAAGATGGTTTGAATGAATGACTATAATATTCCAAGATCGTGTATTGTTTAGTTTAACTTTTCAAACATCTTGCGGCAAAAAAGTAAACGGCTGACAATAAAAGTCTAATTATTGAAAGGTTTGTAAACATTTTTAAACATGGCTATATCCTTTTTTTATAATTTTGGTTTGTTGTTGTATATTACAGCAAAGGGATCGCAAAAACGCGACCGGGGACCCACTTCGAATTTTCAAACGATTAATTTGCTCTTTTAGTAGTTCTAGCAGCGTTTCGATGAACAGAAAGAACCAACAGCTCTGCGTCATTTAGATTAATTCGAGAAAAACTGTACTGGTAATACGGCCAAACAAGTAAAGCATTCAGAGAAGGAAAACAGAAGCAATGTAAAGAATAAAACATCACTAAGCGTAACGAAATGGATAATGCTGTTACACGGAGAAACTAAATACATGATTTATCGATACGGAATGTCCATTCTTGTCTAATAGTCCTTTATCAAGAACTACCTTCAAGTTTAGTATTGGGCATAAAAAAACAGAAAATTTCTTGGCGGGCCGTCTCAAAAAAAGGGGATCTCGAATTCACATGATACAACTTGTGTATGCTTTTAAAAGATTTTTTAAACACCCTTGTCTTGACAAGCTGGTAAGAGTAGTAACAGGTGAGATGCCTTGTTACAAGTCTAATGTATTCAATAAAAAATTCTGAAATCAATTAAACAAGGTTAAGGCTAATGTTTGCCGAAAAAGGTTTTATTGAAAATTGATCGCGGGCGGATTATATTGCTTGGCAGGCCGGGTCGTAGTTTGCCTAGGTCTGTTATAGTTGCAGGCCGGGTCGTAGTTTGCCTAGGTCTGTTATAGTTGCTTTGATACATCATTTAATTTTAATCGCAAAGCACTTTTAGTTTGAGACCTTTGTATCGAGAACATAAATCATACATCGAAAAAAGATCTGTTCATCGCCGATTTAAGCGACCTGGACGTAATTGGCGCGCCGAGATTGTTTTTGAGCAATAGCTCCGAAAGTTGTGCCTCTAATAAGCTAATTTTTTACATTCCTTGTATTGGCTTCAGCAAAGCAAACACACTTTTAGCGAAAAATACTTGTATATATTTTATGGAAATTAATATTCAGCCATATTAACACCTAATTGCCGAGATTTCTCGCTAAATTTTTCACGAAATAAATCGACATTCTCTGCAAAAAGAGTCATCGCTTGTCGTCAACATCAATCCGGCTATGTTTTTAATTTTCGATGTTAGCTCATGATAAAAATAGAGGTCAATGCTTAAAACCCCGCCACCTACTCGAAAGAACCTCGAAGCTGATATCGACGACGCCCTGCTTGATCGTGCTGTCAATCACTTCGGTAGCGCTGAAAAAAGACGCCTTGGAGACGACGAGGACGTTTCCACCAGTGCTTTCCGCCAGGTAGTTGTACAGCTCCCGGCCGAACTTGAACGAAGGAGTGTTGCAACGTCGATAACCAAGCGATCCCACGGGGCCGCTATACGTAAAACAAAAAGGGTGTTGTACTAAACATCGATTAGCTGATTAACCATCAAAACATTAACCATACGGGGGCTACGTATGGATACTGTGCCGTGCGTATTAACCTACTAAGGCTATACCCTTAGGCCCTTGAAATATTCGGCCCTTTTTTAAGGTTACTTTTTGTTGCAGTCAATAATTTTAATTTTTCATGCATGTACTTTATTTTTTATTACTTTTTATAGCTTAGTTTGCAAAACTAGTCCCTTTTCTATTAAACAGCCTTAGGCTTCACCGCTAATTCGGCCCTGAGTACGAGTAATGTCTATGTATATTTACCAGTGTTGTGATGACTGACTTGACTTAAGTGCACTTAAGTCACTGTTTTTAACTAACTTGACTTGACTTAATTCAATTTTTTGAAAACATGGCTTGGATTGAAGTATTTTATTAAATAAAACTGAAAACAAGTTATTTTACAAAAGACTTGACTGGTGCTTTATTTAAAAAATTAGTTTACAACAACTGGTATTTACTAATATCTGTATAGATTTAATTGACGGGCGGGTTTGGGATTTTTGTGTGGAGAATCATGAAAAATTTAAAAAACGACGTTACAAAGTTACGTCATAACGTGACGTCAGTATTCAAGTGCTTTTAATCCATTAGGCTCTGCTGTTAACAAGTTTAGTGCAAGCATCAATTTCTTGAAGATACCGCACCCCACTGGATACACACACGTTCAGATATATGGGTGAAGGTTCGAATTCCCCAGGATATACACTGTATTAAAAGTTAAAATCTATACATACTGTATATTCAACATCTAACTTTTTTAGTTTAATATTTTTTAAACCGTCATCCTAAAAATAGGGCTTAACGAAACCTAAAAATGTGATTTTATATATTTTAACAGCATTTAGGAAGAGTTAGAAAATAATTGGAACATCCAAGCCTATACAGAAGTTATCATTTTGAACGTTTCGAATAACTCTATATTCATTTTCAACATCATGTTGGAAATATTTCTGTATGAGCTTTCATATTCTTACTACGCCTTACTACAACCTCGAACCATTACGCCCCAAAGTTAGAAAGTAAATTTGCAATATCTCATCACTTACGGGCTTCTTCCACTACACATGACTTTATTGATATTTCGTGTCAGTAGAAAAGTGATCTTGATATTTTTTCTCTTGGCTTGAGCCACGACCAGATCCTGAAATAAAAAAATAAACAATGAGTTAACTTTAAATGCTTGTCTTGTTGGTTATCGTTTAAAATTAAAGCTTAAATAAGGTGTTTTCGTTTGGAAAGTAAAAGCCAAAGAATCGCGTAAAACTTAGGTCTGACCGAGGGTCGTGAGTTCGAACCTAACAGAAGGCTAGTTGTTTTTCTAGCCTGCCCTGCTTGCATCATTGATCGACAGATTCGGTGAGACTGCAATAATTTTCGGTGTACTAATGGTACGTAAGCTGTAGTCGTTGGTCCAAAAGCAGCTTTAGAAAAGCTAGATCTCACTTGTTAACACACATATGTGTGTGGATCTTTTATTGATAAACATAGGTCTGGAAGAAAATAAATTCCAACGTGAAGTCAACAAGATTCGTGCCCATCTCCACACGTCTCAGTTTTGTTATGGATCCTGAGGGCTTCTTCAATATGCTGTCTTAAATTCATGCGTAATTCGTGAGAATTCCTGTTCCTTGTAATCTCTAATATGGCGCGTTGGCAAACCGATCGCAAGATAAGATCGATACAGGAGACTGCCACTAACTTTTACGAAGTCCGACGAAAGGCCCGAGGCAGTTTCCATGCTTGTAGAAAAGGCGCTTAACCGGTTAATCTACTGGGCGGAGCGGAGTGCCGCCTGGGCGCTTAACCGGTTAATCTACTGGGCGGAGCGGAGTGCCGCCTGTATATTGCCACCGACACCCCCGCATCAAGCAATTCAAACATGAGCTAGATTATTATTTGATACAAGTACAGTAAACCTATAGGAGTCTACGGCATTTTATGGGTAGTTATGTGCATAAGAAACATAAAATCCGCATTAAAAACGTAAAATTTTTATTTCTTTGCTCAACCGATTCACAGACAAAAACAGGGTTCAGAAACGAATTAAAAAACCCAAAGGGGCCGTTGGGGTAATACCATTATCTAGGAATATTTCATCTCAGTCGAAACCTGTAGTTCGATGTAGTTCCACAGACAAAAACAGGGTCAAGGAAGGAATTAAATCATCCAACGGTGAAGTGGGGTAATACTATTAGTTATGTCATCGTGACTATCTAATGTTAGTCCAACCTGTAGTTCGATGTCCTTCGCCTCCGCATCGGTTATCACGAAGATAGTGGAGCCGAACCTGCTGTTTTCAACCGCCAACGAAATTCCCCGCATCGCCAGTTCAGGAGTGTCACCGCCGTCGTGAGCGTAAAGGCTGTAAAAAAAAAATATATATTTTGGACAAAAAGTATCGCGATTCGATCCATCTCGTAATTATCAAGGAAATATTTAGGTTCTAACGCGCTATATATTCCGAACTGAAGATCCAACTGACAAAATTTCTCAGCATATACGTCGATTTATGACAAAAAGTTTTTTCATCACATAATATTCAAAAGGGGAGTTGGTAAGTTGTCACGAGTCCAAATCACGATGGTTTCTAGGATACTTGTCTTATTAACTAGTTGATATTAACGTGACATCTGCAAAGATATTTTAACTGTAAAGTCGCTTGAACCGTTTGAAGTAAAACAATGCTCAGTTAAAAATATTCATTGCCTACAATATCTTGGTCTGAAAACGATTTATTCTAGCAAAATTAATGAAATCAAAACGTTCCATGATCATGTTTTTCAGATTAGTAAGCCCTAATTTGCTTTTAGTGAAAAAACGTTTATAGTTACCTCAAGATGTTAATCTATCACTTTTTTTTTTGGATAGTAAACTAAGTCTGAAATTCCTATAGTAATTTGGTGTCTGATCGGTACCGATACTACAGCTGGGCGTCGGGTATCGGCTTTCAATCAGACTTGGACAACTAGATTTATTTCAGTTTTTTTAAATTAGATTAGAATTAAAATTAGATCATTTTGAGTTTTCTCAAATTAGATTAGAATTAGAATTACCGAATTCTTAAAAAAAACGAATTTGAACTGCAATTGGAACTAGAATTACATTTGAATATTCACAATAATTAAGTTTCAGTAAATCGCAAATTATTCTAATAAGAAAGTGAATGGTAAATATGTGTGTGCTAATTTTGATGCCTTTTAGCATAGCATATATGCTTTTCAGACTGTGAAAATTACGTTCCAACCAAAGAGTTGGGATTCAATTTTTTTTTTCACTAAGAAAGTAAAAATGCCGTTGGACAAAGTAGCAATTTTTGGTAAAATCCGAATTAGATTAGAACTAGAATTAGAGCGCACAAGCAATTTACAAATTAGATTAGAATTAGAATTAGCCGCATTTTGCTCTAATTCAATAAATTAGAAAACTAGAATTGTCCAGTTGTCCAAGTCTGCTTTCGATATTATCGGACATCCCTGAAACAACACCTTGTTTGCTGTTGTTTGTATACGAAGAAATTGTGTTGCTTTGTGGGGGTGAATATTTCAAGGAGCTTGGTAAAAACTCAGTTACGCATAATGTGAGTGGAAGTCTCGTAGTGTCGACCCTTTTTTATATTCACGTTCTCGTCAATCTCACCTTTCTATGGCTGCTGTGAAAACGTCCTGGTTGTTGGTGACCGTCAAGGGTCCGACTTCGGGGTCGTTAAAAGGAACGAGAACAAAGTCCTGGGCCTGGTCCAACGATCCTTGCCGCTGGCGAAGGATCATCTGTGAAAAAGGTCATGAATATAAAATCTTTGGTAAATCGTTCGAACAAATAAAAACACAACATACCCAAAATAACGACCAGCAGCGTTTTGGAACGTTATCTCTAATTTATTTGGATTGGTCATTTAGGTCAATTGAGCTTGAAAAATACCGAAGTGATTCTACAGTTGTTTTTTAATTTAACAAAAAGTGAAATCCGCTTTTCGCAAAGACCTCAAAACTTTGCAGCCCTGGTTTAAATATACGTAATACAAGCAACGTCCAACCTTGGCCCTTTCTTTGGCCGCCTCAATTTCGCCGCCCATGCTTCCCGTGTCGTCGACCACGAAGGCCAGGGTGGTGCCAGAGCCGAGGTCCAAGAACCGGCCGAACCTGAACTCGCCGATCTCGTTGCGAATCCTGCCGAAGAAACATGGACAACAGTCATAAGTGTGGAAATCCTTACTCAGAGCGTATTGTCACGTATCGCGTTTTGTCCGGGATTTAAACGCGTTGCGGCTGCAAGTCGATGGCTGTATATAGTTTCTAGAAATTTTGCACTTCTGGTTGCCATAGAATAGAACTTTTTAAAATGAAGCGGAATAAATTAATTCTGACCACCAGTATTAAATTTCTCATAAACACACAAACAACCTTGCCGTGAATCGTTTGAAAGTGCCCCAGTTTAAATTTAACCATGTCTCGCTCAGCACGTCAGCATCTGTTTTGCTATGTTTACATATACATTTGACAAATGTCACTTGGCGCGAGAACGTCGAGAACTCCTCACGTTAGAAAATAGTCCGATGTTTCACACGCATGTAAACTTTCGCAGGAAAAAAACACACGTCGTTAAATCTCACTTCTTATTTCGGTCCGATCAGCACCGATATAAACCTAGTTGCAAACGAGTAGCGATATTAACACCAAATTTTTCCCATTATCGCTTTTTTCTATTTTGCTTTTAACATTCGATTTCACACAAAAGGACAGAGATCAAACAATTCAGTTCAATACTTTAATCTCCCATTCCGCTGTTAACAAGCTTTTCTCATTTTCTCTTTTTCCCATTTCGCTTTAAACAAGATTCTCATTTTGCTTCCAACAGTCGATTTCATACAAAACAACAGCGTTCGAACGATCGAGTTAAAAGTTTAATCTCCCATTTCGCTTTAACAAGCTTTTCCCATTTTCGCTTAGAACATTTAGTTTAACACAAAATCGAACGATCGAGTTCAAAACTCACTTCTCCAGCTCGGTGACGACGAACGTCTCAGCGAGCTTCACGTATTCCTTGCGCAAGCAGCGCAAGCGCACCCAATCACGGGAGGCGCTGGCCAGGTCGGTCAGTCCCAGGTAAACCAGCACTCCGAACTTGCGCCTCGCCAGTTGCCAGCTCGACGCCTGAGCGTAGGTGTAGATGTTGGAGCGCAGCTGGATCAGGTTGCGGTCTTGGTCATCTGCCGGGCCGAAGGGTCCAGGGTCGGCGTAGTACATCTGCAGCAGGGCCTCCTTGAAGTTGGCCGGCGTGGCCGTGGTTCCGTAGAAGGCCTTAAAGAGGGCAGCCGGCGTCGGTGGGTCCACCATCCCCGGGTCTAGTGAGGTGCCGTTGCCGCGAGGGTTGTCGGCGAAGTAGGAGGCCGAGTACTGGACTGCGGTTCGCGTGAGGAAGTCGAGGAAGTTCTCGCAGCCGCGGATACGAGTGTCCGGAGGAACCAACGCCGTGGAGAGGTTGATGATGAGGAGGAGAAGCAGAGGAAGAGCGAGCTTCTTCGCGACGAGCAAGTCACGCATCGCGTTCGGTTTACAAGTTTAACTCTATATAATGGAAACCTGGTTCGTGGGATATAAATAGAGCTTATTTTAGAGTACACCACGCCTGAGCAAACTACGACCGGCGGCTTATTTTTAATAAAACTTTCTAGACAAAAATAGCCTTAATATATTATTCCTTGATTTCAGAAAATTTTATTGAATATATAACTCTTGAAGGCATCCTCAACTGTTCCTTCTCTTACCAGCTTGTCAAAATAAGAATATTTGAAGATTCTTTTTAAATACATCACACCTTGTATTATATATATCTCTTCGAATTAGGTTTTCAAGCAGAACTGGTGATGCATTTTGCGTAACTATTAGTATTTTGCTTTTTATAAATTACAAAATTTGTTTGTAGATCTTTTTCATACCCTTTGTGGTTCTGTTTGGACACTGTTTATCAACAAAAGAGTTGTCTAATATCCTGCCCATATTAAATAATTATTGATAATAAATATATTCATAGTTTAAAAATCAAAAATTACCAAAATTTAGTTGAGTAAGAAAAAAAAGACATGTTTTTAGCAATGAGCGTGATAATTGATCAAATTCCGATTTATTGTAGAATATTCTAGAAAGAATTTCGTTACTCATCAGCTTGCTCACTGTACTTTTCAAACGACAATGACGTCATTAGGTAAGTTATTGAAAACTTTTCGACACGAAAACAATTTAATATGACGCGACTAGTGCGGTTTTGAAGCACTTTCTTTCATTAAAACACTTCATTTAATAGCAAAAAGTACGACTTAAATATATGACACCACAAACTGGCGCGAAAATAGGAACTAGCCGTCTGGACAATTTTTGTTTAACATGTATCAAATTGAGGTCGTCTTTGTTTATCTGCTCTGCCTATGTTTTTTATGAGTAGCCGTCGGAATAAATTAAAACCGTCCGAGAATATTTAAACGGTGAATATCTTGTAAAAGTATTTTTTCGGTTGGTCATTGGTAAATCAACCATATCCCGGCCCCATAGTCCGGTTAGCTCAACCATAAGGAACTGTAACGGTGACCAATATCATAATAATAAACTCGTAACTCTGAATTACCCTTAACCTCGTAATCGTCTGTGGAAAATACTACACGACGACGACTGTCTCGTTCTTCTACAACTAAAAAACTCTTTGATTCTACGAAAACTTTGCAATAATGGCCAGGAAAGTTGTACGCGTTGTCTTGTTATAAAGTTTTACTCTTCTTTTTTCCATTCTGACGCTCGCAACAAGTAAAAGCGTCGAAACTTAAGCTTTTGTTGCCCGAAGGCACAGCGCTTATTAATACGATTATATACTTGGGAACCACTCAAACGATCGTCCATCGCAAATAGCGTCTGACACTTGTTATTGCTGTCGTACAAGTCTACTGTTGTATCGGAAACTCCACTTTTGAGCTGCTAAGTTGATACTATTTCGGGTATTGCTATGTTACTGGTAAATATTAAATTAATTTTAAAGAGCAATAAATAAGATATGCAGTGTCCAAAAAAAAAAAAATAAAGATGAAAAATCTATTTAACCTGTGAGATCCCATCAAATCTTGTTGGTTATTAAAAAAAAACCTGTTGTAGAATAGTTTGTTAAATGCCTGTTTTCTAGTTGTAACCAAATAGTGAAATGTCTCGGCAAAAGTCTATCAAAAGTCTTAGATAGTACATCTACATCCTTCTATGAAAATCTGGATGAAAAAGGGTTGCCGTCCTTTTAAAGGCGACCGGTGGTTCAGAAATATGGTACAAAACGATGTCTAAAATGTTCAGCGTCGCAAAGGTGGAGGTCGAGTATTTATTTCAGTTTTTGAGCCCTGTCTAATTCGAAACCGTTTTTTCCAGATCCATTTCCAACAGTTTGGACCGACCTCAACAAACCGGACGTATAATAAACATTCGCGCGAAGCGCTGAAATTTTCGCACTAGTAGTTAAAATAGTCAAAAAGTATGTGAAATGGACTCGTGTCTAGTTTGTCAAAGAGGCGGCGGGCCGGTCGAATCCTGCCCGCGGGCCGTAGGTTGCCGACCCCTGATTTAGCGCCAAACAACTATTGCTTTTGGATGTTTTTTACTACTGAGAAACTAGACACGAGTCCATTTCACATACTTTTTGACTATTTTAACTACTAGTGCGAAAATTTCAGCGCTTCGCGCGAATGTTTATTCTACGTCCGGTTTGTTTACGTTTTGATGCTGCTTTTGCAACTAGATCAGCGCTTCTTTACCGTTGCGCCTTTGGAAGGCTGTCAAGTGCGTCGCGGAAAAACCAAAAAAAGCATTTTAAAAAAATATCCGAGGCCCGCCTAATTCACAGTTGTTCTAACATTTCAATAACACAATTCTTAGTTATCAATTTTTGCGGCCCGCGGAGACCTTTCTCAGTTTGGTTTTGGTCCGCGACTTTAAAAAGGTTGCCGACCCCTGCGCTAAATATTCCTGCTTTTACAATGCTGAAATCAATATAGGCTACGTGAAAAGTTCAGCCTTTACAGGTAAACTGCGGTACCTTACATTGTACAAGGATAAAGTAATGCGTTTTTTGGCGCTTTCAAAATATCTTGTCCATTTTTAATAAAAAAAATAGTTTCAATGCGTTCGAAAATTGTTTTGTGTTTCAAAGGTCTTTATTATTCATTTAACTGCGTCGTTTCGTTTGAAACTTTTTATTAACCGCACTGGGGAGGAATTGACAGGTTTGCGCTTGTAAGAGAGAAATATGAAAAAAACTATGAGAACCACTGAATTAGTCTTTTCAGATAAACTGCGCATTCTACAAGAATCGAGGACTATGTAAATTAGTGCGGAAAATGTTTTTGAGAGTTAAGTTTTCACCGAGAAATGGCCTATGTGTTTAGGGCAAAACATCTTTTTTAAGTTTTCACCGAGAAATGGCCTATGTGTTTAGGGCAAAACATCTTTTTTAAGTTATCAAGCGATGAAAAGCGCCTCGAGCTACGGATTTTACACACCTCAGAAAACCCAAAGTAGTCCTAATTGGAAGAAAGCTAATACGTGACGTTACGTAAATGAGATATCAAACCTACACTTGACTTCAATTTCACCGAAAGCGGTCAGTTGCAGACTTGAACAACTAGATTTATTTTAGCTTTTTAAATTTATATTAAAATTATACCATTTCAGTTTTTCACATTAGATTAGAATTAGGTCAGTTTAAGTTTTCTTAAATTATATTAGAATTACGAAATTTTTGAAAAAACGAATGTGAACTGAATATTCCATTTAATTATTTGTAACTATTTTCATTTAAATCGCGAATTATTCTAATATAATGTAAATAGTTAATATGTTTGAGTTCATTTTTATGCCTTTTAACATAGCTTATGCTTTTTAGCCTGTAAAAATTACATACAAGTCGTTCCAACCAAAGGCTTTTAATTCAAACTCTTTGTTTTGACTAAAAGACTAAAAATGCCGTTGGACAAGTAGCATTTTTGGAAAATCCTAGAAATTTTATCGTCGATCACCAAGAAAACTAGAATTATCTAGTTGTCCAAGTCTGGTCAGTTGTTCGTTAGCTGAATGTAACGATTTATAATAATTATATACGCAAAAAATATTGAATAAAAAGTTTCTGAAATACGATTTCATTAAAGTTTTCTTCCTAAATTACGCTAATCTATACCGTCAAAAGCGTATAGTTGGAATAAGCGAAACCACACGACAAGGCCCAAGGCTGCAGCAAAGTGGATGATGTAAAAATCCGCCTTTAATTACACTTGGGCCATGTTGTTGAGGTCGGTCCAAACTGTTGGAAATGGATCTGGAAAAAACGGTTTCGAATTAGACAGCACTCAAAAACTGAAATAAATACTCGACCTCCACGTTTGCGACGCTGAACATTTTAGACATCGTTTTGTACCATATTTCTGAACCACCGGTCGCCTTTAAAAGGACGGCAACCCTTTTTCTTTCAGATTTTTATAGAAGGATGTAGAGGTACTATCTAAGACTCTTGATGGACTTTTGCCGAGACATTTCACTATTTGGTTACAACTAGAAAACAGGCATTTAACAAACTATTCTAGAACAGTTTTTTTTATAATAACCAACAAGATTTGATGGGATCTCACAGATTAAATAGATTTTTCATCTTTATTTTTTTTTTTTGGACACTGCATATCTTATTTATTGCTCTTTAAAATTAATTTAATATTTACCAGTAACATAGCAATACCCGAAATAGTATCGACTTAGCAGCTCAAAAGTGGAGTTTCCGATACAACAGTAGACTTGTACGACAGCAATAACAAGTGTCAGACGCTATTTGCGATGGACGATCGTTTGAGTGGTTCCCAAGTATATAATCGTATTAATAAGCGCTGTGCCTTCGGGCAACAAAAGCTTAAGTTTCGACGCTTTTACTTGTTGCGAGCGTCAGAATGGAAAAAGAAGAGTAAAACTTTATAACAAGACAACGCGTACAACTTTCCTGGCCATTATTGCAATGTTTTCGTAGAATCAAAGAGTTTTTTAGTTGTAGAAGAACGAGACGGTCTTCGTCGTGTAGTATTTTCCACAGACGATTACGAGGTTAAGGGTAATTCAGAGTTGCGAGTTTATTATTATGATATTGGTCACCGTTACAGTTCCTTATGGTTGAGCTAACCGGACTATGGGGGCCGGGATATGGTTGATTTGCCAGTGACCAACCGAAAAAATACTTTTACAGGATATTCACCGTTTAAATATTCTCGGACGGTTTTAATTTATCCCGACGGCTACTCATAAAAAACATAGGCAGAGCAGATAAACAAAGACGACCTCAATTTGATACATGTTAAACAAAAATTGTCCGGAGTGTTATAGTTCCTATTTTTGCGTCAGTCTGTGGTGTCATATATTTAAGTCGTACTTTTTGTGTTTTAATGAAAGAAAGTGCTTCAAAACCGCACTAGTCGCGTCATATTAAATCGTTTTCGTGTGGAAAAGTTTTCAATAACT
The DNA here is from genome assembly GCF_963924565.1 of Ascidiella aspersa. NCBI lineage: Eukaryota > Metazoa > Chordata > Ascidiacea > Phlebobranchia > Ascidiidae > Ascidiella > Ascidiella aspersa. The sequence goes on from NC_139447.1 coordinate 5,966,039, forward strand.
TACCTAATGACGTCATTGTCGTTCGAAAAGTACAGTGAGCAAGCTGATGAGTGATGAGTAACGAAATTATTTCTAGAATATTCTACAATAAATCGGAATTTGATCAATTATCACGCCCATTGATACAAAAATGTCTTTTTTTTCTTACTCAACTAAATTTTGGTAATTTTTGATTTTTAAACTATGAATATATTTATTATCAATAATTATTTAATATGGGCAGGATATTAGACAACTCTTTTGATGATAAACAGTGTCCAAACAGAACCACGAAGGGTGTGAAAAAGATCTACAAACAAATTTTGTAATTTATAAAAAGCAAAATACTAATAGTTACGCAAAATGCATCACCAGTTCTGCTTGAAAACCTAATTCGAAGAGATATATATAATACAAGGTGTGATTCATTTAAAAAGAATCTTCAAATATTCTTATTTTGACAAGCTGGTAAGAGTAGGAAAAGTTGAGGATGCCTTCAAGAGTCATATATTCAATAAAATTTTCTGAAATCAAGGAATAATATATTAAGGCTATTTTTGTCTAGAAAGTTTTATTAAAAATAAGCCGCCGGTCGTAGTTTGCTCAGGCGTGATGTACTCTAAAATAAGCTCTATTTATATCCCACGAACCAGGTTTCCATTATATAGAGTTAAACTTGTAAACCGAACGCGATGCGTGACTTGCTCGTCGCGAAGAAGCTCGCTCTTCCTCTGCTCCTCCTCCTCCTCATCATCAACCTCTCCACGGCGTTGGTTCCTCCGGACACTCGCATCCGCGGCTGCGAGAACTTCCTCGACTTCCTCACGCGAACCGCAGTCCAGTACTCGGCCTCCTACTTCGCCGACAACCCTCGCGGCAACGGCACCTCACTAGACCCGGGGATGGTGGACCCACCGACGCCGGCTGCCCTCTTTAAGGCCTTCTACGGAACCACGGCCACGCCGGCCAACTTCAAGGAGGCCCTGCTGCAGATGTACTACGCCGACCCTGGACGCTTCGGCCTGGCAGATGACCAAGACCGCAATCTGATCCAGCTGCGCTCCAACATCTACACCTACGCTCAGGCGTCGAGCTGGCAACTGGCGAGGCGCAAGTTCGGAGTGCTGGTTTACCTGGGACTGACCGACCTGGCCAGCGCCTCCCGTGATTGGGTGCGCTTGCGCTGCTTGCGCAAGGAATACTTGAAGCTCGCTGAGACGTTCGTCGTCACCGAGCTGGAGAAGTGAGTTTTGAACTCGATCGTTCGATTTTGTCTTAAACTAAATGTTCTAAACGAAAATAGGAAAAGCTTGTTAAAGCGAAATGGGAGATTAAACTTTTAACTCGATCGTTCGAACGCTGTTGTTTTGTATGAAGTCGACTGTTGAAAGCAAAATGGGAATCTTGTTTAAAGCGAAATGGGAAAATGAGAAAAGCTTGTTAACAGCGAAATGGGAGATTAAAGTTTTGAACTGAATTGTTTGATCTCTGTCCTTTTGTGTGAAATCGAATGTTAAAAGCAAAATAGAAAAAAGCGATAATGGGAAAAATTTGGTGTTAATATCGCTACTCGTCGGCAACTAGGTTATCGGTGCTAATCGGACCGAAATAAGAAGTGAGATTTAACGCCGTGTGTTTTTTTCCTGCGAAAGTTTACATGCGTGTGAAACATCGGACTATTTTCTAACGTGAGGAGTTCTCGACGTTCTCGCGCCAAGTGGCATTTGTCAAATGTATATGTAAACATAGCAAAACAGATGCCGACGTGCTGAGCGAGACATGGTTAAATTTAAACTGGGGCACTTTCAAACGATTCATGGCAAGGTTGTTTGTGTGTTTATGAGAAATTTAATACTGGTGGTCAGAATTAATTTATTCCGCTTCATTTTAAAAAGTTCTATTCTATGGCATCCAGAAGTGCAAAATTTCTAGAAACTATACAGCCATCGACTTGCAGCCGCACCGCGTTTAAATCCCGGACAAAACGCGATACGTGACAATACGCTCTGAGTAAGGATTTCCACACTTGTGACTGTTGTCCATGTTTTTTCGGCAGGATTCGCAACGAGATCGGCGAGTTCAGGTTCGGCCGGTTCTTGGACCTCGGCTCTGGCACCACCCTAGCCTTCGTGGTCGACGACACGGGAAGCATGGGCGGCGAAATTGAGGCGGCCAAAAATTTTTGTTAAATTAAAAAACAACTGTAGAATCACTTCGGTATTTTTCAAGCTCAATTGACCTAAATGACCAATCCAAATAAATTAGAGATTCCAAACCGCTACTGGTCGTTATTTTGGGTATGTTGTGTTTTTATTTGTTCGAACGATTTACCAAAGATTTTATATTCATGATATTTTTCACAGATGATCCTTCGTCAGCGGCAAGGATCGTTGGACCAGGCCCAGGACTTTGTTCTTGTTCCTTTTAACGACCCCGAAGTCGGACCCTTGACGGTCACCAACAACCAGGACGTATTCACAGCAGCCATAGAAAGGTGAGATTGACGAGAAGGTGAATATAAAAAGGGTCGACACTACGAGACTTCCACTCACATTATGCGTAACTGAGTTTTTACCAAGTATACCTTGAAATATTCACCCCCACAAAGCAACACAATTTCTTCGTATACAAACAACAGCAAACAAGGTGTTGTTTCAGGGATATCCGATAATATCGAAAGCAGACTTGGACAACTGGACAATTCTAGTTTTCTAATTCATTGAATTAGAGCAAAATGCGACTAATTCTAATTCTAATCTAATTTGTAAATTGCTTGTGCGCTCTAATTCTAGTTCTAATCTAATTCGGATTTTACCAAAAAATGCTACTTTGTCCAACGGCATTTTTACTTTCTTAGTGAAAAAAAAATTGAATTCCAACTATTTGGTTGGAACGTAATTTTCACAGTCTCGAAAGCATAATCTATGCTAAAAGGCATCACAATTAGCACACACATATTTACCATTCACTTTCTTATTAGAATAATTTGCAATTTACTGAAACTGATTGTGAATATTCAAATGTAATTCTAGTTCTAATTCTAGTTCAAATTCGTTTTTTTCAAGAATACTGGTAATTCTAATTCTAATCTAATTTGAGAAAACTCAAAATGATCTAATTCTAATTCTAATCTAAATTGAAAAAACTGAAATGCTCTAATTTTAATTCTAATCTAATTTTAAAAAGCTAAAATAAATCTAGTTGTCCAAGTCTGATCGAAAACTGATACCCGACGCCCAGCTGTAGTATCGGTACCGATCAGACACCAAATTACTATAGGAATTTCAGACTTAGTTTACTATCCCCCCCAAAAAAGTGATAGATTAACATCTTGAGGTAACTATAAACGTTTTTTCACTAAAAGCAAATTAGGACTTACTAATCTGAAAAACATGATCATGGAACGTTTTGATTTCATTAATTTTGCTAGAATAAATCGTTTTCAGACCAAGATATTGTAGGCAATGAATATTTTTAACTGAGCATTGTTTTACTTCAAACGGTACAAGCGACTTTACAGTTAAAATATCTTTGCAGATGTCACGTTAATATCAACTAGTTAATAAGACAAGTATCCTAGAAATAATCGTGATTTGGACTCGTGACAACTTACCAACTCCCCTTTTGAATATTATGTGATGAAAAACTTTTTGTCATAAATCGACGTATATGCTGAGAAATATTGTCAGTTGGATCTTCAGTTCGGAATATATAGCGCGTTAGAACCTAAATATTTCCTTGATAATTACGAGATTTGGTATCGGATCGGATCGCGATACTTTTTGTCCAAAATATCGGTATCGAAATAAATATCAAGTATCGTACATCCGTAATTGAAACCACTATTTCAAGATTTTTTTTTTTTTTTTTTTTTTTTACAGCCTTTACGCTCACGACGGCGGTGACACTCCTGAACTGGCGATGCGGGGAATTTCGTTGGCGGTTGAAAACAGCAGGTTCGGCTCCACTATCTTCGTGATAACCGATGCGGAGGCGAAGGACATCGAACTACAGGTTGGACTAACATTAGATAGTCACGATGACATAACTAATAGTATTACCCCACTTCACCGTTGGATCATTTAATTCCTTCCTTGACCCTGTTTTTGTCTTTGGAACTGCATCGAACTACAGGTTTCGACTGAGATGAAATATTCCTAGATAATAGTATTACCCCAACGGCCCCTTTGGGTTTTTTAATTCGTTTCTGAACCCTGTTTTTGTCTGTGAATCGGTTGAGCAAAGAAATAAAAATTTTACGTTTTTAATGCGGATTTTATGTTTCTTATGCAGATAACTGCCCATAAAATGCCGCAGACTCCTATAGGTTTACTGTACTTGTATCAAATAATAATCTAACTCATGTTTGAATTGCTTGATGCGGGGGTGTCGGTGGCAATATCCAGGCGGCACTCCGCTCCGCTATACCCAGTAGATTAACCGGTTAAGCGCCTTTTCTACAAGCATGAAACTGCCTTAGGCCTTTCGTCGGACTTAAAAAAAAGTTAGTGGCAGTCTCCTGTATCGATCCTATCTTGCGATCGGTTTGCCAACGCGCCATATTAGAGATTACAAGGAACAGGAATTCTCACGAATTACGCATGAATTTAAGACAGCATATGGAAGAAGCTCTCAGGATCCATAACAAAACCGAGACGTGTGGAGATGGGCACGAATCTTGTTGACTTCACGTTGGAATTTATTTTCTTCCAGACTTATGTTTATCAGTGGAAAGATCCACACACATATGTGTGTTAACAACTGAGATCTAGCTTTTCTAAAGCTGCTTTTTGACCAATGATTACAGCTTACGTATCTTTAGTACACCGAAAATTATGAAAGACTTACCGAATCTGTTGATCTATGATGCAAGCAGGGCAGGCTAGAAAAACAACTGGCCTGCAGTGAGGTTCGAACTCACGACCCTCGCTCAGACCTAAGTTTTACGCGATTCTTTGGCTTTTACTTTCCAAACGAAAACACTATATTTAAGCTTTAAATTTAAACGATAACCAACAAGACAAGCATTTAAAGTTAACTCATTGTTTTTATTTTTATTTCAGGATCTGGTCGTGGCTCAAGCCAAGAGAAAAAATATCAAGATCACTTTTCTACTGACACGAAATATCAATAAAGTCATGTGTAGTGGAAGAAGCCACCTGTAAGTGATGAGATATTGCAAATTTACTTTCTAACTTTGGGGCGTAATGGTTTGAGGTTGTAGTAAGGCGTAGTAAGAATATGAAAGCTCATACTGAAATATTTCCAACATGATGTTGAAAATGAATATAGAGTTATTCGAAACGTTCAAAATGATAACTTCTGTATAGGCTTGGATGTTCCAATTACTTTCTAACTCTTCCTAAATGCTGTTAAAAAATATAAAATCACATTTTTAGGTTTCGTTAAGCCCTATTTTTAGGATGACGGTTTAAAAAATATTAAACTAAAAAAGTTAGATGTTGAATATACAGTATGTAGATTTTAACTTTTAATACAATACTTATCCTGGGGAATTCGAACCTTCACCCATATATCTGAACGTGTGTGTATCCAGTGGGGTGCGGTATCTTTAAGAAATTGATGCTTGCACTAAACTTGTTAGCAGCAGAGCCTAATGGATTAAAAGCACTTGAATACTGACGTCACGTTATGACGTAACTTTGTAACGTCGTTTTTTAAATTCTTCATGATTCTCCACACAAAAATCCCAGACCCGCCCGTCAATTAAATCTATACAGATATTAGTAAATACCAGTTGTTGTAAACTCATTTTTTAAATAAAGCACCAGTCAAGTCTTTTGTAAAATAACTTGTTTTCAGTTTTATGAAATAAAATACTTCAATCCAAGTCATTTTTTCAAAAAAATGAATTAAGTCAAGTCAAGTTAGTTAAAAACAGTGACTTAAGTGCACTTAAGTCAAGTCAGTCATCACAACACTGGTAAATATACATAGACATTACTCGTACTCAGGGCCGAATTAGCGGTGAAGCCTAAGGCTGTTTAATAGAAAAGGGACTAGTTTTGCAAACTAAGCTATAAAAAGTAATAAAAAATAAAGTACATGCATGAAAAATTAAAATTATTGACTGCAACAAAAAGTAACCTTAAAAAAGGGCCGAATTTTTCAAGGGCCTAAGGGTATAGCCTTAGTAGGTTAATACGCACGGCACAGTATCCATACGTAGCCCCGTATGGTTAATGTTTTGATGGTTAATCAGCTAATCGATGTTTAGTTCAACACCCTTTCTTGTTTTACGTATAGCGGCCCCGTGGGATCGCTTGGCTATCGACGTTGCAACACTCCTTCGTTCAAGTTCAGCCGGGAGCTGTACAACTACCTGGCGGAAAGCACTGGTGGGAACGTCCTCGTCGTCTCCAAGTCGTCTTTTTTCAGCGCTACCGAAGTGATTGACAGCACGATCAAGCAGGGCGTCGTCGATATCAGCTTCGAGGTTCTTTCGAGTAGGTGGCGGGGTTTAAAGCATTTACCTCTATTTTTATCATGGGCTAACATCGAATATTAAAAACATAGCCGGATTGATGTTGACGACAAGCGATGACACTTTTGGCAGAGAATGTCGATTTATTTCGTGAAAAATTTAGCGAGAAATCTCGGCAATTAGGTGTTAATATGGCTGAATATTAATTTCCATGAAATATATACAAGTATTTTTCGCTAAAAGTGTGTTTGCTTTGCTAAAGCCAATACAAGGAATGTAAAAAAATTAGCTTATTAGAGGCACAACTTTCGGAGCGATTGCTCAAAAACAATCTCGGCGCGCCAATTACGTCTAGGTCGCTTAAAACGGCGATGAACAGATCTTTTTTCGATGTATGATTTATGTTCTCGATGCAAAGGTCTCAAACTAAAAGTGCTTTGCGATTAAAATTAAATGATGTATCAAAGCAACTATAACAGACCTAGGCAAACTACGACCCGGCCTGCCAAGCAATATAATCCGCCCGCGATCAATTTTCAATAAAACCTTTTTCGGCAAACATTAGCCTTAACCTTGTTTTATTGATTTCAGAATTGTTTATCGAATACATTATACTTGTAACAAGGCATCTCACCTGTTACTACTCTTACCAGCTTGTCAAGACAAGGGTGTTTAAAAAATCTTTTAAAAGCATACACAAGTTGTATCATGTGAATTCGAGATCCCCTTTTTTGAGACGGCCCGCCAAGAAATTTTCTGTTTTTTTATGCCCAATACTAAACTTGAAGGGAGTTCTTGATAAAGGACTATTAGGCAAGAATGAACATTCCGTATCGATAAATCATGTATTTATTTTCTCCGTGTAACAGCATTATCCATTTCGTTACGCTTAGTGATGTTTTATTCTTTACACTGCTTCTGTTTTCCTTCTCTGAATGCTTTACTTGTTTGGCCGTATTACCAGTCCAGTTTTTCTCGAATTAATCTAAATGACGCTGAGCTGTTGGTTCTTTCCGTTCATCGAAACGCTACTAGAACTACTAAAAGAGCAAATTAATCGTTTGAAAATTCGAAGTGGGTCCCCGGTCGCGTTTTTGCGATCCCTTTGCTGTAATATACAACAACAAACCAAAATTATAAAAAAGGATATAGCCATGTTTAAAAATGTTTACAAACCTTTCAATAATTAGACTTTTATTGTCAGCCGTTTACTTTTTTGCCGCGAGATGTTTGAAAAGTTAAACTAAACAATACACGATCTTGGAATATTATAGTCATTCATTCAAACCATCTTAGAAAATTAACAAACCTAGAAAATTAACCAAGCTACGTTTGAACTTGACTTTGACTAACTGAGATTTGGCGACACGGTGGTGATTACAATTTTAACGCGAAAGTTTGTAAAACTCTGAGAAGCTACAGTGAAAATTCGGCCGTGGCACCTGTTGAGGTGGACAATTCAAAGCTAATTGGCATGCTAAAACCCGAACTTACGCCGTCTCCACTTGACATTTGCAACCTGCATTTCTGTTGATTTTGCTATCTTCAGGCTATATTAGGCATGAAGAAGCATACGTGCGTTGCGAGACTTTGCGAAAATCGTTTGGCAATATTGGATACAAATGTTTGCATATGCCCTTATTATAACGCTCTTAACCCAAAATATTTGTACGGAACGTATGCCAAAAATATGATAGACGATATGAATAGTGTTTGTAGAGTCTTCTTTTAGTAGGACATAAATGTACGTATGTATGTAGGCTATATGCACATTGCTATATGGCTAACCACAGTGTTGTAATGACTCAAGTCACTGTTTTTAAATGACTTGACTGAGGTCTTTTTCTCTTTTACGTTCATGTTATTTTCAAGTAAGATGTTGCTCATAGTCGGACGAGTTTACTAATTTTACTAGCAATACTTTTTAAGATACGGATGACTTGGAATTGACTTGCTTCGATTATGACTTGACTGGGATTCGATTTGTTATTGATTTCAGAACGAGATACCATCTGTGACTTCTCTCTATGTTGAAAATAAATAAAGAGTTATTCGAAACGTCCAAAATGATACCTACTTCTGTATGGGCTTTGATATTCTTATTACGTCTTACTACAACCTCCAACCATTATGCTCCAGAAAGAGATTGATTTTGACTTTCGTTATTTTACAAATACCTTGACTTGGACTTCATTCATTTCCAAATGATTTGTATACAACATTAACCGTCCTGTCAGGGCCAAGTTTGTGCTTCAGCACACAACGCGTTCCTGGGGAGACATATTTCTGTTGCAACCAAAAAAATAAAATTATTTCGGCTGTCGTAAACTGTATTTTCTATGTGACATCTTAAATCGTCCTGCGGCAAGTATTTTTTAAAATTTCGGCTTGAATTCACGTAGGCTAAGTAAGCTTGAAAAAATTGGGTTGTACGCAGCCGGAAAGCGTAGGCACACCGTCTAACGATGGATACCTAATTTCCTTTTTTCTTTTCACCCTTAATTTGCAGGCGAAGAAACGCGAAACTTTGCCGTCCCCGTCGACACTGCCTTGACGGAAATGTTCTTTCTATTTCTCGGCTCTTGCCGTGACATCACCATAACTCACAATGGTGAAATACTTCCTTTGAAGGTAAGTGTTAATATTGAACAAGATCACAAATTAGCTAAATTGCTTTACAAGCTACGTTTGATCTCTTGACTGGCGTTTGATCACAGTTACAATAATAGCTTTAGAATAATTAAAGTCACATTGATGACTGACAACCTATGGTAGCCTAAGGTCATTTCAAGGTTCAATTTAGTACAGGACATATTCTGTTGCTGACCAACACTATGGAATGCGCTATTTCCTTTCAATTAACGTCATTGAATTATAATGTGTTGCTATTATTTCCAAATAGCCATTTGTCGATTAGAATTTGTTTCTATGGGATCAGACATTTTTCAAAGCAATATTAGTATTTCTTTAAAAAAATGTCTGATCCTGGTTTTACTCGGGTTTTTAAACTTCAAGTTTTATTGTTTATATACGCGCCAGCGAAACAATAATGACAAGCAGAAACCTGCTGCCAATGGTTTTGGATTCTATAAAGATACGCCCTTTTATATATTTTGTTTCTATAGGATACCGTTTCATTAGGCAATTTCTATGAAGGCAAGATTGTGGTTGGAGACAAGTTAACGTTACTGCGCAAAAAACATGTACAGTCAAGGTAACCATGTAACGTCTAGTGATAAAATAAACATGTAGATGTAATTTTAATTTTAACTCTGTTAGTAATCCAACGTTACAAGTATCTGTCCTGTTTTAGACCGTAGCACGCTCGACTGAAGGATTCCTGTTGACTTTGGCGAAGCAAACTACAGTTATCGGAGAAACGGCGGTTTATGAAACATTTGAAGGCAGGAGATTTTATCGAGTATCCGTAAAAAAATATTGTACCTTGTAGAACGATATAAAATTTCGAGTATAGGCCTTGGTTAATGAAAATCTATATATCCGCTACGTATAATGGTAGCATATATATCACAAACACATGGCTAACCCCAAAAGCCAATAGACTAAACTATAAAAATAATATTATGTAATCGATTCTTAGGTCAGCCACTATTTTCGGACCAAGTTACTTTGCTGTTGAACATTTACGGTGGAAACAAACTTGGAAGAGTGCGAGCTGTCAAGCTGATCTCCAAGGACACTGGGATGGTCGTACGGACCTTCAAGTAGATTTACACTTAAACGATATACGCATCATAACGGAAGCGTAAATAGAAAATATGCCTCTTTTAGTTGCTAGGTATAAAATGTACCGTTGAATCGCCCGAACAAAACACAGCCGATGATTTCAATAAAATATTACTCTTCCTGAAAGATGTGAGGCTTACAACAAACTTAGTTTAACCCCCAAGAAAAAGAACACCAGAGGACTTTAAATCAGATTACGAAGTACATCAACAAAAATATTATTGGCTGTAGTACTATACTGAAAACATTTTAGTAGTGAAAAAATAGAAAATGTTTTGGGCATTTGTTTTATTTTCTTGAAACTGATTACAGCTGCAATAGCAACCGAAACACAGTGATGTAAACAAGTCATTTTGAAATGAGTTAAGTCCAAGCCATAATGAGAGCAAGTCTGTTCCAACTCCTTGTCATAAAAATTAAACGTTAAACTATTAAAATTGGTGAACTCGTCTGATTATGAGCAACACCTCACATACAAATAATACAAAACGCAATATATAGCAAGCAATATGTTTTATGTGCAAAAACTAAGATAAATAACCCAATTTAAAAAAATCCCTAATAAAATTTTATTTCAACCAAAGACATTTGTCCAAAACTTAAGTCAAGTCATATTTCTCATAAGACTTAAGTCGAGTCAAGTGATACTGTCCAAAAAACTTAAGTCAAGTCGTTTGAGAATAGTGACTTAAGTGCACTCATTGATTTAAGTCATTACAACACTGTCAACACGCCTTAAACATATTGTAAATGTTAAAGCGCGGCCATTTAGTGATTACACCTTATTAACATTAACAGATTTTCGTATTTACTTAACGCAGAGTCACGGCCAATCCACCGCCGGAGTTTCGAATCCCGATAGTGCGCCCGCCCACCGACCCAGTGCTCGTGTTAGTAGAGGGGACAGACCTCTCAGGTGTGGCCTACTCACGCGTCATGACCACGACCATTGAGTTCGTGCATGTCAGCATTCAGTGCTTGGACATCAAGACGACCGTGTTCAGGTAGGGACGTCTGTTTTGTCAGTTGAGCGTGGTTTTGCAGTGGGTAACGAAGACTGGGGAACTATTAAATGATTTCACGTACAGTTACTTGGCTTTAAACAACCAGAAGTGGGTGCTGAGTTAAACTTAGGTTTAATGAACAAGACAAGAATGCTGTGTTAAACTTATATATAGCTTTAATGAAAAGACGTGTATGCTTTGTTAAACTTAGGTTTAACGAACAAGACGAGATTGCTGTGTTAAACTTAGCTCTATTTAACAATACATGGATGCTGTAATAAACTTAGGTTTAATTAACAAGACTTGGATGCTACACCAAACTTGGCTCAAATTAACAATACGTGAATGCTGTACAGCATGGTTGCTCTATTAAACAGAGGGCGTTAGACATAAGACGACCATAAATTTAGGTGCGGCCGTCTGATTTGCCAGTTCAGCGTTTTATGCAGTGGTTAACGCAGGCTGAAAGAAACTGCCAAACCATTTCACGTACAGTTACTTAACTTTAATTAGCAAGACGTGGTCGGCAATTTTTTTTGTCGCGGCCAAAATTCTCTTTCAAGAGCTATTGAAGGCCCACTACGTGAAAATTATACGACAACATGGTTAAAAGTAAATGAGGTACATATATGTTACAACCGAACATATTAAAGGTCCTACTGATTTTTACTTATGTGCGTAACTGTCGTCTTAGTGAACATTTTTCTAAATTACATGCCAAGATGGATTCGTAGCAGATGCATTGTTAGATTAGCACAGATAATACTAAAAAATGTGTTTTTAGAAAAAATGTGTTCCATTGAGATTTATAAAATTAAAAATCCATATCAAAAAATAGAATTTAGCTAATGAAATAAGTCGAATATAATTTAAATTGAACAACCTGAACCGTTTTATGTAACATTTTAAGAACCAGAAATAAACCGAACAAATTAAAATGAATTTAAACCTCCACCATTCAATCTCTTTCGCAGACCCGGGGACTCGATACGACTCAACCTTGCTATCACCAACACTGCTGAGAAAGCAACGTCACTTCAACTTGGAGTGAGTGACACCCAAGAGTACGTCAGTGGCGCTGTGACACCCTCATCGGTGACACTTGCCGCAAACGGTGGCACCGCGGAAGCATCATTCGGGGTTACCGCTGCTGAAAAAGCCCTGGCTGGATCGGTTACATTGATCACCATATCAGGTGAGTTTTACCTAAAATTGTAGATCTCAAACTAGGTAACTAGAGTAAGTTATCATTCTCATTGAGTTTAGTTAAGGTTATATTTCAGTTAGTGGCAGCAAGTCATTTTTATGACTGTTTGTTTAAAAGTTAGAGCATGGTTTGTTACCCTCGCACAACCCACGGGGTGCTAAATCAAAGAAAATGTATTGCTGTAATGTTTTTGCTCAGTTCAATGTTAAACTAACTGAGATTTTATTATTGTGTTACTGTATCATCAGTTAGTTGTATAACAATAAAATCACAATGGTTTTGTTATTCAAGCAATTCTAGAAGGGGTTGCGACAATTGGTTGGTGAATTGAAAGGGAAGTGAGAATTGGTTAGTGATTTGAAAGGGGTTGCAGCAAGAACAAAAGGTTAAGAAGCGCTGTGTCAAGATTGAATGACTCGTTGCGAGCAATTTATGTGTTAAAGATGTCTGTCATCTAGCGTGTTACAGGAGGATTTTGGCAGCAACACAAAACTTTTTTCCTTGGCAGCGAAGAGCAACACATCGAATTTTTTGCTTTACAAAACCTGCGAGTTGGTGGTCGGGCAGCTCGAGCGCCCTCGTGTGGGAACTTTCACCGTAAAGGCAAAAATCAACTCGAGGTTTGCGGAAACGATCATGACAAGTCTTGTGCAGAACGAGTAAGTGGTAAATTTAATATGACTATACAATATACATAACGCCATATATGTGCTATACGTAGCACTAAAAGGTTTTTTTCGTCAAACAAATCTTGACGCACATTTTAAAACAAATCTCTAGCGGGACCGCAAAACAGAAGTAATTTTGGATAGACGTAGTTCAAACTCTATACAGTTTTTTATTGGCGCTTTGTTGGACTGCGTTGGTAGTTAAATCACGGAAAAGAAGCCATGCGTAAAATATAGCTTTGATTAACATATGTCTGTGTCTGAATCAGAATTTTCTTTCGAAAAACGAAATCTGCCTGAATCCGAATGGTGAAAACAAACGATTCTGGTTGGACATCGATGATAAAGAATAAAAGAAGTACAGAACTTTTTTTTTAGGTTTAGTAAGTTCTGTACTTACCTTATTCTGTATGTCTGTGCCTGGTTGCAAAAGTTTATGTTAAAGCTGGAAACAATTTTTTTTTACTGAAACAAAAGTATGAGACGTATACTTAACACGAGTTTGTCTTTAAACGGTATGGTAAAACAGTTATATCAGACCTAATAAGCTGTGAAAAATAAAAGTGACTCGATGAACGGAACGATTTTCGAGCGTTTATGTAACGTGCTAATGCCATAGGCGTAGCCAGGGGGGCCTAAGGGGCCATGCCCCCCCTAAAAAAAAATTTATAAATATTTTACTCTTAATAATTTGTTTTGTAGTATTCATGAGCAGTACCACAATAGTCGATCACAGGATGCCACACCTTCAATTGTCATGCATTTTTACGTCACTACACTACTTTTAGACAGTTTTTGCTCTTTGACTGTTTTTTGAGTATTGCGTTAACACTCAGTCAGTTGCTGCTCGAAACGGTTTGCTAGCATTGTTATTTGTGTTCGTTACGGCAGTTAATACATTGACAAAAGCTAAACAAAAACTTCCAACTTTTTACTAATGCTACAGGACCAGGAGCCTAACAAAATAAAACCCTTCTTTTGCTTTACAGTGCGGACGTGAGTAGAAAGGCTGACTTTTACGTCTTGCTTCTCAAGGACGCTTTTATCACAGCCTTCAGCATGACTGTTAATGGTGAGACGTACGATGGAACAATCCGAGAAAAAGAAGAGGCAAAACGTATTTTCAACCTAGCTCGGGTAAGCCATATTACAAGTTTAAGAGACGGGCTTCAATGTAACTTACATATACTAGTGCGACGTTTGTAGAATGTTGTATTTCAAAAAACGCCGAGGTAACACTTTTTCGTTTGACAAAAATGCTTTATACAGTGTTTGATAACATTACAGGTTATAGAATATGGCTTCTATCGCGATGTCAGTTTAATTTAAATAAAAAAAGCAACTTTCCCTAAACTAACCGATCTCTTTTATTACATAATCAGCACCATACCGAATATACGCCGGGTTTACAAATAGCCGAACAGGTCGCCCTTCGATTAAGTCCTGGTAATCATAGTGACACAGGTTGATATAATAATTGCATAGTGTTGTAATGAGTAAAGTCATTGACTTGATTGACTTGACTTAAGAGCACTTAAGTCACTGCTTTCCAAATGACTTGACTTTACTTAAGTCGTTTGACCAAAATAACTTGACTTGATTTAAGTCTTTTGGACAAGTGACTTGACTTGCACTTAAGTTATCGTCGAATGACTTTACTGGGACTTGTTTGCAACGTTGTTGATTGATGACTTGTTGTTTTTGCAAAAGACTTGACTTGGAATTGACTTTCTCTAATTATAATGTGTATTTATTCAAAAAGACCTTACTAGGACTTAAATTATTTTTCGAATGACTTGACTGGGACTTGAGTAATTTCAAAATGCCTTATTTACGACACTGCAATTACATAACTCAGGAACGGGACCTGACTGCTGGTCACGTGGCCGCTAGAGACACATCGAATTCTGTCTTCAAAACCTCGGTCAACCTCGCACCAAGGAAGACGGTTACCTTTGTTCTGACCTACCAGGAACTGCTGCAGCGAAAGCTTGGCAAGTAAGAACAGTGTTGCTTAGCGTACCTTGAAAAACTCGGTGAGCGGCTTCTTAAATGGTTACACTTGTCTATTGAAGTAAGCTAACAAACCTCTGTTACAAATGCCAATAGATAGTTTGAGTGAATTACACATTTAATCTAACACTTTACATTTGGTCTTATTTTTACAACGAGTAAATTTTATGATATTCAAAACACATCATTTGAGGATTTTAAATAAAGCATTGCCAGGAATTTGACCAATTAGTTGATAGGGTGTGTCTTTTAAATGAGAATGTTTTATGTCAAATAGACTGTAAAATCATACTTTGAGTGACAATTAGTGTACCCAAGTTAAATACAGACTTCAGTGCACTTAAGACATTGTTTTCAAATGACTTGACTTGACATATAGATTTTGGACAAACGACAATTTAAATAACTTAGATTAAAATTAAGGGTATTAATTAAATATAGTTTTGGTTAAATCCACTTTACATTTGGCGAAAAACAGTTTGCTGGTGTTTGTTTTGTTTTGGTAATTGCTACGTAAAATAGGTAAAACAGGTTGATCGATTATTATTTATTTTAAATCGTTGTATTTGAATTCTAATGACCTGATTTGCAACTGACTTGGATCGCGCATTGTTGGTTCAGTTCAATAGCTTTCATATTTTTTAACGTGACCTCTTGATTTTTTTTTCTGCTTCGCGTGGCCACGGTAGTCAAACAAAAAATCAAAAAAGGACGTCATAAATTGACGTCACAATGCAAATAGACTTATAAATCAGCTGATTTCGGTGCAAAAATGTGAAAGTGAAACCGTTTTTTTTTAATGATCTATTTTCTTAAAAAAATAAATAAAAATTGATTACTTCTTAAATATACACTAAAATTTTAATTAGGCCCTAATGGAAACGCTAAAACTAGGACCCCAGTTTAAGAATCCCTGCTCTAAGCACTGCATTTTGATACTTATTGACACGACACCCTCCTGTACACTTTTTGTCAAGGTTCTTGTACGACGTCACTGTTCGCATGCTCCAACCGGTTGACTTCTTTAGCATTGAAGTTTCCATTTGTGAGACTGAAGTGATCGAGTCTGTCCAAGTGCTCGGCTTCGAAACAGACCAAACGGCAGTTGCTGGTCCGATCGAAGTACCCGGAGTTAGCGTGTCGAAGCATAGGTAATTAGGAAAAGTATATTGTAATGTTCAACAAAAAAATACTTACGGCAAAGGCTTATTTATGTACAAACGTTTCGACTACCTGTTCGGGCAATCTTCTGCAGGGAAATATAATTACAACGTTATAACGTGGTCCTGTTGTATTTCTTTTACGGCTTGTCGTGTATGTCATGTATATATTTTTTCGCCTATAGTTGCAATTATATTGCCCTGAAGAAATCGTGTTCAAAGGCGTCCAACGAAATAAGCTGATTTTTCTCAAGTTTAGATTGCGAAGCTAAAGCGACATTTCGTGGTGTTGTAAATTGCAGACTTTTACAGCAACGTTGTTTCGTTAGTTCTAGCAAACCCAACGTTTAAACAATCAATTTCATTTTGCACTACTATTTATTTGAAACTGTACTAATTGAAATTGCACTAAGTAAGAAAGTCAAGAAAAACTATAGTTCATTCGAAAAACACTGCAATTCCACAAAAGGTATGCGTAATTCGACCTGAGTTTGATTGCCTATCTATGGATCTAATACCAACGGATCAATGCCGAAAACGCCCCTTAATTCGTGTTAAATGTGCGCAGGAGCACGGCCGAAATCAGATACTCGCCGTCGGTCACCCAGCAGGAGGCAATCTCCCCGTTCGGACTCAACGGGAAGTTTTCAGTCGATTACAACCTGACGTTGAGCAGAAAGAAGGGAGATTTTGTACTGGCCGGAAGGTAATGATCAGGAACTTGAATAACGCCAAACACAATTCAACACGAGAATATACCTTTAAAAACTGAAAAAAAATATTTAGGATAAAACGTCAAGATTCAAGATTTGGGATAGCTAAAATACCTTGTGGTTATTGATTCGAGCTGCCCATTAATGTTAAAAGTAACAATAATTGGAAATAAAGAGTGCTTAGATAAATGTATTAGTTTTGTCGTCTCGTGTTTTAGTTGTGTTTTGACATAAATTGAGCCTTTGAGAAAATACGTATAACATTACAATTTTTATGATCAGACGCTAATCAAATATGCGCACCTACACTCGAATCATAGTTGACTCCTTTCTTAATAGAATCTAGTTGGATAACTACATAAACTTATTTGTTTATTCTTATTCAATGTATCTTTCCCTAGATTTCAAACACTTTCTATGCAGTTAGTCAAAATCTGATCAACTCACAGGTTTAGAACTGGAAAACAATGTTGAATTATTATGCTTACAATCTTCTCCATATTCATAGTCCAACTCACAATACACAAGTTCTCGTACACAGTGAACATTTATCCAGGGTCGCCCAAAATAATTTGTAGTTGTCTTCCATACCTACTTGACCTTATAAAAGTTTCTTCCCCTGACAGCTACTTCGCACATTTCATCAACCCAGAAGGCTTGCCGATCCCTAAGAGGGTCGTCTTCGCTCTAGACATTTCCGGATTCATGTATGGCCACAAGATGGATCAAGTGAGATCAGCAATGGCCAGTATCCTGGCCAATCTTGGAGCGCTTGTAAGTTGCCTATTTTTTTTCAGCTGTAATATAATGCGGACATCGTATTGTAACTGTAAACTTTTCCTGCACAGTCGGAGTACCATTAACTTGAGCTTCTTGAGACTTGACTTAAGTCTTTTGGACTAATGAATTGGTTTGAAATAAAGTGTTTTCATTTTTATATCTAAAATTTGGTTATGTATTTTAATTTTCGCAAATAAAACAATTTTCTTGCTATATTTTGCATTTAATTTATTTTTTACTTGAGTTATTACTCACAATCAGACGAGTTTACCAGTTCTAACACTTTGACGTAATAGTTTTAAGGCAAGAAATTGAGTTGAAGTTGACTTGCTCTAATTATGACGTGACTTGGGCAACCGATGACTTGGACTGGGACTTGACTTGTTATTCATTTGAAAAGACTTGACTTGGACTTAAATTTTCGAATGACTTGACTGGGACTTTAGTCATTTCAAAATGACTTGTTTACAACACTGTTATTTAAGACTACGCATGTCTCTTTTAGGACGCTTTCGGCATCCTAGTTTTCAACGGTACCGTGACGCCCTGGGAACCGGCCGGACCCAACGTAACAATGGTTCCAGTCACCCCCGAAAACGTGGGTAAGGCAAACAAATTCCTCGCCGAAATTCGACCTCGAGGGGCACGAATATACAGGCAGCTCTATACGAAGCTATCCTGACGCTGAGGGAATACGTGAAAAAGGGAATTGCGGGTAAGAAAAGTTAATATTATTTTGAGTCAATAGATATTTTACTTGAAATAATTCATGTAATCTAACTTGAAATATTTTACTTGAAAACAATCATGTAAGTTTTGTGCGCACTATTTAGGTCAACATTTATGACTAAATATATTATTGATGAGCCATGCTCCACCACTGATCTCGCCGAATTTAACGATCGGGCGAGACAGTGAGTCGAAAATTGAAAACTCTCCATTTAAAATACCAACTTTGAAGACTCGAATATATATATATACTAAATGCACTACAATGATACATAAACAATTGTGTAAAGAAGCTTGAAAATAGAGCAAAAACTAAAGTTTTAAAGTAGTCAAAATGTAACGCGGTACCTCGCAACAACAGGTTCACAAATAATATAATAAAAAAAATGTTTTGTCTGTCGTATTGTCAGGTGTTCAGTCTAACATTAAACCAATTGGGTGAATTTAACCAAGTGTGCGCAAGCCAAAAGTTTGTTACCCACTAATGAAGTGGAGCTAACTATCTCAAGCAAAAAAATGTTATTACATTAGCTTAAATGTTTAAAGACTCTTTTACGCGGAAAAGCGGGAAAACTGCGGCAAAGGCCCTTTTCACCGCAAAAAGCAGACTTTTAGTGAATCAATAAATTACATAGAATTAATTCGTTTTAAGCAAAAAACATAACACAAAAAATAATTTATTTCAGCAAATTAACCGATTATAACTCGATAAAAAACGTTTAGGCCTTCTCTATAATCCCAATAAAGTCGATTTAAATATTTACTATGAAAAAGTAAAACTATTTCTCGATAACAACGTTTACCTTTCACATTGTGTCAAAACAACGTTACTCATTCTACAGATTTAAACAAGGTGCACATAGGAAAATTCAAACGTGACGAATATTGCGCAAAGTACCCTTTTCACTGAATTGCAACGTTTACCACAGTTAGTTGCGGAGTATATACAAAAAAATTATTCTTTACTGATACTTAGGTTGGTTTTGTTTTTCAGGCACCGCTCTAGGTGGACCACTTGGGTTTCTCCCAGCAGCCGACATGATTCTTCTGTTAACTGATGGTCGCCCAAACATTGGCATCACAAACCCCAGAACTATTGAAAAGGGAGTCTTAATCTTGAACAAGTAATTTATCCGTTTAACCGATAGTGGACCGATACTAGAAAAAGGCTGCCCACCCCTGCCTTGATACAATACAACATTGTTTCTAGAGTCAATAAAACGCACCTTCTATTTAATAAAACTAGCGTGTGTTTCTTTTATCAGTGGTTTATCCTATTTTCTTATTTCCTATTTTTCGCCGATCAGAGGTTATAGACACATTAAGTAACGTCAATACCTCCGTGTTATATAACAAACTGTGATTATTTTTCTACAATGAAGGTCTATAAAGCTTTTACCTTGAAAATGTAAAAAAAGTTATTCTGAAGCAATAATCTCCGTTAACATAGATTATATATTACAGTGACAGCTTTGCAATCAACACTGTCGGATTTGGAAGTCTAGTCGACATGAAGTCGCTTAAAAAGATCGCTGCACAAAACAAAGGATTTTCAACTCAAGTTTTCATGGACATCGATGCCCATGTGCAAGTGAGTTGACAGTTCTTTTTGGTTTATTTGCATTTTTATTATTTGCTATTTAATTTACGGTACGTTTTAATGGCATGCTGTTTTTTCATGCGACTTGGCACCTCTGATAAAGGTGACCTACACAGTTTATACCGCAAAAGAAGATTTAGGCAAAGTTTTATTTTTTCTGCAATTCAAAGTCTGCCAATAAATAACAAATAATGTTAAGACTGTTTAGAAAAACATATATATAAAATTAAATTGGTTCTGTAAATTTTACAAATATATATATTTCGAACAACTAATGATGAAGTTTATGTTTTATATCTGTTTTTATTAACATTCTTAACCTCATCTGATACGAAAGTCGGGATATTTCTTCTACATTTTATTTTCTGCGGAAGATTCCTTACTTTAAAAAGTCTTTTAGCTTATTAATTAACAAAAGTATGCAAAATACCAAATTGTCATTTGTCAAATATTGATTTCATGCACGCTTTGAAGCACATCTACACCTTCCCAAGTTATTTTCCCTGATATTAAATTAGAGCTTAAATTCCTACACTAGTTTGGTATAGGATCCGTACCAATACCACCCTAGTATCGGATGAGTACCGATACTAAACTCTGTATCGGGAATAGTCTTCGATTCGATTTTATCGGACATCCCTAATACAATACCCCCAACTCATCCACGCAACAATGCGAGTTCCGGGGGTCGGGAGTTCGAATTTTGGCTCACCCTCAACATACGGTTGATTGAGCAGATTTAAACCACTTCCGCAAGACATAAATCATTTTAAGTCTATTTCTACATGAAAATAACACAGAGCTCTTTCGACGGCATTTTCCAGATCGCCACCTTCTTCGAGTCGATTTCCAACCCTATCCTGACCGATGTTGTTGTGGAGTATGAGAGAGATAAGCTGATCGACACGACCGAGACCACTTTCCCCGCTTACTACGCCGGTGGCGAGCTCATCATTAGTGGGCAGATGCAGACCGACGATGTGACCATAGTGGCAAGGCCTCGCCATCGCCGGCAAGTTTCTCAGGACACCATTTCCTATAGCTTTAAAGGTGAGCGTCAGGTTCAATTTCACGCCGTTATGAGCAAACAAATAGCCTGCAGTGAGGTTAGAACTGCACTGAGGTTTCTAAAAGCCGTGATCGCTGGTCAAAAAACAGCTTCAAAAGCGCTAGATCACCTTTGTTAACACACATTTGTATGTGCACGTTTCGTTGCTCATAAAAACATATTGTAAAATTCAGTTAGAGATAACATAGTTTTCGGCTATTTCAACTTTTGGCAATACTTGGTCGCTCTCCGTTGGTCTGTAGGGAATATGTTTTCCGCCAAATGTATAATCCCAGATTTCTTTGTCATCCTTGTATTTAAAGACTTGGACAACTAGATATTTTTTAGATTTTTCAAATAAAATTAAGAATTAGAATTACCGAATTACACTTAATTATTCACAATCAATTTGATTTAAGTCGCAATTCATTTTCATAAGAATGGGAATGGGTAATACTTGTGTGCTCATTTTATGTTTTAGCATAGCATATGCTTTTTAGACAGAAAAAATCACTCAAATTCTTTGTAATGATTGAGAAAAAATGCTGTTTGAAAAGGTAAAATAATAAAAAAATGCTGTTGGACAAAGTAGCATTTTCGGGAAAATCTGAATTATATTAGACGTATTTTGCTCTAATTTATTGAATTAGAAAACTAGAATTATCCAGCTGTTACTGTCTGTTAATATGCAAACATTTCAGTTTTTGGTAATTTTATATTCCATTTTTGTGCATTATCTAAATAATTTTGAAAAATTATGACCTAACATGATAAAAAAAATTTCTTACTTTTT
Source organism: Ascidiella aspersa (assembly GCF_963924565.1). Classification (NCBI taxonomy): domain Eukaryota; kingdom Metazoa; phylum Chordata; class Ascidiacea; order Phlebobranchia; family Ascidiidae; genus Ascidiella; species Ascidiella aspersa. Next base: position 5,987,925 of record NC_139447.1, read on the forward strand.
TGCCAAGTCAAAAAATAATTGCCCAACAAATTATGTACGATACTAGAATATATTCGCATTAATTGCAGGAAGAACACGAACAACAGAGAAGGTCTACACGGAGGACATTCAACCGAGGTCAATCGGTGTTTGCGACGACGAAGACAAGGTAGTGTGGGGCTCGAGTCAGCTAGTTGAACTTAAGTTATTTATACAATAGAAGGGCGTTCTAATTAACACTTTCTTTTGACTCCAAACCCAGTTTGCGTGACTAACTCGCGAGCCAACCACAATAGACTAAGATGATTAGAATAGTATTAATTGATGAACGAACAACCAGTTTTAACCTATAGATCAGCGGAGCAAGTTAGTACAGTGCTTCTCAACAGGGGTGCCATTTCCAACGCTTAAGGGTGCCAAGAGAAATTTTAGAATTTTTTAGAATCGGATTTTATTCAACTCTTACAACTTTTTTTAAAGATTAGAGTGAAATAAATCCAATTATAACCACTACATTGTGTGGAGTTGATGTGTGTTGTTCCAGTTCAGTTAATTAAGTGACACTATAGTAAATTACCCACAGAAAAATCTTGTACGGGTGCCGCAATCTATTTTTTATTTCTGAGGCGTACCGCTAGCCATAAAAGGCTAAAACACTGAGTTAGCATAATGCAGAAGCCACTTACAAATATATCAGTGCACTCTAGGACAATTAAGAAGGGTAGTTTTTAAGCGAATTGCTTGTCTTAAATACACAAGCGTAAAGGCTCACGAAAGAGAAATGGTCAAAAGAAAAACGCTAATTAATATACAACACTAAGGTGAGTTTAACATTGCTTCGGCACAAAATGCGAATAACAAATAAATCTACCACACAAACACAAAGTACTTGTAATTAATTAACCAACCAAATAATAATGAAAATGTAGTTTAATTCAAACGTTCGAAGCCGTAATTAAGTTTAAACTAACCACAGGTCAGATTTAACCAATCACAGGTCAGATTCTCAAGCAGTTAAACGACATGGTTAGGCATTCCGGAAGCCAATATTTTGATTTTTACGGATACGCCTTAAGGTCAGGAGTATGTTTGCGAAGTAGTGCAAATTCTAATGCTTTCAAAATTTACATGTTAGGTCAAAATTTGTTAAAATTTTTTTAAGACAAAATCGAATAAAAATGCACATAAATCGTTTACAAAATTAAAAAAAAACTATAGTCAGCTTTTTGCAATTGGTCGTTCATTTTTTTTTTAAATTTATCGTTTAATTTCATCAAAAAAATTAATTTTCATTTATATTCAAAAGTCACATTAACCGTATTATATCTTCATTAGAGCAATATAAGGTATAAAAAACGCTTGATTAAAGACGCCTAGGTTATTTAAATCAATGTATTTCTAACAGGTCAAAATTTTGTCAAAATAAATTATTTTTAGGTAAAATTTGTCAAAATTTCTTAATTTTTAGGTCCAAAAATAATCGCCTTTCTTATCAGCTACAAATTCAAAATGCTTATAAACACTTAAAATCGTTTTCAAACTGAAGAATATACACTGCTATACAGGCAATTAAAAATCAATTAGACCACAATGATCAGTCTGAGCAAAGAGACTTTAACAATCTCTTTGGTCTGAGTTATAACGAGAAGGCATTAGCAACTATCATTAGCTATAGCCCTAATGAATTTACGTTCATTTTTGAATTAGGCGCGTATATTGCACACAACATTCATTTCCGAATAAACTACTCGTATAGGAAAATAAAATTTCCTGTTTGTATGAGTAGCGTCAAATTACAATTTAATATCATGGGTGCGTATGGAGCAATACAATGTTATTTAAACCTAACGACCACTGTCAGATAACATAATTATTTTGAAGTTCCACGCTAGCACTTTCTCTAATCAGTTCACTATAATGTTCAAATAAATCAAGTTGATACATAACACCTGAACTGTGTACATTGATTCGTTGTATTTCGTTGTACTGACGAATAGAAGGACGAATATGAGGACTAATATATTATGTACCCAAATAGAGATAAAAGTGTACCCAAATAGAGATAAATTGTAAACAAATAATTACAAATACTTGCATATGAACTTTATTTCGTTTAAACAAAGTATAAACAATGTGGTTTGAAGTATATGTGTTTTGTGTTGTTTTGAAGCCAATAAATGATATAGCACCTAATATCCAACCAATAAAAACGAGGAATAAAAGTGATTTGAAATCAGCTCTACGTAAATTACCAAACAACGTAGGTCATTAATAAACTATGTAAAGACAAATTGTATTGGATTCTCGACAAGCTTTCGCACAACCGTGCTTCATCAGGTCAAAGTAGAAATGAAAATAATTAAAATACACGTAAAAGCACAAGCGCGTGTAATTATGTCACGTTACGCCTCGTAGCTCGCCTTACTACACGCAATCGCCAACGTAGTTTAAAGCACAGACCTCCTGTTAGTATTGTTATTTCGTCAGTCGCACACGTCTTTCCAAACATATGTTTATGGATATGTTATTCTTCAATATTGTTATAGCCTTTTACTCGTGCTTTTGCTTTTACGTGCATTTTAGCTATTTTCATTTCTACTTGATGAAGCACGGTTGTGCGAAAGCTTGTCGAGAATTCATTACAATTTGTCTTTAAATAGTGCCACTTGATTCCTCTCAAACAATTTACGTCATTAATAAAATCTAAAATTCTACGTAAATTCAAAAAACGTTTGTCTTTGTCGAAATGAAATTGAAATTCAACAATACGCATTGCCATAATCCAACGAAACTCCATTGACAAATGCAACGTTATATATTTGTTTGCTTCACACTTTTCGCACACTTTCGGTCACTCAAGGTCACCTGAAGTCACGTACAAGGTTGTGCACTTCGCGCAACAAACGCCCTACTAAGCAACCTTGGACAACTAGATAATTCTGGAAGTTTACCAGTTTTAGTAGTATAAAGGTATTGTTTATGACACAGACTTGACTTGAAGTTGACTCGCCATAATTATGACTTGACTGGGACTTGACTCGGGCAACCGATGACTTCGAATGGGACTTGACTCTATTCGAAAATACTTGAATTGGACTTAAGTCATCAAAATGACTTTTACAACATTGACTGAAATACGTTTATTTCCTCAGGTGATGAATTTCACTCAGCGTTTACATGTTTTCATGCAACTCAAACACCTTCTTCGTCAAATCGACGCGACCACAAACAAAACCATTGAGGAGAACCTTAAGAAAATCGCTTTGAACCGATCCTTGCAGTAAGCATCTGCGAATAATTAACTCAACGAATAACTGAAGTGTGTCTGTGACATTTTACGTTTTTAATGTTGCTAGTATACTCTCATTTATACTGTGTTTATATGTAGGTCTTAAAAAACAATTTGAAATTATCTAAATTATATCTTCATAAACATTCAAAAGAAGAGAAAACACTTTCCTCGCGCTAATGTAATCATGTAAAGCATTTAGATGCAATTTTCTAAAAATTGAAAAGTTCATCGCACGGGCTCTGAATTTAGTAAACAGTTTTGTTTTTTTGAACAAATGGAATAACTCTTTACTCATTTTCAACATTGTTTTATTGATTCAACATGACTATGTTGAAAATGAATAAAGAGTTATTCGAAACGTTCAAAATGCTTCCTACTTCTGTATGGGCTTTGATATTCTTACTACGTCTTACTACAAATACCTCCAACCATTATGATCCGAAGTTTTTATCCGCTAACAAAATATACACAATTAAACTCTAAACTCTAACATGTCGCTTCGGTGCCCCTCAAAATAGCACAATTAACAAGGTTCCAACAGCCAAACTATACCATGTGTTTATAAGTGTTGACAAATGACTTGGGTTCAAATGAAATGATTTTTTAATTATAAAATTGGGTTATTTATCTTAAGTTTTGAACATTGCTTGCTATATGTTGCGTTTCGTGCTATATTTTAGTTGGGTTACTGCTCATAATAGGAGTAGTTTACCAATTAAAATAGTTTAACGTTTCACTTTTATGACAAGGACTTGACTTGAAATTGACTTTGCTCTAATTATGACTTGACTAGGACTTGACTTGTTATTTATTAAAAATGACTTGACTTGGATTTAAGTTCCTTCAAAAAATGACTTGACTTAGACCTAAGTCTATTTTTACAAATGACTTAACTGGGACTTAAGTCATTTCAAATGACTTCTTTACAAAACTTGCGTTTACAAAACAACTTCTCCTCAGGTTCGACTTTGTGACGCCCGGCATCACTTCCATGATCGTCCTTAAGCCGGAAGACATCAAGGAGCTCGAGGAAGCTCTCACAACTACAGCTGCTCCTACTACCACCGCGATTGCCTTCACATCTGTTCCCGGGAGACCTTTCGGGGACAGAGGCTTATCATTGGGTGGCATGGCTGGCACGCTCGGTAAGATTACCCACCGATATAGCCTACCCTACCCTTTTTGGTTTCCGTTTGTCACAGCTGTTAGATTTTTACGGTAAAGTTTAATCAGGTGACGGCTAGACTTGTGCTATCCGGATAGCGGCTAACCAGTTAACCAAGGACTTTTTTGCCATCTGGTATCCGGATGCATTTTATTAAAGCTGCCCACAAAATAAATCAAAATCAAAAAGTGAAGCTGATATACCACTCCAAAACTGCCCTCACTAGAAACAGTTATACTTTGTACCGGTAACTTCAAGCTTTATTTTAAATGGAAAAACTACAGAACGAATGCTGTCTTTGCTGCGACTTGCAACATCAATCCCCATTTTCCGTTCCTTTTGTAACTCATCAGTCCGTTTTCGCCAATGTTTCTTCAAGTAAATATGTTTGTCGAAAAGCCAAGCAGGTTTACAGTTTGAAAGTATCGCTTACTCTCGCGAGCACTGAAGACCTAGGTCTACTAAAATATGTTGGCCAACCCTAGTGAGGCGTTGACTTCACTTAATTACTGATCCGCAGCGCTAAGGTCAGGTCCATAAGCATTGCACCAGGCATGATTAACTTGAATTATTTTTAGGGTATGCGACACCTTGTACAAACTAAGGAAACAATAGGAATCCTTGATCGGCATACTGCTATATTACATCTTGCCAAAACAAATACGCCTAATTTATCCGTGTTGGCTGCAATGTAGGTTTTGTAATTCTTTCTCGAAAGTGTTTTTTTTTTAGTCTAAAATGTGCCTATAATAAACGTTTCCCAATGCTCTTTCTATACTTTTATAATTGTGTTCAACAAATCATTTATTCGTTTCACGTGTCTTCAAATTTGGGTTTTAGGACAAAGCTTGACCCAGCACGTTTTGCTTTAAGTGTACACACCTGGGTGTTTTAGAGAACTACTGACTATCTGCAATGTAAATTACCGCTTAACCATTGCGGCGTATCTGCAGGTCCGTCCTTTGCGTCGGAGGCACGTCCAGTCTCAGTTGATTTTGTCCCGCTAATCGCCCGTCCACCCCCTTCCATTGCCCGACCACCCGTGTCCGGTTCGTCGCGGGATCGAATGGTAATAGCAGGCGACCCGCACATTCTGGTCGACATGAACGAAAATATCGCCATCTGCTTCAACTGGCACGGCAGAATAGGGAGGTAAGATATCACTACACTTTAAATCAGGGCTGGAGTTGGTCTAAAAATAAATCGAGTCCGACTTAAGCCACCCAAAAAGGAACCCGAGTCCGATTCCCTAATCCCGAGTCCGACAAAGGCTTAATGGACGAGTCCGGTTCCGACTCTATGCTGCAGCAAGTATTTCACCAATTTACGTATTAAAATAATGTAGATATTAAACAATCAATTCATATAATGATGTCACATAATTCTTCCACTCACAACACATGGTTGAAAAATATTCTCACATTTGCTATTCCACGTTTACAATTTACAGTTTGCTGTCTTATCAGTTTTAAATTTAGTTCTGGTCATGCGCACGTCGGACTCGGGACTCGGGTAATTTTATGTAGTCTTACTGGAGTCCCGACTCCGACTACGCAGCCCTGCTTTAAATTGTTCTGTGATACCGAGCATGGGTGACATGCAGTAAGTTTGGTGGAGCCCGACATTTATTTCATAGACAAAAGTGAGGTCTGATTTAACAAGTTTGAGAAACACTGCAGTGAACAGATAACAAAACAATGTAAACGATGAAAGAGGGGCACCGAGAAGATTTATACTTTAGTTAAGTTGGCTATACAGTATACTTCGTAACAGTAATTAATCTCAGGAGTAAATTTTAAATGATTTTACTATAATTTTGAAATCTAAGGTACATTCAAATGCCTGCAATTCGACGCCCTTGGTACAATTTCATAGCGTATTTTGTATACGCCGTATGCATAACTTAACGTGTGCACATGCGTTTATTTTATTCGCAGATGTACAACATCATAGCCGACGAGGCTTCTGGCGTGTTCGTAAACGTGAAGTTGTTAGACGTGCCAGGCGCCAGTAACAAGGCCAAACCAAGTTTCTTGGGTGAAGTCGGGATTGTGCTGACGAAGCACAACATGACGATTTTTGTAAGTATACGAACACTTGCTTGGTTGAGGGTTACTTAAGATGTGTTTTAATGTACTGAAAAAAGGTGCTAACTAACATGTACGTTAAGTGTACTGGGCGACAATAACTGGTCAGGAAGAAGCTGATTATGACAATATGGCTAGCAGTTGGGCCAAGGCAGTGTTTCGCAACGTCAAAACATCGTACACAAAAAGTTGTATCAAGAAGCTTACCAATAAAGCAAAATATGGAATCCTAACTAAATTAGACTATCTTTCAACACCTTTGAGAGGTAAAAATGGCACCCTAGAGTGCCGCAGCACCCCGGTTAATATCCACTGGACAAAGAGCTTATAGAAATAAACGAGTGGGTTGACTTTGGTACTGTCCCGATGGATTTTTGCAAACTTATGGATCTGTAGGGTTTTGCCCATTTAGCCATGTTTGACATCTGTTATTTCTCGACAAATCAAGTTATTGCATCGATAAAACTATCACGTTTATGTAGTAAAACTAAAATATCAAAACGATATATTTCAGAGCTACAACCAGTTATTACGTGAATAAAATTACAACGGTTTTGTCATTTATGCATCTCTGCCTTATATGGGTTTACGTTCATTAACTACAACAAAATAGTTATTATTTTAATGTTCGTTTGTTTAGAGTTGAAAAATAAAGCAAGGGTCTATTTACTTTTCAGGTTAGTCCCAGGTTCCTTGTCGTAAATATTGGGAATCGAAACGTCCTTCAACTTCTGAGCAACCAAACAATGTCGAGGTTACGGGGCGGGGTCAAGTTCGAGGTCAAGATCATTTCGAAACGAAGCTCTTTGTTCACCATTACGGTCGACATGTCTCTGCAGTTTCAGGTATACGTTTTGACATCAATAGCAAAACTAAAATCGATTGAATGAACAGAACTGTCATTTGAAATCAGACTCGGCCAATCGCGATATGCAAGAAAAAATACATTTTGACAATAAGATGGCTTTACCGAAGAACCCCTCTCATAACTATTTTAATTTCCAAAACAATCTATCCCACAGACGATCTTGTATTTGTGAATACCAAATGGGTCGTTTTTTGAAGCGCGATGCTTCCAATTTTTAATTTGAGCTTCTTACTTTTCAACCAAAAAAAGTATGTTTTCAAAGATATTGTGCATATCGTTCACGAACTGACGTGATAGTTTTATGTAGGTGTTCGCCAAGTTCCGACTATCCAAGCGCACGTTCCGCGACCACCTTGACTTTTCTGTGAGCAACAACAAGGGCTTGTCGCAAGCCGCTGGAGGCGTGCTCGGACAGTTTCCTCGGCGTGCTCGGACAGTTGCCCTCGACCTCAAGCCAAACTCAAGAACTGCAACGCTGAAGATGAGGTTTGTCCTTAATGGATTTAACAGATAAAGCAAAAAACAATAAAGCGGGCGCAGCAGTGTCTAAGTCAATCACTCTAGGGTGCCATTTTTAACGCTCAAGGGTGCCGAGAGATACTTTGAATTCTTTAGGATTCCAATTTTTGGTTTATTGGTGTTTTTTCAACCTTGTTGCACAGTTAATGCGCTGTTTCAATCTTGTTTTTTGCAACGCTACTGTTAACCAGTCAGCAAAAAACGAGCAAGGGTGCTGCGAACTATTTATAATTTATGTAGAGTGGCGCAAGCCAAAAAAGGTTGCGAAACACTGGTCAGCGATAGAGATTAACATTGGCAGTGTTTTATTGATGAAATGGTTTGGGATCCTGCGTACCTGTGGTTCTCAAACGTTTAGGTTTAGGCGATAACTTGAGGCCAAGTCAAGTGTGTTTTGTTTGTGGTAAGAAAGAATTAATCTAAAACTGAATTGAGAGTATCCTAAAGGCCCTAGATTTTCAATATTGTTTTGTTTTTCGGTAATTTTTTTTGTGCATAAAATTTGACATGTTTTCGGTGCTGTACACACAAAAATATGTTATTAAACTTTCATCAAGCTTTTTTGAAGGCACGGTACGGTTCACATTTACGGCATAGTCGCCAGCCTTACGGAATGGAGCACTTCAATAGGCATAAAGTTTAGGCAACAAAACAGAATCGTTACTTTTGCAGATCTGTCATCGTGAATAGGAATATCCAATGCTTGACATTGTTCCGATACCCGATATTTTTGACAAAAAGTAAGGCGACCCTGAACCAGCTATGGTCAAAAATGCAAAATAGATTAAATTGAAGCGTTCAAACGCCTTTTTCTAGGTTATTACGACAAAAAATATAGTTACCCCAAGTTGTACACCATGGCTGAAAATCCTATATTAATTTAGCATCTGGTCGACACCGATATACCACTCGGGTATATCGGACGAGCACCGATACACTCAGTATCAGATCCGATATTATCGAACATCCCATCGCGAACCTTTTTATTTTGCAGGAAACACGCAACTCAAGTTGTGAACCACACGATGTACGACACCTACACGAAAGAACAGGTTAGCTGTTGGTTCGTCAGCAACCTGTTCGAGATCACCGCCCACAGTCAGACCGAGTACCAAGTTAAAGAAATCTTTTCACACAAGAAATAAAAGCGCTTTCGGGTGTGTTTTTGGTGTTATGTAAGCTGCTTCCTTCTCTGATTGTGTCAAACGATTTCTTTCCATTTCTTAGTTCTTTAAAGCAGGGGTCGGCAACCATTTTTTACACTGCGGACCGGTTTAAAACTGAAATTTTTTCGCGGACCGGCCTTAAAAACAGCAAATGTCCAGGAAAGGATATTTACAACAACTTTTTTCAATGTACTAATTAAAATGCATGTGCTTTTTGAAAATTTCCATTGTTTATAAGCATTGTTTGATTCTATTGCACTTCTGTGTGGGCACGCTTGAACATCAAAAACACATTATGTATGGTCCGTTTTTCATATATTGTATGTACCAGGAGTTAAATTTTACGATAAAAATGCATTTTTGGATGTTGTAAACGTGCTATATAACTCATATGGTCACCTCACGAGTGCTTGATACTTTAGGATTTTTTTATAATACCAATCAACCATAAAGTATATTTCAACGAAAGATAATGTTTTTTGAATATAAAAAAACATTTAATAGATTTTTAGGTTTTTTACGACCTTTTATGTACGCTTTGGGTTTTGATCAAAATTTTAATCTGGCAACCCTGCTACGGACCAGTAACGAACTCCTCGCGGACCGGCGGTTGCCGACCACTGCTTTAAAGCACTCATGTTCCCTTGCACGCTTAGCGTCATGTTGGATTTCTGCCAGTAGTTCACTTTTGGCAATCGTGTTGATTTTTGTTTAACGACCACAATCAGTACAAATAGTTCTACTGTAAATTTCAATCACTTCTGCACAGTTCCATCCAGGTAGAGACGTTTTGAATTTAGCAATGTTGGGTTTAAGCTACTCTGAAATACTACATTTCCGAGTCATGTGCTTTCAAAAATATCGTAGTCATTAAATAAATATATTCGAATCTACTGTTTGTTATTAGTAGTATGTCGACGCAGGAAGTCAGAAATATTATGTCGGAAAACTAAACTCAATTTTAGAAAAATATCTTTGCCACGTTTAACAGCGGAGCACTCGGTTAGATAGAACTAAAAAGTAAAAAAAGTCGAGTTTCGTTTATTGTGGCTAAACAGTAGCAGCATTTAAGCATAAATGTATTTATTTCGCCTCAGCACGTTTTAAGCGGCATTGCGCTCTATGCTGACGCGTTGTAGGATATTACAACATTCGTTTGCGTGAAGGTAAGAAGTTTAAATAGCTCTAAACCAGCAGTTCTCAACCAGTGGGCCATCGCAACAATTTTAGGTGGGCCACAGAGAAATTTCAAAAAACTAGATTTGAAGAATTTGAATTCATTTGTGTCACTTCATTTTACACTTTACAGGAATAAAGGCAATGGGGAATTGAGATGGAAAGTTAATTTTGTGAAAATAAATTTATTGTTCAGCAGCAAATTACTCACTTATCCACAGTTGAATAAATATTCTGTTTAAAATATATTTAGTTCTAAACCTATTTTATAGTTTTTTTTATCTTTCATAAAAAAATAATGAGCCACGGAATTATTGTGGCAACGAAAATGGGCCACGAAAGAAAAAAGGTAGTGAACCAATTCTCTAAATTATGTGACAAAACTGCCAAAACAAGTTGTCGAGGACTGAACATTTCGTAATAACTGCTGCGTAAGTTCTAGAAAACTGAAAGCCACGCTAGACACGAAATGTTTCTTTACAAAGAAGAAGTAGCTGCTACTGAGGACTCAAGTACGGAGTAAAAACGACCCGACTGGCGCAGGTATCGATGTAAGTTCAATGTCAAACGCAAGGTCCGAAGTGTATTGCCGTTAATGCGCTTAAATCAACACGATTGCCAAAAGTGAACTACTGGCAGAAATCCAACATGACGCTAAGCGTGCAAGGGAACATGAGTGCTTTAAAGCAGTGGTCGGCAACCGCCGGTCCGCGAGGAGTTCGTTACTGGTCCGTAGCAGGGTTGCCAGATTAAAATTTTGATCAAAACCCAAAATCGTACATAAAAGGTTGTAAAAAAATCTAAAAATCTATTAAATGTATTTTTATATTCAAAACACATTATCTTTCGTTGAAATATACTTTATGGTTGATTGGTATTATAAAAAAATCCTAAAGTATCAAGCACTCGTGAGGTGACCATATGAGTTACATAGCACGTTTACAACATCCAAAAATACATTTTTATCGTAAAATTTAATCCTGGTACATACAAGATATGAAAAACGGACCATATATAATGTGTTTTTGATGTTCAAGCGTGCCCACACAGAAGTGCAATAGAATCAAACAATGCTTATAAACAATGGAAATTTTCAAAAAGCACATGCATTTTAATTAGTACATTGAAAAAAGTTGTTGTAAATTTCCTTTCCTGGACATTTGCTGTTTTTAAGGCCGGTCCGCGAAAAAATTTCAGTTTTAAAGCGGTCCGCAGTGTAATAAAAGGTTGCCGACCCCTGCTTTAAAGAACTAAGAAATGGAAAGAAATCGTTTGACACAATCAGAGAAGGAAGCAGCTTACATAACACCAAAAACACACCCGAAAGCGCTTTTATTTCTTGTGTGAAAAGATTTCTTTAACTTGGTACTCGGTCTGATTGTGGGCGGTGATCTCGAACAGGTTGCTGACGAACCAACAGCTAACCTGTTCTTTCGTGTAGGTGTCGTACATCGTGTGGTTCACAACTTGAGTTGCGTGTTTCCTGCAAAATAAAAAGGTTCGCGATGAGATGTTCGATAATATCGGATCCGATACTGAGTGTATCGGTGCTCGTCCGATATACCCGAGTGGTATATCGGTGTCGACCAGATGCTAAATTAATATAGGATTTTTAGCCATGGTGTACAACTTGGGGTAACTATATTTTTTGTTGTAATAACCTAGAAAAAGGCGTTTGAACGCTTCAATTTAATCTATTTTGCATTTTTGACCATAGCTGGTTCAGGGTCGCCTTACTTTTTGTCAAAAATATCGGGTATCGGAACAATGTCAAGCATTGGATATTCCTATTCACGATAACAGATCTGCAAAAGTAACGATTCTGTTTTGTTGCCTAAACTTTATGCCTATTGAAGTGCTCCATTCCGTAAGGCTGGCGACTATGCCGTAAATGTGAACCGTACCGTGCCTTCAAAAAAGCTTGATGAAAGTTTAATAACATATTTTTGTGTGTACAGCACCGAAAACATGTCAAATTTTATGCACAAAAAAAATTACCGAAAAACAAAACAATATTGAAAATCTAGGGCCTTTAGGATACTCTCAATTCAGTTTTAGATTAATTCTTTCTTACCACAAACAAAACACACTTGACTTGGCCTCAAGTTATAGCCTAAAACTTATACGTTTGAGAACCACAGATACGCAGGATCCCAAACCATTTTATCAATAAAACACTGCCAATGTTAATCTCTATCGCTTAGACCAGTGTTTCGCAACCTTTTTTGGCTTGCGCCACTCTACTGAAATTATAAATAGTTCGCAGCACCCTTGCTCGTATTTTTGCTGACTGGTTAACAGTAGCGTTGCAAAAAACAAGATTGAAACAGCGCATTAACTGCGCAACAAGGTTGAAAAAACACCAATAAACCAAAAATTGGAATCCTAAAGAATTCAAAGTATCTCTCGGCACCCTTGAGCGTTAAAAATGGCACCCTAGAGTGATTGACTTAGACACTGCTGCGCCCGCTTTATTGTTTTTTGCTTTATCTGTTAAATCCATTAAGGACAAACCTCATCTTCAGCGTTGCAGTTCTTGAGTTTGGCTTGAGGTCGAGGGCAACTGTCCGAGCACGCCGAGGAAACTGTCCGAGCACGCCTCCAGCGGCTTTCGACAAGCCCTTGTTGTTGCTCACAGAAAAGTCAAGGTGGTCGCGGAACGTGCGCTTGGATAGTCGGAACTTGGCGAACACCTACATAAAACTATCACGTCAGTTCGTGAACGATATGCACAATATCTTTGAAAACATACTTTTTTTGGTTGAAAAGTAAGAAGCCCAAATTAAAAATTGGAAGCATCGCGCTTCAAAAAACGACCCATTTGGTATTCATAAATACAAGATCGTCTGTGGGATAGATTGTTTTGGAAATTAAAATAGTTATGAGAGGGGTTCTTCGGTAAAGCCATCTTATTGTCAAAATGTATTTTTTCTTGCATATCGCGATTGACCGAGTCTGATTTCAAATAACAGTGCTGTTCATTCAATCGATTTTAGTTTTGCTATTGATGTCAAAATGTATACCTGAAACTGCAGAGACATGTCGACCGTAATGGTAAACAAAGAGCTTCGTTTCGAAATGATCTTGACCTCGAACTTGACCCCACCTCGTAACCTCGACATTGTTTGGTTGCTCAGAAGTTGAAGGACGTTTCGATTCCCAATATTTACGACAAGGTACCTGGGACTAACCTGAAAAGTAAGTAGACCCTTGCTTTATTTTTCAACTCTAAACAAACGAACATTAAAATAATAACTATTTTGTTGTAGTTAATGAACGTAAACCCATATAAGGCAGAGATGCATAAATGACAAAACCGTTGTAATTTTATTCACGTAATAACTGGTTGTAGCTCTGAAATATATCGTTTAGATATTTTAGTTTTACTACATAAACGTGATAGTTTCATCGATGGAATAATTTGATTTGTCGAGAACTTACAGATGTCAAACATGGCTCAATGGGTAAAACCCTACAGATCCATAAGTTTGCAAAAATCCATCGGGACAGTACCAAAGTCAACCCACTCGTTTATTTCTATAAGCCCTTTGTCCAGTGGATATTAACCGGGGTGCTGCGGCACTCTAGGGTGCCATTTTTACCTCTCAAGGGTGTTGAAAGATAGTCTAATTTAGTTAGGATTCCATATTTTGATCTTTTGGTAAGCTTCTTGATACAACTTTTTATGTACGATGTTTTGACGTTGCGAAACACTGACTTGGTCCAACTGCTAGCCATATTGTCATAATCAGCTTCTTCCTGATCAGTTATTGTCGCCCAGTACACTTAACGTACATGTTAGTTAGCACCTTTTTTCAGTACATTAAAACACGTGTTAAGTAACACTCATCCAAGCAAGTGTTCGTATACTTACAAAAATCGTCATGTTGTGCTTCGTCAGCACAATCCCGACTTCACCCAAGAAACTTGGTTTGGTCTTGTTACTGGCGCCTGGCACGTCTAACAACTTCACGTTTACGAACACGCCAGAAGCTTCGTCGGCTATGATGTTGTACATCTACGAATAAAATAAACGCATGTACACACGTTAAGTTATGCATACGGCGTATACAAAATACGCTATGAAATTGTACCAAGGGCGTCGAATTGCAGGCATTTGAATGTACCTTAGATTTCAAAATTATAGTAAAAGCATTTAAAATTTACTCCTGAGATTAATTACTGTTACGAAGTATACTGTATAGCCAACTTAACTAAAGTATAAATCTTCTCGGTGCCCCTCTTTCATCGTTTACATTGTTTTGTTATCTGTTCACTGCAGTGTTTCTTAAACTTGTTAAATCAGATCTCACTTTTGTCTATAAAATAAATGTCGGGCTCCACCAAACTTACTGCATGTCGTTAAACACCTGCTTGGTCTGCCACTACGAAAACACCCATGCTCGGTATCACAGAACAATTTAAAGCAGGGCTGCGTAGTCGGAGTCGGGACTCGAGTAAGACTACATAAAATTACCCGAGTCCCGAGTCCGACGTGCGCATGAGCAGAACCAAATTTAAAACTGATAAGACAGCAAACTGTAAATTGTAAACGTGGAATAGCAAATGTGAGAATATTTTTCAACCATGTATTGTGAGTGGAAGAATTATGTGACATCATTATATGAATTGATTGTTTAACATCTACATTATTTTATTACGTAAATTGGTGAAATACTTGCTGTAGCATAGAGTCGGAACCGGACTCGTACATTTAGCCTTTGTCGGACTCGGGATTAGGGAATCGGAGTCGGGTTCCTTTTTGGGGGGCTTAAGTCGGACTCGATTTATTTTTAGACCAACTCCAGCCCTGATTTAAAGTGTAGTGATATCTTACCTCCCTATCCTTGCCGTGCCAGTTGAAGCAGATGGCGATATTTTCGTTCAGGTCGACCAGAATGTGCGGGTCGCCTGCTATTACCATTCGATCCCGCGACGAACCGGACACGGGTGGTCGGGCAATGGAAGGGGGTGGACGGGCGATTAGCGGGACAAAATCAACTGAGACTGGACGCGCCTCCAACGCAAAGGACGGACCTGCAGATACGCCGCAATGGTTAAGCGGTAATTTACATTGCAGATAGTCAGTAGTTCTCCAAAACACCCAGGTGTGTATACTTAAAGCAAAACGTGCTGGGTCAAGCTTTGTCCTAAAACCCAAATTTGAAGACACGTGAAACGAATGAATGATTTGTTGAACACAATTATAAAAGTATAGAAACAGCATTTTTTGGATTTAAAAAAAATCACATTCGAGAAAGATTTACAAAACGAACATTGCAGCCAACACGGATAATTTAGGCGTATATGTTTTGGCAAGATGTAATATAGCAGTATGCCGATCAAGGATTCCTATTGTTTCCTTAGTTTGTACAAGGTGTCGCATACCCTAAAAATAATTCAAGTTAATCAAGCCTGGTGCAATGCTTATGGACCTGACCTTAGCGCTGCGGATCAGTAATTAAGTGAAGTCAACGCCTCACTAGGGTTGGCCAACATATTTTAGTAGACCTAGGTCTTCAGTGCTCGCGAGAGTAAGCGATACTTTCAAACTGTAAAACTGCTTGGCTTTTCGACAAACATATTTACCTGAAGAAACATTGGCGAAAACGGACTGATGAGTTATAAAAGGAACGGAAAATGGGGATGGATGTTGCAAGTCGCAGCAAAGACAGCATTCGTTCTGTAGTTTTTCCATTTAAAATAAAGCTTTAAGTTACCGGTACAAAGTATAACTGTTTCTAGTGAGAGCAGTTTTGGAGTGGTATATCAGCTTCACTTTTTGATTTTGATTTGTTTTGTGGGCAGCTTTAATAAAATGCATCCGGATACCAGATGGCAAAAAAGTCCTCGGTTAACTGGTTAGCCGCTATCCGGATAGCACAAGTCTAGCCGTCACCTGATTAAACTTTACCGTAAAAATCTAACAGCTGTGACAAACGGAAACCAAAAAGGGTAGGCTATATCGGTGGGTAATCTTACCGAGCGTGCCAACCATACCACCCAATGAAAAGCCTCTGTCCCCGAAAGGTCTCCCGGGAACAGACGTGAAGGCAATCGGGGTGGTAGTAGGAGCAGCTGTAGTTGTGAGAGCTTCCTCGAGCTCCTTGATGTCTTCCGGCTTAAGGACGATCATGGAAGTGATGCCGGGCGTCACAAAGTCGAACCTGAGGAGAAGTTTAATTGTATACACAAGTTTTGTAAAGAAGTCATTTGAAATGACTTAAGTCCCAGTTAAGTCATTTGTGAAAATAGACTTAGGTCTAAGTCAAGTCATTTTTTGAAGGAACTTAAGTCCAAGTCAAATCATAATTAGAGCAAAGTCAATTTCAAGTCAAGTCCTTGTCATAAAAGTGAAACGTTAAACTATTTTAGTTGGTAAGCTAGTCCTATTATGAGCAGTAACCCAACTAAAATATAGCACGAAACGCAACATATAGCAAGCAAATTGTTTTATGTTCAAAACTTGAGATAAATAACCCAATTTTATAATTAAAAAATCATTTCATTTGAACCCAAGTCATTTGTCAACACTTATAAACACATGGTATAGTTTGGCTGTTGGAACCTTGTTAATTGTGCTATTTTGAGGGGCACCGAAGCGACATGTTAGAGTTTAGAGTTTAATTGTGTATATTTTGTTAGCGGATAAAAACTTCGGATCATAATGGTTGGAGGTATTTGTAGTAAGACGTAGTAAGAATACCAAAGCTCATACAGAAGTAGGAAGCATTTTGAACGTTTCGAATACCTCTTTATTCATTTTCAACATAGTCATGTTGAATCAATAAAACAATGT
The DNA here is from genome assembly GCF_963924565.1 of Ascidiella aspersa. Classification (NCBI taxonomy): domain Eukaryota; kingdom Metazoa; phylum Chordata; class Ascidiacea; order Phlebobranchia; family Ascidiidae; genus Ascidiella; species Ascidiella aspersa. Next base: position 6,004,976 of record NC_139447.1, read on the forward strand.
TGAAAATGAGTAAAAAGTTATTCCATTTGTTCAAAAAAACAAAACTGTTTACTAAATTCAGAGCACGTGCGATGAACTTTTCAATTTTTAGAAAATTGCATCTAAATGCTTTACATGATTACATTAGCGCGAGGAAAGTGTTTTCTCTTCTTTTGAATGTTTATGAAGATATAATTGGGATAATTTCAAATTGTTTTTTAAGACCTACATATAAACACAGTATAAATGAGAGTATAATAGCAACATTAAAAACGTAAAATGTCACAGACACACTTCAGTTATTCGTTGAGTTAATTATTCGCAGATGCTTACTGCAAGGATCGGTTCAAAGCAATTTTCTTAAGGTTCTCCTCAATGGTTTTGTTTGTGGTCGCGTCGATTTGACGAAGAAGGTGTTTGAGTTGCATGAAAACATGTAAACGCTGAGTGAAATTCATCACCTGAGAAAATAAACGTATTTCAGTCAATGTTGTAAAAGTCATTTCGATGACTTAAGTCCAATTCAAGTCTTTTCGAATAAAGTCAAGTCCCATTCGAAGTCATCGGTTGCCCGAGTCAAGTCCCAGTCAAGTCATAATTATGGCGAGTCAACTTCAAGTCAAGTCTGTGTCATAAACAATACCTTTATACTACTAAAACTGGTAAACTTCCAGAATTATCTAGTTGTCCAAGGTTGCTTAGTAGGGCGTTTGTTGCGCGAAGTGCACAACCTTGTACGTGACTTCAGGTGACCTTGAATGACCGAAAGTGTGCGAAAGTGTTCTGAAGCAAACAAATATATAACGTTGCATTTGTCAATGGAGTTTCGTTGGATTATGGCTATGCGTATTGTTGAATTTCAATTTCATTTCATGAAAGACAAACGTTTTTTGAATTTACGTAGAATTTTAGATTTTATTAATGACGTAAATTATTTGAGAGGAATCAGGTGGCACTATGTAAAGACAAATTGTAATGAATTCTCGACAAGCTTTCGCACAACCGTGCTTCGTCAAGTAGAAATGAAAATAATTAAAATGCACGTAAAAGCAAAAGCACGAGTAAAAGGCTATAACAATATTGAAGTCTAACATATCCATAAACATATGTTTGGAAAGACGTGTGCGACTGACGAAATAACAATACTAGTTGGCGATTGCGTGTAGCAAGGCGTGCTACGAGACGTAATGTGACATAATTACACGCGCTTGTGCTATAACGTGCTTTTTAATTATTTTCATTTCTACTTTGACCTGATGAAGCACGGTTGTGCGAAAGCTTGTCGAGAATCCAATACAATTTGTCTTTACTTAGTTTATTAATGACCTAAGTTGTTTGGTAATTTACGTAGAGCTGATTTCAAATCACTTTTATTCCTCGTTTTTATTGGTTGGATATTAGGTGCTATATCATTTATTGGCTTCAAAACAACACAAAACACATATACTTCAAACCACATATACAACCACATTGTTTATACTTTGTTTAAACGAAATAAAGTTCATATACAAGTATTTGGAATTATTTATTTTACCATTTATCTCTATTTGGGTACACTTTTATCTCTATTTGGGTACATAATATATTAGTCCTCATATTCGTCTTCCTCTATTCGTCAGTACAGCGAAATACAACGAATCAATGTACACAGTTCAGGTGTTATGTATCAACTTGATTTATTTGAACATTATAGTGAACTGATTAGAGAAAGTGCTAGCATGGAACTTCAAAATAATTATGTTATCTGACAGTGGTCGTTAGGTTTAAATAACATTGCATTGCTCCATACGCACACATGATATTAAATTGTAATTTGACGCTACTCATACGAACAAGAAATTTTATTTTCCTATACGAGTAGTCGGAAATGAATGTTGTGTGCAATATATGCGCCTAATTAAAAAATGAACGCAAATTCATTAGGGCTATAGCAAGTGATTGTTGCTAATGCCTTCTCGTTATAACTTGGACTGATCATTTTGGTCCAATTGATTTTTAATTACCTGTATAGCAGTGTATATTCTTCAATTTGAAAACGATTTTAAGTGTTTATAAGCATTTTGAATTTGTAGCTGATAAGAAAGGCGATTATTTTTTGACCTAAAAATTAAGAAATTTTGACAAATTTTACCTAAAAATAATTTATTTTGACAAAGTTTTGACCTGTTAGAAATACATTGATTTAAATAACCTAGGCGTCTTTAATCACGCGTTTTTTATACCTTATATTGCTGTAATGAAGATATAATACGGTTAATGTGACTTTTGAATATAAACCAAAACTAATTTTTTTGATGAAATTGAACAATAAATTAAAAAAAAAAAACTGAACGACCAATTGCAAAAAGCTGACTATAGTTTTTTTAATTTTGTAAACGATTTATGTGCATTTTAATCGATTTTGACTTAAAAAAATTTTAACAAATTTTGACCTAACATGTAAATTTTGAAAGCATTAGAATTTGCACTACTTCGCAAACACACTCCTGACCTTAAGGCTGTAAAAATCAAAATATTGGCTTCCGGAATGCCTACCCATGTCGTTTAACTGCTTGAGAATCTGACCTGTGATTGGTTAGTTTAAGCTTACGGCTTCGAGTGTTTGAATTAAACTATATTTTCATTATTATTTGGTTGGTCAATTAATTACAAGTACTTTGTGTTTGTGTGGCAGATTTATTTGTTATTCGCATTTTGTGTCGAAGCAATGTTAAACTCACCTTAGTGTTGTATATTAATCAGCGTTTTTCTTTTGACCATTTCTCTTTCGAGAGCCTTTACGCTTGTGTATTTAAGACAAGCAATTCGCTTAAAAACTACCCTTCTTAATTGTCCTAGAGTGCGCTGATATATTTGTAAGTGGCTTCTGCATTATGCTAACTGAGTGTTTCTCAGCCTTTTATGGCTAGCGGCCCGCCTTAGAAATAATAAATAGATTGCGGCACCCGTACAAGATTTTTCTGTGGGTAATTTACTATAGTGTCACTTAATTAACTGAACTGGAACAACACACATCAACTCCACACAATGTAGTGGTTATAACTGGATTTATTTCACTCTAATCTTTAAAAAAAGTTGTAAGAGTTGAATAAAATCCGATTCTTAAAAATTCTCAAATTTCTCTTGGCACCCTTAAGCATTGGAAATGGCACCCCGGTTGAGAAGCACTGTACTAACTTGCTCCGCTGATCTATAGGTTAAAACTGGTTGTTCGTCCATCAATTAATGCAATTCTAATCACCTTAGTCTATTGTGGTTGGCTCGCGAGTTAGTCACGTAACCTGGGTTTGGAGTCAAAAGAAAGTGTTAATTAGAACGGCCTTCTATTGTATAAACAACTTAAGTTCAACTAACTGACTCGATCCCCACACTACCTTGTCTTCGTCGTCGCAAACACCGATCGATCGCGGTTGAATGTCCTCCGTGTAGACCTTCTCTATTGTTCGTGTTCTTCCTGCAATTAATGCGAATAAATTCTAGTATCGTACATAATTTGTTGGGCAATTATTTTTTGACTTGGACAAAAAGTAAGAAAATTTTTTTATCATGTTACGTCATAATTTTTTTTCAAAATTATTTAGATAATGCACAAAAATGGAATACAAAATTACCAAAAACTGTATTGTTTGCATATTAACAGACAGTAACAGCTGGATAATTCTAGTTTTCTAATTCAATAAATTAGAGCAAAATACGTCTAATGTAATTCAGATTTTCTCGAAAATGCTACTTTGTCCAACAGCATTTTTTTATTATTTTACGTTTTCAAACAACATTTTTTCTCAATCATTACAAAGAATTTGAGTGATTTTTTCTGTCTAAAAAGCATATGCTATTCTAAAACATAAAATTAGCACACAAATATTACCCATTCCCATTCTTATGAAAATAAATTATGACTTAAATCAAATTGATTGTGAATAGGCCTAATTAAGTGTAATTCGGTAATTCTAATTCTTAATCTAATTTGAAAAGGCTAAAAAATATTTAGTTGTCCAAGTGTTTAAATACAAGGATTACAAAGAAATCTGGGATTATACATTTGGCGGAAAACATATTCCCTACAGACCAACGGAGAGCGACCAAGTAATGCCAAAAGCAAATATGGTGAATTTTACAGTATGTTTTAACTGAATTTTACAGTATGTTTTTATGAGCAACGAAACATGCACATACAAATGTGTGTTAACAACTGTGATCTAGCCCTTCTGAAGCTGTTTTTTGACCAACGATCACGGCTTTTAGAAACCTCAGTGCGGTTCTAACCTCACTGCAGGCTATTTGTTTTTCTAGCCTGTCCTGCTTGCATCATTGATCGACAGATTCGGGGTGTATGGATTGCTCATAACGGCGTGAAATTGAACCTGACGCTCACCTTTAACGCTATAGGAAATGGTGTCCTGAGAAACTTGCCGGCGATGGCGAGGCCTTGCCACTATGGTCACATCGTCGGTCTGCATCTGCCCACTAATGATGAGCTCGCCACCGGCGTAGTAAGCGGGGAAAGTGGTCTCGGTCGTCTCGATCAGCTTATCTCTCTCATACTCCACAACAACATCGGTCAGGATAGGGTTGGAAATTGACTCGAAGAAGGTGGCGATCTGGAAAATGCCGTCGAAAGAGCTCTGCGTTATTTTCATGTAGAAATAGACTTAAAATGATTTATGTCTTGCGGAAGTGGTTTAAATCTGCTTAATCAACCGTATGTTGAGGGTGAGCCGAAATTCGAACTCCCGACCCCCGGAACTCGCATTGTTGCGTGGATGAGTTGGGGGTATTGTATTAGGGATGTCCGATAAAATCGAATCGAAGACTATTCCCGATACAGAGTTTAGTATCGGTACTCATCCGATACTTGGGTGGTATCGGTACGGATCCTATACCAAACTAGTGTAGGAATTTAAGCTCTAATTTAATATCAGGGGAAAAATAACTTGGGAAGGTGTGGATGTGCTTCAAAGCGTGCATGAAATCAACATTTGACAAATGACAATTTGGTATTTTGCATACTTTTGTTAATTAATAAGCTAAAAGACTTTCTGAAATAAGGAATCTTCCGCAGAAAATAAAATGTAGAAGAAAGATCCTGACTTTCGTCTCAAATGAGGTTAAGAATGTTTATAAAAACAGATATAAAACAGAAACCTTATGAAATATAGGCATCATTAGTTGTTCAAAATATATATTTTTGTAAAATTTACAGAACCAATTTAATTTTATATACCGTATGTGTTTTTATTAGCAGTCTTAACATCATGTGTTATTCAATGGCAGACTTTAAATTGCAGAAAAACAACTTTAAATTTTTCCGCGTCATAAATGCTACCTTTGTCAGGGGTAAAAGGCTGGGTGGAAAAAGCAGGCCACTAAAACCTGTAGGCCATTGTGACCGACAAGTATCTTTAGCCAGAACCAAAAAATTATGCCGCTAATAAAAAGCAAATAAGCCAAAAAGAACTGTCCACTTACTTGCACATGGGCATCAATGTCCATAAAAACTTGACTTGAAAATCCTTTGTTTTGTGCAGCGATCTTTTTAAGCGACTTCATGTCGACTAGACTTCCAAATCCGACAGTGTTGATTGCAAAGCTGTCACTGTAATATATAATCTATGTTAACGGATTCTTGGTGATTATTGCTCCAGAACAACTACTTTTACACTTTCAAAGTAAAAGCTTTATAGACCTTAGAACTGAACATTGTAAAAAAATCAATCACAGTTTATAATACAACCAGGCGGTATTAACGTTACTCAATGTGTCTATAACCTCTGATCGGCCTAAAGAAATGACACAATAGGATATCCACAGATAAAAATAAAATTGCTAACTTTATTGAATATAAAGTACATTCCTCTTGAATCTAGAAACATTGTTATATTGTATCAAGGTATTTGCGAATTCAAAAACGTAACATATAGCAAGCAAATTGTTTTATGTGCAAAAATTAAGAAAAATAACCCAAATTTAGAAACAATCGCGTTACGAAAAAACTTTATTTCAACGCACGTTTCAACACAAGTCAAGTCAAGTCATTTTACCCCAAAGACTTAAGTCAAGTTAAGTCATTTAAAACAGTGACTCAAACGCACGAAAGTGCGTTTTGCAAGTTTGTCGGAAATCATAAACACTACAACAGATGGTGGTCTTTTATTGATAAGTAATATATTTTTTACATGTTTTAATAATAAGCTGCTTGTTGTTTAATGCGTCACAAAATTTAGATTTATTACAGGTGACTATTCAATAAATATTCTCTACACGTATTGACCCACATTGTTAGCTTTAACGCAACTTATATTGTTTCCAAACATGCTCTATAAATCGGAAAGTATAACAACGGTCGAACCAGGGTTAAACCGCCATTTTTTAATTGCTCAGAACCGAAACCGGAATGGAACTGTATTCCGAAAAAAACTTTGAGCCTCACCCGGAAAAAAAAACGAACCTGAACCGGAAAAGTCAAACGGTTTCACTCCCTGCTTTGGATTAAGTCTTTCATTATGACAATGACTTGGACTGGGACTTGACTTAATGTGTTTTGCAAATGATTTGACTGAGACTTGAGTCAATTGACGGCACCCCTCAAAAGTAATAAATAGAGTTTGGGAACCCCGACTGGAATTTTCGTTGAGTATTTACTTAAATGTCATTATAAATTGAACTGGAATAACACAATCAACCTAAAACATGTAGGAAAATGTCATTTGATATATAAAAAAAAGAGGAGATTACCAATTGGGCAAAATTTAGATTCGTAAAGTTCTCAAATTTCTATCGGCGCCATTGAGCATTACCCGGTTGAGGACTACTGAGCTACACTAATAGCGTTCTTCGGTGAAAAGTACTATTTGCTTTAATGGACAAATTACCTGTTCAAGATTCCCTTTTCAATAGTTCTGGGGTTTGTGATGCCAATGTTTGGGCGACCATCAGTTAACAGAAGAATCATGTCGGCTGCCGGAAGAAACCCAAGTGGTCCTCCTAGAGCGGTGCCTGAAAATAAAACAAACCTAAGTATCAGCAAAGAATAATTTTATTTTATATATTCCGCAACGAACTGCACTAAACCTTACAATCCAGTGAAAATTTGACAGGATATTTTACCCAAAATTCGTCGATTATGTGTGCCCTGTGTGTGCCCTGTTTAATTTAAGGCGGTGAAATGTGTAGGATAATATTGTTTAAACCAGTGGTTCTCGACCTTTTTTCTTGTGTGGCCCACTTTCGTTGCACAACAATTCTGTGACTCAATAAATGTTGATGAAACAAAACAACTATAAAATAGGTTTAGAACAAAAAACAGCAGAACATGATTCAAAACAGATTGTCGTTTTCAAAAAGATTATAGAACAATGGATTGACATTCCTTCTCAATTTCTCCCCAAGCCATTATTCCTGTAAAATTAAACATAGTGACACAAATGAAACTAAATCTAGCTTTTTTAACTTGGTCTGTGGCCCACCTCAAATGTTCTTATGGCCCAGCAGTGAGCCATGGGCCACTGGTTGAGAAATGCTGGTTTAGATACAATGAGAAAAGTAAACGGTATTACCGAGAAAATGGTTTTGGTTTTCATGAGTAACTACTTTATTTGGATTTCAGAGAGAAAATCGGTTAATTTGCTGAAATATATTATTTTATGCTCTATTTTTCTGCTTGAAACGATTTCATCCTGTGTAAGTTGTTAATGTACTAAAAGTCTACTTTTCGGGGTTAAAGCCGGTCCGCTTTCCCGGGCAAAAAGGATTGTAATTGAAACTTGTGATTTTTATCGTTTTTTCTTTGAAGAAAGTAAGCTAATGTAATATTAATTTTTCTGCTTGAGATAGAAAGCTCCACTTGATGAGTGGTTCACAAAACCTTTCGGCTTGCGCACGCTTGATAAAATATCCGCTTATTGGTTTACTGCTAGACTCAACACCTGTCAATACGACAGACCAAACGATTTTTTTATTATATTATTTGTGAACAAGTTGTTGCAAGGTCACACGTCATATTTTGACTGCTTTAAAACTTTAGTTTTTACTCTATTTCCAAGCTTCTTTACACAATTGTTTATGTATCATTGTAGTGCATTTAATCCTAAATGTTTACCTACATTGTACACACAAAACTTACACGATTGTTTGAAGTAAAATATTTCAAGTAAAATTACATTATTTATTTCAAGTTAAATATCTATTGACTCAAAGTATTATTAATTTTTCTTACCCGCAATTCCTTTTTTCACGTATTCCCTCAGCGTCAGTATAGCTTGGTATAGAGCTGCCTGTATGTTCGTGCCGCCTCGTGGTCGAATTTCGGCGAGGAATTTGTTTGCCTTACCTACGTTTTCGGGGGTGACTGGAACCATTGTTACGTTGGGTCCGGCCGGTTCCCAGGGCGTCACGGTACCGTTGAAAACTAGGATGCCGAAAGCGTCCTGAAAGAGACATGCGTAGCCTTGAATAACAGTGTTGTAAACAAGTCATTTTGAAATGACTAAAGTCCCAGTCAAGTCATTCGAAAATTTAAGTCCAAGTCAAGTCTTTTCAAATGAATAACAAGTCAAGTCCCAGTCCAAGTCATCGGTTGCCCAAGTCACGTCATAATTAGAGCAAGTCAACTTCAACTCAATTTCTTGCCTTAAAACTATTACGTCAAAGTGTTAGAACTGGTAAACTCGTCCGATTGTGAGTAATAACTCAAGTAAAAAATAAATTAAATGCAAAATATAGCAAGAAAATTGTTTTATTTGCGAAAATTAAAATACATAACCAAATTTTAGATATAAAAATGAAAACACTTTATTTCAAGCCAATTCATTAGTCCAAAAGACTTAAGTCAAGTCTCGAGAAGCTCAAGTTAATTGGACTCCGACTGTGCAGGAAAAATTTACAGTTACAATACGATGTTCGCATTATATTACAGCTGAAAAAAAAAATAGGCAACTTACAAGCGCTCCAAGATTGGCCAGGATACTGGCCATTGCTGATCTCACTTGATCCATCTTGTGGCCATACATGGATCCGGAAATGTCTAGAGCGAAGACGACCCTCTTAGGGATCGGCAAGCCTTCTGGGTTGATGAAATGTGCGAAGTAGCTGGCAGGGGAAGAAACTTTCATAAGGTCAAGTAGGTATGGAAGACAACTACAAATTATTTTGGGCGACCCTGGATAAATGTTCACTGTGTACGAGAACTTGTGTATTGTGAGTTGGACTATAAACATGGAGAAAATTGAAAGCATAATAATTCAACATTGTTTTCCAGTTCTAAACCTGTGAGTTGATCAGATTTTGGCTAACTGCATAGAAAGTGTTTAAAATCTAGGGAATGATACATTGAATAAGAATAAACAAACAAGTTTATGTAGTTATCCAACTAGATTCTATCAAGAAAGGATTCAACTATGATTCGAGTGTAGGTGCGCATATTTGATTAGCGTCTGATCATAAAAATTGTAATGTTATACGTATTTTCTCAAAGGCTCAATTTATGTCAAAACACAACTAAAACACGAGACGACAAAACTAATACATTTATCTAACCACTCTTTATTTCAAATTATTGTTACTTTTAACATTGATGGGCAGCTCGAATCAATACCCATAAGGTATTTTACCTATCTTGAATCTTGACGTTTTATCCTAAACATTTTTACAGTTTTTAAAGCTATATTCTCATGTTGAATTGTGTTTGGCGTTATTCAAGTTCCTGATCATTACCTTCCGGCCAGTACAAAATCTCCCTTCTTTCTGCTCAACGTCAGGCTGTACTCGACTGAAAACTTCCCGTTGAGTCCGAACGGGGAGATTGCCTCCTGCTGGGTGACCGACGGCGAGTATCTGATTTCGGCCGTGCTCCTGCGCACATTTAACACGAATTAAGGGGCGTTTTCGGCATTGATCCGTTGGTATTAGATCCATAGATAGGCAATCAAACTCAGGTCGAATTACGCATACCTTTTGTGGAATTGCAGTGTTTTTCGGATGAACTATAGTTTTTCTTGACTTTCTTACTTAGTGCAATTTCAATTAGTACAGTTTCAAATAAATAGTAGTGCAAAATGAAATTGATTGTTTAAACGTTGGGTTTGCTAGAACTAACGAAACAACGTTGCTGTAAAAGTCTGCAATTTACAACACCACGAAATGTCGCTTTAGCTTCGCAATCTAAACTTGAGAAAAATCAGCTTATTTCGTTGGACGCCTTTGAACACGATTTCTTCAGGGCAATATAATTGCCAAAAAATATATACATGACATAGCCGACAAGCCGTAAAAGAAAAACAACAAGGACCACGTTATAACGTTGTAATTATATTTCCCTGCAGAAGATTGCCCGAACAGGTAGTCGAAACGTTTGTACATAAATAAGCCTTTGCCGTAAGTCTTTTTTTGTTGAACATTAGAATATACTTTTCCTAATTACCTATGCTTCGACACGCTAACTCCGGGTACTTCGATCGGACCAGCAACTGCCGTTTGGTCTGTTTCGAAGCCGAGCACTTGGACAGACTCGATCACTTCAGTCTCACAAATGGAAACTTCAATGCTGAAGAAGTCAACCGGTTGGAGCATGCGAACAGTGACGTCGTACAAGAACCTTGACAAAAAGTGTACAGGAGGGTGTCGTGTCAATAAGTATCAAAATGCAGTGCTTAGAGCAGGGGTTCTTAAACTGGGGTCCTAGTTTTAGCGTTTCCATTAGGGCCTAATTAAAATTTTAGTGTATATTTAAGAAGTAATCAATTTTTATTTATTTTTTTTAAGAAAATAGATCATTAAAAAAAAACGGTTTCACTTTCACATTTTTGCACCGAAATCAGCTGATTTATAAGTCTATTTGCATTGTGACGTCAATTTATGACGTCCTTTTTTGATTTTTTGTTTGACTACCGTGGCCACGCGAAGCAGAAAAAAAAATCAAGAGGTCACGTTAAAAAAAGTTCAAGAACCCCTGGATTAGAGGTATGAAGCTATTGAACTGAACCAACAATGCGCGATCCAAGTCAGTTGCAAATCAGGTCATTAGAATTCAAATACAACGATTTAGAATAAAATAATAATCGATCAACCTGTTTTACCTATTTTACGTAGCAACTATACCAAAACAAAACAAATAACCAGCAAACTGTTTTTCGCCAAATGTAAAGTGTATTTAACCAAAACTGTATTTAATTAATACCCTTAATTTTAATCTAAGTTATTTAATTTGTCGTTTGTCCAAAATCTATATGTCAAGTCAAGTCATTTGAAAACGATGTTTCAAGTGCATTGAAGTCAAGATTTTAACTTGGGAACACTGATTGTCACTCAAAGTATGGCATGATCAGTCTATTTGACATAAAACATTCTCATTTAAAAGACACCATATCAACTAATTGGTCAAATTCCTGGCAATGCTTTATTTAAAATCCTCAAATGATGTGTTTTGAATATCATAAAATTTACTCGTTGTAAAAATAAGACCAAATGTAAAGTGTTAGATTAAATGTGTAATTCACTCAAACTATCTATTGGCATTTGTAACAGAGGTTTGTTAGCTTACTTCAATAGACAAGTGTAACCATTTAAGAAGCCGCTCACCGAGTTTTTCAAGGTACGCTAAACAACACTGTTCTTACTTGCCAAGCTTTCGCTGCAGCAGTTCCTGGTAGGTCAGAACGAAGGTAACCGTCTTCCTTGGTGCGAGGTTGACCGAGGTTTTGAAGACAGAATTCGATGTGTCTCTAGCGGCCACGTGACCAGCAGTCAGGTCCCGTTCCTGAGTTATGTAATTGCAGTGTCGTAAATAAGGCATTTTGAAATTACTCAAGTCCCAGTCAAGTCATTCGAAAAACAATTTAAGTCCTAGTAAGGTCTTTTTGAATAAATACACATTATAATTAGAGAAAGTCAATTCCAAGTCAAGTCTTTTGCAAAAACAACAAGTCATCAATCAACAGCGTTGCAAACAAGTCCCAGTAAAGTCATTCGACGATAACTTAAGTGCAAGTCAAGTCACTTGTCCAAAAGACTTAAATCAAGTCAAGTTATTTTGGTCAAACGACTCAAGTAAAGTCAAGTCATTTGGAAGCAGTGACTTAAGTGCTCTTAAGTCAAGTCAATCAAGTCAATGACTTTACTCATTACAACACTATGCAATTATTATATCAACCTGTGTCACTATGATTACCAGGACTTAATCGAATGGCGACCTGTTCGGCTATTTGTAAACCCGGCGTATATTCGGTGTGGTGCTGATTATGTATTAAAAGAGATCGGCTAGTTTAGGGAAAGTTGCTTTTTTTATTTAAATTAAACTGACATCGCGATAGAAGCCATATTCTATAAACCGTAATGTTATCAAACACTGTATAAAGCATTTTTGTCAAACGAAAAAGTGTTACCTCGGCGTTTTATGAAATACAACATTCTACAAACGAAGCACTAGTATATGTAAGCTACATTGAAGCCCGTCTCTTAAACTTGTAATATGGCTTACCCGAGCTAGGTTGAAAATACGTTTTGCCTCTTCTTTTTCTCGGATTGTTCCATCGTACGTCTCACCATCAACAGTCATGCTGAAGGCTGTGATAAAAGCGTCCTTGGGAAGCAAGACGTAAAAGTCAGCCTTTCTACTCACGTCCGCACTGTAAAGCAAAAGAAGGGTTTTATTTTGTTAGGCTCCTGGTCCTGTAGCATTAGTAAAAAGTTGGAAGTTTTTGTTTAGCTTTTGTCAATGTATTAACTGCCGTAACGAACACAAATAACAATGCTAGCAAACCGTTTCGAGCAGCAACTGACTGAGTGTTAACGCAATACTCAAAAAACAGTCAAAGAGCAAAAACTGTCTAAAAGTAGTGTAGTGACGTAAAAATGCATGACAATTGAAGGTGTGGCATCCTGTGATCGACTATTGTGGTACTGCTCATAAATACTACAAAACAAATTATTAAGAGTAAAATATTTATAATTTTTTTTTTTTGGGGGGGGGGGGGGGGGCATGGCCCCTTAGGCCCCCTGGCTACGCCTATGGTATTAGCACGTTACATAAACGCTCAAAAATCGTTCCGTTCATCGAGTCACTTTTATTTTTCACAGCTTATTAAGTCTGATATAAATGTTTTACCATACCGTTTAAAGACAAACTCGTGTTAAGTATACGTCTCATACTTTTGTTTCAGTAAAAAAAAATTGTTTCCAGCTTCAACACAAACTTTTGCAACCAGGCACAGACATACAGAATAAGGTAAGTACAGAACTTACTAAACCGAAAAAAAAGTTCTGTACTTCTTTTATTCTTTGTTATCGATGTCCAACCAGAATCGTTTGTTTTCACCATTCGGATTCAGGCAGATTTTGTTTTTCGAAAGAAAATTCTGATTACAGGCACAGACATATGTTAATCAAAACTATATTTTACGTATGGCTTTCCGTGATTTAACTACCAACGTAGTCCCACAACGCGCCAATAAAAAACTGTATAGAGTTTGAACTACGTCTATCCAAAATTACTTCTGTTTTGCTGTCCCGCTAGAGATTTGTTTTAAAATGTGCGTCAAGATTTGTTTGACGAAAAAAACCTTTTAGTGCTACGTATTGCACATATCTGGCGTTATGTATATTGTATAGTCATATTAAATTTACCACTTACTCGTTCTGCACAAGACTTGTCATGATCGTTTCCGCAAACCTCGAGTTGATTTTCGCCTTTACGGTGAAAGTTCCCACACGAGGGCGCTCGAGCTGCCCGACCACCAACTCGCAGGTTTTGTAAAGCAAGGAATTCGATGTGTTGCTCTTCGCTGCCAAGGAAAAAAGTTTTGTGTTGCTGCCAAAATCCTCCTGTAACACGCTAGGTGACAGACATCTTTAACACATAAATTGCTCGCAACGAGTCATTCAATCTTGAGATTATAACTGCGCAGTGTCGGATGAAAATTAGACCTTGAGTTAATCTAACAAAGCGCTTCTTAACCTTTTGTTCTTGCTGCAACCCCTTTCAAATCACTAACCAATTCTCGCTTCCATTTCAATTCACCAACCAATTGTCGCAACCCCTTCTAGAATTGCTTGAATTTCAAAACCATTGTGATTTTATTGTTATACAACTAACTGATGATACAGTAACACAATAATAAAATCTCAGTTAGTTTAACATTGAACTGAGCAAAAACATTACAGTAATACATTTTCTTGTTTGATTTAGCACCTCGTGGTTGGTGCGAGGGTAACAAACCATGCTCTAACATTTAAACAAACAGTCATAAAAATGACTTGCTGCCACTAACTGAAATATAACCTTAACTAAACTCAATGAGAATGATAACTTCCTCAAGTTACCTAGTGTGAGATCTACAATTTTAGGTAAAACTCACCTGATATGGTGATCAATGTAACCGATCCAGCCAGGGCTTTTTCAGGAGCGGTAACCCCGAATGATGCTTCCGCGGTGCCACCGTTTGCGGCAAGTGTCACCGATGAGGGTGTCACAGCGCCACTGACGTACTCTTGGGTGTCACTCACTCCAAGTTGAAGTGACGTTGCTTTCTCAGCAGTGTTGGTGATAGCAAGGTTGAGTCGTATCGAGTCCCCGGGTCTGCGAAAGAGATTGAATGGTGGAGGTTTAATTTCATTTTAATTTGTTCGGTTTATTTCTGGTTCTTAAAATGTTACATAAAACGGTTCAGGTGGTTCAATTTAAATTATGTTCGACTTATTGCCTTAGCTAAATTCTATTTTTTGATATGGATTTTTAATTTTATAAATCTCAATGGAACACATTTTTCCTAAAAACACATTTTTTAGTATTATCTGTGCTAATCTAACAATGCATCTGCTACGAATCCATCTTGGCATGTAATTTAGGAAAATGTTCACTAAGACGTCAGTTACGCACGTAAGTAAAAATCAGCAGGACCTTTAATATGTTCGGTTGTAACATATATGTACCTCATTTACTTTTAACCATGTTGTCGTATAATTTTCACGTAGTGGGCCTTCAATAGCTCTTGAAAGAGAATTTTGGCCGCGACAAAAAAAATGGCCGGCCACTGCTATGCAGCATCCACGTCTTGCTAATTAAAGCTAAGTAACTGTACGTGAAATGGTTTGGCAGTTTCTTTCAGCCTGCGTTAACCACTGCATAAAACGCTGAACTGACAAATCAGACGGCCGCACCTAAATTTATGGTCGTCTTATGTCTAACGCCCTATGTTTAATACAGCATCCATGCTGTACAGCATTCACGTATTGTTAATTTGAGCCAAGTTTGGTGTAGCATCCAAGTCTTGTTAATTAAACCTAAGTTTATTACAGCATCCATGTATTGTTAAATAGAGCTAAGTTTAACACAGCATTCTTGTCTTGTTCATTAAACCTAAGTTTAACTCAGCACCCACTTCTGGTTGTTTAAAGCCAAGTAACTGTACGTGAAATCATTTAATAGTTCCCCAGCCTTCGTTACCCACTGCAAAACCACGCTCAACTGACAAAACAGACGTCCCTACCTGAACACGGTCGTCTTGATGTCCGAGCACTGGATGCTGACATGCACGAACTCAATGGTCGTGGTCATGACGCGTGAGTAGGCCACACCTGAGAGGTCTGTCCCCTCTACTAACACGAGCACTGGGTCGGTAGGCGGGCGCACTATCGGGATTCGAAACTCCGGCGGTGGATTGGCCGTGACTCTGCGTTAAGTAAATACGAAAATCTGTTAATGTTAATAAGGTGTAATCACTAAATGGCCGCGCTTTAACATTTACAATATGTTTAAGGCGTGTTGACAGTGTTGTAATGACTTAAGTCAATGAGTTCATTTAAGTCACTATTCTCAAATGAATTGACTTGACTTAAGTTTTTTGGACAGTATGACTTGACTCGACTTAAGTCTTGTGGGAAATATGACTTGACTTAAGTTTTGGACAAATGTCTTTGGTTGAAATAAAGTTTTAGTAGGGATTTTTTTTAATTGGGTTATTTATCTTAGTTTTTGGACACAAAACATATTGCTTGCTATATATTGCGTTTTGTATTATTTGTATGTGAGGTGTTGCTCATAATCAGACGAGTTCACCAATTTTAATAGTTTAACGTTTAATTTTCATGACAAGGAGTTGGAACAGAATTGCTCTCATTATGGCTTGGTCTTAACTCATTTCAAAATGACTTGTTTACAACACTGTGTTTTGGTTGCTATTGCAGCTGTAATCAGTTTCAAGAAAATAAAACAAATACCCAAAACATTTTCTATTTTTTCACTACTAAAATGTTTTCAGTATAGTACTACAGCCAATAATATTTTTGTTGATGTACTTCGTAATCTGATTTAAAGTCCTCTGGTGTTCTTTTTCTTGGGGGTTAAACTAAGTTTGTTGTAAGCCTCACATCTTTCAGGAAGAGTAATATTTTATTGAAATCATCGGCTGTGTTTTGTTCGGGCGATTTAACGGTACATTTTATACCTAGCAACTAAAAGAGGCATATTTTCTATTTACGCTTCCGTTATGATGCGTATATCGTTTAAGTGCAAATCTACTTGAAGGTCCGTACGACCATCCCAGTGTCCTTGGAGATCAGCTTGACAGCTCGCACTCTTCCAAGCTTGTTTCCACCGTAAATGTTCAACAGCAAAGTAACTTGGTCCGAAAATAGTGGCTGACCTAAGAATCGATGACATAATATTATTTTTAAAGTTTGGTCTATTGGCCTTCGGGGTAAGCCATGTGTTTGTGGTATATGCGTGGCGGACAGGGGCCGGATTAACCATAAGGGACTACTAAGGCTATAGCCTAGCCCCGAAAAATTCGACCATAAACTTTTTTTAAGGTTAAATTTTCTTTTTCTTTCATGTATATACTTTTATTTTTTTAGCTTAGTTTGCAAAGTTAGGCTCTTCTTTAGTGAACAACCTTAAGCCTACAGTACCCTTATCCAGTCCTGGTGCCTTGTACAAAGATTTTTATTTTTCCAACACCTTAAAGAAATTTTATCGTTCTACAAGGTATAATCTTTTTTTTACGGATACTCGATAAAATCTCCTGCCTTCAAATGTTTCATAAACCGCCGTTTCTCCGATAACTGTAGTTTGCTTCGCCAAAGTCAACAGGAATCCTTCAGTCGAGCGTGCTACGGTCTAAAACAGGACAGATACTTGTAACGTTGGATTACTAACAGAGTTAAAATTGAAATTACATCTACATGTTTATTTTATCACTAGACGTTACATGGTTACCTTGACTGTACATGTTTTTTGCGCAGTAACGTTAACCATCCAATCGCCATATTTGTCTCCAACCAGAATCTTGCCTTCATAGAAATTGCCTAATGAAACGGTATCCTAAAGCAACAAAATATATAAAAGGGCATATCTTTATAGAATCCAAAACTATTGGCGGCAGGTTTCTGCTTGTCATCACTGTTTCGCTGACGCGTATATAAACAATAAAACTCACACTTTAAAAACCCGAGTAAAACCAGGATCAGACATTTTTTTAAAGAAATAATAATATTGCTTTGAAAAATGTCTGATCCCATAGAAACAAATTCTAATCGACCAATTGCTATTCGGAAATAACAGCAACACATTACAATTCAATGACGTTAATTGAAAGGAAATAGCGCATTCCATAGTGTTGGTCAGCAACAAAATAAGTCCTGTACTAAATTGAACCTTGAAATGACCTTAGGCTACCATAGGTTGTCAGTCACCAATGTGACTTTAATGATTCTAAAGCTATTATTGTAACTGTGATTAAACGCCAGTCAAGAGATCAAACGTAGCTTGTAAAGCAATTTAGCTAATTTGTGATCTTGGTAAATGTTAACACTTACCTTCAAAGGAAGTATTTCACCATTGTGAGTTATGGTGATGTCACGGCAAGAGCCGAGAAATTGGAAGAACATTTCGGTCAAGGCAGAGTCGACGGGGACGGCAAAGTTTCGCGTTTCTTTGCCTGCAAATTAAGGGTGAAAAGAAAAAAGGAAATTAGGTATCCATCGTTAGACAGGGTGACTAGGCTTTCCGGCCGCGTACAACCCTATTTTTCAAGTTTACTTAGCCTACGTGAATTTAAGCCGAAATTTGATTTAAAAAACTTGCCGCAGGCCGATTTAAGGTGTCACATAGAAAATACAGTTTACGACAGCCGCAATAATTTTATTTCTTGGTTGCAACAGAATTATGTATCATCATGAACGCGTCATCATGAAATTTATCATCGTGAAATTGGTCCTGAATGGACGGTTAGCGTTGTAAACAAGTCATTTCGAAATGACTTAAGTCCAAGTCAAGTCTTTCTGAATCAATAACAAATCGAATCCCAGTCAAGTCATAATCGAAGCAAGTCAATTCCAAGTCATCCGTATCTTAAAAAGTATTGCTAGTAAAATTAGTAAACTCGTCCGACTATGAGCAACACCTTACTTAAAAATAACATAAACGTAAAAGAGAAAAATACCTCAGTCAAGTCATTTAAAAACAGTGACTTGAGTCATTACAACACTGTGGTTAGCCATATAGCAATGTGTATATAGCCTACATACATACATTTATGTCCTACTTAAAGAAGACTCTACAAACAGTATTCATATCGTCCATCATATTTTTGACATACGTTCCGTACAAATATGTTTGAGTTAACAGCGTTATAATAAGGGTATGCAAACATTTGTATTCAATATTGCCAAACGGTTTTCGCAAAGTCTCGCTACGCACGTATGCTTCTTCATGCCTAATATAGCCTGAAGGTAGCAAAATCAACAGAAATGCAGGTTGGAAATGTCAAGTGGAGACGGCGTAAGTTCGGGTTTTAGCATGCCAATTAGCTTTGAATTTTCCACCTCAACAGGTGCCACGGCCGAATTTTCACTGTAGCTTCTCAGAGTTTTACAAACTTTCGCGTTAAAATTGTAATCACCACCGAGTCGCCAAATCTCAGTTAGTCAAAGTCAAGTTCAAACGTAGCTTGGTTAATTTTCTAGGTTTGTTAATTTTCTAAGATGGTTTGAATGAATGACTATAATATTCCAAGATCGTGTATTGTTTAATTTAACTTTTCAAACATCTCGCGGCAAAAAAGTAAACGGCTGACAATAAAAGTCTAATTATTGAAAGGTTTGTAAACATTTTTAAACATGGCTATATCCTTTTTTTATAATTTTGGTTTGTTGTTGTATATTACAGCAAAGGGATCGCAAAAACGCGACCGGGGACCCACTTCGAATTTTCAAACGATTAATTTGCTCTTTTAGTAGTTCTAGCGGCGTTTCGATGAACAGAGAGAACCAACAGCTCAGCGTCATTTAGATTAATTCGAGAAAAACTGGACTGGTAATACGGCCAAACAAGTAAAGCATTCAGCGAAGGAAAACAGAAGCAATGTAAAGAATAAAACATCACTAAGCGTAACGAAATGGATAATGCTGTCACACGGAGAAAATAAATACATGATTTATCGATACGGAATGTCCATTCTTGTCTAATAGTCCTTTATCAAGAACTACCTTCAAGTTTAGTATTGGGCATAAAAAAACAGAAAATTTCTTGGCGGGCCGTCTCAAAAAAGGGGATCTCGAATTCACATGATACAACTTGTGTATGCTTTTAAAAGATTCTTTAAACACCCTTGTCTTGACAAGCTGGTAAGAGTAGTAACAGGTGAGATGCTTTGTTACAAGTCTAATGTATTCAATAAAAAATTCTGAAATGAATAAAACAAGGTTAAGGCTAAATGTTTGCCGAAAAAGGTTTTATTGAAAATTGATCGCGGGCGGATTATATTGCTTGGCAGGCCGGGTCGTAGTTTGCCTAGGTCTGTTATAGTTGCTTTGATACATCATTTAATTTTAATCGCAAAGCACTTTTAGTTTGAGACCTTTGTATCGAGAACATAAATCATACATCGAAAAAAGATCTGTTCATCGCCGATTTAAGCGACCTGGACGTAATTGGCGCGCCGAGATTGTTTTTGAGCAATAGCTCCGAAAGTTGTGTCTCTAATAAGCTAATTTCATGGAAATTAATATTCAGCCATATTAACACCTAATTGCCGAGATCTCTCGTTAAATTTTCGCGATATAACAAGGCATTCTCTGCAAAAGGAGTCATCAATCGGGCTATGTTTTTAATATTCGATGTTAGCCCATGATAAAAATAGAGGTAAATGCTTTAAACCCCGCCACCTACTCGAAAGAACCTCGAAGCCGATATCGACGACGCCCTGCTTGATCGTGCTGTCAATCACTTCGGTAGCGCTGAAAAAAGACGACTTGGAGACGACGAGGACGTTCCCACCAGTGCTTTCCGCCAGGTAGTTGTACAGCTCCCGGCTGAACTTGAACGAAGGAGTGTTGCAACGTCGATAGCCAAGCGATCCCACGGGGCCGCTATACGTAAAACAAGAAAGGGTGTTGCACTAAACATCGATTAGCTGATTAACCATCAAAACATTAACCATACGGGGGCTACGTATGGATACTGTGCCGGATTAATCTACTAAGGCTATACCCTTAGGCCCTTGAAAAATTCGGCCCTTTTTTAAGGTTACTTTTTGTTGCAGTCAATAATTTTAATTTTTCATGCATGTACTTTATTTTTTATTACTTTTTATAGCTTAGTTTGCAAAACTAGTCCCTTTTCTATTAAACAGCCTTAGGCTTCACCGCTAATTCGGCCCTGAGTACGAGTAATGTCTATGTATATTTACCAGTGTTGTGATGACTGACTTGACTTAAGTGCACTTAAGTCACTGTTTTTAACTAACTTGACTTGACTTAATTCAATTTTTTGAAAAAATGACTTGGATTGAAGTATTTTGTTTCATAAAACTGAAAACAAGTTATTTTACAAAAGACTTGACTGGTGCTTTATTTAAAAAATTAGTTTATAACAACTGATATTTACTAATATCTGTATAGATTTAATTGACGGGCGGGTCTGGGATTTTTGTGTGGAGAATCATGAAAAATTTAAAAAACGACGTTACAAAGTTACGTCATAACGTGACGTCAGTATTCAAGTGCTGTTAATCCATTAGGCTCTGCTGTTAACAAGTTTAGTGCAAGCATCAATTTCTTGAAGATACCGCACCCCACTGGATACACACACGTTCAGATATATGGGTGAAGGTTCGAATTCCCCAGGATATACACTGTATTAAAAGTTAAAATCTACATACTGTATATTCAACATCTAACTTTTTTTGTTTAATATTTTTTAAATCGTCCTCCTAAAAATAGGGCTTAACGAAACCTAAAAAGGTGATTTTATATATTTTAACAGCATTTAGGAAGAGTTAGAAAGTAATTGGAACATCCAAGCCTATACAGAAGTTATCATTTTGAACGTTTCGAATAACTCTATATTCATTTTCAACATCATGTTGGAAATATTTTTGTATGAGCTTTCATATTCTTACTACGCCTTACTACAACCTCAAACCATTACGCCCCAAAGTTGGAAAGTAAATTTGCAATATCTCATCACTTACGGGTGGCCTCCACCACACATGACTCTATTGATATTTCGTGTCAGTAGAAAAGTGATCTTGATATTTTTTCTCTTGGCTTGAGCTACGACCAGATCCTGAAATAAAAATAAAAACAATAAGTTAACTTTTATTGTTTTTCTGCTTGTGGCTTACGTTTTACCTTAAAGCTTGATTATAGTGTTATGTTGTAAAATGCGAAAAAAACACGTAAAACTTAGGTCTGACCAAAGGTCGTGAGTTCGAAGCTAACAGAAGGCAAATTGTTTTTCTAGCCTGCCCTGCTTGCATCATTGATCGACAGATTCTGTGAGACTGCAATAATTTTCGGTGTACTAATGGTACGTAAGCCGTAATCATTGGTCAAAAAGCAGCTTCAGAAAAGCTAGATCTCAGTTGTTAACACACATATGTGTGTGGATCTTTTATTGATAAACATAGGTCTGGAAGAAAATAAATTCCAACGTGACGTCAACCAGTTTCGTGCCCATCTCCACACATCTCGGTTTTGTTATGGATCCTGAGGGCTTCTTCAATACGCTGTCTTAAATTCATGCGTAATTCGTGAGAATTCCTGTTCCTTGTAACCTCTAATATGGCGTGTTGGCAAACCGATCGCAAGATAGGATCGATACAGGAGACTGCCACTAACTTTTTCCGACGAAAGGCCTGAGGCAGTTTCCATGCTTGTAGAAAAGGCGCTTAACCGGTTAATCTACTGGATATAGCGGAGAGGAGTGCCGCCTGGATATTGCCACCGACACCCCCGCATCAAGCAATTCAAACATGAGCTAGATTATTATTTGATACAAGTACAGTAAACCTATAGGAGTCTACGGCATTTTATGGGCAGTTATGTGCATAAGAAACATAAAATCCGCATTAAAAACGTAAAATTTTTATTTCTTTGCTCAACCGATTCACAGACAAAAACAGGGTTTAGAAACGAATTGAAAAATCCAATGGTGCCGTTGGGGTAATACTATTATCTAGGAATATTTCATCTCAGTCGAAACCTGTAGTTCGATGTAGTTCCACAGACAAAAACAGGGTCAAGGAAGGAATTAAATCATCCAACGGTGAAGTGGGGTAATACTATTAGTTATGTCATCGTGACCATCTAATGTTAGTCCAACCTGTAGTTCGATGTCCTTCGCCTCCGCATCGGTTATCACGAAGATAGTGGAGCCGAACCTGCTGTTTTCAACCGCTAACGAAATTCCCCGCATCGCCAGGTCAGGAGTGTCACCGCCGCTGTGAGCGTAAAGGCTGTAAAAAAAAAAAAAAAAAAAAAAAATCTTGAAATAGTGGTTTCAATTACGGATGTACGATACTTGATATTACATTCCGATACCGATATTTTGGACAAAAAGTTTCGCGATCCGATTCAATACCAAATCTCGTAATTATCAAGGAAATATTTAGGTTCTAACGCGCTATATATTCCGAACTGAAGATCCAACTGACAATATTTCTCAGCATATACGTCGATTTATGACAAAAAGTTTTTTCATCACATAATATTCAAAAGGGGAGTTGGTAAGTTGTCACGAGTCCAAATCACGATGGTTTCTAGGATACTTGTCTTATTAACTAGTTGATATTAACGTGACATCTGCAAAGATATTTTAACTGTAAAGTCGCTTGAACCGTTTGAAGTAAAACAATGCTCAGTTAAAAATATTCATTGCCTACAATATCTTGGTCTGAAAACGATTTATTCTAGCAAAATTAATGAAATCAAAACGTTCCATGATCATGTTTTTCAGATTAGTAAGTCCTAATTTGCTTTTAGTGAAAAAACGTTTATAGTTACCTCAAGATGTTAATCTATCACTTTTTTTTTGGATAGTAAACTAAGTCTGAAATTCCTATAGTAATTTGGTGTCTGATCGGTACCGATACTACAACTGGGCGTCGGGTATCGGCTTTCGTTCAGACATGGACAACTAGATTTATTTTAGCTTTTTAAAATTAGATTAGATTTAAAATTAGAGCATTTCAGTTTTTTCAATTTAGATTAGAATTAGAATTAGATCATTTTGAGTTTTCTCAAATTAGATTAGAATTAGAATTACCGAATTCTTAAAAAAAAACGAATTTGAACTACAATTAGAACTAGAATTACATTGGAATATTCACAATAATTAAGTTTCAGTAAATCGCAAATTATTCTAATAAAAAAGTGAATGGTAAATATGTGTGTGCTAATTTTGATGCCTTTTAGCATAGATTATACTTTTCAGACTGTGAAAATTACGTTCCAACCAAAGAGTTGGAATTCAATTTTTTTTTTCACTAAGAAAATAAAAATGCTGTTGGACAAAGTAGCATTTTTTGGTAAAATCCGAATTAGATTAGAACTAGAATTAGAGCGCACAAGCAATTTACAAATTAGATTAGAATTCGAATTAGCCGCATATTGCTCTAATTCAATGAATTAGAAAACTAGAATTGTCCAGTTGTACAAGTCTGCTTTCGATATTATCGGACATCCCTGAAACAACACCTTTACTGTTGTTTGTATACGAAGAAATTGTGTTGCTTTGTGGGGGTGAATATTTCAAGGTATACTTGGTAAAAACTCAGGTACGCATGATGTGAGTGGATGTCTCGTAGTCTCGACCCTTTTTATGTTCACGTTCTCGTCAATCTCACTTTTCTATGGCTGCTGTGAAAACGTCCTGGTTGTTGGTGACCGTCAAGGGTCCGACTTCGGGGTCGTTAAAAGGAACGAGAACAAAGTCCTGGGCCTGATCCAACGATCCTTGCCGCTGACGAAGGATCATCTGTGAAAAATGGCATGAATATAAAATCTTTGGTAAATCGTTCGAACAAACAAAAATACAACATATCCAAAATAACGACCAGTAACGTTTTGGAACGTTATCTCTAATTTATTTGGATTGGTCATTTAGGTCAATTGAGCTTGAAAAATACCGAAGTGATTCTACATTTGTTTTTTAATTTAACAAAAGGTGAAATCCGCTTTCCGCAAAGACCTCAAAACTTTGCAGCCCTGGTTTAAATATACGTAATACAAGCAACGTCCAACCTTGGCCCTTTCTTTGGCCGCCTCAATTTCGCCGCCCATGCTTCCCGTGTCGTCGACCACGAAGGCCAGGGTGGTGCCGGAGCCGAGGTCCAAGAACCGGCCGAACCTGAACTCGCCGATCTCGTTGCGAATCCTGCCGAAAAAACATGGACAACAGTCACAAGTGTGGAAATCCTTACTCAGAGCGTATTGTCACGTATCGCGTTTTGTCCGGGCTTTAAACGCTTTGCGGCTGCAAGTCGATGGCTGTATAGTTTCTAGAAATTTTGCACTTCTGGTTGCCATAGAATAGAACTTTTTAAAATGAAGCGGAATAAATTAATTCTGACCACCAGTATTAAATTTCTCATAAACACACAAACAACCTTGCCATGAATCGTTTGAAAGTGCCCCAGTTTAAATTTAACCATGTCTCGCTCAGCACGTCGCAGGAAAAAAACACACGGCGTTAAATCTCACTTCTTATTTGGGTCCGATTAGCACCGATATAAACCTAGTTGCAGACGAGTAGCGATATTAACACCATGTTATCGCGTATATCTTTTTTTCCCATTTCTCTTCCAACATTCGATTTCACATCAAAGCGACAGCGATCGAACGGTCGAGTTTAAAACTTAAAAAAAACTTTAATCTCCCATTTCGCTTTAATCAAGTTTTCCCATTATCGCTTTTTTCTATTTTGCGTTTAACATTCGATTTCACACAAAAGGACAGAGATCAAACAATTCAGTTCAAAACTTTAATCTCCCATTTCGCTGTTAACAAGCTTTTCTCATTTTCTCTTTTTCCCATTTCGCTTTAAACAAGATTCCCATTTTGCTTTCAACAGTCGATTTCATACAAAAAAAAACGATCGAGTTAAAAGTTTAATCTCCCATTTAACAAACAAAGCTTTTCCCATTTTCGCTTAGAACATTTAGTTTAAGACAAAATCGAACGATCGAGTTTAAAACTCACTTCTCCAGCTCGGTGACGACGAACGCCTCAGCAAGCTTCACGTATTCCTTGCGCAAGCAGCGCAAGCGCACCCAATCACGGGAGGCGCTGGCCAGGTCGGTCAGTCCCAGGTAAACCAGCACTCCGAACTTGCGCCTCGCCAGTTGCCAGCTCGACGCCTGAGCGTAGGTGTAGATGTTGGAACGCAGCTGGATCAGATTGCGGTCTTGGTCATCTGCCGGGCCGAAGCGTCCAGGATCGGCGTAGTACATCTGCAGCAGGGCCTCCTTGAAGTTGGCCGGCGTGGCCGTGGTTCCGTAGAAGGCCTTAAAGAGGGCAGCCGGCGTCGGTGGGTCCACCATCCCCGGGTCTAGTGAGGTGCCGTTGCCGCGAGGGTTGTCGGCGAAGTAGGAGGCCGAGTACTGGACTGCGGTTCGCGTGAGGAAGTCGAGGAAGTTCTCGCAGCCGCGGATGCGAGTGTCCGGAGGAACCAACGCCGTGGAGAGGTTGATGAGGAGGAGGAGGAGCAGAGGAAGAGCGAGCTTCTTCGCGACGAGCAAGTCACGCATCGCGTTCGGTTTACAAGTTTAACTCTATATAATGGAAACTTGGTTCGTGGGATATAAATAGAGATTATTTTAGAGTACATCACGCCTGAGCAAACTACGACCGGCGGCTTATTTTTAATAAAACTTTCTAGACAAAAATAGCCTTAATATATTATTCCTTGATTTCAGAAAATTTTATTGAATATATGACTCTTGAAGGCATCCTCAACTTTTCCTACTCTTACCAGCTTGTCAAAATAAGAATATTTGAAGATTCTTTTTAAATGAATCACACCTTGTATTATATATATCTCTTCGAATTAGGTTTTCAAGCAGAACTGGTGATGAATTTTGCGTAACTATTAGTATTTTGCTTTTTATAAATTACAAAATTTGTTTATAGATCTTTTTCATACCCTTTGTGGTTCTGTTTGGACACTGTTTATCAACAAAAGAGTTGTCTAATATCCTGCCCATATTAAATAATTATTGATAATAAATATATTCATAGTTTAAAAAATCAAAAATTACCAAAATTTAGTTGAGTAAGAAAAAAAAGACATGTTTTTAGCAATGGGCGTGATAATTGATCAAATTCCGATTTATTGTAGAATATTCTAGAAATAATTTCGTTACTCATCACTCATCAGCTTGCTCACTGTACTTTTCGAACGACAATGACGTCATTAGGTAAGTTATTGAAAACTTTTCCACACGAAAACGATTTAATATGACGCGACTAGTGCGGTTTTGAAGCACTTTCTTTCATTAAAACACTTCATTTAATAGCAAAAAGTACGACTTAAATATATGACAACACAGACTGACGCGAAAATAGGAACTATAACACTCCGGACAATTTTTGTTTAACATGTATCAAATTGAGGTCGTCTTTGTTTATCTGCTCTGCCTATGTTTTTTATGAGTAGCCGTCGGAATAAATTAAAACCGTCCGAGAATATTTAAACGGTGAATATTCTGTAAAAGTATTTTTTCGGTTGGTCACTGGCAAATCAACCATATCCCGGCCCCCATAGTCCGGTTAGCTCAACCATAAGGAACTGTAACGGTGACCAATATCATAATAATAAACTCGTAACTCTGAATTACCCTTAACCTCGTAATCGTCTGTGGAAAATACTACACGACGAAGACTGTCTCGTTCTTCTACAACTAAAAAACTCTTTGATTCTACGAAAACATTGCAATAATGGCCAGGAAAGTTGTACGCGTTGTCTTGTTATAAAGTTTTACTCTTCTTTTTTCCATTCTGACGCTCGCAACAAGTAAAAGCGTCGAAACTTAAGCTTTTGTTGCCCGAAGGCACAGCGCTTATTAATACGATTATATACTTGGGAACCACTCAAACGATCGTCCATCGCAAATAGCGTCTGACTCTTGTTATTGCTGTCGTACAAGTCTACTGTTGTATCGGAAACTCCACTTTTGAGCTGCTAAGTTGATACTATTTCGGATATTGCTATGTTACTGGTAAATATTAAATTAATTTTAAAGAGCAATAAATAAGATATGCAGTGTCCAAAAAAAAAATAAAGATGAAAAATCTATTTAATCTGTGAGATCCCATTAAATCTTGTTGGTTATTAAAAAAAAAACCTGTTGTAGAATAGTTTGTTAAATGGCTGTTTTCTAGTTGTAACCAAATAGTGAAATGTCTCGGCAAAAGTCCATCAAGAGTCTTAGATAGTACCTCTACATCCTTCTATGAAAATCTGGATGAAAATGGGTTGCCGTCCTTTTAAAGGCGACCGGTGGTTCAGAAATATGGTACAAAACGATGTCTAAAATTTTCAGCGTCGCAAAGGTGGAGGTCGAGTATTTATTTCAGTTTTTGAGCCCTGTCTAATTCGAAACCGTTTTTTCCAGATCCATTTCCAACAGTTTGGACCGACCTCAACAAACCGGACGTATAATAAACATTCGCGCGAAGCGCTGAAATTTTCGCACTAGTAGTTAAAATAGTCAAAAAGTATGTGAAATGGACTCGTGTCTAGTTTGTCAAAGAGGCGGCGGGCCGGTCGAATCCTGTCCGCGGGCCGTAGGTTGCCGACCCCTGATTTAGCGCCAAACAACTATTGCTTTTGGATGTTTTTTAGTACTGAGAAACTAGACACGAGTCCATTTCACATACTTTTTGACTATTTTAACTACTAGTGCGAAAATTTCAGCGCTTCGCGCGAATGTTTATTCTACGTCCGGTTTGTTTACGTTTTGATGCTGCTTTTGCAACTAGATCAGCGCTGCTTTACCGTTGCGCCTTTGGAAGGCTGTCAAGTGCGTCGCGGAAAAACCAAAAAAAGCATTTTGAAAAAATATCCGAGGCCCGCCTAATTCACAGTTGTTCTAACATTTCAATAACACAATTCTTAGTTATCAATTTTTGCGGCCCGCGGAGACCTTTCTGAGTTTGGTTTTGGTCCGCGACTTTAAAAAGGTTGCCGACCCCTGCGCTAAATATTCCTGCTTGTACAATGCTGAAATCAATATAGGCTACGTGAAAAGTTCAGCCTTTACAGGTAAACTGCGGTACCTTACATTGTACAAGGATAAAGTAATGCGTTTTTTGGCGCTTTTAAAATATCTTGTCCATTTTTAATAAAAAAAATAGTTTCAATGCGTTCGAAAATTGTTTTGTGTTTCAAAGGTCTTTATTATTCATTTAACTGCGTCGTTTCGTTTGAAACTTTTTATTAACCGCACTGGGGCGGAATTGACAGGTTTGCGCTTGTAAGAGAGAAATATGAAAAAAACTATGAGAACCACTGAATTAGTCTTTTCAGATAAACTGCGCATTCTACAAGAATCGAGGACTGTGTAAATTAGTGCGGAAAATGTTTTTGAGAGTTAAGTTTTCACCGAGAAATGGCCTATGTGTTTGGGGCAAAACATCTTTTTTAAGTTATCAAGCGATGAAAAGCGCCTCGAGCTACGGATATTACACACCTCAGAAAACCCAAAGTAGTCCTAATTGGAAGAAAGCTAATACGTGACGTTACGTAAATGAGATATCAAACCTACACTTGACTTCAATTTCACCGAAAGCGGTCAGTTGCAGACTTGAACAACTAGATTTATTTTAGCTTTTTAAATTTAAATTAAAATTAAAATTATACCATTTCAGTTTTTCACATTAGATTAGAATTAGGTCAGTTTAAGTTTTCTTAAATTATATTAGAAGCGAGACGCTTTCTGTGTTGCTTCGAGTTCGTGTTCAGCGAAAAAAGGTAGACGATTACACATTGCAATGCAAAGGAAAGAACGAAAGGAAAAAGGCAATATGTCCGGTTCGGTGCAGTATTACTGTGTGCGTCGGTAAACATAGAGCGCCGCTACAATTACGAAATTTTTGAAAAAACGAATGTGAACTGAATATTCCATTTAACTATTTGTAACTATTTTCATTTAAATCGCGAATTATTCTAATATAATGTAAATAGTTAATATGTTTGAGTTCTTTTTTATGCCTTTTAGCATAGCTTATGCTTTTTAGCCTGTAAAAATTACATACAAGTCGTTACAACCAAAGGCTTTTATTTCAAACTCTTTGTTTTGACTAGGAGGCTAAAAATGCCGTTGGACAAGTAGCATTTTTGGAAAATCCTAGAAATTTTATCGTCGATCACCAAGGAAACTAGAATTATCTAGTTGTCCAAGTCTGGTCAGTTGTTCGTTAGCTGAATGTAATGATTTATAATTATTATATAAGCAAAAAATATTGAATAAAAAGTTTCTGAAATACGATTTCATTAAAGTTTTCTTCCTAAATTACGCTAATCTATACCGTCAAAAGCGTAGTTGGAACAAGCGAAACCACACGACAAGGCCCAAGGCTGCAGCAAAGTGGATGATGTAAAAATTCGCCTTTAATTACACTTGGGCCGTGTTGTTGAGGTCGGTCCAAACTGTTGGAAATGGATCTGGAAAAAACGGTTTCGAATTAGACAGGGCTCAAAAACTGAAATAAATACTCGACCTCCACCTTTGCGACGCTGAACATTTTAGACATCGTTTTGTACCATATTTCTGAACCACCGGTCGCCTTTAAAAGGACGGCAACCCTTTTTCATCCAGATTTTCATAGAAGGATGTAGAGGTACTATCTAAGACTCTTGATGGACTTTTGCCGAAACATTTCACTATTTGGTTACAACCAGAAAACAGGCATTTAACAAACTATTCTACAACAGGTTTTTTTTTAATAACCAACAAGATTTGATGGGATCTCACAGATTAAATAGATTTTTCATCTTTATTTTTTTTTTGGACACTGCATATCTTATTTATTGCTCTTTAAAATTAATTTAATATTTACCAGTAACATAGCAATACCCGAAATAGTATCAACTTAGCAGCTCAAAAGTGGAGTTTCCGATACAACAGTAGACTTGTACGACAGCAATAACAAGAGTCAGACGCTATTTGCGATGGACGATCGTTTGAGTGGTTCCCAAGTATATAATCGTATTAATAAGCGCTGTGCCTTCGGGCAACAAAAGCTTAAGTTTCGACGCTTTTACTTGTTGCGAGCGTCAGAATGGAAAAAAGAAGAGTAAAACTTTATAACAAGACAACGCGTACAACTTTCCTGGCCATTATTGCAATGTTTTCGTAGAATCAAAGAGTTTTTTAGTTGTAGAAGAACGAGACAGTCTTCGTCGTGTAGTATTTTCCACAGACGATTACGAGGTTAAGGGTAATTCAGAGTTACGAGTTTATTATTATGATATTGGTCACCGTTACAGTTCCTTATGGTTGAGCTAACCGGACTATGGGGGCCGGGATATGGTTGATTTGCCAGTGACCAACCGAAAAAATACTTTTACAGGATATTCACCGTTTAAATATTCTCGGACGATTTTAATTTATCCCGACGGCTACTCATAAAAAACATAGGCAGAGCAGATAAACAAAGACGACCTCAATTTGATACATGTTAAACAAAAATTGTCCGGAGTGCTAAGTTCCTATTTTTGCGTCAGTTTGTGGTGTCATATATTTAAGTCGTACTTTTTGCTATTAAATGAAGTGTTTTAATGAAAGAAAGTGCTTCAAAACCGCACTAGTCGCGTCATATTAAATCGTTTTCGTGTGGAAAAGTTTTCAATAACTTACCTATTGACGTCATTGTCGTTCGAAAAGTACAGTGACCAAGCTGATGAGTGATGAGTAACGAAATTATTTCTAGAATATTCTACAATAAATCGGAATTTGATCAATTATCACGCCCATTGATACAAAAATGTCTTTTTTTTCTTACTCAACTAAATTTTGGTAATTTTTGATTTTTAAACTATGAATATATTTATTATCAATAATTATTTAATATGGGCAGGATATTAGACAACTCTTTTGATGATAAACAGTGTCCAAACAGAACCACGAAGGGTATGAAAAAGATCTATAAACAAATTTTGTAATTTATAAAAAGCAAAATACTAATAGTTACGCAAAATGCATCATCAGTTCTGCTTGAAAACCTAATTCGAAGAG
This sequence comes from Ascidiella aspersa, assembly GCF_963924565.1. Lineage (NCBI taxonomy): Eukaryota > Metazoa > Chordata > Ascidiacea > Phlebobranchia > Ascidiidae > Ascidiella > Ascidiella aspersa. Next base: position 6,036,463 of record NC_139447.1, read on the forward strand.
ATATATATAATACAAGGTGTGATTCATTTAAAAAGAATCTTCAAATATTCTTATTTTGACAAGCTGGTAAGAGTAGGAAAAGTTGAGGATGCCTTCAAGAGTCATATATTCAATAAAATTTTCTGAAATCAAGGAATAATATATTAAGGCTATTTTTGTCTAGAAAGTTTTATTAAAAATAAGCCGCCGGTCGTAGTTTGCTCAGGCGTGATGTACTCTAAAATAAGCTCTATTTATATCCCACGAACCAGGTTTCCATTATATAGAGTTAAACTTGTAAACCGAACGCGATGCGTGACTTGCTCGTCGCGAAGAAGCTCGCTCTTCCTCTGCTCCTCCTCCTCCTCATCATCAACCTCTCCACGGCGTTGGTTCCTCCGGACACTCGCATCCGCGGCTGCGAGAACTTTCTCGACTTCCTCACGCGAACCGCAGTCCAGTACTCGGCCTCCTACTTCGCCGACAACCCTCGCGACAACGGCACCTCACTAGACCCGGGGATGGTGGACCCACCGACGCCGGCTGCCCTCTTTAAGGCCTTCTACGGAACCACGGCCACGCCGGCCAACTTCAAGGAGGCCCTGCTGCAGATGTACTACGCCGACCCTGGACGCTTCGGCCTGGCAGATGACCAAGACCGCAATCTGATCCAGCTGCGCTCCAACATCTACACCTACGCTCAGGCGTCGAGCTGGCAACTGGCGAGGCGCAAGTTCGGAGTGCTGGTTTACCTGGGACTGACCGACCTGGCCAGCGCCTCCCGTGATTGGGTGCGCTTGCGCTGCTTGCGCAAGGAATACTTGAAGCTCGCTGAGACGTTCGTCGTCACCGAGCTGGAGAAGTGAGTTTTGAACTCGATCGTTCGATTTTGTCTTAAACTAAATGTTCTAAACGAAAATAGGAAAAGCTTGTTAAAGCGAAATGGGAGATTAAACTTTTAACTCGATCGTTCGAACGCTGTTGTTTTGTATGAAGTCGACTGTTGAAAGCAAAATGGGAATCTTGTTTAAAGCGAAATGGGAAAATGAGAAAAGCTTGTTAACAGCGAAATGGGAGATTAAAGTTTTGAACTGAATTGTTTGATCTCTGTCCTTTTGTGTGAAATCGAATGTTAAAAGCAAAATAGAAAAAAGCGATAATGGGAAAAATTTGGTGTTAATATCGCTACTCGTCGGCAACTAGGTTATCGGTGCTAATCGGACCCAAATAAGAAGTGAGATTTAACGCCGTGTGTTTTTTTCCTGCGAAAGTTTACATGCGTGTGAAACATCGGACTATTTTCTAACGTGAGGAGTTCTCGACGTTCTCGCGCCAAGTGGCATTTGTCAAATGTATATGTAAACATAGCAAAACAGATGCCGACGTGCTGAGCGAGACATGGTTAAATTTAAACTGGGGCACTTTCAAACGATTCATGGCAAGGTTGTTTGTGTGTTTATGAGAAATTTAATACTGGTGGTCAGAATTAATTTATTCCGCTTCATTTTAAAAAGTTCTATTCTATGGCATCAAGAAGTGCAAAATTTCTAGAAACTATACAGCCATCGACTTGCAGCCGCACCGCGTTTAAATCCCGGACAAAACGCGATACGTGACAATACGCTCTGAGTAAGGATTTCCACACTTGTGACTGTTGTCCATGTTTTTTCGGCAGGATTCGCAACGAGATCGGCGAGTTCAGGTTCGGCCGGTTCTTGGACCTCGGCTCTGGCACCACCCTAGCCTTCGTGGTCGACGACACGGGAAGCATGGGCGGCGAAATTGAGGCGGCCAAAAATTTTTGTTAAATTAAAAAACAACTGTAGAATCACTTCGGTATTTTTCAAGCTCAATTGACCTAAATGACCAATCCAAATAAGTTAGAGATTCCAAACCGCTACTGGTCGTTATTTTGGGTATGTTGTGTTTTTATTTGTTCGAACGATTTACCAAAGATTTTATATTCATGACATTTTTCACAGATGATCCTTCGTCAGCGGCAAGGATCGTTGGACCAGGCCCAGGACTTTGTTCTCGTTCCTTTTAACGACCCCGAAGTCGGACCCTTGACGGTCACCAACAACCAGGACGTTTTCACAGCAGCCATAGAAAGGTGAGATTGACGAGAACGTGAACATAAAAAGTGTCGAGACTACGAGACATCCACTCACATCATGCGTACCTGAGTTTTTACCAAGCTCCTTGAAATATTCACCCCCACAAAGCAACACAATTTCTTCTTATACAAACAACAGCAAACAAGGTGTTGTTTCACGGATGTCCGATAATATCGAAAGCAGACTTGGACAACTTGATAATTCTAGTTTTCTAATTCATTTAATTAGAGCAATATGCGGCTAATTCTAATTCTAATCTAATTTGTAAATTGCTTGTGCGCTCTAATTCTAGTTCCAATCTAATTCGGATTTTACCAAAAAATGCTACTTTGTCCAACGGCATTTTTACTTTCTTAGTGAAAAAAAAAATTGAATTCCAACTATTTGGTTGGAACTTAATTTTCACAGTCTGAAAAGCATAATCTATGCTAAAAGGCATCAAAATTAGCACACACATATTTACCATTCACTTTCTTATTAGAATAATTTGCAATTTACTGAAACTGATTGTGAATATTCAAATGTAATTCTAGTTCTAATTCTAGTTCAAATTCGTTTTTTTCAAGAATACTGGTAATTCTAATTCTAATCTAATTTGAGAAAACTCAAAATGATCTAATTCTAATTCTAATCTAAATTGAAAAAACTGAAATGCTCTAATTTTAATTCTAATCTAATTTTAAATAGCTAAAATAAATCTAGTTGTCCAAGTCTGATCGAAAACTGATACCCGACGCCCAGCTGTAGTATCGGTACCGATCAGACACCAAATTACTATAGGAATTTCAGACTTAGTTTACTATCCCCCCCAAAAAAGTGATAGATTAACATCTTGAGGTAACTATAAACGTTTTTTCACTAAAAGCAAATTAGGACTTACTAATCTGAAAAACATGATCATGGAACGTTTTGATTTCATTAATTTTGCTAGAATAAATCGTTTTCAGACCAAGATATTGTAGGCAATGAATATTTTTAACTGAGCATTGTTTTACTTCAAACGGTTCAAGCGACTTTACAGTTAAAATATCTTTGCAGATGTCACGTTAATATCAACTAGTTAATAAGACAAGTATCCTAGAAACCATCGTGATTTGGACTCGTGACAACTTACCAACTCCCCTTTTGAATATTATGTGATGAAAAAACTTTTTGTCATAAATCGACGTATATGCTGAGAAATATTGTCAGTTGGATCTTCAGTTCGGAATATATAGCTCGTTAGAACCTAAATATTTCCTTGATAATTACGAGATTTGGTATCGGATCGGATCGCGATACTTTTTGTCCAAAATATCGGTATCGAAATAAATATCAAGTATCGTACATCCGTAATTGAAACCACTATTTCAAGATTTTTTTACACACAGCCTTTACGCTGACGGCGGCGGTGACACTCCTGAACTGGCGATGCGGGGAATTTCGCTAGCGGTTGAAAACAGCAGGTTCGGCTCCACTATCTTCGTGATAACCGATGCGGAGGCGAAGGACATCGAACTACAGGTTGGACTAACATTAGATGGTCACGATGACATAACTAATAGTATTACCCCACTTCACCGTTGGATGATTTAATTCCTTCCTTGACCCTGTTTTTGTCTTTGGAACTACATCGAACTACAGGTTTCGACTGAGATGAAATATTCCTAGATAATAGTATTACCCCAACGGCACCGTTGGATTTTTTAATTCGTTTCTAAACCCTGTTTTTGTCTGTGAATCGGTTGAGCAAAGAAATAAAAATTTTACGTTTTTAATGCGGATTTTATGTTTCTTATGCAGATAACTGCCCATAAAATGCCGCAGACTCCTATAGGTTTACTGTACTTGTATCAAATAATAATCTAGCTCATGTTTGAATTGCTTGATGCGGGTGTGTCGGTGGCAATATCCAGGCGGCACTCCGCTCCGCTATACCCAGTAGATTAACCGGTTAAGCGCCTTTTCTACAAGCATGGAAACTGCCTCGGGCCTTTCGTCGGACTTAAAAAAAAGTTAGTGGCAGTCTCCTGTATCGATCCTATCTTGCGATCGGTTTGCCAACGCGCCATATTAGAGATTACAAGGAACAGGAATTCTCACGAATTACGCATGAATTTAAGACAGCATATTGAAGAAGCTCTCAGGATCCATAACAAAACCGAGACGTGTGGAGATGGGCACGAAACTTGTTGACGTCACGTTGGAATTTATTTTTTCCAGACCTATGTTTATCAATCGAAAGATCCACACACATATGTGTGTTAACAACTGAGATCTAGCTTTTCTGAAGCTGCTTTTTGACCAATGATTACAGCTTACGTATCTTTAGTACTTACCGAATCTGTTGATCTATGATGCAAGCAGCGCAGGCTAGAAAAACAACTGGCCTGCAGTGAGGTTCGAACTCACGACCCTCGCTCAGACCTAAGTTTTACGCGATTCTTTGGCTTTTACTTTCCAAACGAAAACACTATATTTAAGCTTTAAATTTAAACGATAACCAACAAGACAAGCATTTAAAGTTAACTCATTGTTTTTATTTTTATTTCAGGATCTGGTCGTGGCTCAAGCCAAGAGAAAAAATATCAAGATCACTTTTCTACTGACACGAAATATCAATAAAGTCATGTGTAGTGGAAGCCACCCGTAAGTGATGAGATATTGCAAATTTACTTTCTAACTTTGGGGCGTAATGGTTTGAGGTTGTAGTAAGGCGTAGTAAGAATATGAAAGCTCATACAAAAATATTTCCAACATGATGTTAAAAATGAATATAGAGTTATTCGAAACGTTCAAAATGATAACTACTTCTGTATAGGCTTGGATATTTCAATTATTTTCTAACTCTTCCTAAATGCTGTTAAAAAATATAAAATCACCTTTTTAGGTTTCGTTAAGCCCTATTTTTAGGATGACGGTTTAAAAAATATTAAACTAAAAAAGTTAGATGTTGAATATACAGTATGTAGATTTTAACTTTTAATACAATGCATATCCTGGGGAATTCGAACCTTCACCCATATATCTGAACGTGTGTGTATCCAGTGGGGTGCGGTATCTTCAAGAAATTGATGCTTGCACTAAACTTGTTAACGGCAGAGCCTAATGAATTAAAAGCACTTGAATACTGACGTCACGTTATGACGTAACTTTGTAACGTCGTTTTTTAAATTCTTCATGATTCTCCACACAAAAATCCCAGACCCGCCCGTCAATTAAATCTATACAGATATTAGTAAATATCAGTTGTTGTAAACTAATTTTTTAAATAAGCACCAGTCAAGTCTTTTGTAAAATACCTTGTTTTCAGTTTTATTTAATAAAATACTTCAATCCAAGTCATTTTTTCAAAAAATTGAATTAAGTCAAGTCAAGTTAGTTAAAAACAGTGACTTAAGTGCACTTAAGTCAAGTCAGTCATCACAACACTGGTAAATATACATAGACATTAGTCGTACTCAGGGCCGAATTAGCGGTGAAGCCTAAGGCTGTTTAATAGAAAAGGGACTAGTTTTGCAAACTAAGCTATAAAAAGTAATAAAAAATAAAGTACATGCATGAAAAATTAAAATTATTGACTGCAACAAAAAGTAACCTTAAAAAAGGGCCGCTTTTTCAAGGGCCTAAGGGTATAGCCTTAGTAGGTTAATACGCACGGCACAGTATCCATACGTAGCCCCCGTATGGTTAATGTTTTGATGGTTAATCAGCTAATCGATGTTTAGTACAACACCCCGTTGTTTTACGTATAGCGGCCCCGTGGGATCGCTTGGCTATCGACGTTGCAACACTCCTTCGTTCAAGTTCAGCCGGGAGCTGTACAACTACCTGGCGGAAAGCACTGGTGGGAACGTCCTCGTCGTCTCCAAGGCGTCTTTTTTCAGCGCTACCGAAGTGATTGACAGCACGATCAAGCAGGGCGTCGTCGATATCAGCTTCGAGGTTCTTTCGAGTAGGTGGCGGGGTTTTAAGCATTTACTTCTATTTTTATCATGGGCTAACATCGAATATTAAAAACATAGCCGAATTGATGTTGACGACAAGCGATGACTCTTTTTGCAGAGAATGTCGATTTATTTCGTGAAAAATTTAGCAAAAAATTTCGGCAATTAGGTGTTAATATGGCTGAATATTAATTTCCATGAAATATATACAAGTATTTTTCGCTAAAAGTGTGTTTGCTTTGCTAAAGCCAATACAAGGAATGTAAAAAAATTAGCTTATTAGAGGCACAACTTTCGGAGCGATTGCTCAAAAACAATCTCGGCGCGCCAATTACGTCCAGGTCGCTTAAAACGGCGATGAACAGATCTTTTTTCGATGTATGATTTATGTTCTCGATACAAAGGTCTCAAACTAAAAGTGCTTTGCAATTAAAATTAAATGATGTATCAAAGCAACTATAACAGACCTAGGCAAACTACGACCCGGCCTGCCAAGCAATATAATCCGCCCGCGATCAATTTTCAATAAAACCTTTTTCGGCAAACATTAGCCTTAACCTTGTTTTATTGATTTCAGAATTGTTTATTGAATACATTAGACTTGTAACAAGGCATCTCACCTGTTACTACTCTTACCAGCTTGTCAAGACAAGGGTGTTTAAAAAATCTTTTAAAAGCATACACAAGTTGTATCATGTGAATTCGAGATCCCCTTTTTTTGAGACGGCCCGCCAAGAAATTTTTTTTTGTTTTTTTATGCCCAATACTAAACTTGAAGGTAGTTCTTGATAAAGGACTATTAGGCAAGAATGGACATTCCGTATCGTTAAATCATGTATTTATTTTCTCCGTGTAACAGCATTATCCATTTCGTTACGCTTAGTGATGTTTTATTCTTTACACTGCTTCTGTTTTCCTTCGCTGAATGCATTGCTTGTTTGGCCGTATTACCAGTCCAGTTTTTCTCGAATTAATCTAAATGACGCTGAGCTGTTGGTTCTTTCCGTTCATCGAAACGCTGCTAGAACTACTAAAAGAGCAAATTAATCGTTTGAAAATTCGAAGTGGGTCCCCGGTCGCGTTTTTGCGATCCCTTTGCTGTAATATACAACAACAAACCAAAATTATAAAAAAGGATATAGCCATGTTTAAAAATGTTTACAAACCTTTCAATAATTAGACTTTTATTGTCAGCCGTTTACTTTTTTGCCGCGAGATGTTTGAAAAGTTAAACTAAACAATACACGATCTTGGAATATTATAGTCATTCATTCAAACCATCTTAGAAAATTAACAAACCTAGAAAATTAACCAAGCTACGTTTGAACTTGACTTTGACTAACTGAGATTTGGCGACACGGTGGTGATTACAATTTTAACGCGAAAGTTTGTAAAACTCTGAGAAGCTACAGTGAAAATTCGGCCGTGGCACCTGTTGAGGTGGAAAATTCAAAGCTAATTGGCATGCTAAAACCCGAACTTACGCCGTCTCCACTTGACATTTGCAACCTGCATTTCTGTTGATTTTGCTACCTTCAGGCTATATTAGGGCATGAAGAAGCATACGTGCGTTGCGAGACTTTGCGAAAATCGTTTGGCAATATTGGATACAAATGTTTGCATACCCTTATTATAACGCTGTTAACTCATACATATTTGTACGGAACGTATGTCAAAAATATGATAAACGATATGAATACTGTTTGTAGAGTCTTCTTTAAGTAGGACATAAATGTACGTATGTATGTAGGCTATGTACACATTGCTATATGGCTAACCACAGTGTTGTAATGACTCAAGTCACTGTTTTTAAATGACTTGACTGAGGTATTTTTCTGTTTTACGTTTATGTTATTTTCAAGTAAGATGTTGCTCATAGTCGGACGAGTTTACTAATTTTACGAGCTATACTTTTTAAGATACGGATGACTTGGAATTGACTTGCTCCGTTTATGGCTTGACTGGGATTAGATTTGTTATTGATTTCAGAACGAGATACCATCTGTGACTTCTCTCTATGTTGAAAATAAATAAAGAGTTATTCGAAACGTTCAAAATGATACCTACTTCTGTATGGGCTTTGATATTCTTATTACGTCTTACTACAACCTCCAACCATTATGCTCCAGAAAGAGTTATTTTTTGCAAATACCTTGACTTGGACTTCATTCATTTCCAAATGATTTGTATACAACATTAACCGTCCTGTCAGGGCCAAGTTTGTGCTTCAGCACACAACGCGTTCCTGGGGATACATATTTCTGTTGCAACCAAAAAAATAAAATTATTTCGGCTGTCGTAAACTGTACTTTCTATGTGACACCTTAAATCGTCCTGCGGCAAGTTTTTTTAAAAATTTCGGCTTGAATTCACGTAGGCTAAGTAAGCTTGAAAAAATAGGGTTGTACGCGGCCGGAAAGCCTAGGCACACCGTCTAACGATGGATACCTAATTTCTTTTTTCTTTTCACCCTTAATTTGCAGGCGAAGAAACGCGAAACTTTGCCGTCCCCGTCGACACTGCCTTGACGGAAATGTTCTTTCTATTTCTCGGCTCTTGCCGTGACATCACCATAACTCACAATGGTGAAATACTTCCTTTGAAGGTAAGTGTTAATATTGAACAAGATCACAAATTAGCTAAATTGCTTTACAAGCTACGTTTGATCTCTTGACTGGCGTTTGATCACAGTTACAATAATACCTTTAGAATCATTAAAGTCAAATTGATGACTGACAACCTATGGTAGCCTAAGGTCATTTCAAGGTTCAATTTAGTACAGGACATATTCTGTTGCTGACCAACACTATGGAATGCGCTATTTCCTTTCAATTAACGTCATTGAATTATAATGTGTTGCTATTATTTCCAAATAGCCATTTGTCGATTAGAATTTGTTTCTATGGGATCAGACATTTTTCAAAGCAATATTAGTATTTCTTTAAAAAAATGTCTGATCCTGGTTTTACTCGGGTTTTTAAACTTTAAGTTTTATTGTTTATATACGCGCCAGCGAAACAATGATGACAAGCAGAAACCTGCTGCCAATGGTTTTGGATTCTATAAAGATACGCCCTTTTATATATTTTGTTTCTATAGGATACCGTTTCATTAGGCAATTTCTATGAAGGCAAGATTCTGGTTGGAGACAAGTTAACGTTACTGCGCAAAAAACATGTACAGTGAAGGTAACCATGTAACGTCTAGTGATAAAATAAACATGTAGATGTAATTTTAATTTTAACTCTGTTAGTAATCCAACGTTACAAGTATCTGTCCTGTTTTAGACCGTAGCACGCTCGACTGAAGGATTCCTGTTGACTTTGGCGAAGCAAACTACAGTTATCGGAGAAACGGCGGTTTATGAAACATTTGAAGGGAGGAGATTTTATCGAGTATCCGTAAAAAAATATTGTACCTTGTAGAACGATATAAAATTTCGAGTATAGGCCTTGGTTAATGAAAATCTATATATCCGCTACGTATAATGGTAGCATATATATCACAAACACATGGCTAACCCCAAAAGCCAATAGACTAAACTATAAAAATAATATTATGTCATCAATTCTTAGGTCAGCCACTATTTTCGGACCAAGTTACTTTGCTATTGAACATTTACGGTGGAAACAAGCTTGGAAGAGTGCGAGCTGTCAAGCTGATCTCCAAGGACACTGGGATGGTCGTACGGACCTTCAAGTAGATTTGCACTTAAACGATATACGCATCATAACGGAAGCGTAAATAGAAAATATGCCTCTTTTAGTTGCTAGGTATAAAATGTACCGTTAAATCGCCCGAACAAAACACAGCCGATGATTTCAATAAAATATTACTCTTCCTGAAAGATGTGAGGCTTACAACAAACTTAGTTTAACCCCCAAGAAAAAGAACACCAGAGGACTTTAAATCAGATTACGAAGTACATCAACAAAAATATTATTGGCTGTAGTGCTATACTGAAAACATTTTAGTAGTGAAAAAATAGAAAATGTTTTGGGTATTTGTTTTATTTTCTTGAAACTGATTACAGCTGCAATAGCAACCGAAACACAGTGATGTAAACAAGTCATTTTGAAATGAGTTAAGACCAAGCCATAATGAGAGCAAGTCTGTTCCAACTCCTTGTCATAAAAATTTAACGTTAAACTATTAAAATTGGTGAACTCGTCTGATTATGACCAACACCTCACATACAAATAATACAAAACGCAATATATAGCAAGCAATATGTTTTATGTGCAAAAACTAAGATAAATAACCCAATTTAAAAAAATCCCTAATAAAATTTTATTTCAACCAAAGACATTTGTCCAAAACTTAAGTCAAGTCATATTTCCCACAAGACTTAAGTCGAGTCAAGTCATACTGTCCAAAAAACTTAAGTCAAGTCAAATCATTTGAGAATAGTGACTTAAATGAACTCATTGACTTAAGTCATTACAACACTGTCAACACGCCTTAAACAAATTGTAAATGTTAAAGCGCGGCCATTTAGTGATTACACCTTATTAACATTAACAGATTTTCGTATTTACTTAACGCAGAGTCACGGCCAATCCACCGCCGGAGTTTCGTATCCCGATAGTGCGTCCGCCCACCGACCCAGTGCTCGTGCTAGTGGAGGGGACAGACCTCTCGGGTGTGGCCTACGCACGCGTCATGACCACGACCATTGAGTTCGTGCATGTCAGCATCCAGTGCTCGGACATCAAGACGACCGTGTTCAGGTAGGGACGTCTGTTTTGTCAGTTGAGCGTGGTTTTGCAGTGGGTAACGAAGACTGGGGAACTATTAAATGATTTCACGTACAGTTACTTGGCTTTAAACAACCAGAAGTGGGTGCTGAGTTAAACTTAGGTTTAATGAACAAGACAAGAATGCTGTGTTATACTTATATATAGCTTTAATAAAAAGACGTGTATGCTTTGTTAAACTTAGGGTTAATGAACAAGACGAGATTGCTGTGTTAAACTTAGCTCTATTTAACAATACATGGATGCTGTAATAAACTTAGGTTTAATTAACAAGACTTGGATGCTACACCAAACTTGGCTCAAATTAACAATACGTGAATGCTGTACTGCATGGTTGCTCTATTAAACAGAGGGCGTTAGACATAAGACGACCATAAATTTAGGTGCGGCCGTCTGATTTGTCAGTTCAGCGTTTTATGCAGTGGTTAACGCAGGCTGAAAGAAACTGCCAAACCATTTCACGTACAGTTACTTAGCTTTAATTAGCAAGACGTGGATGCTGCATAGCAGTGGTCGGCAATTTTTTTTGTCGCGGCCAAAATTCTCTTTTAAGAGCTATTGAAGGCCCACTACGTGAAAATTATACGACAACATGGTTAAAAGTAAATGAGGTACATATATGTTACAACCGAACATATTAAAGGTCCTACTGATTTTTACTTATGTGCGTAACTGACGTCTTAGTGAACTTTTTTCTAAATTACATGCCAAGATGGATTGTAGCAGATGCATTGTTATATTAGCACAGATATTACTAAAAAATGTGTTTTTAGAAAAAATGTGTTCCATTGAGTTTTATAAAATTAAAAATCCATATCAAAAAATAGAATTTAGCTAATGAAATAAGTCGAATATAATTTAAATTGAACCACCTGAACCATTAACATTTAAGAACCAGAAATAAACCGAACAAATTAAAATGAACTTAAACCTCCACCATTCAATCTCTTTCGCAGACCCGGGGACTCGATACGACTCAACCTTGCTATCACCAACACTGCTGAGAAAGCAACGTCACTTCAACTTGGAGTGAGTTACACCCAAGAGTACGTCAGTGGCGCTGTGACACCCTCATCGGTGACACTTGCCGCAAACGGTGGCACCGCGGAAGCATCATTCGGGGTTACCGCTCCTGAAAAAGCCCTGGCTGGATCGGTTTCACTGATCACCATATCAGGTGAGTTTTACCCAAAATTGTAGATCTCACACTAGGTAACTAGAGTAAGTTATCATTCTAATTGAGTTTAGTAAAGGTTATATTTCAGTTAGTGGCAGCAAGTCATTTTTATGACTGTTTGTTTAAATGTTAGAGCAGGGTTTGTTACCCTCGCACCACCCACGGGGTGCTAAATCAAACAAGAAAATGTATTGCTGTAATGTTTTTGCTCAGTTCAATGTTAAACTAACTCAGATTTTATTATTGTGTTACTGTATCATCAGTTAGTTGTATAACAATAAAATCACAATGGTTTTGATATTCAAGCAATTCTAGAAGGGGTTGCGACAATTGGTTGGTGAATTGAAAAGGAAGCGAGAATTGGTTAGTGATTTGAAAGGGGTTGCAGCAAGAACAAAAGGTTAAGAAGCGCTTTGTTAGATTAACTTAAGGTCTAATTTTCACCTGACACTGCGCAGTTATAATCTCAAGATTGAATGACTCGTTGCGAGCAATTTATGTGTTAAAGATGTCTGTCATCTAGCGTGTTACAGGAGGATTTTGGCAGCAACACAAAACTTTTTTCCTTGGCAGCGAAGAGCAACACATCGAATTCCTTGCTTTACAAAACCTGCGAGTTGGTGGTCGGGCAGCTCGAGCGCCCTAGTGTGGAAACTTTCACCGTAATGGCAAAAATCAACTCGAGGTTTGCGGAAACGATCATGACAAGTCTTGTGCAGAACGAGTAAGTGGTAAATTTAATATGACTATACAATATACATAACGCCAGATATGTGCTATACGTAGCACTAAAAGGTTTTTTTCGTCAAACAAATCTTGACGCACATTTTAAAACAAATCTCTAGCGGGACCGCAAAACAGAAGTAATTTTGGATAGACGTAGTTCAAACTCTATACAGTTTTTTATTGGCGCATTGTTGGACTACGTTGGTAGTTAAATCACGGAAAAGAAGCCATGCGTAAAATATAGCTTTGATCAACATATGTCTGTGTCTGAATCAGAATTTTCTTTCGAAAAACAAAATCTGCCTGAATCCGAATGGTGAAAACAAACGATTCTGGTTGGACATCGATGATAAAGAATAAAAGAAGTACAGAACTTTTTTTTTTAGGTTTAGTAAGTTCTGTACTTACCTTATTCTGTATGTCTGTGCCTGGTTGCAAAAGATTATGTTGAAGCTGGAAACAATTTTTTTTTTACTGAAACAAAAGTATGAGACGTATACTTAACACGAGTTTGTCTTTAAACGGTATGGTAAAACAGTTATATCAGACTTAATAAGCTGTGAAAAATAAAAGTGACTCGATGAACGGAACGATTTTCGAGCGTTTATGTAACGTGCTAATGCCATAGGCGTAGCCAGGGGGGCCTAAGGGGCCATGCCCCCCCAAAAAAAAATTTATAAATATTTTACTCTTAATAATTTGTTTTGTAGTATTTCTGAGCAGTACCACAATAGTCGATCACAGGATGCCACACCTTCAATTGTCATGCATTTTTACGTCACTACACTACTTTTAGACAGTTTTTGCTCTTTGACTGTTTTTTGAGTATTGCGTTAGCACTCAGTCAGTTGCTGCTCGAAACGGTTTGCTAGCATTGTTATTTGTGTTCGTTACGGCAGTTAATACATTGACAAAAGCTACAAAATAAAACCCTTCTTTTGCTTTACAATGCGGACGTGAGTAGAAAGGCTGACTTTTACGTCTTGCTTCCCAAGGACGCTTTTATCACAGCCTTCAGCATGACTGTTGATGGTGAGACGTACGATGGAACAATCCGAGAAAAAGAAGAGGCAAAACGTATTTTCAACTTAGCTCGGGTAAACCATATTACAAGTTTAAGAGACGGGCTTCAATGTAGCTTACATATACTAGTGCTTCGTTTGTAGAATGTTGTATTTCAAAAAACGCCGAGGTAACACTTTTTCGTTTGACAAAAATGCTTTATACAGTGTTTGATAACATTACAGGTTATAGAATATGGCTTCTATCGCGATGTCAGTTTAATTTAAATAAAAAAAGCAACTTTCCCTAAACTAGCCGATCTCTTTTAATACATAATCAGCACCATACCGAATATTCCCCGGGTTTACAAATAGCCGAAGAGGTCGCCCTTCGATTAAGTGTTTTAATGAGTAAAGTCATTGACTTGATTGACTTGACTTAAGAGCACTTAAGTCACTGCTTCCAAATGACTTGACTTTTGGACACTTTTGGACAAGTGACTTGACTTGCACTTAAGTTATCGTCGAATGACTTTACTGGGACTTGTTTGCAACGCTGTTGATTGATGCCTGGTTGTTTTTGCAAAAGACTTGACTTGGAATTGACTTTCTCTAATTATAATGTGTATTTATTCAAAAAGACCTTACTAGGATTTAAATTATTTTTCGAATGACTTGACTGGGACTTGAGTAATTTCAAAATGGCTTATTTACGACACTGCAATTACATAACTCAGGAACGGGACCTGACTGCTGGTCACGTGGCCGCTAGAGACACATCGAATTCTGTCTTCAAAACCTCGGTCAACCTCGCACCAAGGAAGACGGTTACCTTCGTTCTGACCTACCAGGAACTGCTGCAGCGAAAGCTTGGCAAGTAAGAACAGTGTTGCTTAGCGTACCTTGAAAAACTCGGTGAGAGGCTTCTTAAATGGTTACACTTGTCTATTGAAGTAAGCTAACAAACCTCTGTTACAAATGCCAATAGATAGTTTGAGTGAATTACACATTTAATCTAACACTTTACATTTGGTCTTATTTTTACAACGAGTAAATTTTATGATATTCAAAACACATCATTTGAGGATTTTAAATAAAGCATTGCCAGGAATTTGACCAATTAGTTGATAGGGTGTGTCTTTTAAATGAGAATGTTTTATGTCAAATAGACTGTAAAATCATACTTTGAGTGACAATTAGTGTACCCAAGTTAAATACAGACTTCAGTGCACTTAAGACATCGTTTTCAAATGACTTGACTTGACATATAGATTTTGGACAAACGACAATTTAAATAACTTAGATTAAAATTAAGGGTATTAATTAAATATAGTTTTGGTTAAATCCACTTTACATTTGGCGAAAAACAGTTTGCTGGTGTTTGTTTTGTTTTGGTAATTGCTACGTAAAATAGGTAAAACAGGTTGATCGATTATTATTTATTTTAAATCGTTGTATTTGAATTCTAATGACCTGATTTGCAACTGACTTGGTTCGCGCATTGTTGGTTCAGTTCAATAGCTTCATACCTCTAATCCAGGGGTTCTTGAACTTTTTTTAACGTGACCTCTTGATTTTTTTTTCTGCTTCGCGTGGCCACGGTAGTCAAACAAAAAATCAAAAAAGGACGTCATAAATTGACGTCACAATGCAAATAGACCTTATAAATCAGCTGATTTCGGTGCAAAAATGTGAAAGTGAAACCGTTTTTTTTTAATGATCTATTTTCTTAAAAAAATAAATAAAAATTGATTACTTCTTAAATATACACTAAAATTTTAATTAGGCCCTAATGGAAACGCTAAAACTAGGACCCCAGTTTAAGAATCCCTGCTCTAAGCACTGCATTTTGATACTTATTGACACGACACCCTCCTGTACACTTTTTGTCAAGGTTCTTGTACGACGTCACTGTTCGCATGCTCCAACCGGTTGACTTCTTCAGCATTGAAGTTTCCATTTGTGAGACTGAAGTGATCGAGTCTGTCCAAGTGCTCGGCTTCGAAACAGACCAAACGGCAGTTGCTGGTCCGATCGAAGTACCCGGAGTTAGCGTGTCGAAGCATAGGTAATTAGGAAAAGTATATTCTAATGTTCAACAAAAAAATACTTACGGCAAAGGCTTATTTATGTACAAACGTTTCGACTACCTGTTCGGGCAATCTTCTGCAGGGAAATATAATTACAACGTTATAACGTGGTCCTGTTGTATTTCTTTTACGGCTTGTCGTGTATGTCATGTATATATTTTTTCGCCTATAGTTGCAATTATATTGCCCTGAAGAAATCGTGTTCAAAGGCGTCCAACGAAATAAGCTGATTTTTCTCAAGTTTAGATTGCGAAGCTAAAGCGACATTTCGTGGTGTTGTAAATTGCAGACTTTTACAGCAACGTTGTTTCGTTAGTTCTAGCAAACTCAACGTTTAAACAATCAATTTCATTTTGCACTGCTATTTATTTGAAACTGTACTAATTGAAATTGCACTAAGTAAGAAAGTCAAGAAAAACTATAGTTCATCCGAAAAACACTGCAATTCCACAAAAGGTATGCGTAATTCGACCTGAGTTTGATTGCCTATCTATGGATCTAATACCAACGGATCAATGCCGAAAACGCCCCTTAATTCGTGTTAAATGTGCGCAGGAGCACGGCCGAAATCAGATACTCGCCGTCGGTCACCCAGCAGGAGGCAATCTCCCCGTTCGGACTCAACGGGAAGTTTTCAGTCGAGTACAGCCTGACGTTGAGCAGAAAGAAGGGAGATTTTGTACTGGCCGGAAGGTAATGATCAGGAACTTGAATAACGCCAAACACAATTCAACACGAGAATATACCTTTAAAAACTGAAAAAAAATATTTAGGATAAAACGTCAAGATTCAAGATTTGGGATAGCTAAAATACCTTGTGGTTATTGATTCGAGCTGCCCATTAATGTTAAAAGTAACAATAATTGGAAATAAAGAGTGCTTAGATAAATGTATTAGTTTTGTCGTCTCGTGTTTTAGTTGTGTTTTGACATAAATTGAGCCTTTGAGAAAATACGTATAACATTACAATTTTTATGATCAGACGCTAATCAAATATGCGCACCTACACTCGAATCATAGTTGACTCCTTTCTTAATAGAATCTAGTTGGATAACTACATAAACTTATTTGTTTATTCTTTTTCAATGTATCTTTCCCTAGATTCCAAACACTTTCTATGCAGTTAGTCAAAATCTGATCAACTCACAGGTTTAGAACTGGAAAACAATGTTGAATTATTATGCTTACAATCTTCTCCATATTTATAGTCCAACTCACAATACACAAGTTCTCGTACACAGTGAACATTTATCCAGGGTCGCCCAAAATAATTTGTAGTTGTCTTCCATACCTACTTGACCTTATGAAAGTTTCTTCCCCTGACAGCTACTTCGCACATTTCATCAACCCAGAAGGCTTGCCGATCCCGAAAAGAGTTGTCTTCGCTTTAAACATTTCCGGATTCATGTATGGCCACAAGATGGATCAAGTCAGATCAGCAATGGCCAGTATCCTGGCCAATCTTGGAGCGCTTGTAAGTTGCCTATTTTTTTTTCAGCTGTAATATAATGCGGACATCGTATTGTAACTGTAAACTTTTTCTGCACAGTCGGAGTACCATTAACTTGAGCTTCTTGAGACTTGACTTAAGTCTTTTGGACTAATGAATTGGTTTGAAATAAAGTGTTTTCATTTTTATATCTAAAATTTGGTTATGTATTTTAATTTTCGCAAATAAAACAATTTTCTTGCTATATTTTGCATTTAATTTATTTTTTACTTGAGTTATTACTCGCAATCGGACGAGTTTACCCGTTCTAACACTTTGACGTAATAGTTTTAAGGCAAGAAATTGAGTTGAAGTTGACTTGCTCTAATTATGACGTGACTTGGGCAACCGATGACTTGGACTGGGACTTGACTTGTTATTCATTTGAAAAGACTTGACTTGGACTTAAATTTTTGAATGACTTGACTGGGACTTTAGTCATTTCAAAATGACTTGTTTACAACACTGTTATTTAAGGCTACGCATGTCTCTTTTAGGACGTTTTCGGCATCCTAGTTTTCAACGGTACCGTGACGCCCTGGGAACCGGCCGGACCCAACGTAACAATGGTTCCAGTCACCCCCGAAAACGTGGGTAAGGCAAACAAATTCCTCGCCGAAATTCGACCTCGAGGGGGCACGAATATACAGGCAGCTCTATACGAAGCTATCCTGACGCTGAGGGAATACGTGAAAAAGGGAATTGCGGGTAAGAAAAGTTAATATTATTTTGAGTCAATAGATATTTTACTTGAAATAATTCATGTAATCTAACTTGAAATATTTTACTTGAAAACAATCATGTAAGTTTTGTGCGCACTATTTAGGTCAACATTTATGACTAAATATATTATTGATGAGCCATGCTCCACCACTGATCTCGCCGAATTTAACGATCGGGCGAGACAGTGAGTCGAAAATTGAAAACTCTCCATTTAAAATACCAACTTTGAAGACTCGAATATATATATATACTAAATGCACTACAATGATACATAAACAATTGTGTAAAGAAGCTTGAAAATAGAGCAAAAACTATAGCAGTCAAAATATGACGCGTGACCTTGCAACAACAGGTTCACAAATAATATAATAAAAAAAATGTTTTGTCTGTCGTATTGTCAGGTGTTCAGTCTAACATTAAACCAATTGGGTGAATTTAACCAAGTGTGCGCAAGCCAAAAGGTTGTTACCCACTAATGAAGTGGAGCTAACTATCTCAAGCAAAAAAATATTATTACATTAGCTTAAATGTTTAAAGACTCTTTTACGCGGAAAAGCGGGAAAACTGCGGCAAAGGCCCTTTTCACCGCAAAAAGCAGACTTTTAGTGAATCAATAAATTACATAGGATTAATTCGTTTTAAGCAAAAAACATAACACAAAAAATAATTTATTTCAGCAAATTAACCGATTATAACTCGATAAAAAACGTTTAGGCCTTCTCTATAATCCCAATAAAGTCGATTTTAATATTTACTATGAAAAAGTAAAACTATTTCTCGATAACAACGTTTACCTTTCACATTGTGTCAAAACAACGTTACTCATTCTACAGATTTAAACAAGGTGCACATAGGAAAATTCAAACGTGACGAATATTGCGCAAAGTACCCTTTTCACTGAATTGCAACGTTTACCACAGTTAGTTACGGAGTATATACAAGAAAATTATTCTTTACTGATACTTAGGTTTGTTTTGTTTTTCAGGCACCGCTCTAGGTGGACCACTTGGGTTTCTCCCGGCAGTCGACATGATTCTTTTGTTAACTGATGGTCGCCCAAACATTGGCATCACAAACCCCAGAAATTGAAAAGGGAGTCTACATCTTGAACAAGTAATTTATCCGTTTAACCGATAGTGGACCGATACTAGAAAAAGGCTGCCCACCCCTGCCTTGATACAATACAACATTGTTTCTAGAGTCAATAAAAACGCACCTTCTATTTAATAAAACTAGCGTGTGTTTCTTTTATCAGTGGTTTATCCTATTTTCTTATTTCCTATTTTTCGCCGATCAGAGGTTATAGACACATTAAGTAACGTCAATACCTCCGTGTTATATAACAAACTGCGATTATTTTTCTACAATGAAGGCCTATAAAGCTTTTACCTTGAAAATGTAAAAATAGTTGTTCTGAAGCAATAATCTCCGTTAACATAGATTATATATTACAGTGACAGCTTTGCAATCAACACTGTCGGATTTGGAAGTCTAGTGGACATGAAGTCGCTTAAAAAGATCGCTGCACAAAACAAAGGATTTTCAACTCAAGTTTTTATGGACATTGATGCCTATGTGCAAGTGAGTTGACAGTTCTTTTTGGTTTATTTGCATTTTTATTATTTGCTATTTAATTTACGGTACGTTTTAATGGCATGCTGTTTTTTCATGCGGCTTGGCACCCCTGATAAAGGTGACCTACACAGTTTATACCGCAAAAGAAGATTTAGGCAATGTTTTATTTTTTCTGCAATTCAAAGTCTGCCAATAAATAACAAATAATGTTAAGACTGTTTAGAAAAACATATATATAAAATTAAATTGGTTCTGTAAATTTTACAAATATATATATTTTGAACAACTAATGATGCCTATATTTCATAAGGTTTCTGTTTTATATCTGTTTTTATATACATTCTTAACATCATCTGATACGAAAGCCAGGATCTTTCTTCTACATTTTATTTTCTGCCGAAGATTCCTCTTTAAAAAGTCTTTTAGCTTATTAATTAACAAAAGTATGCTAAATACGAAATTGTCATTTGTCAAATATTGATTTCATGCACGCTTTGAAGCACATCCACACCTTCCCAAGTTATTTTATCCCTGATATTAAATTAGAGCTTAAATTCCTACACTAGTTTGGTATAGGATCCGTACCGATACCACCCAAGTATCGGATGAGTACCGATACTAAAATCTGTATCGGGAATAGTCTTCGATTCGATTTTATCGGACATCCCTAATACAATACTTCCAACTCATCCACGCAACAATGCAAGTTCCGGGGGTCGGGAGTTCGAATTTCGGCTCACCCTCAACATACGGTTGATTAAGCAGATTTAAACCACTTCCGCAAGACATAAATCATTTTAAGTCTATTTCTGCATGAAAATAACGCAGAGCTCTTTCGACGGCATTTTCCAGATCGCCACCTTCTTTGAGTCGATTTCGAACCCTATCCTGACCGATGTTGTTGTGGAGTATGAGAGAGATAAGCTGATCGAGACGACCGAGACCACATTCCCCGCTTACTACGCCGGTGGCGAGCTCATCATTAGTGGGCAGATGCAGACCGACGATGTGACCATAGTGGCCAGGCCTCGCCATCGCCGGCAAGTTTCTCAGGACACCATTTCCTATAGCGTTAAAGGTGAGCGTCAGGTTCAATTTCACGCCGTTATGAACAAACAAATAGCCTGCAGTAAGGTTAGAACTGCACTGAGGTTTCTAAAAGCCGTAATCGTTGGTCAAAAAACAGCTTCAAAAGCGCTAGATCACCTTTGTTAACTCACATTTGTATATGCACGTTTCGTTGCTCATAAAAACATATTGTAAAATTCAGTTAGAGATAACATAGTTTTCGGCTATTTCAACTTTTGGCAATACTTGGTCGCTCTCCGTTGGTCGGTAGGGAATATGTTTTCCGCCAAATGTATAATCCCAGATTTCTTTGTCATCCTTGTATTTAAAGACTTGGACAACTAGATATTTTTTAGATTTTTCAAATAAAATTAAGAATTAGAATTACCGAATTACACTTAATTATTCACAATCAATTTGATTTAAGTCGCAATTCATTTTCATAAGAATGGGAATGGGTAATACTTGTGTGCTAATTTTATGTTTTAGCATAGCATATGCTTTTTAGACAGAAAAAATCACTCAAATTCTTGAGAAATGATTGAGAAAAAATGCTGTTTGAAAAGGTAAAATAATAAAAAAATGCTGTTGGACAAAGTAGCATTTTCGGGAAAATCTGAATTATATTAGACGTATTTTGCTCTAATTTATTGAATTAGAAAACTAGAATTATCCAGCTGTTACTGTCTGTTAATATGCAAACATTCCAGTTTTTGGTAATTTTATATTCCATTTTTGTGCATTATCTAAATAATTTTGAAAAATTATGACCTAACATGATAAAAAAATTTTCTTACTTTTTTGCCAAGTCAAAAAATAATTGCCCAACAAATTATGTACGATACTAGAATATATTCGCATTAATTGCAGGAAGAACACGAACAACAGAGAAGGTCTACACGGAGGACATTCAACCGAGGTCAATCGGTGTTTGCGACGACGAAGACAAGGTAGTGTGGGGCTCGAGTCAGCTAGTTGAACTTAAGTTATTTATACAATAGAAGGGCGTTCTAATTAACACTTTCTTTTGACTCCAAACCCAGGTTGCGTGACTAACTCGCGAGCCAACCACAATAGACTAAGGTGATTAGAATTGCATTAATTGATGAACGAACAACCAGTTTTAACCTATAGATCAGCGGAGCAAGTTAGTACAGTGCTTCTCAACCGGGGTGCCATTTCCAATGCTTAAGGGTGCCAAGAGAAATTTGAGAATTTTTAAGAATCGGATTTTATTCAACTCTTACAACTTTTTTTAAAGATTAGAGTGAAATAAATCCAATTATAACCACTACATTGTGTGGAGTTGATGTGTGTTGTTCCAGTTCAGTTAATTAAGTGACACTATAGTAAATTCCCCACAGAAAAATCTTGTACGGGTGCCGCAATCTATTTTTTATTTCTGAGGCGTACCGCTAGCCATAAAAGGCTAAAACACTGAGTTAGCATAATGCAGAAGCCACTTACAAATATATCAGTGCACTCTAGGACAATTAAGAAGGGTAGTTTTTAAGCGAATTGCTTGTCTTAAATACACAAGCGTAAAGGCTCACGAAAGAGAAATGGTCAAAAGAAAAACGCTAATTAATATACAACACTAAGGTGAGTTTAACATTGCTTCGGCACAAAATGCGAATAACAAATAAATCTACCACACAAACACAAAGTAATTGTAATTAATTAACCAACCAAATAATAATGAAAATGTAGTTTAATTCAAACGTTCGAAGCCGTAATTAAGTTTAAACTAACCACAGGTCAGATTTAACCAATCACAGGTCAGATTCTCAAGCAGTTAAACGACATGGTTAGGCATTCCGGTAGCCAATATTTTGATTTTTACGGATACGCCTTAAGGTCAGGAGTATGTTTGCGAAGTAGTGCAAATTCTAATGCTTTCAAAATTTACATGTTAGGTCAAAATTTGTTAAAATTTTTTTAAGACAAAATCGAATAAAAATGCACATAAATCGTTTACAAAATTAAAAAAAAAACTATAGTCAGCTTTTTGCAATTGGTCGTTCATTTTTTTTTTAAATTTATCGTTTAATTTCATCAAAAAAATTAATTTTCATTTATATTCAAAAGTCACATTAACCGTATTATATCTTCATTAGAGCAATATAAGGTATAAAAAACGCTTGATTAAAGACGCCTAGGTTATTTAAATCAATGTATTTCTAACAGGTCAAAATTTTGTCAAAATAAATTATTTTTAGGTAAAATTTGTCAAAATTTCTTAATTTTTAGGTCCAAAAATAATCGCCTTTCTTATCAGCTACAAATTCAAAATGCTTATAAACACTTAAAATCGTTTTCAAACTGAAGAATATACACTGCTATACAGGCAATTAAAAATCAATTAGACCACAATGATCAGTCTGAGCAAAGAGACTTTAACAATCTCTTTGGTCTGAGTTATAACGAGAAGGCATTAGCAACTATCATTAGCTATAGCCCTAATGAATTTACGTTCATTTTTGAATTAGGCGCGTATATTGCACACAACATTCATTTCCGAATAAACTACTCGTATAGGAAAATAAAATTTCCTGTTTGTATGAGTAGCGTCAAATTACAATTGAATATCATGGGTGCGTATGGAGCAATACAATGTTATTTAAACCTAACGACCACTGTCAGATAACATAATTATTTTGAAGTTCCACGCTAGCACTTTCTCTAATCAGTTCACTATAATGTTCAAATAAATCAAGTTGATACATAACACCTGAACTGTGTACATTGATTCGTTGTATTTCGTTGTACTGACGAATAGAAGGACGAATATGAGGACTAATATATTATGTACCCAAATAGAGATAAAAGTGTACCCAAATAGAGATAAATTGTAAACAAATAATTACAAATACTTGCATATGAACTTTATTTCGTTTAAACAAAGTATAAACAATGTGGTTTGAAGTATATGTGTTTTGTGTTGTTTTTAAGCCAATAAATGATATAGCACCTAATATCCAACCAATAAAAACGAGGAATAAAAGTGATTTGAAATCAGCTCTACGTAAATTACCAAACAACGTAGGTCATTAATAAACTATGTAAAGACAAATTGTATTGGATTCTCGACAAGCTTTCGCACAACCGTGCTTCATCAGGTCAAAGTAGAAATGAAAATAATTAAAATACACGTAAAAGCACAAGCGCGTGTAATTATGTCACGTTACGCCTCGTAGCTCGCCTTACTACACGCAATCGCCAACGTAGTTTAAAGCACAGACCTCCTGTTAGTATTGTTATTTCGTCAGTCGCACACGTCTTTCCAAACATATGTTTATGGATATGTTATTCTTCAATATTGTTATAGCCTTTTACTCGTGCTTTTGCTTTTACGTGCATTTTAGCTATTTTCATTTCTACTTGATGAAGCACGGTTGTGCGAAAGCTTGTCGAGAATTCATTACAATTTGTCTTTAAATAGTGCCACTTGATTCCTCTCAAACAATTTACGTCATTAATAAAATCTAAAATTCTACGTAAATTCAAAAAACGTTTGTCTTTGTCGAAATGAAATTGAAATTCAACAATACGCATAGCCATAATCCAACGAAACTCCATTGACAAATGCAACGTTATATATTTGTTTGCTTCAGAACACTTTCGCACACTTTCGGTCACTCAAGGTCACCTGAAGTCACGTACAAGGTTGTGCACTTCGCGCAACAAACGCCCTACTAAGCAACCTTGGACAACTAGATAATTCTGGAAGTTTACCAGTTTTAGTAGTATAAAGGTATTGTTTATGACACAGACTTGACTTGAAGTTGACTCGCCATAATTATGACTTGACTGGGACTTGACTCGGGCAACCGATGACTTCGAATGGGACTTGACTCTATTCGAAAATACTTGAATTGGACTTAAGTCATCAAAATGACTTTTACAACATTGACTGAAATACGTTTATTTCCTCAGGTGATGAATTTCACTCAGCGTTTACATGTTTTCATGCAACTCAAACACCTTCTTCGTCAAATCGACGCGACCACAAACAAAACCATTGAGGAGAACCTTAAGAAAATCGCTTTGAACCGATCCTTGCAGTAAGCATCTGCGAATAATTAACTCAACGAATAACTGAAGTGTGTCTGTGACATTTTACGTTTTTAATGTTGCTAGTATACTCTCATTTATACTGTGTTTATATGTAGGTCTTAAAAAACAATTTGAAATTATCTAAATTATATCTTCATAAACATTCAAAAGAAGAGAAAACACTTTCCTCGCGCTAATGTAATCATGTAAAGCATTTAGATGCAATTTTCTAAAAATTGAAAAGTTCATCGCACGGGCTCTGAATTTAGTAAACAGTTTTGTTTTTTTGAACAAATGGAATAACTCTTTACTCATTTTCAACATTGTTTTATTGATTCAACATGACTATGTTGAAAATGAATAAAGAGTTATTCGAAACGTTCAAAATGCTTCCTACTTCTGTATGGGCTTTGATATTCTTACTACGTCTTACTACAAATACCTCCAACCATTATGATCCGAAGTTTTTATCCGCTAACAAAATATACACAATTAAACTCTAAACTCTAACATGTCGCTTCGGTGCCCCTCAAAATAGCACAATTAACAAGGTTCCAACAGCCAAACTATACCATGTGTTTATAAGTGTTGACAAATGACTTGGGTTCAAATGAAATGATTTTTTAATTATAAAATTGGGTTATTTATCTTAAGTTTTGAACATTGCTTGCTATATGTTGCGTTTCGTGCTATATTTTAGTTGGGTTACTGCTCATAATAGGAGTAGTTTACCAATTAAAATAGTTTAACGTTTCACTTTTATGACAAGGACTTGACTTGAAATTGACTTTGCTCTAATTATGACTTGACTAGGACTTGACTTGTTATTTATTAAAAATGACTTGACTTGGATTTAAGTTCCTTCAAAAAATGACTTGACTTAGACCGAAGTCTATTTTTACAAATGACTTAACTGGGACTTAAGTCATTTCAAATGACTTCTTTACAAAACTTGCGTTTACAAAACAACTTCTCCTCAGGTTCGACTTTGTGACGCCCGGCATCACTTCCATGATCGTCCTTAAGCCGGAAGACATCAAGGAGCTCGAGGAAGCTCTCACAACTACAGCTGCTCCTACTACCACCGCGATTGCCTTCACATCTGTTCCCGGGAGACCTTTCGGGGACAGAGGCTTATCATTGGGTGGCATGGCTGGCACGCTCGGTAAGATTACCCACCGATATAGCCTACCCTACCCTTTTTGGTTTCCGTTTGTCACAGCTGTTAGATTTTTACGGTAAAGTTTAATCAGGTGACGGCTAGACTTGTGCTATCCGGATAGCGGCTAACCAGTTAACCAAGGACTTTTTTGCCATCTGGTATCCGGATGCATTTTATTAAAGCTGCCCACAAAATAAATCAAAATCAAAAAGTGAAGCTGATATACCACTCCAAAACTGCTCTCACTAGAAACAGTTATACTTTGTACCGGTAACTTCAAGCTTTATTTTAAATGGAAAAACTACAGAACGAATGCTGTCTTTGCTGCGACTTGCAACATCAATCCCCATTTTCCGTTCCTTTTGTAACTCATCAGTCCGTTTTCGCCAATGTTTCTTCAGGTAAATATGTTTGTCGAAAAGCCAAGCAGGTTTACAGTTTGAAAGTATCGCTTACTCTCGCGAGCACTGAAGACCTAGGTCTACTAAAATATGTTGGCCAACCCTAGTGAGGCGTTGACTTCACTTAATTACTGATCCGCAGCGCTAAGGTCAGGTCCATAAGCATTGCACCAGGCATGATTAACTTGAATTATTTTTAGGGTATGCGACACCTTGTACAAACTAAGGAAACAATAGGAATCCTTGATCGGCATACTGCTATATTACATCTTGCCAAAACAAATACGCCTAATTTATCCGTGTTGGCTGCAATGTAGGTTTTGTAATTCTTTCTCGAAAGTGTTTTTTTTTAGTCTAAAATGTGCCTATAATAAACGTTTTCCAATGCTCTTTCTATACTTTTATAATTGTGTTCAACAAATCATTTATTCGTTTCACGTGTCTTCAAATTTGGGTTTTAGGACAAAGCTTGACCCAGCACGTTTTGCTTTAAGTGTACACACCTGGGTGTTTTAGAGAACTACTGACTATCTGCAATGTAAATTACCGCTTAACCATTGCGGCGTATCTGCAGGTCCGTCCTTTGCGTCGGAGGCACGTCCAGTCTCAGTTGATTTTGTCCCGCTAATCGCCCGTCCACCCCCTTCCATTGCCCGACCACCCGTGTCCGGTTCGTCGCGGGATCGAATGGTAATAGCAGGCGACCCGCACATTCTGGTCGACATGAACGAAAATATCGCCATCTGCTTCAACTGGCACGGCAGAATAGGGAGGTAAGATATCACTACACTTTAAATCAGGGCTGGAGTTGGTCTAAAAATAAATCGAGTCCGACTTAAGCCACCCAAAAAGGAACCCGAGTCCGATTCCCTAATCCCGAGTCCGACAAAGGCTTAATGGACGAGTCCGGTTCCGACTCTATGCTGCAGCAAGTATTTCACCAATTTACGTATTAAAATAATGTAGATATTAAACAATCAATTCATATAATGATGTCACATAATTCTTCCACTCACAACACATGGTTGAAAAATATTCTCACATTTGCGATTCCACGTTTACAATTTACAGTTTGCTGTCTTATCAGTTTTAAATTTAGTTCTGGTCATGCGCACGTCGGACTCGGGACTCGGGTAATTTTATGTAGTCTTACTGGAGTCCCGACTCCGACTACGCAGCCCTGCTTTAAATTGTTCTGTGATACCGAGCATGGGTGTTTTCGTAGTGGCAGACCAAGTAGATGTTTAACGACATGCAGTAAGTTTGGTGGAGCCCGACATTTATTTCATAGACAAAAGTGAGGTCTGATTTAACAAGTTTGAGAAACACTGCAGTGAACAGATAACAAAACAATGTAAACGATGAAAGAGGGGCACCGAGAAGATTTATACTTTAGTTAAGTTGGCTATACAGTATACTTCGTAACAGTAATTAATCTCAGGAGTAAATTTTAAATGATTTTACTATAATTTTGAAATCTAAGGTTCATTCAAATGCCTGCAATTCGACGCCCTTGGTACAATTTCATAGCGTATTTTGTATACGCCGTATGCATAACTTAACGTGTGCACATGCGTTTATTTTATTCGCAGATGTACAACATCATAGCCGACGAGGCTTCTGGCGTGTTCGTAAACGTGAAGTTGTTAGACGTGCCAGGCGCCAGTAACAAGGCCAAACCAAGTTTCTTGGGTGAAGTCGGGATTGTGCTGACGAAGCACAACATGACGATTTTTGTAAGTATACGAACACTTGCTTGGTTGAGGGTTACTTAAGATGTGTTTTAATGTACTGAAAAAAGGTGCTAACTAACATGTACGTTAAGTGTACTGGGCGACAATAACTGGTCAGGAAGAAGCTGATTATGACAATATGGCTAGCAGTTGGGCCAAGGCAGTGTTTCGCAACGTCAAAACATCGTACACAAAAAGTTGTATCAAGAAGCTTACCAATAAAGCAAAATATGGAATCCTAACTAAATTAGACTATCTTTCAACACCTTTGAGAGGTAAAAATGGCAACCTAGAGTGCCGCAGCACCCCGGTTAATATCCACTGGACAAAGAGCTTATAGAAATAAACGAGTGGGTTGACTTTGGTACTGTCCCGATGGATTTTTGCAAACTTATGGATCTGTAGGGTTTTGTCCATTTAGCCATGTTTGACATCTGTTAGTTCTCGACAAATCAAGTTATTGCATCGATAAAACTATCACGTTTATGTAGTAAAACTAAAATATCAAAACGATATATTTCAGAGCTACAACCAGTTATTACGTGAATAAAATTACAACGGTTTTGTCATTCATGCATCTCTGCCTTATATGGGTTTACGTTCATTAACTACAACAAAACGGTTATCATTTTAATGTTCGTTTGTTTAGAGTTGAAAAATAAAGCAAGGGTCTATTTACTTTTCAGGTTAGTCCCAGGTTCCTTGTCGTAAATATTGGGAATCGAAACGTCCTTCAACTTCTGAGCAACCAAACAATGTCGAGGTTACGAGGCGGGGTCAAGTTCGAGGTCAAGATCATTTCGAAACGAAGCTCTTTGTTCACCATTACGGTCGACATGTCTCTTCAGTTTCAGGTATCCGTTTTGACATCAATAGCAAAACTAAAATCGATTGAATGAACAGAACTGTCATTTGAAATCAGACTCGGCCAATCACGATATGCAAGAAAAAATGCATTTTGACAATAATATGGCTTTACCGAAGAACCCCTCTCATAACTATTTTAATTTCCAAAACAATCGATCCCACAGACGATCTTGTATTTATGAATACCAAATGCGTCGTTTTTTGAAGCGCGATGCTTCCAATTTTTAATTTGGGCTTCTTACTTTTCAACCAAAAAAATTATGTTTTCAAAGATATTGTGCATATCGTTCACGAACTGACGTGATAGTTTTATGTAGGTGTTCGCCAAGTTCCGGCTATCCAAGCGCACGTTCCGCGACCACCTTGACTTTTCTGTGAGCAACAACAAGGGCTTGTCGAAAGCCGCTGGAGGCGTGCTCGGACAGTTTCCTCGGCGTGCTCGGACAGTTGCCCTCGACCTCAAGCCAAACTCAAGAACTGCAACGCTGAAGATGAGGTTTGTCCTTAATGGATTTAACAGATAAAGCAAAAAACAATAAAGCGGGCGCAGCAGTGTCTAAGTCAATCACTCTAGGGTGCCATTTTTAACGCTCAAGGGTGCCGAGAGATACTTTGAATTCTTTAGGATTCCAATTTTTGGTTTATTGGTGTTTTTTCAACCTTGTTGCACAATTAATGCGCTGTTTCAATCTTGTTTTTTGCAACGCTACTGTTAACCAGTCAGCAAAAATACGAGCAAGGGTGCTGCGAACTATTTATAATTTATGTAGAGTGGCGCAAGCCAAAAAAGGTTGCGAAACACTGGTCAGCGATAGAGATTAACATTGGCAGTGTTTTATTGATGAAATGGTTTGGGATCCTGCGTACCTGTGGTTCTCAAACGTTTAGGTTTAGGCGATAACTTGAGGCCAAGTCAAGTGTGTTTTGTTTGTGGTAAGAAAGAATTAATCTAAAACTGAATTGAGAGTATCCTAAAGGCCCTAGATTTTCAATATTGTTTTGTTTTTCGGTAAATTTTTTTGTGCATAAAATTTGACATGTTTTCGGTGCTGTACACACAAAAATATGTTATTAAACTTTCATCAAGCTTTTTTGAAGGCACGGTACAGTTCACATTTACGGCATAGTCGCCAGCCTTACGGAATGGAGCACTTCAATAGGCATAAAGTTTAGGCAACAAAACAGAATCGTTACTTTTGCAGATCTGTTATCGTGAATAGGAATATCCAATGCTTGACATTGTTCAGATACCCGATATTTTTGACAAAAAGTAAGGCGACCCTGAACCAGCTATGGTCAAAAATGCAAAATAGATTAAATTGAAGCGTTCAAACGCCTTTTTCTAGGTTATTACGACAAAAAATATAGTTGCCCCAAGTTGTAAACCATGGCTGAAAATCCTATATTAATTTAGCATCTGGTCGACACCGATATACCACTCGGGTATATCGGACGAGCACCGATACACTCAGTATCGGATCCGATATTATCGAACATCTCATCGCGAACCTTTTTATTTTGCAGGAAACACGCAACTCAAGTTGTGAACCACACGATGTACGACACCTACACGAAAGAACAGGTTAGCTGTTGGTTCGTCAGCAACCTGTTCGAGATCACCGCCCACAATCAGACCGAGTACCAAGTTAAAGAAATATTTTCACACAAGAAATAAAAGCGCTTTCGGGTGTGTTTTTGGTGTTATGTAAGCTGCTTCCTTCTCTGATTGTGTCAAACGATTTCTTTCCATTTCTTAGTTCTTTAAAGCAGGGGTCGGCAACCATTTTTTACACTGCGGACCGGTTTAAAACTGAAATTTTTTCGCAGACCGGCCTTAAAAACAGCAAATGTCCAGGAAAGGATATTTACAACAACTTTTTTCAATGTACTAATTAAAATGCATGTGCTTTTTGAAAATTTCCATTGTTTATAAGCATTGTTTGATTCTATTGCACTTCTGTGTGGGCACGCTTGAACATCAAAAACACATTATATATGGTCCGTTTTTCATATATTGTATGTACCAGGAGTTAAATTTTACGATAAAAATGCATTTTTGGATGTTGT
Source organism: Ascidiella aspersa (assembly GCF_963924565.1). Lineage (NCBI taxonomy): Eukaryota > Metazoa > Chordata > Ascidiacea > Phlebobranchia > Ascidiidae > Ascidiella > Ascidiella aspersa. The sequence goes on from NC_139447.1 coordinate 6,067,377, forward strand.
AAACGTGCTATGTAACTCATATGGTCACCTCACGAGTGCTTGATACTTTAGGATTTTTTTATAATACCAATCAACCATAAAGTATATTTCAACGAAAGATAATGTGTTTTGAATATAAAAATACATTTAATAGATTTTTAGGTTTTTTACGACCTTTTATGTACGCTTTGGGTTTTGATCAAAATTTTAATCTGGCAACCCTGCTACGGACCAGTAACGAACTCCTCGCGGACCGGCGGTTGCCGACCACTGCTTTAAAGCACTCATGTTCCCTTGCACGCTTAGCGTCATGTTGGATTTCTGCCAGTAGTTCACTTTTGGCAATCGTGTTGATTTTTGTTTAACGACCACAATCAGTACAAATAGTTCTACTGTAAATTTCAATCACTTCTGCACAGTTCCATCCATGTAGAGACGTGTAGAGACGTTTTGAATTTAGCAATGTTGGGTTTAAGCTACTCTGAAATACTACATTTCCGAGTCATGTGCTTTCAAAAATATCGTAGTCATTAAATAAATATATTCGAATCTACTGTTTGTTATTAATAGTATGTCGAGGCAGGAAGTCAGAAATATTATGTCGGAAAACTAAACTCAATTTAAAAAAAATATCTTTGCCACGTTTAATAGCGGAGCACTCGGTT